>NC_057812.1:567926153-568594353 GCF_018294505.1 Triticum aestivum
ATCTGAGTGTGCCCTGAGAAAGAGATATGTGCAGCTCCTATCGGGATTTGTCGGCACATTCGGGCGGTGTTGCTGGTCTTGTTTTAACCTGTCAAAGTGTCTTGAGTTACCGAGATACCGAGTCTGATCGGAACGTCTTGGGAGGAGGTCTATTCCTTCGTTGACCGTGAGAGCTTGTCATGGGCTAAGTTGGGACTCCCCTGCAGGGATTGAACTTTTGAAAGCCGTGCCCGCGGTTATGGGCAGATGGGAATTTGTTAATGTCCGGTTGTAGATAACTTGAACCTTAACTTAATTAAAATGAATCAACTGAGTGTGTTACCGTGATGGCCTCTTCTCGGCGGAGTCCGGGAAGTGGACACGGTGTTGGAGTAATGTTTGCGCAGGTTGCTCTCTAGTTTCTCGCTCGCGCTTTGCCTCCTCTTCTCGCTCTCCTTTGCGAATAAGTTAGCCACCATATATGCTAGTCGCTTTCTACAGCTCCACATATATTTACCTTGCCTTACCTATAAGCTTAAATAGTCTTGATCGCGAGGGTGCGAGATTGCTGAGTCCCTGTGGCTCACAGTTTACTATAACACCAGATGCAGGGCCTGATGATTCCGCTCCAGGAGACGCGTATGAGCTCAAGTGGGAGTTCGACGAAGACTCTCAACGTTACTATGTTTCCTTTCCCGATGATCAGTAGTGGTGCCTAGTTGGGGGTGATTGGGACCGTGTCGCCTGTTGGGTTATCTTTTATTTTGGCGCCGTAGTCGGGCCATGAGTGTTTGGATGATGTAATGTTATTTATGTACTTGATTGACGTGGCGAGTGTAAGCCAACTATGTTATCTCCCCTTTTATTATCATATTACATGGGATGTTGTGAAGATTGCCTAACTTGCAACATATGCGTTCAATGCGATTATGTCTCTAAGTCGTGCCTCGACACGTGGGAGCTATAGTCGCATCGAGGGTGTTACATATGGCCTTGTCATTTACATTCACCTTTTTCGTCTGGCACCGGGTTCGACTAGTCGGCCCGGGGACTGGCCGCCTGGAGTTATATTAAAAGTCCTATCCGCGGCCAGACAAGTAGTGTGCCGGCACCCAAGCCTTCTCTTGCCAAAAGTCGCAGTTCGAAGAACCGGCTGTCCGGCTGGCAAGAGTTAAAGGCAGGAAAGGACGCCCACACGAAAAACGTCTAGGGACTAACGGACTAATATAACAAAAGCCGGTTTTTTTCCCACCACCGACCGACTACCAGAGTAGCCGACCGGCCGGCTTCCATTCGCCTTGCTTCAATCTAAGAAATCTCGAGTACTTGCCTTCCCAAAAGGGGAAGGCGGCAAAGGAAACAGCCTAAGGATAAAAAGCATACACGAATGGAAACCAAACACGCACACGATCATATTTACACAAAGACCTTCAAAAGGCCAGAATTCAACATAATCCAAATACACCCCCGGTGGGTGGAACTGCGCAAGTTTAATAAAAAAATTTCAAAGGGTAACAAGCAGGAAAAGCAAGGACGGCAAATTAAGCCAGGGGAGCGACTGGCGAGTCGGGCAGGTCGGTGGAGACGGCAGTGCCGGCTGGAGGAGTGGCCGGCTGGCGAAACTCGGCATGATCACCGCCTCCCGCAGAGGGCGCGCTAGCACGCGCCTCGTTGCTGGAAGCACGGTCAGGCTGAGGCTGGCTGCCTGCTTCACCGGCCGGCTCAACGTCTTCACCCTCCTCTCCTTCGTCGTCTTTGCCTTCATCGCTGGAGGCGATCTCCTCTGCCGAGTCCTCACCCGCTGCCGGGTCCAGCCCGAACCACTCCTCCAGCTGGGCAACGCCATCGTCATTTATTTCAGGAGCGAAGACGCTGATGTTAGTGCACTCGGCGATCGTCGAGGCACGCTGAGCGATAGCCGGCCGCACCTTCTCCATCTCCTCGTCGGCCTCCAGCCGCCAGGTGCGCAGCTGGTCCAGGTTCAGCCCGGGATACCAGGCTCGGACGAACTCCAGCGCCCGACCAGCTCCAAGTCGGGCCGCCGATGCCTTCCAGGCCTCGAAGCGGCCAACCGCAACCTCCAGCCAGTCGACAGTCCGACTCGGGGTGTGGGGAATCGTCTCGCCTGGCCAGAGGGCGGCCAACATGCGCCGGGGCGGCGGAGCATACGGTGAGCCGGCTGCAGCCGGGCTTGGACCGCCAAGAGTTGCTCCTCAAGCGTCCGGCTCGCATCCAGCGCAATTTCAACCCCCGCCTACCGGCGCGCCTCGCGATGGGCCTCGATGGTTTGGGTGGCAAAGATGGAGTAGCCGGGAAAGTAGTCTGCACAGAGAATAAAAAGCAGCACAAGTCAGAACACAAATCAAGGGGAAAGGGGCAAGCAAGGAGTGAGGAAGGCGGCTTACCGTCGATCAGATCCTCGATACGACCGAAGCACTCACTCAGCGCTTGTTTCGCCTCAGCCCAGCCCACCGCTTCAGTCTCGAACTCGGCCTTCAGGGTGTCCTCGCTGTCCTGCGCCTTCTTCAGGGCCGCCTTGTGGCTCTCCTCCTGGTCGGCCAACTTCTTGGCCAGGCGGTCACGCTCCAGGACCAAGGCGTTGTACTCGACTTCCTTGGCGCGAAGGGCGGCCTGGGCCCCGCTGAGCTGGCCCCTCAAGTCGGCATTGGCTCCTGCAAGCATGAAGACAAAGGAAAGTCAATAAGGAAGAAGTTGTCAAGGAAGATCCGACCCGACTGCTCAGCAGTCGGCCCGAATCTCGGGGACTACACCCAGTGGGTGCGCTAACGCGCCCCCACAGGAGATGAATGAAACAAAGCACGCACTCCGGCTGCTGGTCAGGTCTTCGGTTCTCCGGCCCAGCTCCTTAGCCTGGGAGTTGAAGGCAGCAGCGCGGAGGTTATGATACTCCTGGAAGATCAGACAGGAGGCGAGAATAAGATAGTTGTCAGGACCTAGTAAGTTCCAAGCCGCCTGCGCAGTAGCCGACTCGGAACTCGGGGACTACACCCAGTGGGTGCGCTGACGCGCCCCCACGAAAGAAATCAAAAGAGCAAAACAACCAAGGCCAGAAGACTCGCCCGGATGACAGCCCGCATCGCGAGGAACTCTTGGGTGTATCGCTGCAGCGAGGCGGCTTGGGCTTGAAGCCGGTTCCGGACCTCCTGGGCCGCCGCATTCAGCTCGCCCGTCCAGGGCCTCCACCGTCTGGCTGGCGCCCGCAGCTCGGTGCGGCTCCGGTGCGGAGGTGCCTCCCCCTGCGCGCCGGTGCAATGCCGACTGCACCTCGAGGCCGGCCCCTGCCTCCGGCTTGCCCCCGGCCGGCTACTCTGGCGCCCCCTTGACGAAGACCACCTAGTCCTCCCTCCTCTCCATCACCGGCTGGTCTTGGTCAACCTCCTCCGACGGGGGCACGGGGATGTCGGGGGCCACGGCGCGGAGGGGAACGACGAGCAATGGAGGCTGGTTGTGTGAGGCCTCCGCCTCCGTTTCCGCGGCTGCCGCCTCTGCCCGGGCCTTGGCCGCCGCATCGGCCTGCTCCTTCGCCGCCTGGGCGGTCCTTCACTCCACCGCCTCCCGCTCCTCCCGCGCCTCCCGTGCGTTCCGCTCCGTGGCCTCCCTAAGGTCGGCGCAGGGATCCACGCGACGGGAGCCGGTAGACCCTCCAGTCGGCCCGACTACGGAGCCGCCAGGACCTCGCTCAAGGGAATGCGGTGCCCTGCCCGGCGAGCAAAGAAAGGTTCAGAAGAGCTTCAATCGAAAAGGACAACAATATATATATATATATATATATATATATATATACAAGACGTTTGACGACTTACGCAGAGATCACCTGTGGCTGTTTCACCGCCTTGCGGAAGCGGGCCGCCTTCACGGCCGCCTCATCCCACTTGGTCGCCGTCGCGGAAGCCTTGGATTTCTTCGGCTGGCTGCCGAAGAAGGTCGACGCGGCCCGGCGCTTCTGCGCGCCGCCATGGGTAGCCGGCGCGGCAGACGGGCCCGCACCTTGATGATCAAGCGCCGGCAGGCGGTGCGGGGCGGCTTCGACCTCGTCGTCGTCCGGCCAGTCCTCGAAGCCGGCTCCGGGCCCCGCGCCTCCTGCCTCGTCGCCTTCCCCCATGATGGCGTCTTCCATGGCGGCCGCTCCCAGGTCCGGGTCGTTGTCGTCGTCCACCGTGCGGTCGGGAAGGAGCTGGCGCTCTACCCCTACGGCCCCGGCCGTCGGCAGAAGAAGAGGGTTCTACTAAGGGCGAACCAACTGATCAAAGGTCGGCTATCATGAGGCCGGCTACAAAAAGGAAGAAAAGAAGAAAAACTTACGGCAGGCGGAGGGTTGGCGCGAGAATACGGCCCCTTGCCGTATCGCCAATCCTCGGCGAGCTTGTAGTTGGAGATGTAGTTCACCATGTAAGACACCTCTGCATGAGGCATCTCCCTGGTGCCCAGCCGGCACGGGTCGAAGCGGCCGCTCATCTGGCAAATCATGTGAGGCCAGCCTTGGAGCGGAAGTACCCGGCGCTCCACGAAGGCGGCCACCAAGTCAGCTCCAGTGAGGCCCTCCGACTGGATCATCACCCGGAGCCGAGAGATGGCTGCGTTCCCGGCCTGAGACAGCGACCTGGCCCGATAGCTCCATGAAGGTTGCCTCCCAGCCGGCGGGCCGGCTACGTAAGCCGGTAGGTTGACGTAGTCACCTTGTGGGGCAATGTTCTTCACGTAAAAGTAGGACTTCTGCCAGAGCTTCACCGACTGGATCAGCGGGATGGGCGGGAACGGATTGTTCTCGCCCGTCCGCCTCATGGCAATGAAGGCTCCGCAGGGGGCAGGCACGCCCGCGACGACGGTGCCGAGCTTTGTCTGGAAGAATTCCCCCCAGAGATCAAGAGTGGGGAGAACCCCAAGAAAGCCCTCGCATAGGGTGACGAAAGCCGACAGCAGCATCACCGCGTTGGGCGTGAGGTGATGCGGCTGGAGGTGGTAGAATTCAAGGAAAGCTCGAAGGAATCCGCTCGTCGGGAGGCCGAAGCCGCGCAGGCAGTGCGAGCGGAAGATCACCCGCTCGCCCTCCTCCGGTTCCGGCGAGATCTCCCTCGCCGGCGCCTGACGAACCCGCACGAAGTTCTCGCCCGGCAGGCGCCGCGTCCGGTGGAGGAACTCGACGTGGTCCTCGTGGACGTTGGAGCCATCCCACGAGCTCGACAGCGCCATGGGAGCAATGCGGCGGGGAGCAAGACGAAGCGACGGCGTAGACGCGCACGACCCCGCTACGGCGGGACCAAAGGAACCGAGAGGTCCGACGGCATAACAGCACGGTAATGGGTTGCTGCGGCGGCAGAGGGAAGAAGAAGGAAGGCGAGAAGGGGCAGAGCGAGGGAGAGCGTGCGAGCCTCTGCCGCTCCCCCTCCTCCCCCTACTTATAGACCCGATCGGCGGAGCCGAGGAGGTGTGGTGTGGGGGAATGTGGGGATCAACTGCGCCCACTCGCCCATGTCCCGCGATTATTGCGCCCTGATGGCGTAATAAAACCACCGTGGGAAGGCGAGCGGTCCGTGTGGGCCGCAGAAGATCCACGCTCGGGCCGAGGCCTGGGAGAGGCGGGCCCGGGCCTGCGGCAGCGTCCCGTCGCGTGCGTGCGTTGGCAGGATTTCCTTGCCACATGGCCCGCGGGATGGCACGCGGTCAGCTCGCAGGCCGACCCGCGTTCCCGCCTACGAGGAACGGGGCTTTCCGAAAACGGCGCGCACAAGCAAAGTCGGCCCCTCAGTATAGGAAGCTGACCAAGCTTCTCGTCCCATTGTCATCCTCGAAGCTCGATCATGTCAGGACCCCGATTCCAAGTCACGTCGATCTAGCCGGTAACACCTCATATCATTTTGCGGCCTCACGCACGGTATTCCCACGGGTGTCGCCTTACCATGGCCCGGGACCGTCTTTTGGCTCACGTATATGATAGTGTTGCTAGCATCCATATGACAGAGAACCCGGGCCGACATGGCTAGTCGTGAACCCAAAGCGGCACTAACCTATGGGGACAGGCATACATGAATCACATCCAGCATGTCGGTCAGCAGCGTGTAAATCCGGGCTGTAGCACTGGGCTAACAGGACTCCGGGAACCCGGGCTGTAGCAGGCTAGGCAGGACTCCGGATGTTACCGCGTGACATTTCCCTGAAGGGACAGACACAGGAACAAAGTGAAACACATGCCGACCAGTCAAGTGTCCTGAACAGTAGTGCTGGGCTAACAGGACTCCGGTGAACCGGGCTGTAGCGGACTACTATGGCTCATGGAAGCACAAGACTATATTTCCCCATAAGAGAGGCTGCCAAGGATAAACAACTAGATTGTCGGATCCCACACATACCAAGCATTTCAATCATACACACAATATGTTCGACATGTGTAAATACAACATGGCATCACAACAAGACTCTACGACTCAAACATTTATTCATTAGGCTCCGAGGAGCGAGATATTACAAACATGGGTCTCATGACCCAACAATTATAGCATACAAATCAAGCACATGCGGAAGCTTAACATGTCTGAGTACAGACATCTACAAATGAAAAAGGCTAAGAAGCCTGACTATCTACCAGATCCTGCCGAGGGCACAAGATCGTAGCTGAGGTATCAAGCTAAACGTCGAAGTCCACACGGAACTACTAGCGAGACTGACGTCTCTCTGCAAAAACATAGAATAGGCAAACATGAGTACAAATGTACCCAGCAAGACTTACATCAGAACTAACTACATATGCATCGGTATCAACAAAGGGGGTGGTGGAGTTTAACTGTAGCAAGCCAGCTTTGACTCAGTGGCTAACCTGAACTACGACTGCAAGCAACTCTTTTGAGGTGGCGCACACGAGTCCACATGTTCACCATTCAATACACCACTATGGATCCGCTCTCGTCTCCCTACGAGAAGGCCATCCATAGCACTCATACTTATCTTGCGAGTTTTAGAGTATCCACTTTCACTTGTCTATGAACTGTTATAGGCAACCCAAAAGTCCATTACCGCGGACAAGGCTATTCGAATAGATGATGTTAACCCTGCAGGGGTGTACTTCTTCACACACGCTCTCACCACATAACTCCGTTTACACGACATGTACTCGACAACCTTCAAGCGGAAGCCCAACGAGGGTGTCGGCCACAGCCTACCTAAACACTCAAGTCTCTAGTCCAGGTTTATCGCCTATCCAGGTTCCATCCGCAGGGAGTTCGGCCGAGGTTTCCACATACGGCCCCGGACGATGTGTACAGGGTTCCAAGACACCAAACGGGCGCCCGGCATGCCCGACCACGGTGTATCTACCGCATCATAGCCCACCCATAGGGTCAGCGCTACGCACGGCCGCCAACACATATCCTATAAACACCAGAAACTAGTTGCAACTCCTGGACAGACGACAAGGGTGATCAAGAAGCCGAGAGGGTCCATTGGTTTCGGGCCCAATGCGTGGTAGTAACTGTTTCATGGATCACAAACACAGAACTCAGTTCCTAAGGACGGTTTCAATGAAACAACCCACCATGTACTCCTACATGGCCTCTCACCGCTACCTTTACCAAATCATGTTCACACACTTAGCTCACAAACAGTAGGACATGTTCATCACTGTTCCAATTCATCCCCGATGAATCAGACCTGACTCAACTCTAAGCAGTAGCAGGCATGACAAATAAGCATGAATGAGTAGGCACATCAGGGCTCAAACAACTCCTACTCATACTAGTGGGTTTCATCTATTTACTGTGGCAATGACAGGTCATGCAGAGGAAAGGGGTTCAACTACCGCAACATGTAACAGTTGAATCGTTGTTGTCCTAATGCAGCAAAAGAGAGCAGGAGCGAGAGAGTGGGATTGTATCGGAATGAACAAGGGTGTTTTGCTTGCCTGGCACTTCTGAAGATATTATAGCTCTTCATCGGTGTCATCGAACTCATCGTCGAAAGTACGTCTATCGAGAGGGGACGAATACCGGCAACAGAGAGGGAGAGCACAATCAATGCAATGCAACAATATGATGCATGATCATGACATGGCAATATGCTGTAATTTGGGCTAATGCAACAGAAAGTCATTTTAATTGAAGGGGAATTCAAAACTATATCAATTCCAACTCCAAAACTATTATGAAATTTTCCCTAATCATGTTTCATCCTAAACAGTGAGGTTAACTTGCTCAAACATGCATGAAAATGGTACAGATGGATTCCTTGAATTTTTCTGATAATTTTTCATATATAATTTATTTCATTTGGAGTTACGGTTGATTTTCTATGATTTTTAGAAGTTTATACTAATTTATCGAATTTTCTGAATAAACTTAAATCCAGAAAGTGCTTTACTGTGTCAGCATGACCTCACAGTGACGTGAGCAGGTCAACGGCTCGGTCCAGGTCAAACCTGACGTGTGGAGTCCAGACGTCAGTGACACAGTTAACTAACAAGGTTAACTAAAATTAAACTAAACCCAATCTAGTTTAGTTAAGGCCTGGGCCCACATGTCAGAGGCTAATTAAAACTAACTAAATAAATTAACACTAACCTAGGTTAATTAGCAGGGCTAGCCCCATGCATCAGTGACCCAGGGTGGTCAAACACTGGTCAGACGGGGTCAAACCCCCGGTCAAATCGGTCAAACCTGTCGGCGACTAACCTCCGGCGAGGTCCGAGACGGCGGCGATGCACGGAATCGCAGCACAGGCCACGGTTCGAAGCGCGGATGGCACCGTTGGGACCCTGAGCCTCGTCCGCGTCGGCTGGTTCTAGTGGGGTCGCCGGAGATGACCTAGATCGACGGCGGTGTCCGCTTCCGCGGCGGCCGGAGTTCAGCGAAGGTGGACAGCGTGCTACGGTGCACGGGAGGACGAGTGGGTAGGTGTTCTGGGTTCCTGGGAACGCGCTGAGGACGAAAACATGCTCTGACGCGACGTTTGCGGGCTCTAGCCACGGCGGCGACTTGGCCGGCGGCGAGCAAGCTTTCAGGCGGGGTGGTGGAGCTAGCTAGGGCGCAAATTAGGCAACGGGGCATGGGGGGAAACGGTGCAGCAGCTCACCACAGTTCTTCTGGTGCTGCTGGCGAGGCAGGGGAGGCACGGGGTCCGGCAAATCGACGGCGGTGATCCACGGGTCCGAGGAGGAAGAAGAGCTCGGAGTCGTCGTCACGGAACTCCTGGCGGCGCCTGGATTGGTGCAGAGGACGTGGGGGTCGAGGCGGAGCTCGTGGCATAGCTGGATGGCGTGGGAAGGGCGATGGCAGCGGAGAATGGCGGCGGTGCGTCCATGGAGGCTTCGGCCATGGCGGGGAACGGGCGAGGGGGAGAGTGAGGGAGGGAGAGATTGATCCATACGGGTCTGGGGGGTGGCGTGGCGCGACGGAAGGCTCAGGGCACCCCGGGAAAGCAGGAGGTGGTCGGGCGTGCGCGTGCGTGCCGCGGGCACACGCCCTACTGGCACGAGGTTGAAGACATGGGAGGAGTTGGGCTTGGCTAGCTACAGTGTTGGGCCGCACAGCTGGGCTGCAGGTAAGCCAGGTAAGTTTCTCCTTTCTCTATTTTATTTCCTGTTTTATATTTTTCTGCAACTTTGTGGCTTTTCTAAAAATGCTTAGGCACTTTCAAAAATCACCAAACTGCTCATGCCCACTGTTTAGCATATAACCAACATGGAACATTTCAGTTTAGGATTATTTGGACATCTAAAATATTCTATAGCATTTAAATGCCCGAATGCAAATAGAGTATGATTTAATTCAGTGACCCTATGATGTCCTAGAAATATGTGCACCATTTCTGTCAGAGGTTTAAGACCAAGGCAAAGATGATGAACATTTTAGAAGGGCATTTCAGGTTCATTGAAAAAGATTTTAGTAAATCCTAGCTGGATTAATGGGGTGATGGGGGTTCTGTCATCCCCATTTCAATTTTCTGAGTAAAGTAGACATGATGCAACACCATATGTTAGCACTAGGCATTACCAGAACTTGGGATGTGACAACTCACCCCCACTAAAACAAGAATCTCGTCCCGAGATTCAAGAAGTGGAGTAAGAAGACAGAGGGGTCACAAAACTATCGCAGTCTTCTTGATCCAAGTGTCCTTCTCGAAGATACTGATATATTGCATCACATTGCTCTTGACGTCTTTGTCTTCGAGATCTTCATCCAACACGATGAAGAGGGAAGGAAACTCTACAGGAAACGATCTTCTCAAAGATCGAGCAACTCAAGATCAACTCATGGAGTGAGACATTAGAACATCTCTTGAGCTGAGACACAAAACACACATTGAGAGAGATGGAAGGTAATAGATGACAAGGGTTCAAATTGGTAGGCAACAATTCCACGCTGGAGTAGGATGGTGCATGGTTTCAAAGTAGCGAGGAGGTAATTGCCATGATTCCATAACGGGACACCTTAGGGAAAGGTGACTCGTAGAAATATTCCCTTAAGTGTCAAAAAGAATTACTTTTGATTCAGAGATCATTGAAACTCTTTTCACCAGCCTGAGGCAATCACAAACGATCGCGTGAAGGAGCTTGAAGAAATGGCATACTCATACTAGAATGGATGATGTGGACTACCTTGTTGAAGAAAACGCGATGGATGATTTGTTTATCATTGGAAATAGATGGAACCCGTGGTAGGACCACTTTTAAGATGATCCTGATCAGTAATTACTGAGAAGGGTAGTCCGTAGTAGGAGGACACAATGGAGGTGCAAGCTGGGAACAAAATGCAAATGCTGGGAATGATTCTAGTAACTGGGGAGGAACCCAACAGTAGAGAGAGATTCCACTGTTTGAAAGGTTATGGCATAATCGACGAAACTGAGAACGGATCCCAGTTAATGCCCACGATAAATCCTAGTGCTTAAGCATGCTCTCAAGAACTTGAGCATTTCCGTATCAATCAAGGTTTTACCAATATCCGTGTCAAGGATCCTGGCAACACAACATGCTACCATGATGAATAATGGTGGAAGATGCAGATGCAAAGAAAGATAACACGTTCTCAGATTTCACCTTAGCGAGGCCAAGGAATCAAAATTTGGATGATCGACCGAGAGACATTTAGCACTCCGCTTCTAATGTTCCCCTTGATGTACTGGTTACCATGGTCATGCTTTAAAGCATCAACATAGCCATCAAGTAGTGGTCGGACTTCGGAATACAAAGGATCCATAAGGAACAACTTCTGGAGAAAATCCTACGAAATCCTTATAGAGAGGTGGCCAACTTCTTCAATCAAGATACTACAATAATAGATCTTCCGACTGGGTGTGTTGGCCATGACATCCACTTTATCGGTTATCGAGAGACCGATATTATAGTTCTTGGAAAATTCTCCAACCATCATATCTGCCTGAGATTCAGATCTGGTTGGTGTCAGGATATTCCAGACTCATCGAGTCTAGAAAGGAAAATGAAGGTTTGCAACACAATTTGACGAGGTGACGTTGTGAGATTCTCGGAGAATGAACTGCGATAGCAGGCTCCAAAACATGAGCTGGTTCTGCTACAAACCTGTGAACACGCTATCCGAGACAAGCGTGACCACGTGGTAGTCTTATAATAAAATACTACCAAGTTCAGGTTGGGGAACCGTCATCAAGGATAACGAAGTCCTGACATAAGTCATGATTCTTAAGAAGGAACTTCTTCTCCTTGAACAAATCAGTCAGTGGCTTGGTGTGATAGGGAATACAAATGGAATGGAGGTAGCAAGCTGGTCAAACCATAGCATACTTCACACATGCATGACTGACTTGGGATGGTACCAGAGGAAACAAAAACAACCTTTCTCGAACTCACGGCGGCAACTTGCATCGTTTGCACGTGAACTTAGAGGAGGTCACTACTTTCATCCAAACATATTCTACATGAACGGGGCATGAAGAAAATGCTTACACAAGTTTTCAACACTAGCTGGATGTTCAACACAAATCATGGAGGAGACAAAATGATGCTGATGGGCTCAACAGCAACTCATCGGAATTTCCATATCACTGGACTTCCACCATCATGTGAACACGGTGATAGCATTGGTCAGCCCAAAATATGTAATGGTGTATGCTCGAGGGATCAACCACGAGTAAGGCAACATTACGAACATCGTTGGTTCTAATTTGACTTGACGATAGCCCATACTCAAGTCAAAGTTTTGACAAGGCAATAGATCCAACAACTGATCATGTGGACCAATCGATGGAGATATCATCTTTCTTCATCACACACACACACACACACACACACAAAAAGATATCCCTTAACATGAACTAAGTCAGACAAGCTTTATCTTCCAACTCTCCAAGTTGTTGTTTATCTCAACCAACTAGCTCAGGGATATCCAACACAGATTCTTGGAGAAGGGGTGATTTATAAGAAAACCCATTTAATCATGAACTCAACATACCGGTCAGGTGACAGCCAGGTAATACTTCCGAGAAGATCTTCGGAAATAACGAACCACCGATATGTTACTAAGCTCGAGACAATCTTGCTTTTCAGGGCAAGACGATATGATCAAATAAGCAAGGATAGACACAGTCCCAACTCTTGATCGAAGAGTGCACTAGGGAAAAGGATCAGGTACATGATCAATCTTAGAATGATGATTCAATAACCAACACGCTAAGAATGAGAATATTGTCCATTAACTACCAAGCATTGAGGTTGCTAGGAGTATTGATTTCACACATCACAGTTCACTTGTCGGCATTCCAGTTATGGCAACACGGGACCGAGGAATGAACGATGATGGCGAGAGTATCACTGCATCAAGAATTCATGAGATAAGGTGCAATTCTCATGACGTTCCTGACATAAAAGTGGGTAATACTTCAGGGTAGAACATAATCAAAGCTTGATTGCATTTGATCTACGGAATACAACTGCTTTGACCCAATCCTGGATATGGATGAGGTACTGGAGTTTGTTTCTCCTAGTCATTCTGAAATAGAACGGCTTGACGAACCACAAGAATACTAGGCATCGATGAACACAAATGCACACGTACTCTTGGCTATCAACTAATAGAGGATGGTCAGGATACAACTGAAGAGGAACCACTCAAGGGACATATATCTTTCTGAGTTGTGGATGCATAGGTTAGTATGTCGAACAAGTTCAACAGGTTTCTTCCGGATAATCCATGCAGAAAGGTAGGACTAGCAGATTCACAATTCTTGAATGGAGAACCCATTAAGAGCACTCTTATTGTGATCTTTTGGTTCAAAGAACTTCTGCCTTAATCGTTCATGGTATTTGGAAGAAGGAAATACCACAGACCTCGAGGACTGTCGCAAGGTTACTAATATCCTAAAGGAACTAGCAACACTATCAACACGAGATAAGTAGAGTGAATTTTGGGCCAAGAACCCAGGAATAGAATGCGTACTAACTAAACGGCATCACGGGATGCTTTCGAGAATGGTGGCCAGAATCATCACACTGGGGATGCAAAGCATTGCTAGATTACCAGGTGATACTCTAGACACCTAGGGTCATAATAATAGCTCCAACATAAATGCCGAGGCAACGGAGTACCTCAACAGACGGATTAGTGTGTTTAAACTGGCCCAAAAGGACATCGGGAACTGGGAGGAAGGATTTGCAAATGCATCAGATTGTTTAGAAACCTGGGATGACTCGGACAGCATAACGGCTGTAAATGCTCAAAAATATTTGAGACATCCTGCAAAATGGTGGCATAACCACTCAACAACATCATATCAGGGTTCTGAGGCCATTTAACAACACACTGGAGTAGAAGAAACTGAACTGAGGCTTGAGACCAACAATCCTACGAATCTATGGATTAGTAACACGTGATCCTGATAGAAAGATGAGAAGCCTAGTTCTTAATCCCCGTAGGAGAGAAGAGGGTGACTCAGATCAGAAGGCATAAGGTATAAGGAGCAAAAAGAGCCTTACGTTCCCTTCCACAATCAATTCCCGTATATAACTAAAGCATTTCTAAACTCAACTTCGACCGGTTTGGCTTGGTAATCCTACAGGCAGCCTGGCTCTGATACCAAAGCTGTCAGGACCCCGATTCCAAGTCACGTCGATCTAGCCGGTAACACCTCATATCATTTTGCGGCCTCACGCACGGTATTCCCACGGGTGTCTCCTTACCATGGCCCGGGACCGTTTGCGTCTTTTGGCTCATGTATATGATAGTGTTGCTAGCATCCATATGACAGAGAACCCGGGCCGACATGGCTAGTCGTGAACCCAAAGCGGCACTAACCTATGGGGACAGGCATACATGAATCACATCTAGCATGTTGGTCAGCAGCGTGTAAACCCGGGCTGTAGCCCTAGGCTAACAGGACTCCAGGAACCCGGGCTGTAGCAGGCTAGGCAGGACTCTGGATGTTACCGCATGACATTTCCCTGAAGGGATAGACACAGGAACAAAGTGAAACACATGCCGGCCAGTCAAGTGTCCTGAGCAGTAGTGCTGGGCTAACAGGACTCCGGTGAACCGGGCTGTAGCGGACTACTATGGCTCATGGAAGCACAAGAGTACATTTCCCCATAAGAGAGGCTGCCAAGGATAAACAACTGGATTGTCGGATCCCACACATACCAAGCATTTCAATCATACACACAATATGCTCGACATGTGTAAATACAACATGGCATCACAACAAGACTCTACGACTCAAACATTTATTCATTAGGCTCCGAGGAGCGAGATGTTACAAACATTGGTCTCATGACCCAACAATCATAGCATACAAATCAAGCACATGCGGAAGCTTAACATGTCTGAGTACAGACATCTACAAATGAAAAAGGCTAAGAAGCCTGACTATCTACCATATCCTGTCGAGGGCACAAGATCGTAGCTGAGGTATCAAGCTAAACGTCGAAGTCCACACGGGAACTACTAGCGAGACTGACGTCTCTCTGCAAAAACATAGAATAGGCAAACGTGAGTACAAATGTACCTAGCAAGACTTACATCAGAACTAACTACATATGCACCGGTATCAACAAAGGGGGTGGTGGAGTTTAACTGCAGCAAGCCAGCTTTGACTCAGTGGCTAACCTGAACTACGACTGCAAGCAACTCTTTTGAGGTGGCGCACACGAGTCCACATGTTCACCATTCAATACACCACTATGGATCCGCTCTCGTCTCCCTACGAGAAGGCCATCCGTAGGACTCACACTTATCTTGCGAGTTTTAGAGTATCCACTTTCACTTGTCTATGAACTGTTATAGGCAACCCAGAAGTCCATTACCGCGGACACGGCTATTCGAATAGATGATGTTAACCCTGCAGGGGTGTACTTCTTCACACACGCTCTCACCACTTACCGCCATTTACACAACATGTACTCGGCAACCTTCAAGCAGAAGCCCAACGAGGGTGTCGGCCACAGCCTACCTAAACACTCAAGTCTCTAGTCCAGGTTTATCGCCTATCCAGGTTCCATCCACAGGGAGTCCGGCCGAGGTTTCCATATACGGCCCCGGACGATGTGTACAGGGTTCCGAGACACCAAACGGGCGCCCGGCATGCCCGGCCACGGTGTATCTACCGCATCATAGCCCACCCCTATTGTCAGCGCTACCCACGGCCGCCAACACATATCCTATAAACACCAGAAACTAGTTGCAACTCCTGGACAGAGGACAAGGGTGATCAAGAAGCCGAGAGGGTCCATTGGTTTCGGGCCCAATGCGTGGTAGTAACTATTTCATGGATCACAAACACAGAACTCAGTTCCTAAGGACGGTTCCAATGAGACAACCCACCATGTACTCCTACATGGCCTCTCACCGCTACCTTTACCAAATCGTGTTCACACACTTAGCTCACACATAGTAGGACATGTTCATCACTGTTCCAATTCATCCCCGATGAATCATACCTGACTCAACTCTAAGCAGTAGCAGGCATGACAAATATGCATGAATGAGTAGGCATATCAGGGCTCAAACAACTCCTACTAATGTAGTGGGTTTCATCTATTTACTGTGGCAATGACAGGTCATGCAGAGGAAAGGGTTTCAACTACCGCAACATGTAACAGTTGAATCGTTGTTGTCCTAATGCAGTAAAAGAGAGCAGGAGCGAGAGAGTGGGATTGTATCGGAATGAACAAGGGTGTTTTGCTTGCCTGGCACTTCTGAAGATATTATAGTTCTTCATCGGTGTCATCGAACTCATCGTCGGAAGTACGTCTATCGAGAGGGGACGAATACCAGCAACAGAGAGGGAGAGCACAATCAATGCAATGCAACAATATGATGCATGATCATGACATGGAAATATGCTGTGATTTGGGCTAATGCGACAGAAAGTCATTTTAATTGAAGGGGAATTCAAAACTATATCAATTCCAACTCCAAACCTATTATGAAATTTGCCCTAATCGTGTTTCATCCTAAACAGTGAGGTTAACTTGCTCAAACATGCATGAAAATGGTGCAGATGGATTCCTTGAATTTTTCTGATAATTTTTCATATATAATTTATTTCATTTGGAGTTACGGTTGATTTTCTATGATTTTTAGAAGTTTATACTAATTTCTGGAATTTTCTGAATAAACTTAAATCCAAAAAGTGCTTTACTGCGTCAGCATGACCTCACAGTGACGTCAGCAGGTCAACGGCTCGGTCCAGGTCAAACCTGACGTGTGGGGTCCACACGTCAGTGACACAGTTAACTAACAAGGTTTACTAAAATTAAACTAAAGCTAATCTAGTTTAGTTAAGGCCTGGGCCCACATGTCAGAGGCTAATTAAAACTAACTAAATAAATTAACACTAACCTAGGTTAATTAGCAGGGCTAGCCCCATGCGTCAGTGACCCAGGGTGGTCAAACCCTGGTCAGACAGGGTCAAACCCCCGGTCAAATCGGTCAAACCTGCCGGCGACTAACCGCCGGCGAGGTCCGAGACGGTGGCGATGCACGGAATCACAGCACAGGCCACAGTTCGAGGCGCGGATGGCACCGTTGGGACCCTGAGCCTCATCCGCGTCGGCTGGTGCTAGTGGGGTCGCCGGAGACGACCTAGATCGACGGCGGTGTCCGCTTCCGCGGCAGCCGGAGTTCGGCGAAGGTGGACAGCATGCTACGGTGCACGGGAGGACGAGTGGGTAGGTGTTCTGGGTTCCTGGGAACGCGCTGAGGACGAAAACATGCTCTGACGCGACGTTTGCAGGCTCTATCCACGGCAGCGACATGGCCGGCAGCGAGCAAGCTTTTGGGCGGGGTGGTGGAGCTAGCTAGGGCACAAATTAGGCAACAGGGCATGGGGAAACGGTGCTGCAGCTCACCGCAGTTCTTCTGGTGCTGCTGGCGAGGCAGGGGAGGCACGGGGTCCGGCGAATCGACGGCGGTGATCCACGGGTCCGAGGAGGAGGAAGAGCTCGGAGTCGTCATCACGGAGCTCCTGGCGGCGCTTGGATTGGTGCAGAGGACGCGGGGGTCGAGGCGGAGCTCGTGGCATAGCTGGATGGCGTGGGAAGGGCGATGGCAGCGGCGAATGGCTGCGGTGCATCCATGGAGGCTTCGGCCATGGCGGGGAACGGGCGAGAGGGAGAGCGAGGGAGGGAGAGATTGATCCATACGGGTCTGGGGGGTGGCGTGGCGTGACGGAAGGCTCAGGGCGCCCCGGGAAAGCAGGAGGTGGCTGGGCGCGCGCGTGCGTGCCACGGGCACACGCCCTCGTGCCTACTGGCACGAGGTTGAAGACAGGGGAGGAGTTGGGCTGGGCTAGCTACAGTGTTGGGCCGGACAGCTGGGCTGCAGGTAAGCCAGGTAAGTTTCTCCTTTCTCTATTTTATTTCCTGTTTTATATTTTTCTGCAACTTTGTGGCTTTTCTAAAAATGCCTAGGCACTTTCAAAAATCACCAAACTGCTCATGCCCACTGTTTAGCATATAACCAACATGGAACATTTCAGTTTAGGATTATTTGGACATCTAAAATATTCTATAGCATTTAAATGCCCGAATGCAAATAGAGTATGATTTAATTCAGTGACCCTATGATGTCCTAGAAATATGTGCACCATTTCTGTCAGAGGTTTAAGACCAAGGCAAAGATGATGAACATTTTAGAAGGGCATTTCAGGTTCACTGAAAAAGATTTTAGTAAATCCTAGCTGGATTAATGGGGTGCTGGGGGTTCTGTCATCCCCATTTCAATTTTCTGAGTAAAGTAGACATGATGCAACACCATATGTTAGCACTAGGCATTACCAGAACTTGGGATGTGACAGATCAGCTTCGGGGACTACTGTCGGAGCAAATGACCACGGGTAGCCTAGCCGGCACCCCCTGGCTCTTCTAAAAAATTACAAGCCGATCCGGCCCTCAAGAATCCAAGACGTGGGGCCGTCTTCCCCTTGCCGGCTGCCTCCCAGGCCGGCTATCGGAAGGCGACCTGACTTTAGCCCTCATGAAGAAAGCCATAGGAGGGCCGGCTCCGAGAAGCCGGTCGCGAGAAGGCCAACTCCAAGAAGCCGACTCCCACCAAGCGGTCAAGGTCGTACCCTCGAAGTCTGCATCCACATAATGGCGATGTGACGGGGCGTGGCTACAGTAAAGCCTGCCACCCCCGAATCCCGGAGGACGCCTGGCACAGTGCGTCGTACGGGTGGCCATGGCCCGTCCAGCGCGGCACTGTTGCCACGTTGACCCCGATGTCATCCACGACGGGCTGCCAGTGCGGCCCACGGGCGGTGGGCCCCTTCAGGCAGAGAGACACCCGAAGGCGGCTAGGCCTCCCCCAGTCGGCCCAAGACAGAGCCGGCTCTCCACAGCCGGCTTGCCACCTCCCTCGAAGGAGACGCCCCATTAAGGAGACAAGACATGGTGAGGCTACATCGATCACCCGTCGGACAGCGGCACTGTAGCCACGCCCACCTCGGTGAAGCCCTCGTCACCAGGATTGAGCAACAGTAACCAGCCACCAACAAGGGCCTGGACAGTGGGGCCTGCCTGTCGACCAAGGAGCTGGCAGCCGGCGGGACCCACCAGCCGGCAGGCCCCAGCAGCCGGCGCAGAAGTCGGCGAGTGTAGACACAGACGGCTGGGCCCCATGCCCAGCCAGATTACCATTGTACCCCCGGGGGGTAGGCCTATATAAACCCCCTGGGATACCCATGCAAATGGTTGATCAAAGCTAGTTCTAGACACCACATAGAGAGGGGAGGAGGGCTAGCCGTGCTCTTCTTCTTCTCACAAAACAGCTCAAGGAACATCGTGTAGCTACTTGTTCATCTAGTGATCAAGCGGAGACCCCGCAGAGCAGCAGTAGGGGTGTTATCTCCACGGAGAGCCCCGAAGCTGGGTAAGATTCGCCGGCGTGCATGTCTTCGCCTCATCCTGCTTCCAGGCACCGGCGACGTCTTACTGGCCCCCACAACGATAATCCACCCATTGGCATATGTCGCACCTACCACCCGATAGAAGGAAAGAGGGGGGTGCCGCCCCCTCCCTAGTCCAATTCGAACCAGCCCATGGGGGCGCGATGTCCGAAAATAGCCTTCCAATATATCAATCTTTACGTCTCGACCATTTCGAGACTGGTCGTCATTTCCGTGATCTCATCCGGGACTCCTAATAACCTTTGGTACATCAAATCACATAACTCATAATTCAAATCGTCATTGAAAGTTAAGCGTGCAGACCCTACGGGTTCGAGAACTAAGTAGACATGACCGAGACACTTCTCCGGTCAATAACCAATAGCGTAACCTGTATGCTCATATTGGTTCCTACATATTCTACGAAGATCTTTATCAGTCAAGCCTCACAACAACATACGTTGTTCCCTTTGCCATCAATATGTTACTTGCCCGAGTTTCGATCGTCGGTATCATTATACCTAGTTCAATCTTGTTACCGACAAGTCACTTTACTCGTTCCGTAGTGCATCATCCCGCAACTAACTCATTAGTTACATTTCTTGCAAGGCTTATAGTGGTGTGCATTACCGAGAGGGCCCAGAGATACCTCTCCGACAATCGGAGTGACAAATCCTAATCTCGATCTATGCCAACTCAACAAACACCATCGGAGACACCTGTAGAGCATCTTTATAATCACCCAGTTACGTTGTGACGTTTGATAGCACACTAAGTGTTCCTCCGGTATTCGGGAGTTGCATAATCTCATAGTCATAGGAACATGTATAAGTAATGAAGAAAGCAATTGCAATAAAATAAACGATCATAGTGCTAAGCTAACGGATGGGTCTTGTCCATCACACCATTCTCTAATGATTTGATCCCGTTCATCAAATGATAACACATGTCTATGGTTAGGAAGCTTAACCATCTTTGATTAATGAGCTAGTCAAGTAGAGGCATACTAGGGACACTTTGTTTGTCTATGTATTCACACATGTACTAAGTTTCCAGTTAATACAATTCTAGCATGAATAATAAAAAGTTATCATGATATAAGGAAATATAAATAACAACTTTATTATTGCCTCTAGGGCATATTTCCTTCAGTCTCTCACTTGCAGTAGAGTCAATAATCTAGTTCACATCGCCATGTGATTTAACACCAATAGTTCACATCGTCATGCGATTTAACACTCTATATAGTTCACATTTCTATGTGACCAATACCCAATAGGTTTACTAGAGTCAATAATCTAGTTCACATCGCCATGTGATTAACACCCAAAGAGTACTAAGGTGTGATCATGTTTTGATTGTGAGAGAAGTTTAGTCAACGGGTCTGCCACATTCAGATCCATATGTATTTTACAAATTTCTATGTCTACAATGCTCTGCACGGAGCTACTCTAGCTAATTGCTCCCACTTTCAATATGTATCTAGATCGAGACTTAGAGTCATCTAGATCGGTGTCAAAGCTTGCATCGACGTAACTCTTTACGACGAACTCTTTGTGACCTCCATAACCGAGAAACATTTCCTTATTCCACTAAGGATAATTTTGACTGATGTCCAATGATCCACTCCTGGATCACTATTGTACCCTCTTGCCAAACTCATGGTGAGGTACATAATAGGTCTGGTACACAATATAGCATACTTTATAGAACCTATGACTGAGGCATAGGGAATGACTTTTCATTCTCTTTCTATTTTCTGCCGCGGTCGGGTTTTGAGTCTTTACTCAACTTCATACCTTGCAACACAGGTAAGAACTCCTTCTTTGACTATTCCATTTTAAACTACTTCAAAAACTTGTCAAGGTATGTACTCATTGAAAAATTTTATCAAGCGTCTTGATCTATCTCTATAGATCTTGATCCTCAATATGTAAGCATCTTCACCGAGGTATTTCTTTGAAAAACTCCTTTCAAATACTCCTTTATGCTTTCCAGAAAATTATACATTATTTCTAGTCAACAATATGTCATTCACATATAATTATCAGAAAGGCTGTAGTGCTCCCACTCACTTTCTTGTAAATACAGGCTTCTCCAAAAGTCTGTATAAAACCATATGCTTTGATCACACTATGAAAGTGTATATTCCAACTCCGAGATGCTTGCACCAGTCCATAAATGGATTGCTAGAGCTTACACACTTCGTTAGCACCTTTTGGATCGACAAAACCTTTCAGGTTGCATCATATACAACTCTTCTTTAAGATATCCATTAAGGAATGCAGTTTTGACATCCATTTGCCAAATTTCATAATCATAAAATGTGGAAATTGCTAACATGATTCGGATGGACTTAAGAATCGCTATGGGTGAGAAGGTCTCATCGTAGTCAACTCCTTGAACTTGTCGAAAACCTTTCGCAACAAGTCGAGCTTTGTAGACAGTAAAATTACCGTCAACGTCGGTCTTCTTCTTGAAGATCCATTTATTCTCTATGGCTTGCCGATCATCGAGAAGTCAACCAAAGTCCACACTTTGTTCTCATACATGGATCCCATCTCAGATTTCATGGCCTCAAGCCATTTTGCGGAATCTAGGCTCATCATCGCTTCCTCATAGTTCATAGGTTCGTCATGGTAAAGTAACATTACTTCCAGAATAGGATTACCGTACCACTCTGGTGCGGAACATACTCTGGTTGACCTACGAGGTTCGGTAGTAACTTGATTTGAAGTTTCATGATCATCATCATTAACTTCCTCACTAATTGGTCTAGGCATCACTGGAACTGATTTCTGTGATGAACTACTTTCCAATTCGGGAGAAGGTACAGTTACCTCATCAAGTTCTACTTTCCTCCCACTCACTTCTTTCGAGAGAAACTCCTTCTCTAGAAAGGATCCACTCTTAGCAACAAAGATCTTGCCTTCGGATCTGTGATAGAAGGTGTACCCAACAGTTTCTTTTGGGTATCCTATGAAGACGCACTTGTCTGATTTGGGTTTGAGCTTATCAGGCTGAAAACTTTTTCACATAAGCATCGCAAACCCAAACTTTAAGAAATGACAGCTTCGATTTCTTGCTAAACCACGGTGTCGTCTCAACGGATTTAGATGGTGCCCTTTTTAACGTGAATTCAACTCTCTCTAATGCATAACCCCAAAATGATAGCGGTAAATCAGTAAGAGACATCATAGATCGCACCATATCTAATAAAGTGCGGTTACGACATTCGGACACACCGTTACGCTATGGTGTTCCAGGTGGCGTGAGTTGTGAAACTATTCCACATTGTTTCGAATGAAGACCAAACTCATAACTCAAATATTCACCTCCATGATCAGATCGTATAATGTTTTTTCTTGTTACAATGATTTTCCACTTCACTCTGAAATTCTTTGAACTTTTCAAATGCTGCAGACTTATGTTTTAGCAAGTAGATATACCCATATATACTCAAATCATTTGTGAAGGTCAGAAAAATAACGATACCTGCCGCGAGCCTCAACACTCATCGGACCGCATACATCGGTATGTATTATTTCCAATAAGTCAGTGGCTTGCTCTATTGTTCCGGCGAACGGGGTCTTAGTCATCTTGCCCATGAGGTATGGTTCGCAAGAATCAAGAGATTCATAATCAATTGATTCCAAAAGCCCATCAGCATGGAGTTTCTTCATGCGCTTTACACTAATATGACTTAAACAACATTGTCACAAAAAAGTTGCACTATCATTATTAACTTTGCATCTTTTGACATCAATATTATGTGCATCACCGTGGTCAAGGTTCAGTAAACCATTTACATTGGATGTAAGACCATAGAAGGTTTTATTCATGTGAACAGAACAACAATTATTCTCCGACTTAAATGAATAACTGTATCGCAATAAACATGATCCAATCATATTTATGCTCAACGCAAACACCAAATAACATTTATTTAGTTCCAATACTAACCCCGAAGGTAGAGGGAGTATGCGATGGTGATCTTATCAACCTTGGAATCACTTCCAACACACATCGTCACCTCACCCTTAACTAGTCTCTGTTCATTTTGTAACTCCTGTTTCAAGTTACTAACCATAGCAACTGAACCAGTATCAAATACCCAGGGGCTACTATGAACAGTAGTAGGGTACACATCAATAACATGTATATCATATATACTATTTGGTCACTTTGCCATCCTTCTTATCTGCCAAGTATTTGGGGCAGTTACGCTTCGAGTGACCATTTCCTTTGTAGTAGAAGCACTCAGTTTCAGGCTTGGGTCTAGCTTTGGGATTCTTCATGGGAGTGGAAACTTGCTTGCCATTCTTCTTGAAGTTCCCTTTCTTTCCTTTGCCCTTTTACTTGAAACTAGTGGTATTGTCAACCATCAACACTTGATGCTTTTCTTGATTTCTACCTTCGCCAATTTCAGCATCGCGAAGAGCTCGGGAATCGTTTTTGTTATCCCTTGCATATTATAGTTCATCACAAAGTTCCAGTAACTTGGTGATAGTGACTAGAGAACTCTGTCAATCACTATTTTATCTGGAAGATTAACTCCCACTTGATTCAGGTGATTGTAGTACCCAGACATTCTGAGCACATGCTCACTAGCTGAGCTATTCTCCTCCATCTTGTAGGCAAAGTACTTTGTCAGAGGTCTTATACCTCTTTACATGGGTATGAGCCTGAAATACCAATTTCAGCTCTTGGAACATCTCATATGCTCCGTGGCGTTCAAAACATTTTTGAAATCCCGGTTCTAAGCCGTAAAGCATGGTGCACTAAACTATCAAGTAGTCATCATATCGAGCTTGTCAAACGTTTATAATGTCTGCATCTGCTCCTGGAATAGGTCTGTCACCTAGCGGTGCATCAAGGACATAATTCCTGTGTGCAGCAATGAGGATAATCCTCAGATCACGGAGCTAGTCCACATCATTGCTTCTAACATCTTTGAACATAGTTTTCTCTAGGAACATAGCATAAATAAAACGGGGAAGTTATACGCGAGCAATTGATCTACAACATAGATATGCAAATACTATCAGGACTAAGTTCAAGATAAATTTAAGTTCAATTAATCATATTACTTAAAAACTCTCACTTAGATATACATCCCTCTAATCATGTAAGTGATCACGTGATCCATATGAACTAAACCATGTCCGATCATCACGTGAGATGGAGTAGTATTCAATGGTGAACATCACTATGTTGATCATATCTACTCTATGATTCATGCTCGACCTTTCGGTCTCAGTGTTCTGCATATGCTAGGCTCGTCAAGTTTAACCCGAGTATTCTGCATGTGCAAAACTGGCTTGCACCCATTGTATGTGAACGTAGAGCTTATCACACCTGATCATTAGATGGTGTCTCGGCATGATGAACTGTCGCAACGGTGCATACTCAGGGAGAACACTTATACCTTGAAATTTAGTGAGAGATCATCTTATAATGCTACCGACGTACTAAGCAAAATAAGATGTATAAAGGATAAACATCACATGCAATAAAAATATGTGACATGATATGGCCATCATCATCTTGTGCCTTTGATCTCCATCTCTAAGGTACTTTCATTATCTCCATCGTCACCGGCATGACACCATGATATCCATCATCTTGATCTCTATCAATGTGTCGTCACATGGTCGTCTCGCCAACTATTGCTTTTTGCAACTATTGCTATCGCATAGTGATAAAGTAAAGCAATTATATGGTGCTTGCATCTTATGCAATAAAGAGACAATCATAAGGCTTCTGCCAGTTGCCCACAACTTTAACAAAAAACATGATCATCTCATACAACAATTTATATCTCATCATGTCTTGACCATATCACATCACAACATGCCCTGCAAAAACAAGTTAGACGTCCTCTACTTTGTTGTTGCAAGTTTTACGTGGCTGCTACGGGCTTAGCAAGAACCGTTCTTACCTACGCATCAAAACACACAATGTGGTATAGTGATTGATTTTTGATCTTCAGAAAGAACCCAGTTCATTGAATCCGATTCAACTAAAGTTGGAGAAACTGACACCCGCCAGCCACCTGTGTGCAAAGCACGTTAGTAGAACTAGTCTCATGAATGCGGTCATGTAATGTCGATCCAGGCCACTTTATCCAACAATACCACCGAATCAAGAAACAACTAGTGACGGTAAGCAATATGTATATACCCACGCCCACAACTCCTTTGTGTTCTACTCATGCATATAACATCTACACATAGACCTGGCTCAGATGCCACTATCGGGGAACGCAGTATTTCAAAAAAAATCCTACGATCACGCAAGATCTATCTAGGGATGCATAGCAACGGGAGGGGAGAGTATGTCTATGTACCCTCGTAGACTGAAAGCGGAAGTGTTAAGAAATGTGGTTGATGTAGTCGAACGTCTTCGTGATCCAACCGATCAAGTACCGAACGAACGACACCTCTGCGATTTGCACACGTTCAGCTCGGTGACATTCCTTGCACTCTTGATCCAGTTTAGGCCGAGGGAGAGTTTCGTCAGCACGACGGTGTGTTGATGCTGATGATGAAGTTACCGACGCAGGGCTTCGCCTAAGCACTATGACGATATGACCGAGGTGTGTATCTGTGGAGGGGGGCACCGCACATGGAAAAAATAATTGTCAATTTGTGTGTCTATGGGGTGCCCCCTCCCCCGTATATAAAGGAGGGAAGGAGGAGGAGGGTCGGCCACAAGGGGCGCTCCCAAGGGGGATTCATACTCCTAGTATGAGTAGGTTTCCCGCTTTCCTAGTCCATGTAGGAGAAGACGGAAGGAGAAGAGAGGGAGAAGGAAAGAGGGGGGCGCCGCCCCCACCCTATTCCAATTCGGACCAGCCCATGGGGGGCGTGAGGCCTTCCCTTGTTGCCCTTCTCTCCTTTCCACTAAGGCCCATGAAGGCCCAATACTTCCCTCGGCGAATACCCGTAACTCTCCGGTACTCCGAAAAATACCCGAACCACTCAGAACCTTTCCGACGTCCGAATATAGCTTTCCAATATATTGATCTTTACATCTCGACCATTCTGAGACTCCTCGCCTTGTCCGTGATCTCATTCGGGACTCTGAACAACCTTCGGTACATCAAATCACATAACTCATAATACAAATCGTCATTGAATGTTAAGCGTGCGGACCCTACGGGTTCAAGAACTATGTAGACATGACCGAGACACATCTCCGGTAAATAACCAATAGCGGAACATGGATTCTCATATTGTTTCCTACATATTTTACGAAGATCTTTATCTGTCAAACCGCGCAACAACACACGTTGTTCCCTTTGCCATCGGTATGTTACTTGCCCGAGATTCGATCGTTGGTATCATCATACCTAGTTCAATCTCGTTACTGGCAAGTCTCTTTACTCGTTCTGTAGTGCACCCGCAACTAACTCATTAGTTACATTGCTTGCAAGGCTTATAGTGATGTGCATTACCGATAGGGCCGAGAGATACCTCTCTGACAATCGGAGTGACAAATCCTAATCTTGATCTATGCCAACTCAACAAACACCATCGGATACACCTCTAGAGCATCTTTATAATCACCCAGATACGTTGTCATGTTTGATAGCACACTAAGTGTTCCTCCGGTATTCGGAAGATGCATAATCTCATAGTCATAGGAACATGTATAAGTCATGAAGAAAGCAATAGCAATAAACTAAACGTTCATAGTGCTAACGGATGGGTCTTGTCCATCACATCATTCTCTAATGATGTGATCCCGTTCATCAAATAACAACACATGTCTATGGTTAGGAAACTTAACCATCTTTGATTAACGAGCTAGTCAAGTAGAGGCATACTAGGGACACTCTGTTTGTATATGTATTCACACATGTACTAAGTTTCCGGTTAATACAATTCTAACATGAATAATAAACATTTATCATGATATAAGGAAATATAAATAACAACTTTATTATTGCCTCTAGGGCATATTTCCTTCATGACGGACCGGTCTACCTCCGTCCTGGTCTATTGCTCCCCCTCATAATATGTGCCAAATTTTGACCATAAATTTGACTAACAAAAGGTTCATGCATGTCACCAAAATATATCGTTGAAAACTATGTTCAAATACAAATCAATGATATGATTTTTGTTGACATCCACTAACATTTTGTCAGTTAAATCTTTGGTCAAAATTTAGCACAAATTACAAAAGGGACTAATAAACCAGGACTTAGGTAGTAGTACACCAGGTTGAAGATAGTGATACTACAAATAATTAACGCCTACTATGAGCAAGGGGTCACACATGTAATTTACGACTGGAATAAAAATGCCATACACTAATAAAACATTAAGGCCACAAGGTGATGCAGTGCTGGTTATAGGAGGCAAGAAGAAAGATGCATCCATCAATGGCATCCACCTCCTCGACTCAGGGTGCTAGCCCACTGAACAGCGGCTAAGTAGCAGCGACTTTCATGGCCAGGTCGATGTGCTTCTGAACAATGGCGTCCAAAGATTCCAGCCACTGGAAGAAGGCCAACGTCTTTCTGTCCTCGCTGGCCTTGTAGTGGCCTATGTAGACGATTTCCTCCTAGACGTGGATGTGCAGATCGATGATTTCTTGCATGGATAGGCGCTGCGCGGCGAGCGCGGCCTCGAGGTGCACATTCTTCGTCGCGACCTCCGGCAACTGCAGGGCCATGATACGTCTCCAACGTATCTATAATTTTTATTGTTCCGTGCTGTTATATTATCAATCTTGGATGTTTTATAATCATTTTATAGTCATTTTTTCGTACTAACCTATTGACATAGTGCCAAGTGCCAGTTACTGTTTTTTCATTGTTTTTTACATCGCAGTAAATCAATACCAAATGGAGTCCAAATTCCATGAAAATGTACAGAGATTTTTTATGGACCAGAAGACACGTAATGGGCCCTGGCTGCGCCTGGGGGGTGCTCCAAGGAGAGCACAACCTACCAGGGTGCGCCAAGAGGCCCAGGCACGCCCTGGTGGGTTGTGCCCACCTCGGGTGCCCCCCGGACCGCCTCTTTGCCATATAAATACCCCAATATTCCCAAAACCCTAGGGGAGTCGACGAAATATTGATCCAGTCGCTGCAGAGTCCAGAAGCACCAGATCCAATCTAGACACCATCTCGGATGGGGTTCACCACCTCGATTGGTGCCTCTCTAATGATGCATGAGTAGTTCTTTGTAGACCTTCGGGTCCGTAGTTAGTATCTAGATGGCTTCCTCTCTCTCTCTCTCTTGATTTTCAATACAATGGTCTCTTGGAGATCCATACGATGTAACTCTTTTTGCGGTGTGTTTGTTGGGATCGGATGAACTTTGAATTTATGATCAGATCTATCTTTTTATATCCATGAAAGTATTTGAGTATCTTTGATCTCTTTTATGCATGATTGCTTATAGCCTCGTATTTCTTCTCTGATATATGTGTTTTGTTTGGCCAACTTGATCTATTTATCTTGCAATGGGAAGAGGTGCTTTGTAGTGGGTTCGATCTTACGGTGCTTGATCCCAGTGACAAAAGGGGAACCGACACGTATGTATCGCTGCTACTAAGGAAAAAATGTTGGGGTTTATCTCTACATAGATAGATCTTGTCTACATCATGTCATCGTTCTTATTGCATTACTACGTTTCTCCATGAACTTAATACACTAGATGCATGCTGGATAGCGGTCGATGTGTGGAGTAATAGTAGTAGATGCAAGCAGGAGTTGGTCTACTAATCTTGGACATGATGCCTATATAATGATCATTGCATGGATATCGTCATGATTATTTGAAGTTCTATCAATTTCCCAACAGTAATTTGTTCACCCACCGTTTGCTATTTTTCTCGAGAGAAGTCACTAGTGAAACCTACGGCCCCCGGGTCTCTTTCTCATATATTTGCCTTTGCGATCTACTTTTCCTTTGCATTTATTTTCAGATCTATTAATCCCAAAAACACAAAAATACTTTGCTGCACTTTATTTTATTCGCGATCTATTTATTCAATCTATTACAACTTTCTCCCGTTCGCGCACCAATTTTCGGTGTCGTTAACTGAAAGGGATTGACAACCCTTTTAACACGTCGGGTTACGAGTGGTTGTTATTTGTGTGCAAGGGATGTTTACGTTGTGTTGCTTGGTTCTCCTACTGGTTCGATAACCTTGGTTTCATATCCGAGGGAAATACCTACCGTCGCTGTGTTGCATCATCCAATCCTCTTTGGGGAAATACCGACGTAGCTTCAAGCGACATCAAAAGGAATTTTTGGCGCTGTTGCTGGGGAGGATCTTCAACATATACTAGGTTCCTAATCACAAATCTCATCTCCTTGCAATTTACAATATTTGCCATTGGCCTCTCATTTTCCTCTCCCCCACTTCACAAAATTTTTTCGTTTTATTCGCCCCTCTTCTCTATTTGCCATTTTCTCGTCAGATCTATCCGTGTTTTCGCTTCCTAGTCATAATGGCTAGCGTGCCTACTCCTCCTTTGTCACCAGATTTTGAAGTTCTTTACTTCAAGCAAAGACAAGGAGAAAATTTTAAAGATGCTTGGTATAGGTTTATGGAATCTTATCATATTTGCAATTTAAAGGGGGACGCTAAGATCTTGCTTCGTAATTTTTACATAGGATTGGCTTTGCATCATAGAGAACTCCTAGATTTTGCCGCTAAAGGGAATTTTATTGAGCTTAATGCCAATGATGCCTATGAAATTATAGAACTAATTTTGGGAGTTCCACCTCAAAAGAAGGGGTTTTCTTTCACCCCTGAGGGAGTTCAAATGTTGGACAAACTTGGTGATTTACATAAACATATGGTTGAAATACAGAAATATAATGAACCCCTCAAACACCTCAATAGTAGTACCAATCACACGAATACCTTGATTACTCTTTACAACAAGCGATTGGATATTTTGGGTCTAAAGATGGTTTCTTTTACAGAGAATTTGGGGAAGCGTAAAGAGCCTCCCGGGTTTGAGAAAACCCTTACAAAAGTTACCAAAACTTCAGAAGACAAAACATAGATCCTTGCTTTATGCCTAGCTAAGGGCGTAAAACTATAGCGCTTCTTGGGAGGCAACCCAATGAATAAAATTTATTTCTGATTTTTGCTTCCTGTTTTTAAGTTGTTAACACAATTATGCTACTGTATAATTGTGTTTTTTGTGTTTTAATTAGTGTTTGTGCCAGGTAAAGCCTTTAGGATCTTCTTGGGTGATATTGTTTGATCTTGCTGAAAAATAGAAACTTTTGCGCTCGCGAAAATAATTCTCATTTTTAACTAGAGAGAGATAAAATGCCCATTCCTTTTGCAGTATATCAATATTCAAATTTCTCAGGTCGTCCTAATTTTTTGAGAATGTTTGGAGTTACAGAAGTATCCGAAACCTCCAGATTGCTACATACTGTTATGTTTTTGACAGATTCTGTTTTCTTTGTGTTGTGTGCTTGTTTTGATGGCTATATGGTTTTCTTTAATGATTTTTTGCCATAGAAAAGTTGGAATACAGTAGATATAATGCAATAACAAAATATGAATTGGTTTTATACAACACTTATAGTAGTGATTTATTTTCTTATACTAACGGATCTCATGGAGGTTTTGTTGAGTTTTGTGTGATTGAAGTTTTCAAGTTTTTGGGTTATATCGAGATGCATGAAGAAATAAGGAGTAAGAAGAGCCTAAGCTTGGGGATGCCCCAGCATCCCCCGCTATTATCCAAAAGAGAGCAAGCAACTAAGCTTGGGGATGCCCCCGAGTGGCATCCCCTCTTTCTTCTAACGACCATCGTTATTTTACTCGAAACTATATTTTTATTCATCACATACTATGTGTTTTGCTTGGAGCGTCTTGTATGATATGAGCCTTTTCTTATTTTATTTTGTGTTTTATGTCTTGATTCCTTGCTAGACACACTATTTGAGAGACCCAAAATTATGTCATGACTTGTTAGAATTGCTCTCTATGCTTCACTTAAATCTTTTATGAGCTATGAACTTGCTCTAGTGCTTCACTTATATCTTTTTGAGCATGGTGTGCTTTAGTATTTTTGAAGAAACGCTCTCTTGCTTCACTTAGATTTATCTGAGAGTTGGTAAAATTTTCAAGAAATTCTCTCTTGCTTCACTTAAATTAATTTGAGAGAAAGAAAAAAAATTATGCTCATGATCTTCACTTATATTTATTTGAGCTTGTCAAAAGCAACACATGAAAATTACTTCCAAAGTGATAGATATCCAAGAAGGACATAATAAAAACTTTCATGAAGATCATTGGACAAAATAAACTTGATTCTTAGTAATAGTTTTGAGATATGATGATGTGATATGTGAGTTATGTTAATGAGTAATTATGCTTTAGTAAGAATATTCATGTTATGGTTTGTGATTCCCTATGAAAGCATGAAAGTCAATAATTATGCAATGAAATTATATCCTACTTGTGGTGCATTATTCGGTGTTACTTATGCTATGCTCTCTTATGAGATTATTCGTTTCTTGGTTGGTCGCTTCTCAATCTTTTGCTAGCCTTCATTTTGCACTAAGTATGATCTCTACTTGTGGATCCTAAAACCTTTAAACTAGTTTTGCCACATGAGTCCACTATATCTACCTATATGCCGTATTCTCTTGCTGTTCTAAGAAAATTTGTATGTGCCATCTCTAATTTTCAAAATAACGTTCTCTTTTGTGTGTTCGTTTCGCTCGCGGAGTGGTGAGGGGTGGCTAATATTTTCCATGCTAGATGTGTTATTCTCATGATGAGTGTTTATTCACTTGTCATTGCACATGAGTAAGGCAAAGGTATTAGGGATGCCCAGTCCCGAAATGAAAAATGAATTTACTTTATGTTGTCAAATAATAAATTCCTTGGAAAGTGTTGGTATGGAGGGAAACCGTGGATATGGCTAGCCATGGAAAGTGAAAGTATGGTTGAAAAAGGAATGAACTTTATTTTCTATTTGGGAACCGCCTATGATATATCTAGCATGGAAAGTGTTGGGAACTCTAAGTCGTTTTCGTTGGTGGGATGGGTACACCTCCCAAAATGTTTTTATCTCTAAGTTTTTCGGTTTGAGCTCTGGCACCTCTACAAATCCGTACTTCCCTCTGCGAAGGGCCTTTCTTTTACTTTCTGCAATTTTTATTTTGAATTTGAATCTCCATCTTCTCTTATAAAAGCATCAACTAGGAGGCAATATGACCGTAGTTGAGCATTGGGTGTAGTTAATATGTGATTGTGTTTCACGAATGGATCAATGATTGAGCATGATGGGCTAGGGATAACTTATTTTAGCATTGATATTTTGAAAGACATGGTTGCTTGTTGATATGCTTGAGTATTTAAGTTATCATGTCAAAACTAGACTATTGCTTTGAACAATATAAAAGTCCAAATATCCGTGCTATAAAGAAAAGAAATATGATATGACATGATAGGCAGCATTCCACATCAATAATTCTGTTTTTATCACTTACCTACTCGAGGACGAGTAGGAGTTAAGCTTGGGGATGTTGATGTGTCTCCAACGTATTTATAATTTTTGATTGTTCCATGTTGTTATTTATCAATCTTGGATGTTTTATAATCATTTTATAGTCGTTTTATATCATTTTTGGCACTAACCTATTGACATAGTGCCAAGTGCCAGCTGCTGTTTTTTCCATGTTTTTTACGTCGCAAAAAATCAATACCAAACGGAGTCCAAATGCTACAAAACTTTACGAAGATTTTTTATGGACCAGAAGACACGTAATGGGCCCTAGCTGCGCCTGGTGGTGCTCCGAGGAGAGCACAACCGACCAGGGCACGCCCTGGTGGGTTGTGCCCACCTCGGGTGCCCCCTGGACCGCCTCTTTTCTCTATAAATACCCCCAAAGATTCCCAAAACCCTAGGGGAGTTGACAAAATATTTATATAGCCACCGCAGAGTCCAAAACCACCAGATCCAATATAGACACCATCTCGGATGGGGTTCACTACCTCCATTGGTGCCTCTCCGATGATGCGTGAGTAGTTCTTTGTAGACCTTCGGGTCCGTAGTTAGTAGCTAGATGGCTTCCTCTCTCTCTCTTGATTCTCAATACAATGGTCTCTTGGAGATCTATTGATGTAACTCTTTTTGGGGTGTGTTTGTTGGGATCAGATGAACTTTGAGTTTATGATCAGATCTATCTTTTTATATCCATGAAATTATTTGAGTTTCTTTGATCTCTTTTATACATGATTGCTTATAGCCTTGCATTTCTTCTCTGATATTTGGGTTTAGTTTGGCCAGCTTGATCTATTTATCTTGGAATGGGAAGAGGTGCTTTGTAGTGGGTTCGATCTTACGGTGCTTGATCCGAGTGACAGAAGGGGAACCGACACGTATGTATCGTTGCTACTAAGGATAAAACGATGGGGTTTATCTCTACATAGATAGATCTTGTCTACATCATGTCATCGTTCTTATTGCATTACTCCGTTTCTCCATGAACTTAATACACTAGATGCATGCTGGATAGCGGTCGATGTGTGGAGTAATAGTAGTGGATGCAGGCAGGAGTCGGTCTACTAATCTTGGACGTGATGCCTATATAATGATCATTGCCTAGATATCGTCATGATTATTTGAAGTTCTATCAATTGCCCAACAGTAATTTGTTCACCCACCGTTTGCTATTTTTCTCGAGGGAAGCCACTAGTGAAACATACGGCCCCCGGGTCTCTTTCTCATATATTTGCCTTTGCTATCTACTTTTCCTTTGCATTTATTTTCAGATCTATTAATCCCAAATATGAAAAAAATACTTTGCTGCACTTTATTTTATTCACAATCTATTTATTCAATCTATTACAACTTTCTCCCGTCCGCGCACCAATTTCTGGCGTCGTTACCCGAAAGGGATTGACAACCCCTTTAACACATCGGGTTGCGAGTGGTTGTTATTTGTGTGCATGGGTTGTTTACGTTGTGTTGCTTGGTTCTCCTACTAGTTCGATAACCTTGGTTTCATATCTGAGGGAAATACCTACCGCCGCTGTGCTGCATCATCCCTTCCTCTTTGGGGAAACAACGACGTAGCTTCAAGCAACATCAGGTCACCAGTGCTTCAAAGAGTTCGTCACCTTGGAGGCCGATGAGGGTGGCAGGCAACGAGGAGCCTGGGTGCGCGGGCTAGAGCAGTACGGCAAGGTCGTCCACGCGCTTCTTGACTGCGGTGAACCCGCTCGACCATCATCTGGCGCATGCGAGAGGCGAAGTCGGTGTCGACGAGGGCTATGACGCCAGCGGTCGCCAGCACCGTCTGGAAACGCTCCGCAATGCGGGGCCATTGGTCGGCATCTTGAAGAACCTGGCACAGCCGACTGCCGCACGCGTCCATTGACGCCATGGGTGCTTGTGGCTTCTGGTCACTTGGTCTTGGTCTTGGATTGGAGTGGACAGTGTTGTGCAGAGACTAGGAGTAGATGGATGGGAGTGGTGTGGTGCCTTTACATGACGGTCCAAACTGCGTTGCATTCACATGCTCCATTCTGCTTCTCCAATTACTTACTCCTACCTCTACATGGTACTTAAATGCGGAGGCATCATTGACCATTCAACGTTTCAGGAATCGCTACCCTCTGCGTCGTTGGCATTCAAGCCGTATCAACGTAAATGTGTGTCAGGAGATGTTCCCGTCGACGACGGGGTGCCTATGGTGACTTCATAAATTTCAAGATGATATGCCAGCTTAGTCTTTCCGAGGTTCTCATAGGGGTAGGGTGTGTGTGTGTGCTTTCATACGGGTGAGTGTATGTGCGTGTATATGAGCGCTTGCATTTGTACTGTGTTAAAAAATGTAAATGTGTGTCAAAAAGAGACTAGTCAGTACTAGTATATTCAATATTGTGCATCACGACCAAGGCGAAGAGGAAAATGAGAGAACTACATATTTATTTACGTGTAGATTCACTTATTTTGCTCCATATGTATTCATTTAGGGTGTAGTCTAGTCACTTGTTGAAATCTCTAGAAAGGAAAATATTGTACTCCTTTCCGGTTTACAGGGCTATACTAGCAAGTAGTACTACAATAGTGAGATCACATAGTAATGTTGTCTCGTGCAAGAGCCTGGCTATATGTGTGCTCCAAGGCTCCGCACCACGCCCCACCCCTACACAAGGACTGCCACGCGAGCATTCGCAACTGCCATGTTCGGGTTGCGCTTGGCTCTTTGCCTCTTCGAGAACACGAACAATGATGTTACTACTACTACTTCTACAGTATCGAATCCACTGCTGCATGTCCATCCACCGCGTGCGGGAGGGATAGCTTGTTGTAGTATAAGCAAAAGCCTGTTATCGTCTGTGAGCCACCGCGCGCATGGCGAGGGAGAAGGCGTGTAGTAGTAAAATCAAGCTTCTCCTCGTTGTACGAGTTGACGCGACACATCATAGCACTGGCCCCACATGCTTGCCTCTAAACTTGGCTAAAAGACCCGCAATGTACAATATATTTGCTGCAACCTCTAACATTTATCCCACCACAAATTAAAATATATATTCATGTCTTGACCAGATGAGAGTGCAAACTCCAATCACCAGGATGACAGGTAGGGCCAGAAGATTATTTTCATAAAAAATGCTTTGAGACGGCCTCATAGCATGGAGCTGACCCCAACGATTGTAAGCTTACAGGCATGGTACACGCTATCCTAGACTACTCTACACATGAAACTGCCACACGAGCGTCCGGGCAGTGCTTGGCTCTTTGCCTCTTCGGGAAGTCGAACAATGATGGAGTACTACTGCAGTGTAGTACTATAGTATGCTTCTGGCCATCTGACATCGAATGAACTGCTGGATGTCCACCGCGTGTGGGAGGGAGAGCGTGTAGCGAAAGCTTCTCCTAGTCCTGCCAGCCACCACGCTCATGGGCGAGGGAGGGACGCAACTTCATTGACTTAATGCTCCTGCCTTTGCGTGTATGATAGGTGGGTCCAACAGGTGGGTGGCCCACCTGTCATACAACCAAAGGCAGGTGCAGTTAAGGCACCGTAGCTCAGTCCGTGAGGGAGAGGGCGTTGTAATCAGACTTCTCATTGTTATACGAGTTGACGCGACACATCAAAGCACTCCACTCGATATATTTCAATAATTTGCATTTATCGATGCATTAATTACAATGCATGCATGTATGCATGCCATTACTCTCCTTTTCATATTTGCATGTGTTGATTTAATGCACCTTGAAGTAGTATGAATATGTGACGGTAAAGCTTTGTAATGCCCTGGCCCTTAAGCGAGAGATGGTTGTGCACGAGGAGGGCGATATCACGTAGACAGAACAGGACCCGGCGATGGAGATCTCTATGGTCTCGATGGACCTCACCTTGCTCCACTGCCCCTTGCGCCTCCGCCACATGAAGCCTCCAGTGTATGAGGTTCGAATACACCTCGTCCGTTCGGCTGATCGAGCAAGGTGCAGGTTTCTTGATTGATGTGCTATTTGATTGATTTGTGCAGTGCAAGGGAGGGCACCTGGCTTGCATGGACTGTCGCGTCAAGCACCCAGGGAACCAGCGGCAGTGCCAGAAGTGCGAGCGCGGCGGTGGCTTCGACGTGCGCAACATAGCGGTGGATGCCATCCTCTCCTCGGTGAGGGTGGAGTGCCCGCACGAATGTTGTGGGCTCTACGTCACTTACCACAAGCTCGCCGATCACCAGAGCGTGTGTCTGCTCGCGCCCTACAAATGCCCCGTGCCCGTATGTGGCTACGAAGGCCCGCCGTCGGCGCTCTCCCACCACATCATCACCGTGCATCCCATGCCCGTGCACATGATCTAGTACGGCAAGGTGCTCCAGCTGCAAGTGCCATTGTCGGAGCCACGGCTCTTGCTGTTCGCGGAGGAGGACGGTCGCGTGTTTTTCTTGCTCGGCGGCGTGCTCGACATTGGCGCACCTATCGCCATGTCAATCTTCTGCATCAGAGCGGGGGCGTCCCCACTTTCGCACAACATGGCCAAGCTGTGGGCGAACGGCCCGCCAAGGGAGCCCAAAGGCAGGACCGACACCGTCAAGGTGGAAATGGAGGTGACAAGCAGTAAGGATATCGGCGACGTCGCCGTGCAGGAGTTGACCTTCTTCAAAGTTCCGCCCAAACTGCTGGCCGGGGCTGGGTTGTCGAGGACGGTGTCCCTCCACATTCATACTGACAAGCTCAGCTCCTAAATGATTCTACAGTGCCTTCTGCTTGTATTAGTAATATGCTAATATAGGGGTTAGCTAGGTCTACTTTAGCTTAAGAGATGGTGGGTTTTGGTGGCGATGCAAAAATTACTTCGACATCAGATCAACAGTTAAAGTAATTTCCAACAGTCGAACAGATATTTTGTGTCTGTTGGATATAAAGATTATTTGGGTAAGAAGTATAACAACTTATATGCTTGTTTGTTCAGGAAGTGTTGCATACTTGTGCGAGTTGACGTGACACATCAAAGTAGTATTACTACTAGTAGTACTCCCTCCGATCCTAATTTCTCTGCGCATAAGTCGAGGCACAGATACAAAGGAGGGTATGGTTGTGTCTATACTTGGACAACTCACCCGACTGCGCACCAGGCAGATGAAACTCGTGTCGTGTTGGTGCCGTGTGCGGCCCACACATTAACCAAAACCTCGCGCCTCCAGCTTAGCCTCCGCGTTTTAAACTTCTCGATCTCAAGGCCAAGGAGCAATGTGACACCTATGATAGAGCCAATCGGATGGTTGAGAACACTACAATTCGTAGCTACAGATCCGTGAGTGAGAGAGGATGAGTGCGTGCGTGCACCTATGCTCTTCCTGTATAACGTACTAAACTCAGAGTACAAGTGTATGTGGGTGGCATCGACCTAGGGAGTTAGAGATGGTGCGTGCGAGAAGTTCAGAGAGATAGGTGTAAGTCGTCTGAAAAAAGACTAGTCTATAGCTCGCCACAAGGCTATTCGTGTCGAATGCCCCAATAACCTAAGATATGTATCCGACAGTGCCCGTTGTTGCACGTACACAGCAGTAGAAAAATAACTACCATGGCATATGCTACACCACGACCGAGAACACGTGCCCATGTTACACCATCCGGGAATAGTGCCGCACTTCGAAACTAGAACCGTCAATAAATTTTGAGCTTGCGTCTCGTCACATTCCAAATTACTACTACCACGCTATATTTAATTGCAAACCTGTTCACACCGTTCACAACCTAAATGGTTTCCCACTTAGGAGCGTATTAGTACTCGGTTATAAATACTACTATGCCAAGATGACTGCACATTCCTCCTCAACTCCTCATCCACAAAAACAAACAAGTCATTCAGCATCCTTCCCATCGTGAGTTCTGGGTCGAGAGATTGCCACCAGGGAGAGGCGAGCATGGAAGCGGAAGCACGAGAGATGTTTCGCCTCGTCGCGAAAGCAGCCGACATGTCCCGCCGCGTGGAAGTAGCAGCACAGAGGTCCTGCCGCGCCGCCGAAGCAGTACGGAGGTCCCGCCGCGCCGTCAATGCAGCAGACTGGTCCGACCGCACCGTGGAAGCAGCAGAGATGTCCCGTCGCGTCGCAAATGCAGCAGAGATGTCCCGCCGCGCCGCGGCGGCCTAGGAAAATGTCTCGTGGGTAGGCGACGACTCTTACAAGCGCATGCATGTGATCGTTGATAGCTAGATGGATCAGATCTCCAGTTGGGAGAGGTTGCAGGACGACATGAAAGCGTCGTTTGAATAGGCTACCGGCGTCATCCAACAACTAAGGGTGGGCAATGAGAGGCTCCGGGCCGAGCGCGACCTACTGAGGGCGAAGATCGTTGTGACGCCCCCGATTCAATCTTACACTAATCATACATGCAAATGTGTACGATCAAGATCAGGGACTCATCGGAACATATCAGAACACAACTCTAGACAAAAATAAAATAATACAAGCTTTATATTACAAGCCAAGAGCCTCGAGGGCTCGAATATAAGCTCGATATGCAAGTGTCAGTGGAAGCCACAATATCTGAGTACAGACATAAATTAAACAAGACTACCTTAAGAAGGCTAGCACAAAAGCAACAACGATCGAAGAGGCAAGGCTTCCTACCTGGGACCTCCTAACTACTCCTAGTCGCCAGCGGTCTCCACATAGTAGTAGGCATCCTCGGGGGTAGTGTCGGTGTCAAAACTGGCGGATCTCTGGTAGGGGGTCCCGAACTGTGCGTCTAGGATCGATGGTAACAGGAGACAGGGGAAACAATGTTTACCCAGGTTCGGGCCCTCTCTACGGAGGTAATACCCTACGTCCTGCTTGATTGATATTGCTGAATATGGGTGTTACAAGAGTTGATCTACCACGAGATCGTGATGGCTAAACCCTAAAAGCCTAGCCTATATGACTATGGTAATGAATGTGTCCTTTCCGGACTATCCCCTACGGTTTATATAGACATCGGGGGGATCTAGGGTTTACATAGAGTCGGTTACATAAGAAGGAATCTTCATAGTCAGTCGCCAAGCTTACCTTCCACACCAAGGAGAGCCCAATCCGGACTCAGGTATAGTCTTCGGCCTTCATGTCTTCACAGCCCATCAGTCCGGCCCAATAGATAACAGACCGGACGCGCGAGGACCCCTTAGTCCAGGACTCCCTCAGTAGCCCCCGAACCAGTCTTCAATAGCGAGGTGTTCGGCACAAAAATTGTCTTCGGCATTGCAAGGCGGGTTCCTCCTTTAATTATCTCCAAGTGATGTATTCGGCCATCGGTTCCATGTCACTCCCCTCGGCTTCTGCGCGTTAAATAACTTCGCCTCCCATGCGTCAAGCGAAGGCGGAAGGTCAGGGTAAATTTGCAAATAACACCCCGCCTATGCAAGGGGGAGCGCCTATTAAAGAGATCGGATCCTAGATCCATTCGACACCATACAGAGGAAATCCCTAGAAACTGCATGGGAGAAAGCATTCCAGCATGGCTAGTGTCCCCAGATCCTCCACCCGTTACGGCGTAGAGAAAGGCCAGTGGGAGAGGTGTTCAGTGTCCCACAGCCATTGACGGAGCTGCAAACGCAGGGATTTCTTCCCCCCGGAGATCTAGTTCCTGGTCGAGCGGGGATAGGTTCCTTCAACGGTGAGATTCAAGAAGAGGACTTCCCCAATCCATCCGGGGGAGAGCGAGTATGCTTCGTCCCCTACCTGCCGAGGGGCGTTGGATTTCGCATTCATCCGTTCCTCCAAGGGCTTCTAGAATACTATCGCCTCCGGTTGCACAACTTCACCCCTGCCTCCGTTCTACACATTGCAGGTTACGTCGCTTTATGTGAATTATTCCTGGGTATCGAGGCTCACTTTGAGCTATGGAGGAAGTTGTTCTTCCTTGTCCCACGTAATCACAAGGGGTCCATATTTGAAGTGGGCAGAGCCGAAGTATGGCGCATCGCTGATACCGGATATCTGTCTGGTACACCAAGGAAGGCATCTGAAGAATGGCCTTCCGAATGGTTCTATATTGAGGACGTCACGCTTCCCGGCCCACTTCAAAAGGGTCTTCCTGAATTTGCAAGTGTTCCACTGAAGAAACGCCACAGTTGGCGTCCTCAGAGTGTGGAAGAGGAGGACAGGGCAGAAGTCCGCTAGCTTATGAGCAAGATAAAGATGCTCGCCCAGTCTGGAATTACAATAATCGAGGTAATGGGGATCTCCATAGTGCGTGGGGTTCAGCCGCTACAATACAGAGGGCTACCCATGTGGCATTATAATGGAGAGGATGACGCTTCCCGTTATGGCCAGAAGGGTTCGGATACCCCTGCCACTCTGGCCAAAATATTGGCCGAGCTTTTTAAAGGGGAAGAAGAGGAGTTTCTTCGCATTAAGCACAGAGATGGATATTCTATGTATAATCCTCCCAGTTGGGTAAGCTTCGACCATTCGATTCTACTCATTCCCCTTCCAAATTACTTTTGATAAATTTCAAGTCTGTTTGTTATGGCAGCACTGGCGGAAGGTCACCGAAGGAATTCATAGTCCTGCCCCACAACCGAAGACCCACAACCGAGAACTAGATCTGACGGCATAGAAGTGGCCATCACCGCATACTATCATGGCCTTCTTCCTGCTTCTCATGTAAATAATGAAAGAGTGCTCTTATTCCGTCTCACCCATCGCGCTGTATCGTGCTTCACGGGGGAGAAGTTCGGCGATTTCAAAGAGATCGGCTCCCACGCCGGACAATCCTTCCAAGAGGAAAGCAAATGAAGATACAGCCATGCCTTCATCGAAGAGGTATGAATTCGCCAACCTGCCCCTGAGCAGTCACGTCCAACCATGACCTTCCCGTTTTCCATTTGCCAGGAGGAAGACGCACCGGACTATATCCGGGGGTCCGAGCGGCCATAATTCCCACAGCCAGGATTCAAATCCTGCCGTGAAGACGGGGGCTAATGAAGGGGCGACGCCGGACTGTCCTCCAACCGAGGACTCGGACGATGTATCCGTCACCAACTCGGAAGTGGAGAGTGCTATGAATCATTGGCACCGCCGGGCCATTTTACAAGATCATGGCTTTTCGTAAGGGTCGTTTAACGCCTTGAATGCAGCCGATGCATACATCCGGGCTGCTCGAGATGGGACTAGCAGGGCTGCAAAGCAACATTTGAAAGATATGCAGGTAAATTCGCTTTGTCTGACTATGATAACCATATGCCAGTAGCCGCCGAGACTTAAAGGAGTTGAAACAACTGATTTAATGATCAATGTACAACCATGTGCTTACGGAGAAGAATACCCGTCTGGCTCAGGAACTAGAAAAGTGTTAGCGCCAACTACTTGCTGCTAACGCCAAACTAGAGAAATACAAGGCACCTCCAGGTAATATTTTCCTCCATCGAAAATTCATAAGGCTACACCGATAGTGTGAATCTGGGTTCTAATCTTTGTGTTGAGTCGTTTAGACCAAGTTCAAGAGAAGCTTGATGCCGCTCGAGGCGAAGAACACGGAGTCAAAAAGCTGCTAGCAGCGGGCGAGCGTGTATTGACAAAGGTCGTTGAAGAGAAAAAGAAACTCCAGGATTCGAACATCAACCTACACGAAGAACTGAAAGGTGTGCGAGCGCAACTAGCCGACTATGTGAAGGAGAACAAGAAGCTCCAAGGCGGCATATTCAGTAGGTGGCCGCTTTTATCTTATAACAGTTTGGAGGTGGCGGTAGTTGATATAGCTGTAATTGCAGGTGTGTTGACGAACCGCCCTGAAGAGGAAGTGTCCGGATCATCAAATGATCTTCTGCAGGAGCTGTCGTAGTTGCATGAGCAAGCTCGGCAGGCTATGCAGAGTGTAGCCAAGGCTTTATGGCCATCCGACTCCCCTCCAAGAAGCATGGAAAAGCTGGTAGAGTTGTTCAAGGGAGCGCGGCGACGTATCCGGCTGTGGAAGATATCTGCCTGCCGAGAGGGTGCGTGAGAGTCCTGGGCCATGGCGAAGACGCGATATACCAAGCTGGATCCTAATCACATGGCTCGTGTTGGGCCGGTAGGGCCAAATGGGGAAGAAATTCCCGTTAGTATAGTATATGACCAAGTAGAGGTGGTTGCCAAATATTCCCAACAGGATTGTAAGTTAGATTGCTTGTTGGAAGGTGTAGAGGAAGAGGTGTTCGAGTTCAAATGATTGTGTACTTTCCTCATCTAGCTGAATTGTATATCATTTGTCATGGCAGACCTTTTCGCTTCGACCTCCGGACTCTAAGGTCTGGAGTGTTTCCGAATACCGTCGCGGCCGAATAGGCCGGGGTATGCTTGGAAAACTAGGCGTAGGGGTCATAGTTGCTTGAACAGACAAGTTGTATCTGACTAGTTAGGTTATATTACATTAAGATCATAAGAAACATCTTCCAGAGAGAATAGTTCCCTTAAGGGTTCCTTTCCCTGGGTGTGCATGCATTTAATGTACATGTCCGAATTGTGATGCAAGCACCACAGTTTGTATAACTTCTTGGGGTGCACAATGGAGTGAGTTTAGAAAACATCTTTAATTCACTGACCGAATATTCCCTTAAGAACGCTAGCTTTCGGCTTCACCGAGTCTGAGGTACACATCCGGATGACCCGGCTGTAACAATCGCAGAGGTGCTCCCTTTATGCCCTAGCCAAACTAACGGGAATGTAGGGCATAAGCACAGGAGCCAGGCAACCCAGCTTGGCCAAAACTTAAGTCATATCGATGCATATAATGGCGAAGAAAAGGTACATATGGAAAAACACATATCTAAGGAGCTTAATGCTCAAGAAATGACAAGAACTTCTGTCCGAGAAGCCCCCAGGTACAAGTAACATACATGTTTAAAGATGTATGTGTCGATGTTGTGCGGTCTAGCCGTACCGGAGCTTTAAAGCAAGAAAGAAGAAAATAATCGACAAAGAGAGAAAAAATAATGGAAGTTACAGGGGAGGAGGAGACAAACACGGGGTTTGGCGCTAGGCATAGAATCTTCAGAGTCTAGCCGCGTTCCAGGGGTTCGGCTCGAGGCGATTGTCTGATGCATCGCGAAGATGGTACGCCCCTTCGGTGAGTACTTCGTCAACTATGAAGGGACCCTCCCATTTGGGCTTGAGTTTGTCCATTTTCTTCTCCGGCAGGCGTAGAACGTGTTCACCAACGTTGTAAGTCTTGGCCCGTACTTCTCTGCTTTGATATCTTCGAGCCTGCCGTTGGTAAAACATTGAACGAGCTTTTGCGACATCGATTTCCTCCTTCGGGGCATCTAGGCCATCCTGCCGATCAAGCTCGGCTTCTCTCTCTTGGTACATACACACTCGAGGTGAGTCGTGAATAATATCGCAGGGCAATACGGCCTCTGCGCCGTACACCATGAAGAAAAGGTGTGTATCCGGTAGTGCGGTTGGGCGTGGTCCGCAGCACCCAGAGTATGGAGTCGAGCTCCTCAACCCAGTGCTTGTCTGATTCTTTCAAGGACCACACTAGTCTGGGCTTGACGCCGCTCATAATAAGACCGTTGGCCCGTTCGACTTGACCGTTGGTTTATGGGTGGTAGACGGAGGCGTAATCGAGTTTAATACCCAAATTAGTACACCAAGTTTTTACCTCGTCGGCTGTGAAATTAGAGCCGTTATCAGTGATGATGTTGTGTGGAATACCATAACGGTGCACAACACCAAATATGAAGTCTATCATCGGGTCGGATTCGGCCGTTTTGACCGGCTTAGCTTCTATCCACTTAGTGAATTTGTCCACCATAACCAGTAGATATTTTTTCCTTATGGCTTCCCCCTTTAAAGGGGTCCAACCATATCGAGTCCCCAGACCGCAAAAGGCCAAGTGATCGGGATTGTTTGTAGGGCTGTGGGGGACATATGGCTTTGATTGGCAAAGAGCTGGCATCCGATGCAACGTTGGCCAAGGTCCTGTGCAGCTGCTCGGGCCGTCGGCCAATAAAATCATGTACGGAAGGCCTAGCTAACAAGGGCCCGAGCTACGGCGTGGTGACCGCCGAGTCCGGCATGGATTTCAGCCAAGAGCTGCCGCCCCTCCTCCTTAGATACACATCGTTGTAGGACTCCGGTGGCGCTTTTCTTGTAGAGATCTCCATCATGAATCTTGTAGGCTTTTGAATGCCGGACAATGCAGCGGGCCTCATTCTGGTCCTCGGGAAGCTCTTTCCTGTTGAGATAGGCCAGGAAGGGTTCGGTCCATGGGGCAATGACTGCCATGATGAGATGCGCCGATGGTGTTATTTCAATGCCTGAGCCCCCGACGACGTCCATGTTTCCGGGATCTTGGATTATGTTTGATTCCGGACTTGTATTGCCGTTTTCCCCCTGCCACACCACAGATGGCTTAAAGAGCCTTTCCAGGAAAAATATTAGGTGGGACGGGTTCGCGCTTAGCGCCGATACGAGCAAGAACGTCTGCCGCTTGATTACTTTCTCGAGCCACACGATGGAACTCGAGTCCTTCAAACCGGTCTGACATTTTGATGACTGCGTTACGATGCGCTGCCATCTTTGAATCTTTAGCGTCGAAATCTCCGTTTATTTGAGATATTGCGAGGTTCGAGTCCCCGCGTACCTCTAGGCGTTGTATGCCCATGGAGACAGCCATCCGGAGACCATGTAATAAGGCCTTGTATTCGGCTGAATTATTGGAGTCTGTGTATAGTATTTGGAGAACGTACTGGACGATGTCTCTCGTAGGGGACGTTAAAACGACCCCCGCTCCTAATCCTGCCAGCATTTTGGAGCCGTCAATGTACATGACGCAATTGGAGTATGTGCAGTACTCTTTAGGGAGTTCGGCCTCTGTCCATTCGGCGATGAAGTCGGCCAGTACTTGGGACTTGATGGCTCGACGTGGTTTATATGTAATATCAAATGGGAGGAGTTCAATGGCCCATTTGGCAATCCGACCTGTAGCATTGCGGTTGATATTGATGTCATTCAGGGGTACTTCGGAGGTCACCGTGATTGAACACTCCTGGAAGTAGTGATGGAGCTTTCGGGATGCCATGAAGACTGCATATGCTATTTTTTGATAATGCGGGTACCTGGATTTGCATGGTGTAAGGACAGTGGATACGTAGTATAGTGGCTTCTGAAGCGGGAATTTATGTCTGTCCTGTTCTCGTTCGACGACGAGTACGGCGCTCACTACCTGGTGTGTTGCCGATATGTATAATAACATCGGTTCACCGGCGTTTGGTGCGGCCAGTATTGGATTGCTCGCAAGAAGAGTTTTTATTTCCTCCAATCCGACTGTTGCCGCATCCTTCCACTCGAAGTGGTCGGTTCGCAATAGAAGGCGATAGAGTGGCAGTGCCTTTTCTCCCATTCTGGAGATAAAGCGGCTTAGAGCTGCTACGCAGCCCGCAAGCTTTTGAACTTGTTTAAGATCTGTTCGCTTAGCCAGTTGTGACAGAGCTCGGATTTTGCCTGGTTTTGCTTCGATTCCTCTATTGGAGACGATGAAGCCCAGTAGTTTTCCAGCGGGGATGCCGAGGACACACTTTTCTAGGTTGAGCTTAATGTCATATGCCCGGAGGTTGTCGAATGTAAGACGTAAGTCATCTATTAGTGTTTCGACGTGCCTGGTTTTTACGACGACGTCATCGACATAAGCTTCTATTGTTTTGCCGATCTGTTTCTCCAAGCATGTTTGAATCATGCGTTGGTACGTGGCGCCTGCGTTCTTGAGCCCAAAGGGCATGGTGTTGAAGCAGAATGGCCCGTATGGGGTGATAAATGTTGTTGCGGCTTGATCGGACTCCTTCATTTTGATTTGATGGTATCCGGAATATGCACCGAGGAAACACAATGAGTCGTGTCCTGCGATGGCGTCAATGATTTGATCAATGCGGGGGAGGGGGGAGGGATCCTTAGGGCAAGCCTTATTGAGGTCTTTGAAACCGACGCATAGGCGCCAGGATTTGTCCTTCTTTGGTACCATCACCAGGTTTGCCAGCCAGTCCGGGTGTTTGATTTCTCTAATGAATCCGGCCTCGATGAGTTTGGCCAACTTTTCCCCCATTGCTTGTCGCTTAGGTTCGGAAAAGCGCCGCAGTGATTGCTTGACCGGTTTGAACCCCTTTAATATATTGAGGCTATGTTCGGCCAGCTCGCGTGGGATCCCTGGCATATCTGAAGGGTGTCAGGCGAATATGTCCCAGTTTTCACGCAGTAATTCTCGTAGTGCGGTGTCAACTGTTGGGTTCAGTTGAGCTCCGATAGATGATTTCTTCTTGGGGTCCGTTGGGTGGACCTGCAATTTGACTATTTCTTCTGCTAGTTTAAAGGATGTGGATTTAGGGCGTTTGTCGAGGATTATGATGTCCCTGTCCATCGTGGAGCGTAGTGCAGTTAATTCGTCGGCTGCGAGGGCTTCAGATAGCTCCTCCAGGGCCAGGGATGCGGTTTTGTTTTCGGCACGGAGTGCTATCTCCAGATCACTAACGAGAGTGATTATACCGTTTGGTCCGGGCATCTTGAGCTTCATATACCTGTAATGGGGTATGGCCTGAAAGCGTGTAAAAGCATCCCACCCAACAGGGCGTGATATCCGCTCCTAAAAGGGGCCACTTGGAAAGTTATTTCTTCGGACCGATAGTTCTCCGGTGTGCCGAATACTACGTCAAGTGTGATTTTGCCCGCGCACCGCGCCTCCCGACTAGGAATAATTCCTCAGAAGGTTGTGCTGCTTTGCATGACGTGGCTCCTATCTATTCCCATTTTATGAAGTGTGTCCTCGTAAATGAGGTTTAGTCCACTGCCGCCGTCCACGAGGACCTTGGTAAGTCGAAACCCATCCACGATGGGACTGAGGACTACCGCAGCTGGCGCTTGCACTGTTCTGTACTTTGGTTCGTCACCGGCGTTGAATGTTATAGCTGTGTCGTTCCAGCGGTTTATTGCAGCAATTTGGCAGACTTCGGCAAGCTCGTGGAGCGCCCTTTTGCGCTTGCTATTTGAAGCGAATGTCTCAAAGACCGTCAATACTCTTGAGTCATCGTCCACTGGGGGATGCTGTTCTGAGTCATCCTTGATAAGGATATCCTCGCCGCTTTGGGCTACCTCTCGTAGTATCCAACATGCTCTAAGGCTGTGGGTTGCCACGGTATCTTGTGTTGTATGTATTTTGCATGGGCCATCAAGCCACTCGGTTAGAACGGTGTCGTGTCGCATAGCGGTTTTGTGTTTCTTGACTGTTGGACTGGGCGTGCCGCGAGGGTGCGCCCTTTTCGCCTGTAAGGGAAGTTGAGTTGGGACTGACAGTTCCCAGCGAGCTGCATGAGTTTTCCAGGTGCTCTCCATCACACTGTATTTTTGTACGATGGTTGCTAAGTCAGAAAATTTTAGTATGCGGCGGCGATTGATGGCGTTGAGGATTCCTACGTCTGCGCAATTGTTGCAGAACACTGATATTGCGTCTTCCTCACGAAAATCTTTTACCTTGTCCTTGACAAGGAGGAATCTGGCCCAAAAGTGGTGGACTGTTTCCTGAGACTGCTGTTTTATGCTCACGAGAGTGTCTAAATCTGGGTGGGTGGGTGGAATTAAATCCAAACCCCGACCCAACCGATTATTCGGAGTCTGATGATCTTTCGGCCTTAACGGTTCGAGTTTCGGAATATCTTCTGGTTGTTTAGGACCGTCGTCCGATGCTATGTTCGGAGGGTTGGTCGCATCCTTTCGCGGGTGGGTATCCGACTTTTCCTGATCGGCGATCCGGACATAGTCCGTCTTCGGTATAGAAGAAAACTCGTCGTCCTGCTCCATGACTACCGCAATCTGGTGGGTGACCAGTAGGGTCTCGATTTCTCCTTGATCGATTTTAAGCCCGATCCGGTCGTAGTCTGTGGCTATTCCCAAAGCGGCGATGTGATCTAGGAGTTCGTTCAAAGACGAAAGCTCTGCCGGATCCATCTGCTTGGAGTGCTCGGAATTGATGCGAAGGGGGTTTTCGATGGCCCGAGCGGTCATCATCGGCTCAATGGCCGAACGGGGGATCATAGTAAAGCCGCCCAACCGGAGGGTTTGGCCCGGGGCCAGAGCTCCTCCAGAGGTGATGTTGTCTTTAAGGACAAGGCGAGCCATCGAGCCTTTTGTCGACGGCACAGTGGAACTCTCAATGAAAGCACCAATGTCGGTGTCAAAACCGGCGGATCTCGGGTAGGGGGGTCCCGAACTGTGCGTCTAGGATCGATGGTAACAGGAGACAGGGGACACAATGTTTACCCAGGTTCGGGCCCTCTCTACGAAGGTAATACCCTACGTCTTGCTTGATTGATATTGATGAATATGGGTGTTACAAGAGTTGATCTACCACGAGATCGTGATGGCTAAACCCTAAAAGCCTAGCCTATATGACTATGGTAATGAATGTATCCTTTCCGGACTATCCCATCTGGTTTATATAGACACCGGGGGGGTCTAGGGTTTACATAGAGTTGGTTACATAAGAAGGAATCTTCATAGTCGGTCACGAAGCTTGCCTTCCACGCCAAGGAGAGCCCAACCCGGACTCAGGTATAGTCTTCGACCTTCATGTCTTCACAGCCCATCAGTCCGGCCCAATAGATAACAGGCCGGACGCCCGAGGACCCCTTACTCTAGGACTCCCTCAGGTAGTAGTAGACATCTGCAGTGGCATCTGACTCCTGGGCTCCACCAGCTGGTTGCAACAACCGAAAAGAAGACAAAAGGGGGAAAAGAGGTAGCAAGGCAACCGTGAGTACTCATCCAAAGTATTCGCGAGCATCAGATCTATACTAAGTATGCATTGGTATCAAATGGAAGGGTTGTATTTGTGGACTGAACTACAGAATGCTAGAATAGAGGGGACGGCCTAGCCTATCTAAGTCTAGCATCTTCAAGCAGCTCCAAGCATCTTGCAGCATGTAGAAGAGTATATAATAGCAGTTTAATTAACAAGCACTAGTCGTCAACCCGTGCATTTGCACGGGCTAGCATTATACATATGCATAGAAAATTGAAGTGTACATGAAATTTTTAATGTTGTGTAATAGACTTCATCATATGTAGCAAACATAAATAATACTCCACAAGTTGTTCGTAATTCTGCAATAAAATGCATGCATATAATTTGAATCTTTCTTGTATTCTTTTAGGCTCAGATTTTTAGTTGATAAATAGTGATGTGTTGTAGTTACTTTAAAATCGACCATGGAAAACTGACAGTGAAAGTACGAAAAATCCGGTCAAATAACAATAACATAGACAAAAAATTGCAAGGCAAATGCCAAACCCAGGCTTAATCGTGTTGGTCTAACTAATAGCTGGGAAGTTTATCGGCATCAAATTAGAGAAGCTTTGACCCGTATTACTCTTCTCCATTTCCTAGGTAGATATGACACTTAGACCTCAGGTATTCCTAAAATACGTCAAAGGATTTGATTATACCTCTAAATAAAATAGTAAAAATCATCTATGAGGATTACAATAGAATTAATTAGTGCAGGCAGGTAGAATTGCAGTTTTTTTTGACATGTACATAATTAAGGGGTCCTTACGGCTCATGCACTTGAAGCATCTCACTTGTCTCCAAGCAATATGGCTTGTAATACCAATTATTAAACATATCCGTACTAATGAATAAAAACCTACACTTGTCAGTGTTGCCGCACAAATTTGATGGTTCTTCCCTGAAAAATAAAGAAGATTAAAAAATTACACTGGAATCAAGTTGTTCCATGGTAACAATAACATTAAGCATTGCATTAACTATTGATGCTTCAGTTCAAACTGAAATCATCTGAAATCCAAGACATAAATTTGTGACCTAGTTGGGTGAAGTTGATATTGTAGTTTGCTATCTTTTTTTCTAGCTCAACAAAAGGCCTTGGAAGGAACGGGTATACAACAAAACATGCAGATCAAGTACATGGTCGCCAAAAAAATTATAGTGTAATTTTGTTGATATAGGCAAGTTTATTCCTCTACCATCTGCAATGTAAGAGAAGATTTGACAACGTCCTATAAGTTATGATTGCTATGTCATGTAATTTCATTGCATATTTATTTTTTATTTAAAAACATGCAATCAACCATTAGACAAATATATAATAATATGTTTGCTTACATATCACACACATCAATGCATAAACCTGAATTGAACAATTGTTCACTTCCTATTCTTCCTACGATGGAGAAATCAAGCAGCCACAACAACAACAACAAAATTTTGTGGCACAAGTTGAGACCTTGGCTCGGCTCTCTCCCCCGCTACAGTAGGAGAGGCGATTTTTTCCCCTTCCCCGTTCGATCTAGTTCGCCGGCGGCGGCTCGCTGGTTTCCCCCCCTCTGCCGGCCGCTTCGGCGGCGGGAGGGTGGGGAAACCTCGGTTCCCGTCTGTACATAGCTAGGATGGAGTGGGTGGTTCGCCGGCAGCGCCGTGGAGAGGAAGGCGCTGTCGGGTTGGTGGTTTGTGGCGGCGGTGATCTTCTCCGGTGGCGGGGTTCTGCGGAATCCGACCACTTCCCCGCCTCCTTCCTGGTGCTCGTAACTCGGCGGAGTTGCCGTGCGCCTTCTTCCCGTGCCGGAGTCCGTAGGCGGCGGCTCCGGTTGTTGAAAGTTTGGAAGATGCAGGTGATGAGGTCCAGATCGAAGGCGATGGCGACGATGCAAGGTGGAGGCCCTTTGGGTTCGAGGTCCGTTGACTTCCCGACCGCCATGGGACTCCGTCCGATCCAAGGTTGTAGAGGAGGAGCGGCGGCGGCGTGCCAGCGGCACGTCTTCATCGACGGCGGCGTCTTCCTTATCCTTAAGGACTTGTTTGTAATTGTCTTATCTTTTGAGGACTGTTCTGTAAGGGTACTGGATTAATATCACTTGGTCTTTCCCGCAAAAAAAAAAAAACAACAACAAAATTTTGTTTTAGTCTGTAATGATGAAAGTACTCTGAAAACATTTGGAAACAAAATCAAGGTATTACAAATAGATCATGACAGAAGAACATTCATGTCATTACCGATGTAGCAGCCTATATGCGAGTAATTCTTTTGCAACTTATTGTAGATATCTATCCCATGTACATGCAGTTAGCAATTTACACATATGGCACTGGAAGCAACACAAAGGAATCGAAGATGAGAAAATAAAAAACATACTCTGAATTTGCACAGGTGCTTGCAGTACACGGAGAGCATGCCCGAGGCCGGTATATTAACTCTCGAGCGCACCTGGCCCACAACGGAGTGCAGACCAATGCATAGTCATCTGACATGTTGGCGCTCGTGCGTTTTGCTTCCGTACAAAAGCATCGGCCGAGCTGCTCCTCGAAATTCATTAACCTGGGATGTAGCGTGCGTGTGTTTCCGGCCAATTGAAAATTAGCTAGCCTTGACCGGAATCGACCAGAAGCCTGCATCTATGTTGGCGCCGCCTCTCATCGCAGCGCCGCTCCTCTTCTTCCTCACACAACTTTTTTTTCCTCTTGTCTCTCTCAAAAACACACAGGGCCGGTCCTGAGATTTTGGAGGCCCGGAGCTAAACTATAATCCGGGGCCCTTCGGGGCCCTTATTATAAATATCTAGTTAATAATCATCATATGTACATATAATTTGTATCAAAAAAAATAATCATGTGCATCTAAAATAATTGTGCATATCACATAATATATCACATATTACCTTCAAAAATTTCTCCTTATGCGTTCCTTCTCCTTTGTGATTTGTTGTTGTAACTCGTTATCAATTGTTTCATGCTTGCTCAGTCTAACTCTTAGTTCATTCTAAGAGTTCATCTTGGTAATATGGTCGACATTAGCTTCGTGCTCTTTCAGTCTCTCATTAATATGCCTCCAATCACAAAACCCATCATTCCTCATTGCATTCGTGCATTTATCAGAATTGAAAAGATTACAGGAAAAGAAACACTCTTTTTGCGTGTTTTGAAAAAACTAACCATTTCCTATCACGCACCTCTCTGTTGCTCATCTTTGTTGAGTAATGACTATATGAAAAATGTTTTGAATTCTCATTCAAAGGATATTCAGTATTTTCTTCTTCCCTTTTAGTCCCCTTTTCCACTAATATGTCCCTCGCTTTGTTATCAAGATTACCCCAATTGCTTGAATTATAAATATCCACAGTAACCGGTTACTGGTCAACACTAGTAGATTCTGCCATAGATGAATTAAATATGGGCTCATGATCACTCACATTGCTACCATTCATATATGTTGACGTCAACATTGCCTTCTGAACGAGTATGGCCATCATCTTTGTGATTGCCATTAGTTTGGCCACCCGCAAGAACTATCGCCAACTCGTCTGGATTTCTTGGAGTGCTTGTATCGCTCTTATAATATTTAAAAAGAGATCCACTTAATGCATCTTTCTCCTCATCTGCCTCCTTCTTCTTTTTTCTTTTATGACCTCCAGATGAATATTTTCTACCCGAACTTGACATGACCCTGCTCAAATTCAAAGGAACAATTAGCTTTTAAAATTCGCGCAAAGCTAATTTAAATTTAAATTTTTAGATAAAGTATCGAAGATCATCTAATATAATGAGAAACTGCTAGGGCCTAATATAGTACCTTCTCTCTGTAATCTAATCGGCAATGTGGGCGCAGTGATTCGAGCGCCCTAAAAACAATTCGTCAATTCCCTGTTAAGCTGTTCGATCGATCGAGAAATTGAGAATTAGGATTAAAAAGAAAAGAAATAGGACGAAGATCATGCGAGGGAAGAGGGCGCGACCAGATGTACCTGCTGCAGTCGTCGCGTCATTCGTAAGGAGGTAGAGTCGAAGAGATTAGACAAACTGGAAAAAAGGGCAGGAACAACCGATCCAAAGTTAGGAAATCAATCCAACGATTTCTTTTCCTATCAACGGTTTCGACGTGACTACCTACAAACATGGGCCAGGCCCAACATATCTTTACTTTTCTAGGGGCGATCCGCCAGAAGCTGAGCGAGGTGCGCTGAGACACGTGAGAGATAGATTAGTTTCAGTTTTCCCTGATTGAAGACCTGTATATACATACATACATATACCTGGGAGGGAGCCCCTGACTTTTGGGGGCCCGGGGCGGCCGCCCCGTTCGCCTCTCCCCAGGACCGGCCCTGAAAACACACACCATGGAAGAACTGAAAAAAAAACACACACACACACACGCATGTACCAGAGAAGGAAGCCAGCTAGCTTTGCCAAGAGGCTCTCCTCCTTGGCCACACAAGTGCTACATCTTTTTTACTAGCTCTCACTGCCACACTTTTCTTATTCATCTCATCATCTTAAATACCAGTACAAGAGACCCACGCACGCACGGGTCAGCCGCCACACTCGGCTGCTAACCCCACTAATCCAACTAACCCACTACATGCATGCGCGCACACACACACGTTCCTACATGCAACTCACCCGGTCAAGCCACACATTGGCTGAACCGATTATCACTCGACTGGCTAGCTACACACACGCTAGAATAACAACCAAATCTACAGATCCTCTGGATGGACACGTATAGGACCAAGTCACCACTAATTGCTCCTGATTATCCCTCCTCCGCTTGATCTGTCCCGCGACTCGATGGGTTGCTCCGGCTCCGTAGTGTATGCAGCAACTGACTAATACATCCATGCATGCATGTAGACTATTTGCTAATTGTCTAACCTCACTACTAGTTTGCATGTACACATGGTCTCATCTTCACATGACTACATGGCCACAACTTTGTTGGTTGGACATGACTACGATGCATGACTACTAAATAACTATGATGAAAAACAAAACAACAAAGTTAACTCTAACAATCTCTTCCTTAACCTTGTTGTCATTTATTCCAACTCCTCCATGGCGACCTTCACAACGAGCACGCCGCTGTGGCACCCTCGCTGCCGCATGTTTGCCACCGGTGCCGCAACTCGCCAGTGACTCACCTCCATGTTCGCTACCGGTGACACAACTCGCCGGTGACTCGCCTCCATGTTGCCGACGATGACACACCTTGTCGCCGACTCGGACATGGAACTCCTCGTGGCAATGGCCTCCGCTCCATGGCCATCACCTCCTTGCCGCCGGTGCCGCAACTTACCGGGCAGCATACCTCTCTCCATCGCTCATGACGCAGCTCGACGATGATGAAGACACACACCCACCGCAAGCGGCATCGCGCCGCCAACGGCGTCCACCTTGCGCCGCTGACGTCCCCTTCACATGGAGTCCGCCGCGCCGCCACCGTCGCCTCGGATCGACAAGGCTCCGATACCAATTGTTGGCGCCGCCTCTCGTCGCAGCGCCGCTCCTCTTCTTCCTCACACAACTTTCTTTTCCTCTTGTTTCTCTCAAAAACACACACCATGGAAGAACTGAAAAACACACACACACACGCATGTACCAGGGAAGGAAGCCAGCTAGCTTTGCCAAGAGGCTCTCCTCCGTGGCCACACAAGTGCTACATCTTTTTCACTAGCCCACACGGCCACACTTTTCTCATTCATCTCATCATCTTAAATACCAGTACAAGAACACGCACCGGTCAGCCGCCACACTCGGCTGCTAACCCCACTAATCCAACTAACCCACTACATGCATGCACACACACACGTTCCTACATGCAACTCACCCGGTCAAGCCACACATTGGCTGAACCGATTATCACTCAACTGGCTAGCTACACACACGCTAGAATAACAACCAAATCTACAGATCCTCTGGATGGACACGTATAGGACCAAGTCACCACTAATTGCTCCTGATTATCCCTCCTCCGCTTGATCTGTCCCGCGACTCGATGGGTTGCTCCGGCTCCGTAGTGTATGCTCGATGGGTTGCTCCGGCTCCGTAGTGTATGCAGCAAACTGACTAATACATCCATGCATGTAGACTATTTGCTAATTGTCTAACCTCACTACTAGTTTGCATGTACACATGGTCTCATCTTCACATGACTACATGGCCACAACTTTGTTGGTTGGACATGACTACGATGCATGACTACTAAATAACTATGATGAAAAACAAAACAGCAAGGTTAACTCTAACAATCTAAAGCTAGATCATATACTTGTATGTCTCAGCAGATTCAACCCAAGCATGTACGTGTTGTGGAGCTACGCGTGCTGTCTTAATTGCTGGCCGTCGAATCGACGCTCAGATCGTGCAGCCGCACTCGCTCACGATGGGAGAACTCCGCATACAGTCATCCCATGGTGTCAAGACGGCGAACAGCTAGGGAATCAAATTAATTACGTATATATTCTTGGCTGAGTTGGATGCTAGGGGTGAGGATGTTGAATTTTTGATATGATGCATAGTCTTGTTCATCAGCCTGAGGAGAGAACAACATTGATAATACTCTGTCACCCAGGCATGGCTGCGATGAAAGCAGAGAACCTTAGCAAAGAGGAGGACGCCTTAATGATGAAGCTGTACAATTGAGGAGGACAGATGCATCATGGGTGCCAGTGGCAGATATGGTGGAGCTAGACACAATTGAGGAGACCAAGGGGGGTTCAGAGATATCTAGGCATAGTATGGTGGGGATAGGTGAACTAACAGTGCGACAAAAAATTGCGTTGTAAAATATTAATTGTAATTGGGTGCCCCAAGAATTAGTACCAAAAACCCGTAAGGTCATGGATGCTAGGAATGAGCCTCCTATAAGTAAAGACAGAATGTTTAGAGCTGAAGAAAATCATTCCCATAGAAAAAAGATATATAGCAGAAAAAAAGACAATTAAGTGAATGATTGTGACATTATCTGTTATGAGCCTACTAATATCATAGTTGAGTAGCAAAAAACAGAGATGTCTTCTTTTATATTAAGCTAAATAGTTAAATTCGTTAGCATCATTATGCCATTACTATGAAAACAGTAGACAGAATGAGATTAAGAGTCAATGTATATACCTAAATTGAATAGAAACCATCGTTCCATAGACACCCTATCAAATTGAGATCAAACTGATGTATTTATTTACCAGCAGCAGCAAGTAAAATGAGCACTATTATGTTTGAGCAACGCTAAGGAAACATCTAAACAAATATCAGCAATCCAAAATTATAAGCATGAATAATCGTTCACAGCATGTCCGCAGGCAATACATTCAAACACAAAATTAACAAAAGCTATTGGAATTTTTTATGTATAAGATATGGGATTGTAGGCAACAATTACTAATCCACATGTACCCTGAATCTTCCCTCAACTTTTCATGTCTGTCCAGAAAAACCAAGACCGAATTATAAAATATAGGAAGTCGTTATACGCTACATGACATAAGCATATGATTATATTCAGAGTCTAGGCGTCGTATATTCATTTAATTGTGAGTCAATGATAAGATATCCACTGTAGATAATCCGAGTTTAAGCATGTATCGGGAAGAAATAGCATACATCGAAAACATAATTAATCCTGTTACCTAACATGGTGGGACATGGAAAATGATATATAGCTTGAGCCTCAAATAGACATCAATGAAGCTGGCCTGTGTTTCATTGTTGAGGTTGCTAACACAGCTCCATTGTAAAAGATTCAGCGGTGCATGGATTACAGATATAGAGCACCAGGCTGATTCTTAGTACAAATTATAATGACTGTGGAATGACCTGTAACACTTGATAACCATAGAAGAAAAAACATCAGTTGGGCTTACTGAAACAAAAGGCTTGACTGGAAATTTAAGACTTCTTGTTAACAGTTGTTAACCTGATAAAAAAATTCACCGTTGAAAGTAATAATCAAAATTCAATATTTTTCCAAGATAACAATTCTTTTTGCATGCCGATAAGAAATACAGTGTTTTTCCTGCGAACAGTTGGCTCTTATGCAGGAAACGAACTACTGAACTAACAAAATGTATATTGTAGATCATCAGAGTTCAGCGGCCTAACAGATAGAGGATGACTTTGAGTTGGCAAATGTCTGCGTGGTGAAAAAATTATTTGTAGTTAAGCTAACCTTCCACCGATCCTGATAGATTATATATTTGTCTAAGACTGTATTCTACACATATAAATGAGATCAATGGTGGGCAACTGGATTTTCTATTTTCTTCAAACCACAGTCTGTTAGTTGTTGCCTCCTTAAGTGCTTCGCCACATAGTACAATGTTTTAGACTCCATCACCTGTACTAATTAAGTGTGGGAAGTAGATGTAGCATGACATTGAAGATTCTGTGCACGCACCACTCTAATTTTGATTAGCCACACTCATATGTCAGCTCACCAAATAGCTCATATTTGTTATGGCCATAGTAAACTCTAAAGCTATTTCCCGTAGTCTTAAAAAGGATTTGATGTTTTTGCATGAGGTCAGATGAGTAATCTCAGGATAAACTGTGATTACTTGCTGCCACAAAACAATAACTCATTCCGGCAATTTGCCATATGAAGCAATAAGAAATATACCGTTGAGACTCAAGGTACAGCAAAGGCTGCATCTTTGGCCAGGCAGTGAAACCGTCAAACCCTGCAAGCTGCAGCTACGTGGATCATCCTAACTGCCACCACACATTGACCAAAACGGTAATCTGCATGTCGTTGTACGTGGGCCATATCTTCGGTAAGCATGCATGATGGCTAGATCCCGCAGATGCCGCGTCTACATATGACCACCATCCTGGACACCACTACATGAATTGAGATCATTGAGCTGATCTTCACCATGGCCGTTAGCACATAATGCATGTTGGTCGGACTGCAGAGAGCTAACCAACCCTGTTTGGATCAAGAGCAGCTTGTTCAAAAATAGGGTGCAGCCTTGCGCATGCTACTTTAGAAATATATGAAGACTCCTTCGTGCCTCCCTGTGCCAAACTGCGTGTTTTTATAAGTTCTCTTCTTCCGGCATGATTGTCTCCATCGGCAGAACGGTCACCTTACTGAGATTTCGCCTCCTTCCTTCGCCTCAATCAGGGTGTAGAACACAGGAGAGAATGGATGATGCAACGTTACGTGCCTGCGGCACATAAATTTACGGATGAACTTCAATAGGGTTTGGGGTGTGATCCGCCGTATTGCCGCCTTGCCGCTCCATCACCAAAATCTCCAGATTTGTTTCTTCCATCGCCAAATTACGCAAAAGTTCTGACGACGGTGCCGGAGTAAGTCAATCTGGTCGATTAGAGCTAGCGACACGCAAACTCACGTATGGGACCTCTGTCGAGAGAGCCGAGTCGTTCCGATCCCGTCGAGAAACGAATCAAGCAACTCCGTTGAAGCTAGCTTCTCATATTTATGTGAGCTAGTAGTGTTGCCGTCTTGCCGCTCCATCGCCAAAATCTCCCGATCGGTTTCTTCCATCGCCAAGTTACCCAGAAGTTTCAAGGACGGCGCCGGAGTAAGTCAATCCGGTCGATTAGAGATAGCTTCACGCAAACTCACTTACGGGATGTCTATCGAGAGAGCCGGCTCATTCCGATCCTGTCGAGAAACGAATCAAGCGGTTCTGTTTAAGCTAGCTTCTCACGTATACGTGAGCTAGTGGTGTTGCCGCCTTGCCGCTCCATCGCCAAACTCGCAGAAGTTCCGACGACGGCGCCGGAGTAAGCCAAACCAATTGATTAGAGCTAGCCACACACAAACTCATGTACGGGACTTCTGTGGAGAGAGGCGAGTCGTTCTTATCCCGTCGAGAAACGAATTAAGCGATCGTGTTGAACCTAGCTTCTCACGTTTACGTGAGCTAGTGCTACTTCTCATCAATCAAGCAACATGTCTGCTTGTTGCACGTACGCACATCAGGTCCTGGGTGATTTGCTCTAAGGATGAAAAACCAATAACGAATCTATGAGAGAAACATGGTAAGCATGGACAATAGGGATCGGTGTCGGGTGGTAGGTGCGACATATGCCAACGGATGGCTTATCATTGTGGGAGCCAGTAAGACGTCGCCGGTGCCTGGAAGCGGGATGAGGCGAAGACATGCACGTCGGCGAATCTTACCCAGCTTCGAGGCTCTCCGTGGAGATAACACCCCTACTGCTGCTCTGCGGGGTCTCCGCATGATCACTAGACGAACAAGTAGCTACACGATGCTCGTTGAGCTGTTTTGTGAGAAGAAGAAGAAGAGCACGGCTAGCCCTCCTCCCCTCTCTATATGGTGTCTAGAACTAGCTTGGATCAACCCTTTGCATGGGTGTCCCGGGGGTTTATATAGGCCTACCCCGGGGGTACAATGGTAATCCGACTGGGCGTGGGGCCCAGCCGTCTGTGACTACACTCGCCGGCTTCTGTGCCGGCTGCTGGGGCCCGCCGGCTGCCGGCTCCTTGGTCGACAGGCAGGCCCCACTGTCCAGGGCCTTGTCGGTGGCTGGTTACTGTTGCTCAATCCTGATGACGAGGGCTTCGCCAAGGTGGGCATGGCTATAGTGCCGCCGTCCGGCGGGTGATCGCTGTAGCCTCACCGCGTCTTGTCTCCTTAATGGGACGTCTCCTTCAAGGGAGGTGGCAAGCCGGCTGTGGAGAGCCGGCTCTGTCTTGGGCCGACTGGGGGAGGCCTGATCGCCTTCGGGTGTCTCTCTGCCCGAAGGGGCCCACCGCCCATGGGTCGCACTGGCAGCCCGTCGTGGATGACATCAGGGTCAGCGTGGCAATAGTGCCGTGCCGGACGGGCCATGGCCACCCGTACGGCGCACTGTGCCAGGCGTGCTCCGGGATTCGGGGGTGGCAGACTTTACTGTAGCCACGCCCCGTCACATCGCCGTTATGTGGATGCAGACTTCGAGGGTACGATCTTGACCGCTTTGTGGGAGCCGTCTTATTGGAGTCGGCCTTCTCGCGGCCGGCTTCTCGGAGCCGGCCCTCCCGCGACTTTCTTCATGAGGGCTAAAGTCGGGTTGCCTTCCGATAGTCGGCCTGGGAGACAGCCGGCAAGGGGAAGGCGGCCCCATGTCTTGGATTCTCGAGGGCCGGATCGGCTTGTAATTTTTCAGAAGAGCTAGGGGGTGCCAGCTAGGCTACCCGTGGTCATTTACTCCGACAGTAGTCCCCGAAGCTGATCGAGCTTCGAGGCTGACAAAGGGACGAGAAGCTTGGTCAGTTTCCTATCCTGAGGGGCTGGCTTTGCTTGTGCGCGCCGTCTTCAGAAAGCCCCGTTCCTCGTAGGCGGGAACGCGGGTCGGCCTGCAAGCTGACCGCGCGCCATCCCGCGGGCCATGTGGCAAGGAAATCTTGCCAACGCACGCGCGCGACGGGACGCCGCCGCAGGCCCGGGCCCGCCTCTCCCACGCCTCGACCCGAGCGTGGATCTTCTGCGGCCCACACGGACCGCTCGCCTTCCTGCAGTGGTTTTATTACGTCATCAGGGCGCAATAATCGCGGGACGTGGGGGAGTAGGCGCAGTTGATCCCCACGTTCCCCCACGCCATGCCTCCTTGGCTCCGCCGCGCGGGTCTATAAGTAGGGGGAGGAGGGGGAGCGGCAGAGGCTCGCACGCCCTGCCTCGCTCCGCCCCTTCTCGCCTTCCTTCTTCCTCCCTCCGCCGCCGCAGCAACCCATTGCCGTGCCGTTCCATCGTCGGACCTCTCGGTTCCTTTGGTCCCGCCGTAGCGGGGTCGTGCGCGTCTACGCCGTCGCTTCGTCTTGCTCCCCGCCGCATGGCTCCCATGGCGCTGTCGAGCTCGTGGGATGGCTCCAACGTCCACGAGGACCACGTCGAGTTCCTCCGCCAGACGCGGCGCCTGCCGGGTGAGAACTTCGTGCGGGTTCGTCAGGCGCCGGCGAGGGAGATCTCGCCAGCACCGGAGGAGGGCGAGCGGGTGATCTTCCGCTCGCACTGCCTGCGCGGCTTCGGCCTCCCGGCGAGCGGATTCCTTCGAGCATTCCTTGAATTCTACCACCTCCAGCCGCATCACCTCACGCCCAACGCGGTGATGTTGCTGTCGGCTTTCGTCACCCTGTGCGAGGGCTTTCTTGGGGTTCTCCCCACTCTCGAGCTCCGGGGGCAATTCTTCCAGAGCAAGCTCGGCACCGTCGTCGCGGGCGTGCCCGCCCCCTGCGGAGCCTTCATTGCCATGAGGCGGACGGGCGAGAACAATCCGTTCCCGCCCATCCCGCTGATCTAGTCGGTGAAGCTCTGACATAATTCCTACTTTTACGTGAAGAACGTCGCCCCGCAAGGCGACTACGTCAACTTGCCGGCTTACGTAGCCGGCCCGCCGGCTGGGAGGCAACCTTCGTGGAGCTACCGGGCCAGGTCGCTGTCTCAGGCCGGGAACGCAGCCGTCTCCCGGCTCCGGGTGATGATCCAGTCGGAGGGCCTGACTGGAGCCGACTTGGTGGCCGCCTTCGTGGAGCACCGGGTACTTCCGCACCAAGGCCGGCCTCACATGATTTGCCAGATGAGCGGCCGCTTCGACCCGTGCCGGCTAAGCACTAGGGAGATGCCTCATGCAGAGGTGTCTTACATGGTGAACTACATCTCGAACTGCAAGCTCGCCGAGGATTGGCGATACGGCAAGGGGTCGTATTCTCGCGCCAACCCTCCGCCTGCCGTAAGTTCTTCTTATTTTCTTTCTTTTGTAGCCGGCCTCATGATAGCCGACCTTTGATCAGTTGGTTTGCCCTTAGCAGAACCCTCTTCTTCCGCCGACGGCCGGGGCCGCAGGGGTAGAGTGCCAGCTCCTCCCCGACCGCACGGTGGACGACGCCAACGACTCGGACCTGGGAGCAGCCGCCATGGAAGACGCCATCGTGGGGGAAGGCGACGAGGCAGGAGGCACGGGGCCCGGAGCCGGCTTCGAGGACTGGCCGGACGACGACGAGGTCGAAGCCGCCCCGCACCGCCAGCCGGCGCTTGATCATCAAGGCGTAGGCCCGTCTGTCACGCCGGCTACCCGTGGCGGCGCGCAGAAGCGCCGGACCGTGTCGACCTTCTACGGCAGCCGGCCAAAGAAATCCAAGGCTTCCGCGGCGGCGACCAAGCGGGATGAGGCGGCCGTGAAGGCGGCCCACTTCCGCAAGGCGGTGAAGCAGCCGCAGGCGATCTCGGCGTAAGTCGTCAAACGTCTTGTATATATATATATATTGTTATCCTTTTTGATTGAAGCTCTTCTGAACTTTTCTTTGCTCGCCGGGCAGGGCACCGCTTTCCCTTGAGCGAGGTCCTGGCGGCTCCGTAGTCGGGCCGACTGGAGGGTCCTCCGGCTCCCGTCGCGTGGATCCTCGCGCCGACCTTAGGGAGGCCACGGAGCGGAACAAGCGGGAGGCGCGGGAGGAGCGGGAGGCGGCGGAGCGAAGGACCGCCCAGGCGGTGAAGGAGCAGGCCGATGCAGCGGCCAAGGCCCGGGCAGAGGCGGCAGCCGCGGAGACGGAGGCGGAGGCCTCGCACAACCAGCCTCCGTTGCTCGTCGTTCCCCTCCGCGCCGTGGCCCCCGACATCCCCATGCCCCCGTCGGAGGAGGTCAACCAAGGCCCGCCGGTGATGGAGAGGAGGGAGGACCACGTGGTCTTCGTGGAGGGGGCACCGCAGACGGCGCCGACTGGGGCGGGCCAAAGCGGCCAATCAGCCGCGGCGCCAGAGCAGCCGGCCGGGGGCGAGCCGGAGGCAGGGGCCGGCCTCGAGGTGCAGCCGGCATTGCGCCGGCGCGCAGGGGGAGGCACCTCCACACCGGAGCCGCACCGAGCTGCGGGCGCCAGCCAGACGGCGGAGGCCCTAGAGGCGGCCAACGTCAGCACGTCCGAGTGGACTCCCAGCGGGGCGACGGGCGAGCTGAATGCGGCGGCCCAGGAGGTCCGGAACCGGCTTCAAGCCCAAGCCGCCTCGCTGCAGCGATACACCCAAGAGTTCCTCGCGACGCGGGCTGTCATCCGGGTGAGTCTTCTGGCCTTGGTTGTTTTACTCTTTTCATTTCTTTCGTGGGGGCGCGTCAGCGCACCCACTGGGTGTAGTCCCCGAGTTCCGAGTCGGCTGCTGCGGAGTCGGCTTGGAACTTACTAGGTCCTGACAACTATCTTATTCTCGCCTCCTATCTGATCTTCCAGGAGTATCATAACCTCCGCGCTACTGCCTTCAACTCCCAGGCTCAGGAGCTGGGCCGGAGAACCGAAGACCTGACCAGCAGCTGGAGTGCCTGCTTTGTTTCGTTCATCTCCTGTGGGGGCGCATCAGCGCACCCACCGGGTGTAGTCCCCGAGATTCGGGCCGACTGCTGAGCAGTCAGGTCGGATCTTCCTTGACGACTTCTTCCTTATTGACTTTCCTTTGTCTTCATGCTTGCAGGAGCCAATGACGACTTGAGGGGGCAGCTCAGCAGGGCCCAGGCTGCCCTTCGCGCCAAGGAAGCCGAGTACAACGCCTTGGTCCTGGAGCGTGACCGCCTGGCCAAGAAGTTGGCCGACCAGGAGGAGAGCCACAAGGTGGCCCTGAAGAAGGCGCAGGACAGTGAGGACGCCCTGAAGGCCGAGTTCGAGACCGAAGCGGCGGGCTGGGCTGAGGCGAAACAAGCGCTGAGCGAGGGCTTCGGTCGTATCGAGGATCTGATCGACGGTAAGCCGCCTTCCTCACTCCTTGCTTGCCCCTTGCCCCCTGATTTGTGTTCTGACTTGTGCTGCTTTTTGTTCTCTATGCAGACTACTTTCCCGGCTACTCCGTCTTCGCCACCCAAACCATCTAGGCCCATCGCGAGGCGCGCCGGCAGGCGGGGGCTGAAATCGCGCCGGACGTGAGCCGGACGCTTGAGGAGCAACTCTTGGCGGTCCAAGCCCGGCTGCAGCCGGCTCATCGTATGCTCCGCCGCCTCCAGCGCGCCGGGGCGCAGGTGTTGGCCGCCCTCTGGCCAGGCGAGACGATTCCCCGCACCCCGAGTCGGACTGCCGACTAGCTGGAGGTTGTGGTTGTCCGCTTCGAGGCCTGGAAGGCATCAGCGGCCCGGCTTGGAGCTGGGCGGGCGCTGGAGTTCGTCCGAGCCTGGTATCCCGGGCTGAACCTGGACCAGCTGCGCACCTGGCGGCTGGAGGCCGACGAGGAGATGGAGGAGGTGCGGCCGGCTATCGCTCAGCGTGCCTCGACGATCGCTGAGTGCACTGACATCAGCGTCTTCGCTCCTGAAATAAATGACGACGGCATTGCCCAGCTGGAGGAGTGGTTCGGGCTGGACCCGACAGCGGGTGAGGACTCGGCAGAGGAGATCGCCTCCAGCGATGAAGGCGAAGACGACGAAGGAGAGGAGGGCGAAGATGTTGAGCCGGCCGGTGAAGCGGCCAGCCAGCCTCAGCCTGACCATGCTTCCAGCAACGAGGCGCGTGCCAGAGCGCCCTCTGTGGGAGGCGGTGATCATGCCGAGGTTCGTCAGCCAGCCACTCCTCCAGCCGGCACTGCCGTCTCCACCGACCTGCCCGACTCGCCAGTCGCTCCCTTGGCTTAATCTGCCGTCCTTGCTTTTCTTGCTTGTTACCCTTTGAATAATTTTTATTAAACTTGCGCAGTTCCACCCACTAGGGGTGTATTCGGATTATGTTGAATGCTGGCCTTTTGAAGGTCTTTGTGTAAATATGATCATGTGCGTGTTTGGTTTTCATTCGTGTATGCTTTTTATCCTTAGGCTATTTCCTTTGCCGCCTTCCCCTTTTGGGAAGGCAAGTACTCGAGCTTTCTTAGATTGAAGCGAGGTGAATGGAAGCCGGCCGGCCGGCTACTCTGGTAGTCGGTCGGTGGTGGGAGAAAAACCGGCTTTTGTTATATTAGTCCGTTAGTCCCTAGCCGTTTTTCGTGTGGGCGCCCTTTCCTGCCTTTAACTCTTGCCAGCCGGACAGCCGGTTCTTCGAACTGCGACTTTTGGCAAGAGAAGGCTTGGGTGCCGGCACACTACTTGTCTGGCCGCGGGTAGGACTTTTAATATAACTCTAGGCGGCCAGTCCCCGGGCCGACTAGTCGAACCCGGTGCCGGACGAAAAAAGTGAATGTAATGACCAGGTCATAAGCATGATATTCTTAATTCATAGATAGAAGATGGCAGTCCCCGAGCTCTCCTCGGGGGGCCTATTGTCTCGTACTTAGTACAAAAGTTAGCGTGATACATACTGCATTTCAACTGTAAAATCTTCGGAGGAGGTTGGCGTTCCATGGTCGTTCCGACTCCTTGCCGGAGTCGTCTCTCTTTCATGCCTTCGGCTTCTGCGCGTCGATCAAGTAGTAGGAGTCGTTGCCTAAAGCTCTGCTGATGAGGAAGGGGCCCTCCCAAGGGGCCAAGAGCTTGTGCTGGCTGGCTGTTCGCTAGATCAGTCGGAGCACAAGATCACCCTCTTGGAAGGATCTTGGCTTGACCTTCCGGCTGTGGTAGCGGCGCAGGCCCTGCTGATAGATGGCGGACCGGCTGAGGGCTAACAGCCGGCCTTCTTCCAGCAGGTCGACGCCGTCTTCTCGTGCTTCCTTGGCCTCCGCCTCCGTGTACATGGTTACCCGAGGCGAGTCAAACTCGATGTCAGTTAGGATGACCGCCTCGGCACCATACACGAGGAAGAAAGGAGTGAAGCCGGTTGACTTGTTTGGGGTAGTACGCAGACTCCAAAGGACGGCCGGCAGCTCATCAAGCCAACAGCCGGCCGAACGCTCCAGTGGTACGACCAGTCGGGGCTTGATGCCGGACAGGATGAGGCCGTTGGCTCGCTCGACCTGGCCGTTTGACTGCGGGTGGGCAACGGACGCTAAGTCCAACCGGTTGCCTTGCGTCGCGCAGAAACGTGCCAAGGCTCCCTTGGCAAAATTCGTGCCATTGTCGGTGATGATGCTGTGTGGCACGCCGTACCGAGTTGTTATTTCTGTGATAAATGTCACGGCAGTCGGCCCATTCAGCTTCTTGATCGGCTTTGCCTCAATCCATTTGGTGAATTTGTCCACAACGACAAGCAGATGTGTCATGCCGCCGCGCGCCGTCTTGAATGGGCCCACCATGTCCAGTCCCCAAACGGCGAAGGGACAAGTGAGGGGAATGGTCTTGAGTGCTGAAGCCGACATGTGTTGCTTGGAGCTGAAGAGTTGGCACACTTTGCAATGTTTAACTAACTCCTTGGCGTCATCCAAAGTAGTCGGCCAAAAGAAACCATGGCGGAAAGCTTTGGCGACGAGTGATCTTGAGGCCGCATGGTGGCCGCATTCTCCTTGGTGGATGTCTCTGAGGATTGCAATGCCCTTCTCTTGCTCGACGCATCGCTGGAGGACTCCAGTGACACTGCGCTTGACGAGCTCTCTGTTGACGATTGTGTATGCTCCGGCTCGGCGTTGGACTTGTCTTGCCTCTGTTTCGTCAGCCGGCAGATCTTGGTTTATTAGGAAGTTGAGGATGGACTGAGCCCATGATGGAGCTGCGACTTCTTCTATTGCCAACACGGCTACTGCGACCAGGGCGGGCGGGCTGGGTGGTGAAATGCTGGAGTCGGCCGCCGCCTGCTGTGTTGGTGCAGCCTCCGGGCCGACTACCGCAGTCCCCGAGCCGGGTGTGGCAGTCCCCGGGTCGGGCGTAACTACGGAAGTCCCCGAGCCGCCTGCTGATGTCCCCGGGCCGACTATCGAAGTTCCCGGGTCACCCGCTTGGTTCTTCGAGCCGGACCCGGCTGTATCGGGGTCAGGCGGCACGAAGATGGAATCGGACTCTGGAGACGGCTTGATAGACGGCTTGAGGAGGCGTTGTAGAGAGACACCGGTTGGTATTGCTTGCCGAGTGGAGCCTATTCGAGCCAGGGCATCAGCTGGCTCGTTGTCGGCTCGCGGTACGTGGAGGAACTCGCATCCTTCAAAGTACCCACTGATCTGCTGAACGAGGAAGCGGTAGCTTGCCATATTTGCGTCCTTGGCATCCCAGTCGCCGGATGATTGCTGGACCACCAAGTCCGAGTCGCCATAACATAGGATCCGGCGAATGCCGAGCTCTTTGGCAAGCCGGAGCCCGTGTATGAGCGCCTCGTACTCGGCCACGTTGTTGGAGGCGGCAAAGTGAATTTGCAGCGTGTATCTGAGCTTGTCGCCTTTGGGAGAGGTGAGGATGACGCCGGCTCCCAAGCCGGTGCTCATCTTGGACCCATCGAAGTGCATGCGCCAATGAGTGGAGTCGGGAGCTGGCGGAAGGTACTGGGTCTCGGCCCAGTCGATGAGGAAGTCGGCCAATGCTTGGGACTTGATGGCGGTGCGAGGCTGGTAGAAAATTGTGTACGGGGCCAGCTTGATGGCCCATTTCGCCACCCGGCCGGATGCATCCCGGCTGCCTATGATCTCGACCAGCGGGGCGGTGCATACAACCATGATGGGATGCTCTTGGAAGTAGGGCTTCAGCTTCTTGGCAGCGAAGTACACGCCGTAGCACATCTTCTGGTAGTGCGGGTAGTTCTGCTTCAAGGTAGACAGCACCTCGCTCAAATAGTACACCGGCCTCTGGACCGGCTGGGCTCGACCCTCTTCTGGGCATTGGACTACGATGACGGTGCTGACCACCCGGCTGGTTGCGGCAATGTAGAGGAGCATGGGCTCTTTCTCAGTCGGTGCCGCCAGGATAGGCGGCGTGGCCAGCATCTTCTTCAGCTCGTGAAAAGCTTGGTCGGCTTGGTCATTCCACTCGAAGTGAGTGGTCTTCTTCATGAGGCGGTAGAGGGGGAGAGCTTTCTCTCCGAGCCGGCTGATGAAGCGGTTCAGGGAGGCCAAGCATCCGGTGAACTTCTAGACGTCTCGAAGTTTGGTGGGAATCGCCATTCTCTCAATGGCCTTGATCTTTACTGGGTTGCATTCGATGCCGCGTTCGGAGACCAGGAAGCCTAGGAGTTGGCCGGCTGGCACTCCGAACACGCATTTCTCGGGTTGAGCTTGATTTGGAACCGGCGTAGGTTCTCAAATGTTTCCTTGAGGTCTTCCAGCAAGGTGCCGCGCTTCTCCGTCTTCACCACAATGTCGTCTACGTAGACGTGGGCATTTCTGCCGAGCTGCTTGAGGAAGCATTTCTACATGCAACGCTGAAAAGTGGCACCGGCATTTCTCAAGCCGAATGTCATAGTCAGGTAGCAAAAGGCTCTGAATGGCGTGATGAAGGCAGTCTTCAGGCGGTCTGCCGGATCTAACTTTATCTGGTGGTATCCTGAGTAAGCATCCAAGAAACTCAACAGCTCGCATCCGGCCGTGGAGTCTATCACTTGATCAATCCTTGGCAGGGCAAAGGGATCTTTGGGGCAGGCCTTGTTGAGGCTCGTGTAGTCTATGCACATGCGCCACTTGTTGTTCTTCTTTAGCACGAGGACCGGGTTGGCAAGCCACTCTGGAAAGAAAACTTCCATAATGAAGCCGGCTGCCAGAAGCCGGGCTATCTCTTCTCCTACAATCCTTCTTTTCTCCTCCGACAGTCGGCGGAGGGGTTGTTTGACTGGTTTTGCGTCTTCTCGGACGTGTAGCTTGTGCTCGGCGAATTCCTTCGGAACACCCGGCATGTCCTTGGGGGACCATGCAAAGATGTCCCGATTCTCACGGAGGAAATCGGCGAGCTCGCCTTCCTATTTGCTGTTTAGGTTTGCCCCGATGACGGCAAACCTCTTGGGTGCTCGGGTCAAGAGGTATCTTCTTCGTCTCCTTGGCCGGCTGGAAAGATCCTTGGGCATCATACTCCTTGGGATCGGGGGACAAGGCCGACTGTTTGCCGGCCATGGCCACGACTCGGTCCAACATCTTCTTTTCTTGGCAATCACAAGGGACTCGGCCACCCGGCTGCTGGCTGCTGCGCACTCGGAAGATTTCTTGTAATCGCCGGCTATGGTGATGATGCCTTTGGTGCTCGGCATCTTCATCTTGAGGTAAGCATAGTGGGGAACAACCATGAACCTGGCCAAGGCAGGTCGGCCAAGCAATGCATGGTAGGGGCTCTCCAGGTCCACCACTTCAAACCAGATCGCCTCCCGGCGGAAATGCTCCTTGTCCCCAAAGAGTACATCAATCTTGATCTTGCCAATGGGGGCGTAGGACAGGCCGGGTACGATGCCATGGAACACAGTCCGAGTAGGCATGAGTTGCTTCGTCTTGACGTTCAGCTTCTCCAGGGTGTCACGGTACAGGATGTTGATGCTGCTCCCGCCGTCTATCAGCACGTGGGAGAAACGGGCGGCGCGTCTGTCCGTTGCAAGGATGGCATCTAGAACCAACGCATAAGAGCCGGGAGACGGCATCACCTCTGGGTGGTCGGCCCGGCTCCAGCTGATAGGTTTTTCTGACTAGTGCATGTGCTCGGCAGGGTTGGCAGCGACCATGCTGACCTCCTGGTGCTCTCGGCGTCTGCCGCGACGGTCTTCGGGCTGGCTTGTAAAGACGACATAGGCGGCATGCTCGTCGGGGAACTCATCGTGCACGGCTCCGACTGTAGGCCGAGCGGTTGGCGGCTGCGGAGCCGGAGGCGGCGCGAGCCCTTCGCCTTTGGAGATTCGGGTGAGCCAGTGGCACTTCCGGGTTGTGTGGTTGGACGGCTTCGCGCCGCTGTGGAACTTGCATGGGGCGTCGAGAGTTTGCTCATAGGAGAAGGCCGGCTGCCAAGCCGGCTTGCCGCCCCTCTGCTTCTTGGGTGCGGGCCGCCCTTCGGGCTGCTCGTCTTCGACTGTGGCCACCTGCCGACTGGTGGAGGGAGGCACATGGCCCTTGCGCTTGTGGTCGTTCTGGTGTGGGCGTCGGCCGGAGTCCCCAGCCGGCGTCTTGGGCGCCGGGTTGAGTACTTTCCCGGACGCGTCTACCCGGAGCTCGGTCTTCATTGAGGAGTCGGCGGTGGCGTACTTGTCCGCTATGTCCAGAAGCTCGTCGAGGGTAGTCGGCTCATCGCGGAGAAGCTTGTGCTTGAGGAGGGTGCCTTCTCGGCACCCGGCAGTGAAGTATTCTATGGCTTGCACCTCGTGCACCCCTTCGCAAGAGTTGTGGAGCTCGGCCCAACGCGTGAGGTAGTCGCGAGTGGACTCGGCGGAGCCTTGTACACACAAAGAGAGCTGTCTGGGCTTGGGAGCCTGCTTGTAGGTGCTGGTGAAGTTGCGGACGAAGGCTTCTGTGAAGTCTAGCCAGCTGTTGATGCTGTATGGCTTGAGGCTGTTGAGCCAGGTCCGCGCCGTGCCTTGCAGCATGAGGGGCACGTACTTCACGGCAACGCGCCTGTTGCCGTTTGCTATGCTAACCGCCGTGGAGTAGTCGATCAACAAATCTTCCGGCTTCACGGAGCCGTTGTACTTGGGCGTGTCTCTTGGGAGCGAGAACCCTTTGGGGAAAGGCTCATGCAAATGCGGGGGCCAAAGCAAGGCGGTCCAACATCTTCTTCTTCTTCCGGCGCCAGGGATCGCGCTAGGCGGTCGATCCGATGGCGGGCGTCGTTCTCGCCGACTCCTTCACGGCGACCTAGTCGGCCGCTGAGAGTCGGATGCGCAACAGGCGGTGGGGTGGGATATCTCTCCCCACGGGGCCGAGGCGGAGGCGGGTTGCCCCGCCACTCCACGGCCCGGGGATGGCCTTCTGCGTCTCGCTCGATGGAGATTCGGGTTTGGCTTCGGCTGGCAGCCGGCTCTTTCTCATGCAGCGCGTGGGTTTTACTCGCAGTCGGCGTCCGGGACGTCGCGCCGTGATCTCGGCGCGGGGGAGGGCTTTCCGCGCGGGCGTCGGCTTCGTGCCGCCGCGCGGCCGCATCAATTCGCTGCTGGATGCGTCTGGTCATGTGGGGGAGTTCTTCGGCCCCCAATCCGTCTAGCTCGTCTACGGCCGCCTGGGCGGCACGCAGGTTCTCGAGTGGAGTGCCGTAGACTGGGCGGTCGACTCCTAGCGTGTCGGCGACGACAGCGCCGCGCTGCCTGACAACGCTGGCCCGGCTGGGCCCGCCTGGGGGCGGCATGCCAAAGGCGGCGCAGTCGGCCTCGCGCCGGTGGGCCTCAGTGAGGCTTCTCATGGAAGCCAACTTCCGGCCCTCCGCGAGGAGGGCGAGGCGGCGAGCCTCCAGTGCTTCGGCATCGGCATCGGCCGGGAGGGGGATGGACAAGTCGTGGACCGCCGCATGCAGGGCGTCGTGGGCGCTCTCGTCAGAAGCGTCGCCGTGGCCGATGACCATCACCTCGGTGGTGACAGCGTCGCAGCCATCGGCCCGGGGAAGCGGGTCGTTGTAGATCGTGACGTCGGTGGGGAAAGTGTCGAGTGAGGCCGTGTCGGAGTCGACAGGCATCGGATCGGTGGAGCCAACCGACTCCAAGTCCACAGCAGGCTCACCGGAGACGTGGAGCTAGCCGAGGAGGTTGACGAGGTGGTCGGTGCCCGCGTCAGAGGCGAGCTCGTCGGAGATGAGGGTCTTGTCAAGGAGATCGACGAGGCCACTCGCTGCGCAGACGTTGGTGATGCCTTGCAGCGCGTCGTGGAAAGCGCCATCGGGCGTGCTGGGCTGGCTACGCTCGCTGGGGAGGAAGAGGGTTCCCGTCCAGAATAGGTCTCCGGGCGACGGTGCACCTGGCCCCATGGTGGGCGCCAAATGTCGGGTGGTAGGTGCGACATATGCCAACGGGTGGCTTATCATTATGGGAGCCAGTAAGACGTCGCCGGTGCCTGGAAGCGGGATGAGGCGAAGACATGCACGCCGGCGAATCTTACCCAGCTTCAGGGCTCTCCGTGGAGATAACACCCCTACTGCTGCTCTGCGGGGTCTCCGCATGATCACTAGACGAACAAGTAGCTACACGATGCTCCTTGAGCTGTTTTGTGAGAAGAAGAAGAGCACGGCTAGCCCTCCTCCCCTCTCTATATGGTGTCTAGAACTAGCTTGGATCAACCCTCTGCATGGGTGTCCCGGGGGGTTTATATAGGCCTACCCCCCGAGGGTACAATGGTAATCCGGCTGGGCGTGGGGCCCAGCCGTCTGTGACTACACTCGCCGGCTTCTACGCAGGCTGCTGGGGCCCGCCGGCTGGTGGGTCCCGCCGGCTGCCGGCTCCTTGGTCGACAGGCAGGCCCCACTGTCCAAGGCCTTGTCGGTGGCTGGTTACTGTTGCTCAATCCTGGTGACGAGGGCTTCGCCGAGGTGGGCGTGGCTACAGTGCCACCGTCCGGTGGGTGATCGCTGTAGCCTCACCGCGTCTTGTCTCCTTAATGGGGCGTCTCCTTCGAGGGAGGTGGCAAGCCGGCTGTGGAGAGCCGGCTCTGTCTTGGGCCGACTGGGGGAGGCCTGGTCGCCTTCGGTTGTCTCTCTGCCCGAAGGGGCCCACCGCCCGTGGGCCGCACTAGCAGCCCATCGTGGATGACATCAGGGTCGACGTGGCAACAGTGCCGTGCCGGACGGGCCATGGCCACCCGTACGACGCACTGTGCCAGGCGTGCTCCGCGATTAGGGGGTGGTAGGCTTTACTGTAGCCACGCCCCGTCACATCGCCGTTATGTGGATGCAGACTTCGAGGGTACGATCTTGACCGCTTTGTGGGAGACGACTTCTTGGAGTCGGCCTTCTCGCGGCCGGCTTCTCGGAGCCGGCCCTCCCGCGGCTTTCTTCATGAGGGCTAAAGTCGGGTCGCCTTCCGATAGTCGGCCTGGGAGACAGCCGGCAAGGGGAAGGCGGCCCCACGTCTTGGATTCTCGAGGGCCGGATCGGCTTGTAATTTTTCAGAAGAGCCAGGGGGTGCCGGCTAGGCTACCCGTGGTCATTTACTCTGACAATCGGAGAGATATTGGATTGGAATTTGGGTGAGCCCTTACATGGATTGGAGCACCAGATCGAACACTACAGGCCACTTCATGTTGCACCGGTGTAGGAGATGTGCTTTTCTTTTTTGTTTGACATGACGTGGTAGATGAACTGGGGATTCAAGAGGCCCCAATAAAAAAATTGGCAGCCGATCATGGAAGAATCATGCCTGCGGGATAGATCGCAAGGACTCCTATGAGGTAATTTTTTTAAAAAAAGATCTATTCGTTTTAGCCAAGGATTACGTGAATTAATCGACACCGTTATAACTTGGTCCCACCAGATTAACGGCTCCTAATTACTGATTAACGTAGGAATTTCTAGGGAGTCAAGAATTAGTATAGGTATAGATAGATAGATATAGATAGATAGATAGATAGATAGATATAGATAGATAGATAGATAGATAGATGTTGTAACATTAACGCCCAAAGATCCTTCCTCGACACCCTACGAGAAAGCAATCTCAGAGCCACATATCCATCACATGTCTCAAGTATCCATTTCTAGTTATATAAGATCAGGATACAAGTCTAAACATCCATTACCATGGACACGGTATTCAAATATATATCTTCCCTGCAGGGGTGCACCACGTTACCCAACACACTTGATTACTCTGCCCGGACACACCTTTCTGGGGTCAATGCCCGGCCTCGGAAGATCAACACATTGCAGCCCTACCTAGCCTCAACAGAGAGGTCCCTGCCGGTCTACATTCTAAGCACTCTTGGTTCTTGGGCCCATTGCCCGTTGTACTCCGGGTCGTTGCGAGCAGGGTGGATACCAGCACCGCCTCAGATGGCCAGCATGATCCGACCGTGTCGCAATGCTGAACTGGACGTTTGACAAAGTTTTGGCTGATACTGCGACGTCGAGGCCCATATCTATTCTCGCATGGTGGTTAGTGTGTAAGGGCCAAAGGCCAACTCAGAACAAATACCCAAACCTGTTAGTGCATTGGGGGCTTGCGGATATGAGCACAGACTCATGATAAAGCGACCCCGTCGCCCCGTCTTGTGGACTTACGGCAAGGGCCCAGAATGCCCGGCCATGCCTCATAGAAAACTTGCGGGTGCTCTACGGGCCCGCCCGACTTTCACATCAACTCGCGGGTACCCCTCAGGGCCGACCCGACTTCAACAATGGTCTCAAGTAAAGTCAAGGTAACCGTGTGTCCAAACATCAAGGGGAAAACCCGAGGAATCACCCTTGGTGGATTCCACTCGATCTAATCATCAAGGTGAACGTAGGATGAACCACCCTCGAGGTTCACACTTGAGGGGTTGCACGACAGAGTCGTATCGGGAGTGGTCAAGGAAGAATCACCCTCGATGACCACGACCGAATAGCTACACTACAAAGTTATCATCAGGAGTGCGTTATGAGGTATCACCCTCGGCACTCGATAGTAGCTCTGTAGAGTCGAACAACAAAAGGGGTGTGATGTGATCTGAGGTGTCGGGCTCTGGTCGTTGATCACATTGATCGAGTTATCGATGATGAATCAAGGGAAACAAGGACAAGGTGGGGGTCACTGATGGATCACTAAACAACCTATACTAAGCAGTTTAGGATTACCAGGTAAGGTATAATAAATAGGTTACAAAAGCAGGTTATGCATCAGAATAGGAGCAATCAATTACAGTAGCAAAAGCTAATGCAAGCATGAGAGAATGGAATGGATGATATAGGTATGATCAAAGGGGGGGCTTGCCTGGTTGCTCAGGCGAGAAGCAAGGGTCATCGATGACGTAGTCGATCACAGGGGCATCAACAACGGTCTCGGGGTCTATCGGAGAGAAGAGGGGGGAGAAACAGTAAATACAGAGCAAACAGATGCATAACAGGACACCAGGCAGAGCTAGACGTGTTCTAACGCGGTGCTACACACTACCGGTGAAGGGGGATAACATCCAGGAAAGCTTTCCTGAAGTTTGGCATTTTCGGATAGATGAATCAAAGGGGGACAGTTGCATGTTCACTATGCTAGGAGCATGTGACAGATGAACGGACTGTGTATTTGGATTTGCCTCATCGTTCTGAGAAACTTTCATGGAGACAACTTTTTCATCTGAGTTACGGATTAACTTATATGAATTTCTAAAGTTTTAGCAATTTCAGGATTTACTGAAATTTGGCCAAGTCTGAGAATCCCTCGGTTTTGAATATCATATAGCTGTTTTCCAAAGGCTATAGCTAGTGTTCTACTCATCCAATGGAGTAGTGCCTTATATCAAACTTGATCAATTTTTTGTGATCTACATGACAATATCAAGTGCAGCTATGTTAGCATCCATTTGCTTGATCAAAACTTTGTCGGAAAAGTGCTAATGCAACATTTCTGCTTCTGCTTTTCTGTTAACAAAACATAGCAATTTGTGATTTTCTTTGCATTTAAACCATACATCAAATGGATTTGGTCCAAAGGGAAAAAATGAAGTTTGTCATGTGTACTTTCAACTCATATTTTTTTGGCCTGTTAGTAGTTGTTTTGCTGCAGTTTAGGGGCTGTCTAGATGGTTAGTCATCGTAGATTTAGAAAAGCTAGCTAGCACTAGCTATAGTACTAGCAGAAGTATAGGCAGAGCAACGGTGGGCAGCGGCATGGTGCGGGCGCGGCCAAGCGCGGGAAGGCGCGTGCGGGCGCGCGACCGACGCGGGGCACGCAAGGGCAGCGACCGGAGGTGAGGCGGGACGAGGCCGGAACACGGCGTCGCGAGCGGCTGCAGGGCCTGACGACGGCAGCAGCAAAGCAACTACATCAGCACAGCAGCAAGCAGGGGAGGCGGCGCATGGCAAGCGGCTAGACGCGCGCGGGGCGAGCAGGGAAGGCCGCGAGTGCTCGTGCGCGTTAGTGCCGGCGGCGCGGGGCGGGAGCGACGACCTCCGTGCGGCACGGCACATAGTGGCAGCAGGGGTACGGCTCGAGGGCACGCGTGCGATGGAGCCTGTTCGAACACGCAGCAGGCGCCGCGTCGGATGGTGGTCGCGACAGTCGCCGTGTAGTAGCGTGGTGACGACGATGATGACATCAGCGATGGCTGGTGCTCGTGGTGCTTGGGATCGAGCACAAAGAGCATATGGGGAGGAGTTGGTGAGTGCGTAGGGTGCCTGCGAGCTCTAGGAGCTCGACCATGTGCATGGATGCGAGCTTCGCGGGCAGTGGTCGCGGCGGTAACAAGGTGAGCGGTGACGAGCTCGGGCATCAATGGCCATGATGGATATAGACATGGAAATGGAGGGGGTAGAGGGGATATGACCGCACGCTCACCGTGGAGCTCAAGAAAGGCCGGCGATAGGTTAGTAGCAGCAGAGTGTTTGCCGGAGTTGAAGAAGGTGGCAGCGATTGAAGGAGGAAGATGTTGCCATTGTGGTCGCAGCAGTGCTCCCCGGCTCTAGCAGAGGGCACCAGAATACGAGGCGGAGGCCGGCGTGGTCCGTGGACACGAGCTACAGACACGGAGAGGACGGCGGTAGCAGTGGCATGCCAACAATGGCGACGGGCGCGTCGGCGAGAGGTGGATCTGGAGGGAGAGGTGGAGCATGAGGGAGAGGAGTGGAGTGGTGAGCTAGTGGGGGAGGGGATGTGATTAAGGGGTCGGGCGTGGCGTCCTTAGCCCCTCCCGGCGTCGGTGCCAGCGAGGTGGCCCGGGGCGACCTGCCCCTGTAGCGACTCGGTCGCACGAACAGGAGGGAGGGGAGGGACCGGGGATGGTCGGCTGGCCTGGCGGTCTAGCTGGGCCGAGGCCCAGTCAGGGGGCAGGTCAGGGCTTTTCTTCTTAATTTATTTTTTGATAGAGTTTTTTTCTTTTTATTTATTTCTGTTTTAGTTTTACAAAATGCAACACTAGTCCATAAATTATTATTATTAATTAATCTACTACCACAATTAGTTTAGTAGCCAAATAAATTAGTATAGTATTTTTATAATCTAAAAGCCATTAAATTATTATTTTAGCCACTGTTATAATCACAGAAAGGGGCACTAAAATACTTTACACAAAGTGTTGGGTCACCACCATAATTAGTTATGGAATATTTGCCATACTTTCAACATTTTATTTTGCATGTTTGAGAAATTTGAATTTGGACCTTAATTTGAATTTGAATTTGAATAGTGACTTGGATCAAGTGATTTTAGCAACAGTAAAAGTGATGACCTAGCATAATTAGCAGGAGATTACTTTAGCTTAATTATCCAGATGTAACAACTCTCCTCCACTACAAGAAATATCGTCCCGAGATTTTAGGAAGTGGAAGGAGACAAAACGGGGTATTCATCTTGAACACGATCCTTGAGTTCCCCGGTGGCTTCATCTTCAGAATGATTTGACGACTGAACTTTTAAGAAATTGGATAGCCCTCAGATGGTGCGATGTTCAGCTTGAACGAGATCACGGATCGGATGCTCTCTATAAGAGAGATCATCATGTTGGGGTTCGGCTTTATAAGCCAAGGGGTTATTGCAATAAGACTTGCGACTCAGGGCATCGGCCATGACATGAGCCTTGTCAGGGGTATAAGGAATACCATAGTCATAGCCTGTGGCTTTCATACATCGCTACTGACAAAGATCCAGATCTAGTTGAGTAAAAAATTACTTTAGACTTTGATGATCAATCAAGATCTCACAACGATTACCAGGAAGATAATGCCGCCAAAATTTCAATGCAAACATTGGTGAAGGTGCGTTTTCAATTCTCACAAGAGGAGAAACATTTAATGCATGCAAGGAATAAACCTATGCTTCGGCAATTCGAACAAGATGAGCATGGTAGCTTACAATATCATTTGAAGGATGTAGTAGATGGACGGTTTTAGTGGCGCAAATGATAGAAGCGGCATGTGTTTTCAACCATTCCATTCCCAGAATGAGGTCGATATTGGATGACTTCAAACCAATGGGGGAAACATGGAATTCCAATCCTTCAAGTTCAACGGGGACATTGTGACTAACCATGGTGGTTCGACATTGGCCCACGGAATGCAGCTTGGTATTCTGGCAAGTGATTGTTGTTCCAACAGGTAAGGAACGCATGTGGCTGTCCCACCATGGAGCAGCGGGACCTTTCAGGTAATAAGCCGTGAAGGTGACATAGTGGAAAGGGGCTACATCAGCAGACTCTACCTTGAAAGTGATGTCATGGAGCTAGTCATCAGCATCAAGGGGCTGAGATGAGCTGCGGTAGATGACAGGGTTAAGACGCGCAAAGTCTTGCAGAGCTACTAGAGCTAGTTGCTGATTCATATTGGGGCGCGGGAACTGAGGTAGGACTCCTTTTATAAACAGGTGATTCAACATTAAACTGTTGTATCATTTCGGCCATGTATTCGGGAGGTGGTGGATTGTTACCAGCACGACCATGACTAGTGGGTCTAACCATCCTGCTTAAATGCAATAGGGGGGTAGTTCAGCAAGGGGTGGAGCAAGTGTATGGAGTCATTCACGATGTAATCAGAACAATGAACAAAGGCGCAATATGTGCAAAGAAGTAGTCATTGGAGACATACCGATACATATACAAAGCCAATTACACATTGTTCCTATGAGTTTGGACAAGAGAAACATCATAGACTTACTAGGCGGCACGCATGCACGTGATGGAAGGATACCACAACGGGACATAGAAAAGGCTACATCAACGCCAGGGATAACCTCTGGAGCGAGAGATTTTGCAAGTGATGACGCAGGGTGCCCTCGATAAGAGGATCCCGCGGTCAGTGAATATTGTGAAGCCAAACTTGTCCCTCAATTCAAGAAAGGCATATTACAGATCTCCGGGTGGATGTGATAACAAGAACCTATGATAGAGTTAGCAAAATCATTTAACCCTAATAGAAGAGAGATCAGAGTCCCAGAGTAAAGGTCGAGGAGTAAAAGATCCTAATACCACCCAATGGCGATGTGGGCCCGTAAGCCACACAGCCATGTTAGTAAATCAGTTTTTCAAAGACTAGACTCAACTTCGGCCAAGGAGTTGGAAAGGGGGATACTACTGGCAATCGACTCTGATACCAACTTGTGACGCCCTCGATTTGTGACGCCCCGAGTCCGATGCGCCAGGTGCCTTCTAGTAATTTCGTTGCCTCCGTGTGTTTCATTTGTGCTTGCTCTATTTATTTTTTGCATTGCATCATGCCATCATGCCAGCATGTCTTTTAATTTTAAAACTCAACTAAATAAATTGCATGGATCTTCGATCCATTTAAATTGAGAGAAATTCACATGGTGAAATTCTCTTTAAAACATATCAAAGTCTCCCAATATTATTTAGGAGCTATAATAAAATATTCCATTAGTTTGGAACCACCCTCAAACACACTTGCATTTTTAATTCCATGCATATTCTATTTCAAGTTTGTTCCCAAACTTTGCGCCTAATTCTTTTATTCTATTCCCAAGCTCCATGGTAATTCTCAACACCTTTGGAATCTCGTAAAGCCTAGCCTCCATTCAAACTCCTTGACTCAAGTCAATATGTTTGGGATTAGCTTCTCCTAATTTGTTGGAACCACTTTTGTTGGGGTGGAAATATTCCGTAAAGCCATACAAAAATGTCCCATAATTTTGTTCTTCTCCATGGCCTCTTCTCCTAATTCTATTTGGCTTATCTCTTTTGCTGAAAAGAGAAATTAAGAGAGAGGGAGAGGAGTAGTGCAGCAGCCCAGCCAGGTCGGCCTGTTCCTCTCAGCCCACCAAGGCCCGGCTGCCCTCTCTCTAAAACCTAGCGAGGCTTCTGCCTCCCTCTCCTCGATCTCCCTCTCCAGCAGCGCCGCCATCCCTCTCCCCTCGTACCAGTGCTCGTTCCCCAGCACAGCCTCCTGTCCCAGCAGCGCTGTCGACCCCAACCTCCTCCCTCTCGGGCCTCTGAAGCCTCCCGCACGCTCGGCTCCTCTTGCCGTCTTCTGCTCTGGCCGTCGCCGAGATCCGCCGCCTCTTGGAGCTGCTCGAGCCCGCCGGGTTCCCAGCGCCACCGCGCCCTGGTCACGTTCCCCTCTCCCTCTTCCTCATCGCCTTGCAGCCATCATCAGCAGCCCCATCGCTGCAGTTCAGCGGCAAGCTCTTCCAGCCGCGCCTCCATTTCCATGGCCTCGCGCGCCTTTGTCCTGAGACGCTGTCCAGCGCCCGCATCCGCACCCCCCTTCGTTTCTTGCACTACTGCGTTGTCGTAGCAGCCGTGCATCCCGCAGTCAGCCGTCTCAAGCCCTCGTCCGTGACGGCACCAATTCCAGAGAGGGGTCGCCATACCCGTTGACCGCATCACCTCCCCTGCTACATTTGGTGGACCGCGAGGCGTGCCCTCGCAGCGTGCCTCCTCCCAAAGCCCAGCCGCCTCCTCATCCAGCGCCACATCGAGCTCGTCATCCTCGGCCTCCTCTGCATCATGCCTGGGCCGCCTCCCTTCGCTGCTGCCGTGACTGGGTCGCCCTACTGACCTTCGCCTTGGCCCGGTGTTCCCCTTGTCGGATGTCTCCACGCCACGACCGACTCCTTCCCGACACCTTGCTGCTGCGGCAAGACCACCAAGGCGCTCATGGAGCCCTAGGTCCGAAGATGACCATGACCGTGCATCTCCCCTTTACCACTTTGAAGACCTCAACCACAGTACACTTACGGCTACATCCGGAGATGCGTCAAGTTCAACTTCCTTCATGGGAACGACTACCTCTTGCGGGCGTGTATCGTCGCCTCGTATCATTTCGGTTCTTCAAGGCCACCAAGTTCCGCTACGAAATGTACCCGTACGATCGCAGAAGACCCGTGTAACACAAGCAACAAGCTCTACTATCGTCGCAAAAACGAGACGGCGGGAGTCCGAAGACCCCAAGTACCACGACAACTCTGAAGGGATTCAAATCCGTCAAGTTCCTCTACCAATGACTCGAACAGCTACGAAACGTGTACCACCACTGCCGAACCGCGAAGAATCCGTGCACGTCAAGTTCCTCGCTACGACCCCGAACATCTACGGAAACTTGTGCGACTAAGAACATGAACGACTACCGTCACCAAGATCGCTAGTACCACTACCATCGTCGAGGACCAATAGTACCACTACTTCCACTACCGTCGCCATGAGAACGACTACTTCCCACAATGACCCGTGAACGACTACTTCCACTACGACCGTCCTGAGAACGTCTACTTCCCTACACCACATCGAACCCGAACCGCTCCGATAATGCATGCTACAAAGGTATAACCCCGAGATGACGCCTGTGAACGAATGCATGTGAGTTGTAGGAGATGAACCCCGCGTTTGCACCGTGTCCGAAAGTGTCGCTTCCATGTTCCTCCTCTTTTCCATGCCGTCCATCTGTGGGAACCCGGTAACCGGGATCACCCCACCATATTTTGCACGCTCCCGCCACACTTCCTTTGCACCAGTATCTCCATGAGCTACCGGAACCGTTATGTTATCGTGGCATCATTTCGGATTCGTTGCCGTGGCCCCTTTTCCTTCCGCCATGGCGACAAATGCTCCATATCATGCTCTTATCAACATTTTCATAAATATTGCATAAAAATTGCAAATGTCATCTGCATCATGATAACAACATCAAGGATGTTTAAAATTGTTGTTGCATTAAATTGCTAATGACATATGGGGATTTTCCGGAATTGTTGCTTGTTGTTCCGGCCTCATTTAAATTGCCTAGAATGTGTAGTTTACTTATGCCTCACCTCTTGCTTTGTTAATCAACATTTAATATTGTCGGGTACATAAGCGAGAGTGAACTAAATGTTTGAATGTGGTGTTTCGTCAATATGCAACTCGTTGCATATTGAGCTCCATTTAATTTGCAGTATTGTTTGTGCATATTGCCATGCCATGCCTCATTAAATCGGACATGCATCATACTTGGTTGTGCATCATGCCATGTTTATGGTGATGGTTTTTTACTATGCTGCTTGCTTCTTTCTGGGTTGCTTCTCTCATTAGCTTCGATTTCGTTCCGGAGTTATGAGGATTCGTTCGACTACGTCCGTTTGTCTTCTTCTTGGACTCGTTCTTCTTTCTTGCAGGATCTCACGCAAGATGACCATACCCTCGAAATCATTTCTATCTTTGCTTGCTAGTTGTTCGTTCTATCGCTATGTCGCGCTACCTACCACTTGTTATATCATGCCTCCCATGTTGCCATGTTAAGCATCTAACCCACCTTCCTAGCAAACCGTTGTTTGGCTATGTTACAGCTTTTGCTCAGCTCCTCTTATAGTGTTGATAGTTGCAGGTGAAGATGAAGCTGGTTCCATGTTGGAACATGGATATGTTGGGATATCACAATATCTGTTATTTAATTAATGCATCTATATACTTGGTAAAGGGTGGAAGGCTTGGCCTTATGCCTGGTGTTTTGTTCCACTCTTGCCGCCCTAGTTTCCGTCATACCGGTGTTATGTTCCTTGATTTTGCGTTCCATACGCGGTTGGGTGTTATGGGAACCCCTTGACAGTTCGCTTTGAATAAAACTCCTTCAGCAAGGCCCAACCTTGGTTTTACCATTTGCCTCACCACCACCTACTTTTCCCTTGGGAGTCGCACTCCCGAGGGTCATCTTTATTTTTAACCCCCCCGGGCCAGTGCTTCTCTGAGTGTTGGTCCGAACTAGAGCCCCTTGCAGCGCCACCTCAGGGAAACTTGAGGGCTGATTTTAGTTGTACGGATTGCTCATCTGGTGTTGCCCTGAGAACAAGATATGTGCAGCTCCTATCGGGATTGTCGCCACATCGGGCGACTTTGCTGGTCTTGTTTTACCATTGTCGAAATGTCTTGTAACCGGGAATCCGAGTCTGATCGGGTCTTTTCGGGAGAAGGAATATCCTTCGTTGACCGTGAGAGCTTGTGATGGGCTAAGTTGGGACACCCCTGCAGGGTTTGAACTTTCGAAAGCCGTGCCCGCGGTTATGTGGCAGATGGGAATTTGTTAATATCCGATTGTAAAGAACTTGACACTTAACTTACTTAAAATGCATCAACCGCGTGTGTAGCCGTGATGGTCTCTTTCCGGTGGAGTCCGGGAAGTGAACACAGTTTTGTGTTATGTTTGAACGTAAGTAGTTTTCAGGATCACTTCTTCATCACTTCTAGCTTTTTGACTGTTGCGTTGCTTCTCTTCTCGCTATTATTTGCGTATGTGAGCCACCATATTTGCTTAGCGCTTGCTGCAGCTCCACCTGATTACCCTATCCTACCCATAAGCTTAAATAGTCTTGATCTCGCGGGTGTGAGATTGCTGAGTCCTCGTGACTCACAGATACTTCCAAACAGTTGCAGGTGCCGATGATACTGGTGCAGGTGACACAGCCGAGCTCAAGTGGGAGCTCGATGAAGATCTTGATCATTGTTTTGTCTCGTTTCCTGTTGATCAGTAGTGGAGCCCAGTTGGGACGATTGGGGATCTAGCAATTGGGGTTGTCTTCTTTTACTTTGGTTCCATAGTCGGACCTTTGATTGTACTCTGGATGATGTATGTTTAACTTGTTATTTGTGTGAAGTGGCGATTTTAAGCCAACTCTTTATCCCTTTCTTATTCAGTACATGGGATTGTGTGAAGATTACCCCTCTTGCGACAAAACCATAATGCGGTTATGCCTCTAAGTTGTGCCTCAACATGTGGGAGATATAGCCACATCATGGGTGTTACAAGTTGGTAATCGGAGCCATCCCGACTTAGGAGCCCCCTACTTGATCGAATCACTGACGTTGTTGAGTCTAGAACAAAATGTTTTGAGTCTTAGGATTATATATATATCGAAGAGTAGGATTCTTTTTACTTATCAGTCCCTTCGTCCCTCTGGTGAGGCCTCCTGACGTAGAAGTTTTGACTTTTCTCTCCTCAAATTTCATGAAATTTTTATTAGGATCATGCGGGTATCTTGGAATCGTTCCGATAGTCTTGTGACGAGAACATTGTTCTTGGTGCCTCCTAACATTTAGGGGTTGTGGCAGTGTCCCGGGTAGTTGAGCTCCGAGGTGTTGTCGTCACAATTTTATCATTGTAGTTCTGGAATACCTGAGTTTCGCCGACATCAAAAATCTCTTTTTTGTAGTTGTTGGTGAGATAACCTCTACACCACCCAGTACTGCGGAGGGAGTTCGGGAGTATTACCATAACTTGTATAACAGATGCTTTTCGAAGGTTGAGGTACATGATTTCCGAATGTCTTTTGGTTATGTGTTGAAGGATGGATACAACTGGATGTAGGAATTGTTAGTTTGGGTGAGATATTATGCTTCCCCTGTATCCCCAACACCTGATTGCATAACCAGGAAGTTTCGGGAGTTTTATAGGTGGTAATTCAAGTAGCTCCTAGAATATTTTTCCGATAGATGCATGATATGGGATTGGGTAAATCTCTATCATATGTATTTATTCCGGCTTATTCTGCAAGTCAATCCTTTGTTTTTGTTTTGAGTTGTGGTATTCGAGTTGCTTCAATGTCAAGTGTTGAGTCCATACCTTTCCTAAGAGGTGTTCTCATATTCCTATGTGAATACTAACCCTTCTTATTTATCGAGATTGTCATCTCAATTCTATTTCCAACCGGTGTGATTCAAGATGTCCTATCATTTTTCCCACTTGCCAGATCCAATCTCAGTTTTCTCATCGGTGTTTGTTTCATCCGTCCCAAGATGTCTTTGTTTTCCCGCCCTCCCACCCTTTTTCTTCAAGGACTCAAACTTCTTAATCAATTATCCTTTTTATTGATGTGAAGTCTCTCCATTCTTTTCCGCCAATGTTCTTATCCGGTGATTCTCGGCAAGATTCTAACGGAGCTTCAAGTGCATCATTCTTCATTCTCTTTTCTTCTCCGGTGGATTCAATTCAAGCTTTGTCGATCATATCCTTTCCTCGTTTCAAATGTTTTCTCATGCCGGTGCACCTCTTAATCATCCACCCCTTGCTATTCATGTTATCTGGAGTCCTGAAGATACCCCAGAAGATTCAAGTTTCTATTTGTAATCCTTTCAAGCTATTTCGAGGTTGTTATCTCATTCAAGCCATTTAATTCAACCGATGCAATCTCTCTTTTAAATCGCGCAACCATATTTTCTTTTGAGTGGGCCCTAACCCACAGGTCTTTTCCCAAGATCTTACCCAACTCTTCTAATTTTCCTGGAGTTGCTCTCAAATTCTTCTCCAAGTTTGACGTAAGAATGAATTATCATCAGTCATATGTATTTTTCCATGATCTGTCAAATTCTTTTCATCATTGGCTCAACCTTTCTATTCGTCATTCCGGAGTATCTCAACAATTCATGGTGGTGTTTCTCGTCATCATTCTCGGGTTTGAAGACCGAGGAGGATTTTTCTCTCAATCTTGCTCCATTCTCTTCAAGATTCATGGTTCTAGCTTGTTGCCATCCTCTCATAATTGTTTTCAACTGTGAGAGTTATTTTCACCCATCTGAAGCAAATCAGGAGTCCTTTCAGTTTGATTCTCCGGAGCCCATCATCTTAGAATTATTCAGTCTCAGCGTGTAGCTATCGTTCTCCAAATCTTACCGGTGCATCATTAAAGTATTCTCTAATCAGCTCGTGATCTATTTGCTCACATGTATCTAAATCCCCCAAGTATCTTCATTCGTTTTCCAATTCTTCCCGATGAATTGTGCTTTTGCCACGTTCATTTTCAATTCTTACGGCGGTTTGTTCAAGATTCCTCTTCATACGTTATCATATCAATTCATTCGTTCTTTCCAATCCTACCGATGGATCCATCAAGTCCTTCTCAAGTTTGTGCCATATCTATCTTAATCATTTCTACGCCATTGAGTAGTATGCCAAATCCATTGTGTGTCATCAATTTAATTGATGAAGCATAAGCATAATGTAATTCTCATTCTTGTTTCATCCAAGTGATTAATTCCTCATTCGAGAGGTTCATAAAAAAATCTTGGTTTTAATTGCTCATCTTTCTTTTCCGGAGTTCCAACTTTTCTCGGTTACATCGTCGCGAAGCTCCATCTAAATCATTGCAAGGCTTCACCTTGTGTTTTCAACTTCTCTTTCTTTCTATCATCCTTTTATTACCGGAGTTCTTCATGGAGGCTCTACATGGTGGTTCGTCAAGCATTCTTTTCATTCTTCAATTGTTCTTCAAGATTTTTCTCTCGAAGTTACGATCCGCCAAGCTTTACTCTAAAATAAACATGGTGCTCAACACATGTTTGTTTTGAGGAGTTCAAGCCTTCTTCATCTTGCATTCCAAAGTGCAGTTCTTCCTATCTTATCCTTCGAGGTGGTGTTATGTCACTCTTGACAATTTCCCTTTGTGTGTCATGATTCAACAGTTGTCAAGGATGAGATAGTTAAACCCATCAATTTCTTCGAGCATGAGCTCTTCTAAGTCCATCAATCTCTTCGTTGGAGTTATCTTGAGTTATATTTCACCTAAAGCCTTCCATTGGGAATGTTGCTCTTTGTGGTGATTATCTGTGATCCAAGTTTTCTCTTTATTCTCTCGATGGAAGAAGCTTTTGTCACATCCCTAGCTTATGGTACTGCCTGGTGTTTTGCATCTTGTTGCATCATGTTTAAATTCTATTTAAGTTGAAATGGGGATTGACCAAACCCTAGCATCAGAAAGAATTCAACTAGGTTCAAATAAAAATATTTTCAATGAACCCAAAATGCCTTCCCAAAAATGTTCATCATCTTTAGATTGGTCTAGAACCTCTGCCAAGAATGGTGCATATTTGTCTAGGACACTTTGGATTTTTGAATTAATACATAAGTATTTGAATTTGGACATTTAAATCTTATAAATATTTTTAATTGTCCAAATAATCCTGAAAGTACTTGAGGCCTGTTGGGAAATATTTCAAAGGTGCCTAAAATTATTTTCAGGATTTTACCAAGTGGTTTAGTATTTTTACTAAATCAAAAACAACAGCAGAAAATAGAAAAAACAGAAATAAAAGAGAGAGAGAGAGAGAGAGAGAGAGAGAGAGAGAGAGAGAGAGAGAGAGAGATTACCTGTGTTACCTGCAGGCCCAGCCCACCTGGCAGCCCAGCCACCTGGCCGGCCCACCGAGGGCAGGGGCATCTTCTTCCTCCTGCCAGAAGGCAGAGGAGAAGACAGCCACGGTGCCGCGGCGTGCCACGCCGGCAGCTGCCTGCCTGGCTGCCCCCTCGTCGCCCTGGACTCCCTCCGTGATGCCACACACTCCCTTTCCTCTCCCTCACTCGCTGCTCTCTCTCCCCTTCCCTGTCTCGCTCTCTTCCCCACCACCGAGCGTGCCCGTCGCCGCCGCTCATTGCTGTCGCGCCCACCGATGATGCCTTGCCTCCCCGATCAGTCCAGCACCTCCGCCACCTCGCACCACGCCTCTCCATCGAAGAAAGCTAACGCGGAGGCCCCATGGAGCCGCCATCGTTGCCATCTTCCTTGTCTCTATCCGGTGATCGCCGTCGTCGATTCGCCGCACGCAGGACGTCCCCGAGCCCACTTAGCGTCTCGTCCAACTCCTCGTGAGCTCCTCTTCTCCTCCCATCACTCCGTACTCCCGATTTCGTTCCCTAGCTAGCTGCCCCACCGGACCCGAGAGGACCCTCCGCCGTGGTTCCACACCGGCGTGGCCTAGGCCACCGCAGCTCGTGTCTGCGCACGCCACCTTGCTCAGGGAGCTCCCAGGAGCCCAACGCGGCCATCAGCTCGCTCGCTAGCGCGCTGCAGTCCTCGCGCCCGTGGAGCCGTAGCTCCGACCACCGCCTCGCTCGCCACCGACGCTGCTCCCGGCCAACCCGCAGCCTCTCGTCCGGTCCAATGGATGTGGACGAGCAGGAGCTCCTCGCACATCCCCTCAGCACGTCCAGCCGACGCCGCAACGCGATTCCGGCGTGTCTCCGCCGCGCCGGATGGTCGCCGACAGCCTCTTCCCGGCTGTGCTGACGTGGCTGACTTAATTAGCCACTAATCACCGACCCGGGCCACTGACAGTGCGCCCCGCATGTTAATTAAACCCGGGCAGTTTAGTTAACTAGTTTAGCCACTGTGACACTGACATGTGGGTCTCGCGCACCAGGTTTGACCGTGGCTGACCGTGTTGACCTGCTGATGTCACCCTGACGCAGAGCTGACGCAGTAATGCATTTTCTGGATTTAGGCTGATTTAAATAACCAGAAAATTCTAGAAAAAGTTTAAACTTCTAAAAATAATAGAAATTCAACCGTAACTCCAAATGAAATAATTTATATATGAAAAATGATCAGAAAAATCTAATATATCCATATGTACCATTTTCATGCATGTTAGAACAACTTAAGGCCACTATTTAGGACAAATCAAATGAATGGTATTTAAATAACCACATGTGGAGTTTGAATTTGAACTTTGGGTTCAAACCAACTTCATTTAATTGTGTTGCTAGTTGCATTAGCTCAATCAACAACATATTGCCATGTCATTATCATGCATCAGGTTGTGCATTGCATTGATTGTGTTCCTCCTCTGTTGCCGGTGGTTGTCCCCTCTCGATAGACGTTGTACCGATGTTGTGATCATTGACACTGATGAAGACCCAATGGTATCTTCAGAAGTGTCAGGCAAGCAAAACCCCCTTGTTCATTTCGATACAATCCCACTCTCTCGCTCCTGCTCTCTTTTACTGCATTAGGACAACAACGTTTCAACTGTTACATGCTGCGGTAGCTGAACCCCTTTCCTCTGCATGACCTGTCATTGCCACAGTAAATAGATGAAACCCACTAGCACGAGTAGGAGTTGTTTGAGCCCTGATGTGCCTACTCATTCATGTTTGTTTGTCTTGCCTGCTACTGCTTAGAGTTGAGTTAGGTCTGATTCATCGGGAATGAATTGGAATGTGGTGAACATGTCCTACCGTTGAGAGCTAAGTGTGTGAACACGATTTGGTAAAGGTAGTAGTGAGAGGCCATGTAGGAGTACATGGTGGGTTGTCTCATTGCAGCCGTTCTTAGGAACCGAGTTCTGTGTTTGTGATCCATGAGCAGTTACTACCACACATTGGGTTCCGGTAACTCGACCCCTCTAGACTTATTAATCCACTCGATGTTTGTCCAGGAGTTGCAACTAGTTTCTGGTGTTTGTAGGTAGTGTTAGTAGTCTACCAAGTGGCACCCGGTACAGGTGGGCTTGGGACAGACTAGGCACAGTGGCACGGTGTACCAAGTGGCACCCGGATGGTGGGCTTGGGAACCCTACTCACATCGTTTGGGGCCGTGAGCGACACCCCGGCCGGATCTCCTTGCGGATGGAACCTAAATAGGCGATCAACCTGGACGAGAGACTTGTGTGATTAGTCAGGTCGTGGCCGACTCCCTCACCAGGCTTCCGCTTGAAGGTTGCCGAGATACACGACGTGTACATGGTGGTAAGTGGCGAGAGCGTGTGTGAAGAAGTACACCCCTGCAGGGTTATCATTATCTATTTGAATAGCCGGATTCCTCGGATATGGAAACTTGGACCCCTTGCATAGTTCATAGACAAGTGAAAGTGGATACTCTAAAATGCGCAAGATAAGCGTGAGTGCTATGGATGGCGTTCTCGTAGGGAGACGGGAGCGGATCCATAGTGGAGTATTGATATGGTGAATATGTGGACTCGTGTGCGCCACCTCAAAAGAGTTACTTGCAGTCGTAGTTCAGGTTAGCCACTAAGTCAAAGCTGGCTTGCTGCAGTTAAACTCCACCACCCCCTTTGTTGATACCGATGCATATGTAGTTAGTTCTGATGTAAGTCTTGCTGGGTACATTTGTACTCACGTTTGCTTAATTTATGTTTTGCAGAGAGACTTCAGTCTCGCTAGTAGTTCCACGTGGACTTCGACGTTTAGCTTGTTACCTCAGCTACGATCTTGTACCCTTGGGAGGGTCTTGTAGATAGTCAGGCTTCTGAGCCTTCTTCATTTGTAGTTGTCTGTACTCAGACAAGTTAAGCTTCCGCATGTGCTTGTTGCTTGTATGCTCTGTATGTTGGGTCATGAGACCCATGTTTGTAATATCTCGCTCCTCGGAGCCTAATGAATAAATACTTGAGTCGTAGAGTTTGTTGTGATGCCATGTTGTATTTACACATATCGAGCATATTGTGTGTATGATTGAAATGCTTGGTATGTGTGGGATCCGACAACCTAGTTGTTTATCCTTGGTAGCCTCTCTTATGGGGAAATGTAGTCTTGTGCTTCCATGAGCCATAGTAGTCCGCTACAGTCCGGTTCACCGGAGTCCTGCTAGCCCCACACTACTGCTCCGGAACACTTGACTGGCCGGCATGTGTTTCACTTCGTTCCTGTGTATGTCCCTTCGGGGAAATGTCACGCGGTGACATCCGGAGTCCTGCCTAGCCTGCTACAGCCCGGGTTCTCGGAGTCCTGTTAGCCCAGTGCTACAGCCCGGATTCGCACGCTGCTGACCGACATGCTCGATGTTGATTCATGTATGCATGTCCCCGTAAGTTAGTGCCACTTTGGGTTCACGACTAGTCATGTCGGCCCGGGTTCTCTGTCATATGGATGCTAGTGACACTATCATATACGTGAGCCAAAAGGCGCAAACGGTTCCGGGCCATGGTAAGGCGACACCCATGGGAATACCGTGCGTGAGGCCACAAAGTGATAGGAGGTGTTACCGGCTAGATCGATGTGACTTGGAATCGGGGTCCTAACAGCTTTGGTATCAGAGCTTGACTGCCTGTAGGATTACCAAGCCAATCTGGTCGAAGTCGTGTCTAGAAATGCTTTAGTTATACAAGGGAATTGATTGTGGATGGGAACGTAAGGCTCTTTTACTCCTTATCCTCATGACCTTCTGATCTGAGTCATCTTCTCTTTTCTACGGGGTTAAGAACTAGGTTTCTCTTCTATTTCTCAGGATGACATGTTACTAAACCGTAGTTGCCTAGGATTGTTGAGTTTAAGCCTCAGTTCAGTTCCTACTACTTCCGTATGTTGACCGTTGATCCCGGAACTTTGATATTGTGATGTTGAGTGGTTATGCCACCATTTTGCGGGATGTCTCAAATCATTTTGAACGTTTACAACCGTTATGCTGTCCAAGTCATCCCAGGTTTCTAAACAGTCTGATGCATTTGCAAATGTCTTCATCCCGTTTCCGATGTCCTCTGGGCCAGATTAAGCACACTAATCGGTCTGTTGAGGTACTCCATTGCCTTGACATATATGTTGGAGTTGTTATTATGACACTAGAGTATCCTAGAGTTAGTAATCTATCCATGTTTGGTGTTCCCAGTGGGATGATTCTGGCCACCATTCTTGAAAGCATCTCGTGATGTTATTTAGTTAGTAGGTATTCCACTCCTGGGTTCCTGACCCAAGATTCACTCTACTTACCTCGTGTTGATAGTGTTGCTCGTACCTTTAAGATATTAGTAACCTTGTGATAGTCCTTGAGGTCTGTGGTATATCGTTCTTCCAATACCATGAGCCAATATGGCAGAAGTTATTTGAACCAAAAGATCACAACCAGAGTGTTCTTGATGAGTTCTCCGTTCTACATTGTGAATCTGCCAGTTCTACTTTTCTGCATGGGTTATCCAGAAGAAATATGTTGAACTCGTTCGACATACTAATCTATGCATCCACAACTCAGGAAGTTATATGTTCCTTGAGTTGACCCTCCTCAGCTGTATTCCGACCCTAGTCTATCAATTGATAGTCAGGAATAGTTTTGCATTCGTGTTCATCGATGCCTATTATTCTTGTGGTCCGTCAAGCCATTCTATTCTAGAATGACTAGGAGAAACAAACCCCAGCACCTCATCCATTTCTTGGATTGGTCAAAGTAGTTGTATTCCATAGATCAAAATGCCAATCCAGCCTTTGTTTTGCTCTACCTCGAAGTATTACCCCCTTTATGTCAGGATTGCCATGAGAATTGCACCACCTCTTATGAATTCCTGACGAAGTGATACTTCTCACCATCATTATCCATTCCTCGGTTCCATGTTGTTGTAACCGGAATGCCGACAAGTGATTTGTGATGTGTGAAATCAATACTCCGAGCAACTCCTTGCTTGGTAGTAAATGGACAATATTCTCATTCTTAGCGTGTTGGTTACTGAATCATCATTCTAAGATAGATTGTGCTAACTAGTCCTTATTTCTGGTGCACTCTTCGATCAATGAGTTAGGGTTATTCAATCCCTTGCTTATTCGATCATATTGTCTTGCTCTGAAAAGAAAGATTGTTCTCGAGCTTAGTAACATATCGGTGGTTCGTGATTTTCCGAATATCTTCTCAAAAGTATTACCAGGTTGTTCCCTAATCGCTATGTTGAGTTCGTGATCATGTTGGTTTTCTCTAAACCATCCATTCTCCAAGAATCTGTGTTGGATACCCCTGAGCTAGTTGGTTAAGCTAAACAACAACTTGGAGAGTTGGAAGATAAAAGCTTGTCTTACTTAGTTCGTGTCAAGGGATATCTTTTGTGTGTGGGTGTGCTGAAGAAAGATGATATCTTCATCGATTGGTCCTTGTGATCAGTTGTTGGATCTATTGTCTTGTCCAAACTTTGATTTGAGTGTGGGCTATCCTCAAATCAAATCAGAACCAACGATGTTCGTAATGTTGTCTTACTCGAGGTTGATTCCTCGGGAATACACCATTACATCCTTTGGTCTGACCAATACCATCACATTGTTCACATAATGGTGGAAGTCCAGTGATATGGAAATTCCGATGAGTTGTTGTTAAGCCCATCAGCAACATTTTGTCTCCTCCATGATTCGTGCTGAACATCCAGCTAGTGTTGGAAACTTGTGCAAGCATTTTCTTCATGCCCCGTTCATGAAGTATATGTTTGGATGAAAGTAGTGACTTCCTCTAAGTTCACGTGCAATCGATGCAAGTTGCCGCCGTGAATTCGAGGGAGCTTGTTTTTGCTTCTTTTGGAATCATCCCAAGTCAGTCATGCATTCGTGCGAAATATTCTATGGTTTGGTAGATTAATTACCTCCACTCCATATGTGTTCCTAGCACACCAAGCCACTGATTGATTGTTCAAGGATAATTAGTTCTAAGTGCTAGTCCTGAAGGTACCAGACAGATTTGTACAAGATTCCGTTATCCTCGATGATGGTTCCCAACCTGAACTCGGTAGTGTTTTGTTATAAGACTACTACGTGGTCATGCTTGTCTAGGACAGTGTGTTCACAGGTGTGTAGCAGAACCAGCTGATGTTTTGGAGCATGCTATCGTAGTTCATTTCCTGAGAATCTCGCAACGTCATATCATCGATTTGTGTTGCAAACTTTCATTATCCTTTCTAGACTTGATGAGTCTGGATTATCCTGACACCAACCAGATCTGAATCTCAGGCAGATATGATGGTTGACACATTTCTCAAGAACTATAATATTGGTCTCTCTGTAACCCGGTAAAGTGGATGTTGTGGCCAACACACCCACCCAGAAGACTTATTATTGTAGTATCTTGATTGAGAAAGTTGGCCACCTCCCCATAAGGATCTCATAGAATTTATTCCAGTAGTTGTTCCTTATGGATTTTTGTGTTCCCAAAGTCCGACCCTTTACTTGATGTTCTAGATACCAACCATATCAATAAATGGGTTATCCTAGCACATCAAGGAGAACATTTTAAGCGGAGTGCTAAATGTCTCTCGGTCGATCATCCAGATTTGCTTCTTGGCATTGCTAAGGAAAAATCTGAGAAAGTGATGTCCTCCTTTGCATCTGCATCCTCTATCACCGTTCATCATGGTAGTATGTTGTGTTGCCAGGATCCTCGGCACGGATGTTGGTAAAACCTTGATGAATACGGAAATGCTTAAGTTCTTGAGAGCATGCTCAGTCACTGGGTTATATCCTTGGTATCAATTGGAATGTGCCTTCCATTGCCGAGTTGTCCTATAACTCTAGTTTCCTCTCCAAACTAAGTATGCCATTCTTTCGAACTCATTCAAACGATCAATTGTGATTTTCCTTAGGCTGGTATAGAGAGTTTCAATGATCTCTGAATCAAAAGTAATTCTTTTTGCCACTTAAGGGATAATTCTACGAGTCATCCTTCTCTAGGGTGTCTCGTCATGGTATCATGGCAATTATCTCCTCACTACCTTGAAAACCATGCACCATCCTACTCCAGCATGGAATTATCGCCTACCAATTTGAACCTTTGTCATATGTTTCTCTTCCATCATCTCTGATGTGTTTTTTGCGTCTTAGCTCAAGGGATGTTTCTACGTCTCATTCCGCGAGTTGATCTTGTGTTCATTAAGATCGATGATCCATTCTTGTGAGGTTGTCTTGCTCTCTTGTTGCCATGTTGGATGAAATTCTCGAAGGAAAGGATGTCAAGATCAAAGATGATGATTGAATCAACGTTCTTATGAAGTGCAACTTGGATCATGAAGTTTGTGTTAGCTTTGTGCCTCCCTGTCTTCTTACCTCATGTCTTGAATCTCGGGGTGAGATTCTTGTTTAGTGGGGGTGAGCTGTCACATCCCTAGCTTATGGTATTGCCTGGTGTTTTTCATCTTGTTGCATCATGTTTAAATTCTATTTAAGTTGAAATGGGGATTGACCAAACCCTAGCATCAGAAAGAATTCAACTAGGTTCAAATAAAAATATTTTCAATGAACCCAAAATGCCTTCCCAAAAATGTTCATCATCTTTGGATTGGTCTAGAACCTCTGCCAAAAATGGTGCACATTTTTCTAGGACACTTTGGATTTTTGAATTAATCCATAAGTATTTGAATTTGGACATTTAAATCTTATAAATATTTTTAATTGTCCAAATAATCCTGAAAGTACTTGAGGGCTGTTGGGAAATATTTCAAAGGTGCCTAAAATTATTTTCAGGATTTTACCAAGTGGTTTAGTATTTTTACTAAATCAAAAACAACAGCAGAAAATAGAAAAAATAGAAATAAAAGAGAGAGAGAGAGAGACTACCTGTGTTACCTGCAGGCCCAGCCCACCTGGCAGCCCAGCGACCTGGCCGGCCCACCGAGGGCAGGGGTGTCTTCTTCCTCCTGCCAGAAGGTAGAGGAGAAGACAGCCACGGCGCCGCGGCGTGCCACGCCGGCAGCTGCCTGCCTGGCTGCCCCCTCGTCGCCCTGGACTCCCTCCGCGATGCCACACACTCCCTTTCCTCTCCCTCACTCGCTGCTCTCTCTCCCCTCCCATGTCTCGCTCTCTTCCCCACCACCGAGCGTGCCCGTCGCCGCCGCTCGTTGCTGCCGCGCCCACCGACGATGCCTTGCCTCCCCGATCAGTCCAGCACCTCCGCCACCTCGCACCACGCCTCTCCATCGAAGAAAGCTAACGCGGAGGCCCTGTGGAGCCGCCATCGTTGCCATCTTCCTCGTCTCTGTCCGGTGATCGCCGCCGTCGATTCGCCGCACGCAGGACGTCCCCGAGCCCACTTAGCGCCTCGTCCGACTCCTCTTGAGCTCCTCTTCTCCTCCCCTCACTCTGTACTCTCGATTTCGTTCCCTAGCTAGCTGCCCCACCGGACCCGAGAGGACCCGCTGCCGTGGTTCCACACCGGCGTGGCCTGGGCCACCGCAGCTCGCGTCCGCGCGCGCCACCTTGCTCAGGGAGCTCCCAGGAGCCCAACGCGGCCATTAGCTCGCTCGCTAGCGCACTGCAGTCCTCGCGCCCGTGGAGCCGTAGCTCTGGCCACCGCCTCGCTCGCCGCCGACGCTGCTCCCGGCCACCCCGCAGCCTCTCGTCCGGTCTAATGGATGCGGACGAGCAGGAGCTCCTCGCACATCCCATTGGCACGTCCAGCCGACGCCGCAGCGCGATTCTGGCGTGTCTCCGCCGCGCCGGATGGTCGCCGGCGGCCTCTTCCCGGCTGTGCTGACGTGGCTGGCTTAATTAGCCACTAATCACCGACCCGTGCCACTGACAGTGGGCCCTGCATGTTAATTAAACCCGGGTAGTTTAGTTAACTAGTTTAGCCACTGTGACACTGACATGTGGGTCCCGCGCGTCAGGTTTGACCGTGGCTGACCGTGTTGACCTACTGATGTCACCCTGACGCAAAGCTGACGCAGTAATGCATTTTCTGGATTTAGGTTGATTTAAATAACCAGAAAATTCCAGAAAAAGTTTAAACTTCTAAAAATCATAGAAATTCAACCGTAACTCCAAATGAAATAATTTATATATGAAAAATGATCAGAAAAATCCAATCTATCCATCTGTGCCATTTTCATGCATGTTAGAACAACTTAAGGCCACTGTTTAGGACAAATCAAATGAATTGTATTTAAATAACCACCTGTGGAGTTTGAATTTGAACTTTGGATTCAAACCAACTTCATTTAATTGTGTTGCTAGTTGCATTAGCTCAATCAACAACATATTGCCATGTCATTATCATGCATCATGTTGTGCATTGCATTGATTGTGTTCCTTCTCTATTGCCGGTGATTGTCCCCTCTCGATAGACGTTGTACCGACGCTGTGATCGTTGACACTGATGAAGACCCAATGATATCTTCAGAAGTGCCAGGCAAGCAAAACCCCCTTGTTCATTCCGATACAATCCCACTCTCTCGCTCCTGCTCTCTTTTACTTCATGAGGACAACAACGTTTCAACTATTACATGCTGCGGTAGCTGAACCCCTTTCCTCTGCATGACCTGTCATTGCCACAGTAAATAGATGAAACCCACTAGCATGAGTAGGAGTTGTTTGAGCCCTGATGTGCCTACTCATTCATGTTTGTTTGTCTTGCCTGCTACTACTTAGAGTTGAGTCAGGTCTGATTCATCGGGAATGAATTGGAATGTGGTGAACATGTCCTACCGTTGAGAGCTAAGTGTGTGAACACGATTTGGTAAAGGTAGTAGTGAGAGGCCATGTAGGAGTACATGGTGGGTTGTCTCATTGCAGCCGTTCTTAGGAACTGAGTTTTGTGTTTGTGATCCATGAGCAGTTACTACCACACATTGGGTTCCGGTAACTCGACCCCTCTCGACTTATTAATCCACTCGATCTCTGTCCAGGAGTTGCAACTAGTTTCTGGTGTTTGTAGGTAGTGTTTGTAGTCTACCAAGTGGCACCTAGTACAGGTGGGCTTGGGACAGACTAGGCACAGTGGCACGGTGTACCAAGTGGCACCCGGATGGTGGGCTTGGGAACCCTGCTCACATCGTTTGGGGCCATGAGCGATACCCCGGCCGGATCTCCTTGCAGATGGAACCCGAATAGGCGATCAACCTGGACGAGAGACTTGTGTGATTAGTCAGGTCGTGGCCGACTCCCTCACCAGGCTTCCGCTTGAAGGTTGCCGAGATACACGACGTGTACATGGTGGTAAGTGGCGAGAGCGTGTGTGAAGAAGTACACCCCTGCAGGGTTATCATTATCTATTCGAATAGCCGGATTCCTCGGATATGGAAACTTGGACCCCTTGCATAGTTCATAGACAAGTGAAAGTGGATACTCTAAAATGCGCAAGATAAGCGTGAGTGCTATGGATGGCGTTCTCGTAGGGAGACGGGAGCGGATCCATAGTGGAGTATTGATATGGTGAATATGTGGACTCATGTGCGCCACCTCAAAATAGTTACTTGTAGTCGTAGTTGAGGTTAGCCACTGAGTCAAAGCTGGCTTGCTACAGTTAAACTCCACCACCCCCTTTGTTGGTACCGATGCATATGTAGTTAGTTCTGATGTAAGTCCTGCTGGGTACATTTGTACTCACGTTTGCTTAATTTATGTTTTGTAGAGAGACTTCAGTCTCGCTAGTAGTTCCACGTGGACTTCGACGTTTATCTTGTTACCTTAGCTACGATCTTGTACCCTTGGGAGGGTCTTGTGGATAGTCAGGCTTCTGAGCCTTCTTCATTTGTAGTTGTCTGTACTCAGACAAGTTAATCTTCCGCATGTGCTTGTTGCTTGTATGCTCTGTATGTTGGGTCATGAGACCCATGTTTGTAATATCTCGCTCCTCGGAGCCTAATGAATAAATACCTTGAGTCGTAGAGTGATGTTGTGATGCCATGTTGTATTTACACATATCGAGCATATTGTGTGTATGATTGAAATGCTTGGTATGTGTGGGATCCGACAACCTAGTTGTTTATCCTTGGTAGCCTCTCTTATGGGGAAATGTAGTCTTGTGCTTCCATGAGCCATAGTAGTCCGCTACAGCCCGGTTCACCGGAGTCCTGCTAGCCCCGCACTATTGCTTCGAAACACTTGACTGGCCGGCATGTGTTTCACTTTGTTCCTGTGTCTGTCCCTTCGGGGAAATGTCACGCGGTGACATCTGGAGTCCTGCCTAGCCTGCTATAGCTCGGGTTCCCGGAGTCGTGTTAGCCCAGTGCTACAGCCCAGATTCACATGCTGCTAACCGAGATGCTCGATGTTGATTCATGTATGCCTGTCCCCGTAAGTTAGTGCCACTTTGGGTTCACGACTAGTCATGTCGGCCCGGGTTCTCTGTCATATGGATGCTAGCGACACTATCATATACATGAGCCAAAAGGCGCAAACAGTCCCGGGCCATGGTAAGGCGACACCCGTGGGAATACCGTGCGTGAGGCCGCAAAGTGATATGAGGTGTTACCGGCTAGATCGATGTGACTTGGAATCGGGGTCCTGACAGCTTTTCTATCTTTTCTAGCTCTCAATCAAATCTTTTTCCCATGAGTGATAGGTTGTCACCTCATAATTTTGTGATGCTTTCCATAAGCCCACTATAAGCTTATTCCTTTCGTTGTTGGTTTTCCAACAACTCTGTTATATCCTTCTTGGAAGGGTGCTCTCCAAGCTCATTTGTGGCAGAAGTTGGCATTTTTTCTACATTCTTTTATTCCAATGAGCTATCTTCTATTGTTTCTCTCGGAGGCTTTGTGATGTTGCTCTTTTCACTCATCATCGCGAATTGTGAGGATCATTTTCTTTTCGTGCGTATCCAATTAACATGAGTGTTGTGTTATCTCTTCAAATTATTTTCATCTTATCAAGTCTTGCATCTCTTTTCAACCGGAGTGCTGTTCGAATTTGTTCTTCCTCGTTCTTTGTTTATCTCGTTTCAACTAGAGTGGTTTCAATTTCTTCTTGTCCATTGTGCTCGTCATTCATAGCTATGCAACCTCTAGGTTCTCGTCGTATCACATGTTCCTCTTTTGTAACGGAGTGTTTTCAACTTCGATCATCTCCGTTGTATTATTTTATCAAATTGTTTAACCTCTCAAGGTTCTTTGGTGTCACTCGTTTATACAAGAAGCAACTTAGTTGTACCTCTTCTCTTCCTCTTTCGTTTCTCTCCGGTGCCATCCTAGATCTCGGGATGAGATCCTCTCGTAGTAGTGGAGTGTTGTGACGCCTCGAGTCCGATGCGCCAGGTGCCTTCCAGTAATTTTGTTGCCTCCGTGTGTTTCATTTGTGCTTGCTCTATTTATTTTTGCATTGCATCATGCCATCATCCAACATGTGTTTTAATTTTAAAACTCAACTAAATAAATTGCATGGGTCTTTCATCCATTTAAATCGAGGGAAATTCACATGGTGAAATTCTCTATAAAAAATATCAAAGTCTCCCAATATTATTTAGGAGCTATAATAAAATATTCAATTAGTTTGGAACCACCCTCAAACACACTTGCATTTTTTATTCCATGCATATTCTATTTCAAGTTCGTTCCCAAACTTTGCGCCTAATTCTTTTATTCTATTCCCAAGCTCCATGGTAATTCTCAACACCTTTGAAATCTCGTAAAGCCTAGCCCCCATTCAAACTCCTTGACACAAGTTAACATGTTTGGGATTAACTTCTCCTAATTTGTTGGAACCACTTTTGTTGGGGTGGAAATATTCCGTAAAGCTATACAAAAATGTCCCATAATTTTGTTCTTCTTCATGGCCTCTTCTCTTAATTCTGTTTGGCCTATCTCTTTTTTCTGAAAAGAGAAATTGAGAGAGAGGGAGAGGAGTAGTGCAGCAGCCCAGCCAGGTCAGCATACTCCTCTCATCCCACCAAGGCCCGTTTGCCCTCTCTCTAGAACCTAGCGAGGCTTCTGCCTCCCTCTCCAGCAGCGCCGCCATCCCTCTCCCCTCGACCCGATCCCCTCATACCGGTGCTCATTCGCTAGCACAGCCTCCTGTCCTAGCAGCGCTGTTGACCCCAACCTCCTCCCTCTCGAGCCTCTGAAGCCTCCCGCACGCTCGGCTCCTCTTGTCGTCCTCTGCTCGGCCGTCGCCGAGATCCGTCGCCGCTTGGAGCTGCTCGAGCCCATCGGGTTCCCAGTGCCGCCGCGCCCTGGTCATGTTCCACTCTACCTCTTCCTCGTTGCCTTGCAGCCATCGTCAGCAGCCCACCACTACAGTTCAGCGGCAAGCTCTTCCAGCCGCGTCGGATGGTGGTCGCGACAGTCGCCGTGGAGTAGCATGGTGACGACGACATTGACATCAGCGATGGCTGGTGCTCGTGGTGCTTGGGATCGAGCACAAATAGCATATGGGGAGGAGTTGGTGACTGTGTAGGGTGCCTGCGAGCTCTAGGAGCTCGACCATGTGCATGGATGCGAGCTTCCCGGGCAGTGGCAGTGGCGGTAACAAGGTTAGCGGCGACGAGCTCGGGCATCAATGGCCATGACGGATATAGACATGGAAACGGAGGGGGCAGAGGGAATATGACCGCACGCTCACTGTGGAGCTCAAGAATGGCCGGCGATAGGTTAGTAGCAGCAAAGTTTTTGCCGGAGTCGAAGAAGGCGGCGGCGATCGGAGGAGGAAGACGTTGCCATTGTGGTCGCAGCGGTGCTCCCCGGCTCTAGCAGAGGGCACCAGAAGACGAGGCGGAGGCCGGTGTGGTCCGTGGACACGAGCTACGGACGCGGAGAGGACGGCGGCTGCAGTGGCATAGCAATGATGGCGACGGGCGCGTCGGTGAGAGGTGGATCTGGAGGGAGAGGAGGGTGGAGTGGTGAGCTAGTTGGGGAGGGGATGGGATTGAGGGGTCGGGGCGTGGCATCGTTATCCCCTCCCGGCGTCGGCGCCGGCGAGGTGGCCCGGGACGACCTGCCCCTGTAGCGACTTGGTCGCACGAACAAGAGGGAGGGGAGGGACCGGGGATGGTTGGCTGGCCTGGCGGTCCAGCTGGGCCGAGGCCCAGTTAGGGGGCAGGTCAGGGCTTTTCTTCTTACTTTATTTTTTCGATAGAGTTTTGTTTTCCTTTTTATTTATTTCTGTTTTAGTTTTACAAAATGCAACACTAGTCCGTAAATTATTGTTATTAATTAATCTACTGCCACAATTAGTTTAGTAGCCAAATAAACTAGTATAGTATTTTTATAATCTTAAAGCAATTAAGTTATTATTTTAGCCATTGTTATAATCACATAAAGGCGCACTAAAATACTTTACAAAACGTGTTGGGTCACCACCATAATTAGTTACAGAATATTTGCCACACTTTCAACATTTTATTTTGCATGTTTGAGAAATTTGAATTTTGGACCTTAATTTGAATTTGAATTTGAATAGTGACTTGGATCAAGTGGTTTTAGCAACTGTAAAAGTGATGACCTGACATAATTAGTAGGAGATTACTTTAGCTTAATTATCCGGACGTCACAATTCTCCTCCACTACAAGAAATCTCATCCTGAGATTTTAGGAAGTAGAAGGAAACAAAACGGCGTATTCATCTTGAAGACGATCCTCGAGTTCCCCAGTGGCTTCATCTTCAGAATGATTTGACCACTGAACTTTAAGAAATTGGATATCCCTCAGGCAGGTGCGATGTTCAGCTTGAACGAGATCACGGATCGGATGCTCTCTATAAGGGAGATCATCATGCTGGGGTTCAACTTTATAAGCCAAGGGGTTATTGCAATAAGACTTGCGACTCAGGGCATCGGCCATGACATTAGCCTTGTCAAGGGTATAAGGAATACCATAGTCATAGCCTGTGATTGCTTTCATACATCGCTACTGACGAAGATCCAGATCTAACTGAGTAAACAATTACTTTAGACTTTGATGATCGATCAAGATCTCGCAATGATTACTAGGAAGATAATGCCGCCAAAAATTCAGTGCAAACATTGGTGAAGGTGCGTTTTCAATTCTCAAAAGAGGAGAAGCATTTTAATGCATGCAAGGAATAAATCTATGCTTCGGCAATTCGAACAAGATGAGCATGGTAGCTTACAATATCATTTGAAGGATGTAGTAGATGGACGGTTTTAGTGGCGCAAATGATAGAAGCGGTATGTGTTTTCAACCATTCCATTCCCAGAATGAGGTCGATATTGGATGACTTCAAACCAATGGGGGAAACATGGAATTCCAATCCTTCAAGTTCAACGGGGACGTTGTGACTAACCATGGTGGTTCGACATTGGCCCGCGGAATGCAGCTTGGTATTTTGGCCAAGTGTTGTGGTTCCAACAGGTAAGGAACACATGTGGCTATCCCACCATGGAGCAGCGGGACCTTCCAGGTAATAAGCCGTGAAGGTGACATGTTGAAAGGGGATACATCAGCAGACTCTAGCTTGAAAGTGATGTCATGGAGCTAGTCATCAGCATCAAGCGGCTGAGATGAGCTGCGGTAGATGACAGGGTTAAGACGCGCAAAGTCTTGCGGAGTTACTAGAGCTGGTTGCTGATTCATATTGGGACGCGGGAACTGAGACATGACTCCTTTTATGAACAGGTGATTCAACATTAAACTATTGTTTCATTCCGGCCATGTATTCAGGAGGTGGTGGATTGTTACGAGCACGACCATGACCAGCGGGTCTAACCATCCTGCATAAATGCAACAGGGGGGTAGTTCAGCAAGGGGTGGAGCAATTGTATGGAGTCATTCACGATGTAATCAGAACAATGAACAAAGGCGCAATTGTACAAACAAGTAGTCATTGGAGACATACCGATACATATACAGAGCCAATTACACATTGTTCGTATGAGTTTGGACAAGAGAAATATCATAGACATACTAGGCGGCACGCATGCACGCGATGGAAGGATACCACAACGGGACATAGAAAAGGCTACATCAACGCCAGGGATAACCTCTGGAGCGAGAGATTTGCAAATGATGATGCAGGGTGCCCTCGATAAGAAGATCCCGTGGTTAGTGAATATTGTGAAGCCGAACTTGTCCCTCAATTCAAGAAAGGCATATTACAAATCTCCGGGTGGATGTGATAACAAGAACCTAGGATGGAGTTAGCAAAATCATTTAACTCAAATAGAAGAGAGATCAGAGTCCTAGAGTAAAGGTCGAGGAGTAAAAGATTCTAATACCACCCAATGACGATGTGAGCCCATAAGCCACACAGCCATGTTCGTAAATAAGTTTTTCCAAGACTAGACTCAGCTTCGGCCAAGGAGTTGGAAAGGGGGATGCTATAGGCAGTCGGCTCTGATACCAACTTGTGACGCCCCCGATTCAATATTACACTAATCATACACGCAAATGTGTATGATCAAGATCAGGGACTCACGGGAAGATATCACAACACAACTCTAGACACAAATCAAAATAATACAAGCTTTATATTACAAGCTAGGGGCCTCGAGGGCTCGAATACAAGCTCAATACACAAGCGTCAGTGGAAGCAACAATATCTGAGTATAGACATAAATTGAACAAGACCGCCTTAAGAAGGCTAGCAAAAAAGCAACAACGATCGGAGAGGCAAGGCCTCCTGCCTGGGACCTCCTTACTACTCCTGGTCGTCGGCGGTCTCCACATAGTAGTAGGCATCTTCGGGGGTAGTAGTAGACATCTGCTGTGGCATCTGACTCCTGGGCTCCACTAACTGGTTGCAACAACTAGGAAGAAGAAAGAAGGGGGAAAATTGGTAGCAAGGCAACCGTGAGTACTCATCCAAAGTACTCGCGAGCATCAGATCTATACTAAGAATGCATTGGTATCAAATGGAAGGGTTATATCTATGGACTGAACTGCAGAATGCCAGAATAGAGGGGAAGGCCTAGCCTATCAAAGTCTAGCATCTTCAAGCAGCTCCAAGCTTCTTGCAGCATGTAGAAGAGTATAGAATAGCAGTTTAATTAACAAGCATGTTGTAACACTAACACCCAAAGATCCTTCCTCGACACCCTGCGAGAAAGCAATCTCGGAGCCACATGTCTCAAGTATCCATTTCTAGTTATATAAGATCAGGATAGAAGTCTGAACATCCATTACTGTGGACACGGTATTCGAATATATATCTTCCCTATAGGGGTGCACCATGTTACCTAACACGCTTCATTACTCTGGCCGGACACACCTTTCTGGGGTCAATGCCCGGCCTCGGAAGATCAACATGTTGCAGTCCTACCTAGGCTCAGCAGAGAGTTCCCCGTCGGTCTACATCCTAAGCACTTGGGGGTCTTGGGCCCATTGCCCGTTGCACTCCGGGTCGTTGCGAGCAGGGTGGATACCAGCACCGCCTCAGATGGCCAGCATGATCCGACCGTGCCGCAATGGTGAACTGGACGTCTGACAATGTTTCGGCTGATACTGCGACATCCCATATCTATTCTCGCATGGTGGTTACTGCGTAAGGGCCAAAGACCAACTCAGAACAAATACCCAAACCTGTTAGTGCATTGGGGGCTCGCAGATACGAGCAGAGACTCACGATAATGTGACCCTGTCGCCCCGTCTCGTGGACTTATGGCAAGGGCCCAGAATGCCCGGCCATGCCTCATAGAAAACTCGCAGGTGCTCTACGGGCCCGCCCGACTTTCACATCAACTCGCAGGTACCCCTCAGGGCCGACCCGACTTCAACAAAGGTCTCAAGTGAAAAGTCAAGGTAACCGTCTGTCCAAACATCAAGGGGAAAACCCGAGGAATCACCCTTAGTGGATTCCACTCGATGTAATCATCAAGGTGAATGTAAAAGGAACCACCCTCGAGGTTTACACTTGAGGGGTTGCACGACAGAGTTGTATCGGGAGGGGTCAAGGAGGAATCACCCTCGATGAACACGACCGAATAGCTACACTACAGAGTTATCATGAGGAGTGCATTATGAGGTATCACCCTCGGCACTCGATAGTAGCTCTGCAGGGCCGAGCAACAAAAGGGGCGTGATGTGATGTGAGGTGTCGGGCTCTGGTCGTCGCTCACATTGATCGAGTCGTCGATGATGAAGCAGGGGCAACAAGGATGTTGGCGTCCCAGGAACAGGTGTCCCCAGACTTGCCTGCCTGCAGCCCGCTGCGTGGCTGAGCCAGCAGGCCGTACGGCCCATCTTGACCAACAAGGCACCCAAGACCCTCGCGAGGGGCCAAGCCTCGCGAGGTGGATGACACAAGACCTCCTCTGGAGCGGCCTAGTCAGGCAGGCTCATGAGGAGCGGAGATATCAAGGCGAGGCGAACTTCACGAGGCTCTCGTGACGTGAGCCATGAAAATCGACACCAGGCGGGCGCCAGGCGGGCGCCGGCGCGTGCAGCGTCCTTATTTCCTCTTTGATGCTAAGGAAACTAGCGCAGGCGAGGAGTACCGAGGCATCAGGCAAAGGTTGCCATTTTGGTGCAACAAGACCAAGACCAGAAGGATGGCAATACGGAGGTCATCGTGGAGCCGAAGACGGCGTTACCACCAGAGCCTTTCGCAGGCGCAGACCACCTTTTGTCAGGTTGGCTTGTACTAGCTGCCCCCTTCAAATTATCCCGCCATTGTTGGCTCCCTTCCCGCTCAATATTTGGGAAGAGGACCAAGGCCTCTATAAGTAGGGGTAGCCACCACCACAGAAAGGGGAGGCGAGGACGAGAGGACGGCATCTTAGATCACTCGCCCACCCGCACAAGTTAGCCACACACAAGAACACCTCAACCTCCGGAGGTTGTTCTTCCCCTTGTATTGTTCATCATCAGCCCAAGAGGCAATCCACCACCACCACACTGGAGTAGGGTGTTACACCACAACGGTGGCCCGAACCAGTATAAATCCCGTGTCTCTCTGTGTTGCGAGTTCGTCGATTTCGTCCGCGAGATCTTAGCGAGCTAGGGCGTAGATCGGTAGGAGGGAAAGACTTCGCGCGCATCTCAGTGTTCGAACCTTAAGGGTTTGCCGGAACCCCACATCCGACATTTGGCGCGCCAGTTAGGGGTGCGCCGAAGCTTTCCTTCCGTCAGTTCATCACTCCACCGCTCATTGTCTCCGTGGCGAACGCTCGCCGCGCTCGAGCTAAGCGCCGGTCTGCTCTCACTGCCCGCGTTGCTCAGACAGCTCCCATCGGCTGGCCACCACGTCGTTCTCCGTCCCCCGCCGCCAATGCTACCGCTGGCCCAGTGGGGAACGAGCAGCAAGTGTCTTTGCTGCAACCTTCGGTGTGGCAGGGCGGCCGCACCGCCACTCCATCACTGGCCCCAGCCGGTTCTTCGTCTCACGCACACCGCGCCCCCATGGAGGCGCGAGCCGCACTCCTCGCCGCAAACAAGCTCCTGTGCTACCGCCTAGTCGACGACCTCTACGAGGAGTGGCTCGACCGCATCGCCGAGCTCGTCCGCGCCGCAGGGGGCTCCCCGACGCCGTCCCTCTCTCGGCCTCACCCTCAGCCAGCCAAGGGTGACGAGGCCCGAGGCACGCCTCCACCACCCCAGCCCAAAGACAGCGCCTTGGCACCAAGGCGCGCGGCCCCGTGATGCGATCCGCCAAAACCGGTGCCCGCGTGCGAAGAGAGAAGCTGCCAAGAAATCCCACGGCCGCGAGAAGCTACACCCGCGCTTCCCGCACCGCCTCATCAAGACCGTGCGCCGCTTACGGCGGCACCACACGGACCTCGACAAGACCAAGCTCCACCCCCGAGGCGGGCCCCAGTAACCACGGCCGGCTGCCGCTCCTTCACCCCCGAGTTCCGCAGCGTCGCCTGGCCAGGCAAGTTCAAGCCGGATCCGCCTCCTCGCTACGACGGCACCGCCGACCCCATAGAGTTCCTACAGCTCTATGAGCTAAGCATTGAAGCAGCCAACGGCGATGAGAAAGTCATGGCGAACTGGTTTCCCATGGCTCTCAAGGATGGGGCCCGCACCTGGCTCCAGAACTTGCAGCACGGCTCGATCTCCTCCTGGGACGAGATGCGCGACCGCTTCGTCGCCAACTTCCAGGGCACTCGCGACTGCCCGCCGGCCGCGACCGATCTGCGCCGCATCGAGCAACAACCAGGGGAGACCCTCCAGAAGTACATCCAGCGCTTCAACAACACCCGCCTCAAGATCCCCAAGGTCATGGATGAGGCCATCATCTCCACGTTCTCCGACAATATCCGTGATGTCAAGATGAAGGAAGAGCTCGCCATCCATGAGGAGCTTTGCACGTCACATGGGCTATTCAACCTGGCGACCAGGTGCGCAAGAGCTGAGGAGGGGTGCATTTCCCTCCTTGAGCTGCCAGCCGCAGGCGCAGAGGAGAAGAAAGCCAAGGCCAAGGACGTGAAGCGCAAGGAAGCGGTAGTGCTAGCTGCGGAGCCCGACACCAAACGGGGCAGAGATCAGCCCGAGTCATCCAAGAACAGCCGACCGTTTTGCGCCTTCCACAACCTAAACACCCACAACACCAGCAACTGCCAAGAGCTCCGAGCCCTACGCGAGGGATGCTACGGTCGACGCCCCGAGCGCAGCGACCGGGGCTAGGGCCGTGGAGGATGACGAGGGGGCGGATGCTGGGACGACCGCGGCCCGCACCAGGAATGGCGCGACAGGCCTCATGAGAACCACTGACAGGACCATCCTCGCGAGGGGCCCTAGAGGAACTAGCCTCATGAGGATCGCCCCCAAGGCAACACCGGTCTTCCCTCACTACCGCCGCCAAGAAGGAACGACGACCATCATCAGGACGAGGGGGCTGGGGGCTTCCAGGAGCCGCGTGGAATCGCCTGCATCTTGGGCGGCGCCCAGGCCCCAGCCTCTCAGTGCACCTTCAAACGATTCGCCCGCGAGGTGAACACGGCGCTCCCCAAGCTTGAGGCCGCGTGCCCGCTCAAGTGGTCCCAGTGCGCCATCACTTTCAACTCGACAGATCAGCTCAAGTGCGCGGCCACCACCGGTGTCCTCCCGATGTTGTGTTGCCCAGTCATCAGCAATGTGCAGGTTACCAAGACTCTCATTGACGGCGGTGCAGGACTCAACGTCCTGTCCGTCGACACTTTCGACAACCTCCAAGTGCCATATGAGCAGCTCCAACCTACCAAACCTTTCTTGAGAGTGACCGACGGCTCCACCACACCGATAGGGTAGGCCCGCCTGCCTGTCACCTTTGGCACACACGACAACTACCGCACTGAGCTCATCGACTTCGACATCACGCACATCCACCTGCCGTACATCGCCATCCTTGGGTATTCGGCCCTGGCGAAGTTCATGGCGGTCACCCACCACGGCTACAACATCCTCAAGATGCCTGGAAGTGGAGTGGTCATCGCGGTCCCGTGTGAAGCGAGATATGTGGTGTGCTCCCTCGCAGGACCTCAGGAGGATGGTGTCACGGCAGGAGCCTCGTCAGGATCAGTGTCCGTACCAGGGGCGCCTCCCTCCATCGCATAGGAAGGCGCGCCCGGTGCCCTCCTCGGGCAGGGCTCGGGGGCTCTCTTCTGAAGGGCTTCAGACGTTGCCCACCTCACGAGGGAGGCGCTTGGGCACCACTTGGAGGCGTGCTATGTGGCACATTTTCCTCAGGAGAACATCGGGCAAGGGGTGCCCGCCACTCAGGAGTTCATCGCCAAGACCACACAGGAACTGCAAGACGCAAGAGCCATGCGCGACGACAGACGCTCGCAGGGCGCGGCGCATCACCCAGGCGAGAGTGCCGAGCTGCATGTCTGCGTCGACATTCCAGGGCTCAATAGAGCCGCATCTCAGGAGCGCTTCTGGCCTTCACGCGTGGGCCGTTGCGGAGGCCCGCCACACAGCTATGTTCGCATGCCCCTCGGCTTGCCGAGCGCGGCATAGGCCTATCAGCGCGCCATGCGGCATGACCTGGCGGCTCAAGAGGCCAGGTACCGCGTCGTCCTGGAGGAAATGGAGACGGTCTTCAGGGAGCCTCCTGAGCCCCCCGAGCCTCCCGAGGCTCTGGGCTCTGGTGGCTCATGAGGAGTCGTTTCTTCGACGCATGCCTTTAGCCGCATCAACTCTGCTTCGTCTACAGAACCAGGTGACATCTTCCAAGCTCGTTAAGCTGGGAGCGCCCCTTGGGCGGCATTATTCCCAGGCCGTGTGGGTCCATCCCTATGGCATGTATCCCATTTGCTTATGTATTTAGCTTACCATGCTGGGGGTGCCCCTCGGGCTGCATCATCCCCAAACCGCTCGGGCCGGACCCAGTGTCATGTATCTTCCTGCATTTACTCAAGCTGATTTCCCTTCCCCTGCTTAACCCGCCTACGGTTATCGCCTGCCCGATTGCCACCCGCCGTGGATACATTCACCCCGTGCAGTTCGCAAAAGGGGGGCTCCTGAGCATCGTGACTTAGGAGCTCTTACTAGCTCTCCAGCCCTCACCCCCTGGCCTTGACCACGGCATCGCGACCTGGCATACCAGCGGCGGCTGAGCTCGCTCGAGGGCTGGGACCTGAGGACGTAGAGTGCTTGCACCTGACTGCCTTGTAGGAACACACAGTAACCAAGACTCAAGTCCAGGTGCAACCTGCCTTGAGGTAGGGCCTCGTGAGTCCCGCGCGGGCTCACGAGTTCCCAGATACACCTCGCTGCCCTGCCGTGCAAGCCACGTGTCAGGGCAGGGCTGTACACACCCCGGGGGCTCCTCCTGGAGGGGGCCCCACCCCACGCATAAGTGGAAGCACCATGGTCCATGCTGGCCGTCGACACTGCCGAGAAGCGGCTATGCGCGTGCGCAAGCGGAAGCACTATGCTCCGCGCTGGTGATAAACAACTGAGGGCGGCCCCACGGGCGTACCAACCTCAGTGAGCCCAAAGCTCATCGTCCGGCCTCACCGCAACGCCTCCCCTCGGGAGAGCCGCACGAGGGGGCTGGGCATGGGGGTTGCTATCACACCATAGCTAGCTCATGCATTAGAGTGCTTGCATCATGTTCAATTATCAGAAATTTGCAAATGGGGATGACAGAACCCCCAACACACCCCCTGATAACAACTAGGGTTTACTAAAAATATTTTCAATGAACCTGAAATGCCCTTCCAAAATGTTCATCATCTTTGCCTTGGTCCTAAACCTGTGACAAAAATGATGCACAACTTTCTAGGTCATCCTAAGGTCACTGGATGAAATCATTAGCTATTTGAATTTGGGCATTTAAATGCTAATAAATATTTTAAATGCTCAAATAATCCTAAACTAAAATGTTCCCTGTTGGATTTATTTCAAACAGTGTCCATGTGAAGTTTGGTGAATTTTGAAAGTGCCTAGCTATTTTTAGTAATGCCACAAACTTGCAGGAAATAAAACAAAACATTAAATAAGAGAGAGAGAGAGAGAGAGAGAGAGAAAGGCCAGAGGCCACTTACCTAGCTGGCCGACCTGGTAGCCCGTGCCAGCCAGCTGCTTCCTCCCGCTAGGCAGGCAGGCAGGAGGTGTCGCCGGCGCATGAGAGCTCGTCACCACGCCACCTTCTTGCCGCCTCACCCCTGGACACCTGGGCGAGCTCCATGTCGCCGCCTCAACCCCGCGGACACCTCGCTCACTCCTCTGTCTCTCTCTCTCGCCCTCTCCTCGCCATGGCCGACGCTACCTCGCTCGCACCACCGTAGTTCTCGCGTCCACCGTCGTCCCCACACCGCGTTGCCGTGTCCAAGAGCTTCGCCGTCCTCCTCTCCGTCGAGGAGACCGAGCCCCGAGCGCTCGCCTGCCCTAGAGCCACCGCAACAGCCTCGCCCGAACTCGCCGTCGCTGGAGATCCCCTTCACCATCACCACTGCACCAGCTCATCCCCGACCTCGCCGTATGCTCTTTCGTGATCACCATGAGCTCAGCTACCTGCCCATCCTCTCTGTTTGCCTTCTCGAGCACCGCAGCGACCGCACCAAGCTCGGTCGCACCCGCCGCCGCCATCGCACATCTCCGTCGTGGCCACAGCCACGTTGGCTAGCAACCGAGCACGTCATCATCTTCACCACACTCATAGGAGCCCGTAGCACCACCGCATGCTCCTCGCCGTGCCTCCTAGCGACTAGTTCGACCTCGCCCGAACTCCGGTAGCCGCAACGCTCGTCGCTGGCGATGTTTCCGTCCACCCCAGCTCCACCCACTGCCACCACTCGACGCGGCTTGCTCCCAGCTACGTGTAGGAGGTCTCCGCCGTCCATTTGGTCGTCGAAGTGCAATACCCGAACTGCCCCGCCATGTCTGGCCTCGCCGGTGGCTAAACACCGGTGAGTTTGACCCCGCTGACCCAGTTTGACCTCGGGTGGGCCCAGTTTGACCCCCCCAGGGTCACTGACGTGTGGGCCATGCCCCTGTTTAGTTTAGTGTTACATTAGTTAATGCTTATTAATTTAGTTAATGGGTTGACTCACTGACATGTGGGCCCAGGCCCTAATTAACCTAGATTAGTGCTAACGTAACACTAACTAACTCTGTTAGTTAGTTGTTACACTGACATGTGGGTCCCTGCCATCAGGTTTGACCTGGCTAGCGCCTTTGACCTGCTGACGTCACCCTGACGCAATGCTGATCCAGTAATTCAATTACTAGAATTATTCTTATACAAGAAATTCCAGAAAATGATCTAAACTTCAAAAATTCATAGAAATTAATCTATAACTCCAAATGCAAAGATTTATATATGAAAAATGATCAGAAAAATCCAATCTGTCCATCTGTAATGGTTTCATGCATGTCAGAACACTTCAACCTTGCTGTTTAGGTCAAACAAGCTAATGCACTAATATGGCTTCATGTCATGAGCTTATATTTGAATCTTTGATTCAAATGGACTCATACCAACCTTTTTTTAGAATGCATTAGCCAAAACTCAACCATACTGCCATGTCATAGCATGCATCATATTGTTGCATATTGCCATGTAATGATTGTGTTCCGTGTGTTCTTCGTGGTAGGTTCTGCCTCCGAGGATACCATCGAATATCCGACTGAAGGGCAGTACCCTACTACTACTCCATCAGGCAAGCAGCCACATTGATCATATCGATACAATCCCATGTTCTCACTCCTGCTCTCATTTACTGCATTTAAGACAACAACGTTTCAAACTGCTATGTGCTGCGGTAGTTGAACCATTTTCCTCTACATGGCCTGTCATTGCCATAGTAACTAGATGAAACCCACTAGCATGTGTAGGAGTTGATTGAGCCATGTCTGTGTTTCCTACCTTGCTATGCCTGCTATGCTTAGAGTTGTGTCAGGTCTGGTTCATCTGGGTGATGGGCTAGAGTGAAATGAATATGTCGGTAATGTGACTGATGTGTTGAACACGATTTTGGTAAAGGTATCGATGAGAGGCCATGTAGGAGTACATGGTGGGTTGTTTCATTGGAACCGTCCTTAAGCACCGAGATCTGTATGTGTGACTTAAGAACCAGCTACTACCACGCATTGGGCCCGAAACCAATAGACCCTATCGGCTTCTTAACCACCCTAGTTCTTTGTCCAGGAGTTGCAACTAGTTTCTGGTGTTTATAGGATATGTGTTGGTGGCCGTGCGTAGCACTGACCCTAGGGGTGGGCTATGATGCGGTATATACACCATGGCCGGGCATGCTGGGCGCCCGTTTGGTGTCTCGGAACCCTGTACGCATTGTTCGGGGCCGTATGTGGAAACCTCGGCTGGACTCCCTACGGATGGAACCTGGATAGGCGATAAACCTGGACTGGAGACTTGAGTATTTAGGTAGGCTGTGGCCGACACCCTCGTTGGGCTTCCGCTTGAAGGTTGCCGAGTACATGTCGTGTGAACGACGATAAGTGGTGAGAGCGTGTATGAAGAAGTACACCCCTGCAGGGTTAACCCTATTCGAATAGCCGCGTCTGCGGTAAAGGACTACTTGGTTGCTTATACAGTTCATAGACAAGTAAATGGATACTCCTAAAAGCCTAAAGACAAGTGTGAGTGTCGCGGATGGCCCTTCCGTAGGATGATGGAGGAGCATCCACGATGGTGTACTATTGTGGAGAGTAGTGGACTCGTGTGCGCAAAACATTTACAAACTGTTGTCTAGTAGGATAGGTTAGCCAAGAGTTAAAGCTAGCTTGCTACAATAACCCCACTTTCCTTCTTGAGAATGTTGCATGTATATTAGGATCTGTTGTAAGACATGCTGAGTACCTTTGTACTCATGTTTGCTTAATTACTATTGTAGAAGAGAACACCGCCCCCTCCGACGGGTTTTATGTAGATATCGACGTTGATGAGTAGCTTGCCACCTAGGTGGTGATTCCGAGCCATGGAGGGCCTTGTACATAGACAGGCTTCGTCAAGCCTTCTTGCTTTCAAGTTGTCTGTACTCAGACAAGTTTGCTTCAGCATGTGCTTGTATGTCTGTATGACTTGAGTGCCGGGTCGTGTGACCCCTACCTGTATGAACATATTATGTAAGGCTCTCTGGAGCCTTATGAATAAAGTACTTTGAGTTGTAGAGTTTTGTTGTGATGCCATGTTGTATTTACACATGTCGAGCATATTGTGTGTATGTTTGAAATGCTTGGTATGTTTGGGATCCGACAATCTAGTTCTTTATCCTTGGTAGCCTCTCTTATGGGGAAATGTAGTCTTGTGCTTCCATGAGCCATAGTAGTCCGCTACAGCCCGGTTCACCGGAGTCCTGCTAGCCCAGCACTATTGCTCCGGAACACTTGACTGGCCGACATGTGTTTCACTTCGTTCATGTGTCTGTCCCTTCAGGGAAATGTCACGCGGAGACATCCGGAGTCCTGTTAGCCTGCTACAGCCCAGGTTCCCGGAATCCTGTTAGCCCAGTTGCTACAGCCCGGATTCATACGCTATTGACCGACATGTTCAATGTTGATTCATGTATGCCTGTCCTCATAAGTTAGTGCCACTTTGGGTTCACGACTAGTCATGTTGGCCCGGGTTCTCTGTCATATGGATGCTAGCGACACTATCATATATGTGAGCCAAAAGGCGCAAACGGTCCCGGGCCATGGTAAGGCGACACCCGTGGGAATACCGTGCGTGAGGCTGCAAAGTGATAGGAGGTGTTATAGGCTAGATCAATGTGACTTGGAATCAGGGTCCTGACAGTTGCGCTCGGGCCACACCCAAGCGCACGCCACCCAACTAGGTCTCCCGGACCTGGGCATCGCGCGCCCCACCCGAGGCCTCGGCAAGGGCAGTTATGGAAATTGTTTGGACGTCAAGGGGCAATCCTGAGCATCGTGACTCAGGAGCCTAACTGGTCACGTAACCCCTCATTCCTTGTTCTGTCCTGGTCTCCGGTCGGCCCAATGGCGGTTGAGGTATGCGCGGGGCCGGGCCCTACCGACGTAGAACATCAGACTATCATTGCGAACTCGCCCTATAAGCTGTTTGCGCGTCAAGGGGGACTCCTGAGCATCGCGACTCAGGAGCCTAACTGGTCACGTAGCCCCTCACTCCTTGGTCCGTCCTGGTCTCCGGTCGGCCCAATGGCGGTTGAGGTATGCGCGGGGCCGGGACCTGCCGACGCAGAACGCAAAGCAAATAGGAAGGAAATCGCAAAATCTTGAAGCAAATATTACAAACATATTTTCCTCACACATTGTCCTCATGATACCAAATGAAAAGTCTAAACGCCTCCCCGAGGCCTAACGCATGTTGAAGGAACAAAACAGGAGAGTAGCCGCAGGTCACCCTTGGACGCCGCCATCACCTGCGGAAGGCGCACCTCGTGAGCAACGTCGTCTCCGCCTTCACCACCAGCTGCAGGATCGGTGACATCGCCGGACATAGGAGCGGAGACAAAGCTGCGGAACTTCTCCAACAAGGCCTCCACCTGACCTTGCACGGCTGCGGCGGCGGCCTCGTATTGGTCTTCAGCCACAGGCTCCAGCAGCTCATCAAGGCAAGCGTCGGGGTCGCGAAGGTGCAGGTGGCTGAAGACGCGAATCAATGCAACTGAAGATAGAACACGAGCCTCTGCCTCCACCATAGGAACAACGCCGTCAACGACTTCCTCGAGCGCCTGCACCAAGAGTGGAAGCAGCTGGGCGGGGCCGTCCTCGTCGGTGGCCAGTGACCTCTCTAGGCCGTGCTAGTAAAGCGTCTACAATGCCTTGTGGGACCTCTTCTCGAGATCGGTAAAGGCCGCACGGCCTTCGGTCAGGACTCGTGCCTTGGCGTCGAGCTCAGCCTCCCTCGCCTTCACCTCCCGCTCCAGCTCCTCCAACATGTCATGCTCGGCGGCCTGCGTCCGCCCCAACTCTGCCAGCTCAGCATCACGATTCTTGACGGCATCCTCCCAGGCCTTCACTTCCCCCTCCTTCACTTGGTGGCACCGTGCTTCTTCGGCGAGCTTGGTGCGCAGGCCCTGCAATTCGTCCTCCAGCGCCTGGCAGTGGTCGCGGGCGACCTCGGTGTCTTTCAACGCCATCTCACGACCAACTGCGGCATTGGCGACACCCCGCTTCTCATTCTCAGAAGTCGCAATGGCCTGGCACAGTGCCGCGTGAACCGCCAAGTCGGAATGGAGCCATCCTAAAGCCAGCTCCAGGCGCCCGGTCACAAGGCGTGGGTCTGCACCCTGGAGATCCGCCTGTAGCTGTGTCATTGCTGAGAGAGCACGTTCCAGAGTAGCAGCGGGAGCAGAAGAACCTGGGAGCGGGGGTGCACAAGTGGGAGGAGGCGACATCATCACCAGGGCCTGGGGGACCGCGACCTCTGGAGCAGCTGGGACCTCGTCAGCCGCGCCAGGCGCCGGCGCCTCCGAAGCTAGCGGGGCCATGGGAGCTGGTTCCACGTGGCGATGCTCCTCTTGGCCCCGCGAGGATGACCGAGCTAGGGAGATGCGGGCGCTCCCACCTTTCCCCGAGGAAGGAGGCACGGGCACCACATCTTCCTTCACCTTCTTCGCAGAAGACGTCGGCCTGACCAACCAAGGGCCAGCATCAGGATATGAAGAGTGCAAATAGGGTCAAGGCGAAGCTCGAGACACTTACTGATCCACCGCGGCATACTTCCGCTTAGGAAGCCTGAAGCCCGACAACATCAGGGCGGAGACGGCATCGCGAGGCACCAACGACAACCTGCCCCTCGTTCGGACGGGGGGCTGCTTCCTCTCCCCTTGGCGGGCGTCGGCCTCGGCATCGCCAGGAAGGGCGCAGAGGATCTTGGCCTTGCTCAGAGGGGAAGTCTCCCCCACCTCTTCCAGAGTCTTCTCCAAGTCCACCTCCTCTTCCCCCTCCCCGCGGGGCTCGCCAGAAGACACCTCCACCGGTTTCGGTGCTGCGGGGGCTCCCAGGAGCGCCGGCGGCACCAGCCCACGCGCATCAAAGGATGGCCTGGAGGCGATGAATTCCTCCTGATCCTTGCGCTAGAACAGGGGGGACAAAGGCGCTTGGTGGGTACTCCTGATTGTCCCCAACTATGAGGCGCAAGACAACAGCCAATTCATCGTCAGGAAGGGCCCTTGGCCTCAGGAGGTTCATGTCCCCCACTTCTTCAAGATCCCAGAGGGGGCGTGCACGCGCCTGGAGTGGAGCTACTCGCAGGGTCAAGAACTCCCTCAGAAGCATGACCCCCATCACCTTTTCTGCCCTCACGTTGCCCGGCTTCAGGTCAGTCACCATCTGCCCCAACACCAACGACGCCCGCTCATCAGCAAGCTCCGCCCTGGGCCATCCCCCGTGGAAAGAGGGCGCCGCCAGACGCGGATCGGCGCACTTGGCGTCCATCATGACCCATTTGGATCAAATGTTATCGGCCCTCTTCCCGGTGCTCGAGATTGAGTTGGCCTTGCCGGATGCAACGAAGTTAGCGCATCCGTAGATGTTACCCTCACTGACACGGAGGAAGAAGAAATGGTGTAGGAGCGCCACGGACGGCATCACGCCCAGGTGCGCCTCACAATAGTAGGTGAAGATGGAAAGGAGGAGGACAGAGTTGGGATGGAGATGCAGCGCCTGCAGCCCGTAGTGGTCGAGGACTTCGTAAAAGAAATCGGAGAAGGAAGGAACCAACCCGATGGCGACGCTGCTCGAGAAGAAGGGGAAGAAGGTGCTTTCCTCGGTCTCTGGCGCGTCGGAGGCAAGCCGGAGCTCGGTGTTCCCCCACTCATTGCTCTCGCCCACCGTCAGCAGGCGCACGGAGGCGATGCTCTTCTCCATGACGGCGGGCACCTCAAGGGCCGGCTCATACCAAGCCAGCGCTGAGGAAGCCTTGGACTTGTGCGGCGCCATGGATCGCAGCTGCGGAATGAGATCGGAGCGGATCTAGAGATAGCGGTGGCGGAGAGCAAGGAGAGGAAGAAGCAATGAAGGTAAGTGCTGCCTGCGCCAGCCTTTTGTCAGGCGAGCAGTTGCCGAGGCAGCATGGGGAAGCGGAGATGCCCAAGACCAATCAATCGCCACGTGCCAACCAAGGCCGCAGGCTTTGGGGGCTTGCGGTGCTCCGTGCTTGGCCCTTGGCTTCGCCGCGAAGCCAAGCCCGAGCGCACCTTGGGCCCGGGGGCTACTGTCGGCGTCCTGGGAACGGGGGTCCCCAGACTTGCCTGCCTGCGGCCCGCTGCGTGGCTGAGCCAGCAGGCCGTACAGCCCATCTTCACCAACAAGGCACCCAAGACCATCGTGAGGGGCCAAGCCTTGCGAGGTGGATGACACGAGACCTCCTCTGGAGCGGCCTAGTCAGGCAGGCTCATGAGGAGCAGAGATATCAAGGCGAGGCGAACCTCATGAGGCTCTCATGACGTGAGCCATGACGATAGACACAAGGCGGGCGCCAGCGCGCGCAGCGTCCTTATTTCCTCTATGATGCAAAGGAAACTAGCGCAGGTGAGGAGTACCGAGGCATCAGGCAAAGGTTGCCATTTTGGTGCAACAAGACCAAGACCAGAAGGACGGCAAGATGGAGGTCATCATGGAGCCCGAGACGGCGTCACCACCAGAGCCTTTCGCAGGCGCAGACCACCTTTTATTAGGATGGCTTGTACTAGTTGTCCTCCTTGTGATAGCCTGATTTTGCCCTCTCTTATTTGCCTGATTTTCATTTGGATTTATTTTGAAAGTTGGGGTTTCTGAATCTTTTCATATGGACTTAAACACTTGGGTACCCTTGACTTTCACCCAAGTGCATCATTCCCCTCTCTAATCATCATTCCCCTTCTGATCCATCTCAAAATAATCTTGGGAATATTTTTCTTAAATGAAAAATATCCATTTTCTTCACTAAAACCCAAGCTTGTTCAATGAGCTCCAAAGCAACCCTCATTTTTATGGCCCACAAAAATTTGAGAAAATTCCCAAATATTCTTTGAACCCTAGGGCACCTTCCCGAGCAAAAATATTTCATCACTTTTTGGAATATTTTTGCTACAGAAAATATTTTCTGTTCTAGACAAAAATGGTGGTTTCTACAGCAACTACCATTTTACTTGCTCCCCTGTGCCTGAATTTTCTTGTGCATCATCACCTTAGTAGATGATGGCTAGTCTCCAAAGCACAGCCCCCAACTCCCAGCCATTTAACCTTAGTAACACCTCAAAGTTACTGATCAGAAACTTACCTGGCATGTGAAATCTTCTCTACTGCACCTAGAGCCAAACAAAGGCGTGGTAACATTCAAAACTACCAGGAACAACGTGCCAGACATGGAGTTTGGGCTTAGGTCCGCATGAGGTCATAGTTCACTCAGTGACCGCCTTCGTCCAGGCGTGCTGCCATGCAGCCGACGCGCTCTGCGACGTGCCCGAGCCTCTGTTGCTCGTGTGCTCGCTTCCCCGCTTGCCTAAGCGTGCCAAACCTCACCACCATCATCGTCTCAACGCCATTTACTCCTCCCTGGCGCTCGCCGATGCCGGAGCTCGCCGCAGCGAGCACGGGCACGGTCCGGCCAACCCAATAGTGTGGTGCGTATTGTGCTCGTCGCCATCTCCTCATTCCTGTGCTCATCCCCGCTCGCCCACAGTTCCCGCGTGAGCTGCGTCACCATCTCCCCCTCTCAATGACGCTGCTCGTCGCCGGGTGCTGTGGACAGGTGTCCACCGGCGGAGCCCGAACCCCCCCCCCTCTTCGGTCGCCTATAAATGGAGCCGCCCCAGCCTCCTCGAGCACCATCCACCACTCCCACACACCCCACAAATGCATAGGAAGCCGTAGCCCGGCCGGGCAGGCCACGGGCCGCCGCCCTGGAGCTCGAGCTCGCCGGCGATCCCCTCTGGTCGCCGAAGTAGCTCCAGCCCCTCCCAGGCCAGGGCGATCCTTTCAGGGCCTCCACCTCTCTCCGGTGAAGCCATCCCTTCCCCATGGAGCCCCAGGAGCTGCCTCTGCTCGCCTTCTTCTTCATCTCCAGCGACCCCCGCCCTCTGCCTCCATTTGCAAGGAAGATTCCAACGCGGTCCGACCGCCCCTAGCTATGCTACAGGTACGGGAAGGTGCGCCTCAACCCCCTCTCTCGATCACTCCCTCTGGTTTTGGCCAAGGAGCCCTCGTCACCGGCGAGAGCTCCGGCGAAGTCGCGACCTTCCTCTGTTTCCTTCTCCCCTCCTTCTCACCCGACTAGCGGGGCCCGCTAGTCAGCTACTCTGTACGCGCGTGAAGTGGTACGAGTGGTGGCGTCCTGAGGCTTTACGCCTTCAACGTCACCCCCCTAGTTTGTTTATTTAAATTCAAATTTCATTCAATTCCATAGAGCTTCTAACAGCCATAACTTTTCAACCATAAGTCCAAATGAATTGATTCTTTTTGCATTATGTTCTTTGTAAGGAAATCTAGCAGCTCACCAAAAATGAGATTTTTCTGAGCTGTCTAGAATTTCTGGTGATTTTCACAAGAGTTCTTGATATTTTCTTCTTGTGTTTAAAATTATTTTCAGAGGGTGAGGCTTGTCTTGAGGATCACCAGAAGGCTTGTGAACCTCATTTGCACTAAGGCAAGCCACAACAACATTTTCATGGTGCCATTTCAATATTGATGAATTTCTTACTTGAATTGAGTGATTAATCAATGCATTTTAAATAACTATTATGTTATTTATATGTTGTTAAAGTGTGTGCTGGTATTATGCTTGATTTACAGAACCTTGAAACTAGTTTAGTTGGTAAAGAGGCTAAGATCTAATTATGGTAATGATAAAATGATTTGTTATGTGTATGAATAATTGCTTAAAGTTATTTTCTTGCATAAATAAATAGTTAAATTTGCTAGAATACATCCTGTTTAGTGCTGGTGTAGCCATTTTACTTAATTTCCAGAATGTTTGAACCTAACTTGTTTGGCAAAGAAATTAGGATTTGCTTAAGGTGATGACAGTAGAATCTTTGCTATGCATATGAGGAATTAATCGAAGTTATTTTCTTGCATGAGAAAATAATGTTACTTGCTAAAAAATATATTGTTAAAGTGAGACCAGGAAAGTATGATAAGTTGTTGATGCTTATGCTTAGTGTGAATATGGTTGACATCAGTCATTTTCGTATTATATGATGCATGTGTAGTATTGCATTTCATGGCATGCTATGACACCGGTCATTTTTATTTTAAGTTGAACCTGAATATAACTCAACTTGAATATATCGCTGACTGGATCATGGTGCCACTGAATCGAGATTTTCCCAGTGCAACCACACTTACCTTTGTGGGAAGGCCTTGACTCGGTCCATTGACATGTCTCTGGTCGGTGCCTCCAACTAGGGAAGGTTATGGGCGTGCTTACCCTGGCCCGGTAATTAGGCATAACCCTGTGTGCCCGTTGTTGAGATTTTGGTACTAGGTCCCCGAGTGGGATTGTTTTGGCCATGACGGTGGTCGGTGTGTCTTTGGTAGACACGGGGCCACCCAGGACTAGCCCGTTGGGGATTGGGTCGGAGTGGCCGGGAGAGTGTCATTGCAATGGAAGGGTTTTGTCGGAATGCCGTTGGTCCAACCAAATGGGAGTGCGAGGCCATGGGTTCCGTGGTGTGGGTATAGTGTGCTACCTCTGCAGAGTGTATAATCTATCGATAGGAGAGTCCACGGTCACGGACAACTCGTAGTAGGTCCCACCATGAGTCAACGTTTAATAAACATGCGCACTAAGTTATGATCATTGCACTAATGATGATGGCCGAAAGGCCATCGAGCTGTTCAAAACCCAATATGGGTTGTGGTGGTGATCACCGAAAGGATCACGAGTTAGTCTGGTTAAGACCACGATGGTGGTGTGGTGGTGATCGCCGTAAGGATCACAACTTATTCTGGTCAAGACCATGATGGTGGTTTGGTTGTGATCGCCGTAAGGATCACAAGTTACACTAGTTAAGACCACGATGGTGGTTTGTTTTGTGATCCGAGAACGATCACGGTTGGTAAGTTGGTCTCGAGGGACGTTTATCCCAAGAGCATGAGCACATCATGTTGGAACATTATTGCATTATTAATTGGTTAAATACCACGATATTGTTTGTCATTATGATTATGCCTGTTGTGAGCTTGCAAGTACATTCAATGTACTGACCTGGCGTGTCATGCCAGATTTCAGGAAAGTCGCGTTGGAAAGGAGCACTGCTCGAGTCCACATCGTGTCCACATCGGTGTCCCTGTGCTATGGAGTTTCCGCTACGACGTTGTTCCGCTGCCGCATAGTTGATATGATCAAGGCCCCATTATGTTCACTAAATAATGTACATATTGTTCAGCTGCACCGGGTGTGCTGCTCGGCCTCGACATCTGTTGTAATATAAACTCTGACCCGCTAGCATCAATAAAGCGGTTGTTTTCTGTACCGAGATGTTGTGTGTTGCCAGAAGACATGGTCTCTGGGCTGGCAATGCAGGGTAAACCGGTCGCTCTGAGCCGGGGTGCCACAATGCTTGGTATCAGAGCCGCGCTGACTGTAGGCCATGCTAGACTATGATGTGTTAACTGGACATTAGATACGAGTTTTAGTTGAGTGTCGGTAGATAATGTAGCTGATTGTTGCATTGCATGCACTTGATTTATATTTTTATGCTAACCTGCTAATGGTTGTGAGTGTAGATGGCTCTGGTGCCGTATCCGTGCCAGTCGCAGCTGATGTCGTACACGTCACTGCACCTTCTTTGCAACGTGTGGCGTTGGCTGTACCCCCTCGGAGACGATCCAGTATATCGTGTGTACCGGGAGCGTCTAGCTGATTCAGTGTATGAGTATCACGCAATGGTTACTCTGCATACTAGTTCCAATTCTGGCTCTTACACTCGTACTTCTCGGAGCGGTTACGCCTCTACCGCTTCTCAGGTTGTCCAGTTTGCTACATTCGAGGTCCTTGTTGAGCTTCACTACAACGAGATCCAAATGCAAAACCATTCAGGTTTCTTTTACTACCCTTCTCTACACGACAATGGTAGTGTCCGTTTCCAGATCATTGATCCAGAGTCTGATAGTGTTGCTAGCCACCTTGCTCGTTATGTCACTGCTAGCTATCTTATGATCCACGAGCTGGCTCGAGAGCTAACTCGTGCCCGTACTGCTTTAGCCGCTCCTTTAGTCACTACTAGATCTGCCACTACTCCATCTTCTCTGGGATTTACTCCCTATATTCCAGCCAGATCTAGTTCCCCTGTTTCACCGGTTACTCCCCCGAGTAGCTCAGGCACCTTGACGGTGAACCCTCTCAGTACTCCTGCCGAGTGGGCTTCAGATCTCACCACTCCTGTAGCCCCGATGCTTCATCCTGCCCCTACCCCTGAGGGAGAGCCCTCGAGGCAGCGTCGTCGTGTTACCTTTAACCCGGAGGTTTTCGTCAACCACGTCAGTTTAGGATCTGAGTCCGCTTCAGGGGAGGACACCGCAGCACCAGCAGAGCAGTAGTACCTCGGAGTATTCGCAGTCGTCCGGATGATGTACAGATGTAGTCGTACGAGTCATGATGTTTCATTGCATGTATGAGAGTAGTTGAACCTGTCATGTTGTTTATCTTTCATGTATGAGTCTATGTATAATTATGTTGGGACTTTATTCATCGTATTTTCTTCGCTCTTTTGCTTTCTTCTAGGATTTGTCACTGGCTTTTCCCCAAATTTATTCTTGGATGTTTCTCATCTCGATTGCGTTGTCTTGGGAAAAATCCACAATAGGATGACGCGGGGAGGCAACTGTAGCAACGTTCACGAGGGAACTCCTGTTCGTTGTTCCGTGCGACAGGCAGGACATTCTCCCGAGCCGTACGTTCCGCCACCGCCTCCACCGCCAAATCCGCCCTCCACCGAGCAAATTCTGCGTATGTTTGAGGGAACAATGATCTGCTTGAAATATTAAGAAGTGTGCAAGCTATGGTTGGACAGAATGGAAATCAGAACGGTCATTACTCAAAGCTGTCAGATTTTCAAAGGACCAAGCCACCCAATTTCAGTCAGATTGTTGACCCATTGGATGCAGACGATTGGTTGCGTACCATTGAGAAAAAGCTTGAGATTGCTCGTACTGAAGAAAATGATAAAGTTCCATTTGCAACTCATTATCTTGAAGGCGCTGATGCCATATGGTGGGAAAATACAAAAGACATGTGGCATGCTGATGAAGAAATCACCTGGGAAAAAATTTAAGGATCAGTTCTGGAAACATCATATCCCTACTGGAGTTATGAAGGTTAAGCAGCGTGAATTTCTCGCACTCGTCCAAGGAAATCAGTCTGTGGGTGAATATTTGCAAAAATTCAATCACCTGGCCCATTACTCCCTTTATGACGTGGCCACCATAGAAAGGAAGATTGACAGATTTCTTGGAGGCTTAAATCCGCAACTCCGATGTACTCTCAGTATGTTTGACTTCCCAGATTTCCAAACTCTGGTAAACAAGGCTTTCATTGTTGAACGGGAGCACAAGCTTATATCAGATAATAGGCCTGCCAACAACGACAACAAGTGTAAGTTTGAGCCAAAGAAGGATGGGAAACCAGTGCAAAAGGCTCGAAGCTGGCAGCAGACTCAGGTGGAATACAAGCCCAATCGGCAACAGAATGTTAACAAGACCACCACTCAAGTCAAGAATGTCGTGACCAACCCAATACGTGAGGAGTGTCAACGCAACAATTCGTGCTTCATTTGTGGGCAGAATGGACATTATGCCAAACAATGCCCCAAGAACAACAAGGCAGATGCCCCATTCAGGCCACAAGTCAACTTTATAGAGTCATGCCCGACCCAGCAAAACATTGCTGGGCACGTGCATCATCTCTCGGCTGATGAAGCACAAGAGAACCCCGAAGTCGTCATTGGTATGTTTTCTGTTAATGACATACCTTCCATAATTCTATTTAACTCTGGGGCTTCCCATTCTTTTATTTCTCGGAGTTTTGCTGCCCAAAACAAATTTCCTTGTACACTTTTGGGCAAAAATATGTTGGTACAAACCCCGGGATCTCTAATCAAGAGCAACATGGTCTGCCGTGATCTGGAAATCAATATCAACGGAGTCTAATTTTCAACCTCTTTGATAATTATTGAGTGTGAAAAGTTGGATATTATATTGGGTATGAATTGGTTGACCCAATATAAAGTTTGTATAAACTGCACAACACAAGAAGTCACTTTGACCAGTCTAAATGGGCAGACTACGAAATTCTATGCTCACAAGAATATATCCAAGCAAGAATTGGTTTTCACCACTGTGGGTGAGTTGGAATTAATTCCTGTGGTCAGCGAGTACCCTGATGTATTTCCAGAAGAGCTGCCAGGCATGCCACCAGACCGAGAACTGGAATTTGCAATAGATCGTGTGCCCGGAACTGCACCGTTATACAAGAAGTATTACAGGATGCCTTCATCAGAATTAGTGGAACTAAAGAAACAGCTTGATGAACTGCTCCAAAAAGGATATATTCTTCCCAGCTCTTCACCATGGGGATCACCGACTATTTTCGTGGACAAAAAGGATGGCAGCCTCCGCATGTGCGTAGATTACCGTTAGCTAAATGAGGTCACCATCAAAAATAAATATCCGCTACCAAGGATTGATGATTTGTTTGATCAGCTCAGTGGGGCTAAGGTATTCTCTAAGATCTATTTATGGACCGGATATCATCAACTCAAAATTAAAAAGGAAGATATTCCTAAGACCGCATTCACTAGTCGGTACTGTCTTTATGAATATACAGTGATATCCTTTGGTGTCACCAATGCCCCTGCTTTCTTCATGCATATGATGAACAAAGTATTCATGGACTTCCTCGACAAATTTGTGGTAGTCTTCATCAATGACATCCTCATTTACTCCAAGGGTGAAGACGAGCACAAGGATCACCTTCGAGTAGTGCTACAACGACTTCGCTTTATGCCAAATTCAGTAAATGTGAGTTTTGGCTCAAGCAAGTTGGGTTTCTCGGACATGTACTATCCTCTGAGGGTATAGCCATGGACCCGAGAAAATTAAAAGATGTGCTCGATTGGTTGCCACCCACGACCGTGACACAGATCCGAAGTTTTCCCGGATTAGCTGGATATTACCGTCGTTTCATTGAGGGGTTTTCCAAGATTACTAAACCCATGACAGAGCTGCTCAAAAAGGATAAGAAGTTTGAATGGACGGAGGACTGTGAGAAAAGTTTCAATGAGCTAAAGATACGGCTGACAACCGCACCTGTATTGACTCTCCCAGACATTTATCGCAGCTTTGATGTGTATTGTGACGCCTCCAGGCAAGGCCTCGGTTGCGTACTTATGCAAGACGGCAAGGTAGTAGCATATGCATCGCGACAGCTACGGCCCCATGAGGGAAATTATCCTACTCATGATTTGGAATTGGCTGCGGTGGTTCATGCGCTAAAAATTTGGAGAGACTACCTCATTGGAAAAAGGTGCCAAATTTTTACCAATCATAAAAGCCTTAAATACATATTTACTCAGCCGGATTTAAATCTCCGTCAACGAAGATGGCTAGAGTTGGTCAAGGATTATGATCTTTGAATAAATTACCACCCGGCAAAGGCCAACGTGGTTGCCGATGCCCTTAGTCGAAAGCCTGTCAGCTTAAATGTCATATCGAAATTCTTGCCTCTCAAACTCCAAGAGGAGATCACTCAGCTCAACCTGGTCATAGTGGATGCTGGCCTCGCTAATATTTTGGAAATTACCCCCACACTTGAGGAAGAGATTCGCAAGGCCCAGCCAGCTGACATCAAACTACAGAAGCGTGCCAAGAGCTCGATGGCAGGGCATACCCCACATTTCTCCAAGGACAAATTCGGTACTCCCCGATTCTGTGGATGGATTTGTGTACCCAATTAGCCGGACTTAAAGAAGAAAATCCTATCAGAAGCACATGAATCCTCATATTCCATTCATCCAGGAGGCACGAAAATGTATGAGGACCTTAGACAAATATTTTGGTGGGACGGAATGAAGAAAGACATTGCCTATTTTGTGGCCTGTTGCTACATATGCAACAAGGTGAAGGCAGATCATCAGAAGCCAGCCAGACTCCTCCAACCGCTGCCGGTTTCACAATGGAAATGGGGTGACTTTTGTATGGACTTCATTACGGGATTTCCTAAGACTCAGAGAGAAAATGATGCAATCTGGGTCATAGTGGACACCTTAACCAAGGTTGCTCACTTCATTCCGATCAGCACCAGATATCGAGCAGATCAACTTGCATAGCTGTATGTATCCAGAATTGTCAGTCTGCATGGAGTACCTCGAACCATCACTTCCGACCGAGGTTCCCTGTTTACCTCCGCTTTTTGGTCCCGTCTCCATCAAGCCTTGGGGATAGCGCTCAAATATAGTACTGCGTATCATCCTTAGACCGATGCACAGATAGAGCGGGTAAATCAAATACTCGAAGATATGTTGCTAGCCTATGCTTTAGCCCAAGGAACTAAATGGGAAGATTGCTTGCCATATGCCGAGTTTTCTTACAACAACAACTTCTAGACCAGTCTAAAGATGTTACTGTATGAAGCTCTGTATGGCCGTAAGTGCCGCACTCCATTAAATTGGTCTCAAACTGGAGATAGTCGTATCTTCGGAACAGATCTCATTGGAAGCTGAGAAGAAAGTTAAGGAAATCAGAGACAGATTGCAATTGGCCAAATCTCGTCAGAAAAGTTATTATGATGCAAAGCACAGGCAGATCAATTTTGAACCCGGAGAACACGTATACCTCCGAGTCACCCCTATGAAAGGAGTCAAGAGATTTCAGACCCGTGGAAAGTTGTCCCCCAGGTTTATTGGTCCATTCCCGGTTGTGTCCCGAGTGGGTACTGTTGCATATCAGTTCGAAATACCCACTGAATTGGCAAACGTGCATAACGTGTTTCATGTTTCACAACTAAGGCGTTGCATATCCCCGCCTGAGAAAAGGACTGCTATGGCTGAGGTAGAATTGGCAAATGATTTGACCTATGAAGAAAGACCGTATAGAATTTTGGATCAGATGGAAAGGGTCACTCGCAGTAAAGTGATAAAATTTTACAAGGTTCAGTGGGAACATCACACAGAGTCAGAATCAACTTGGGAGCGGGAAGAATTCCTAAGGGCTCATTATCCAGAGTGGTTTTCCCAAGCAACCGAATCTCAAGGACGAGATTCATTCTAAGTGGGGGAGGTTTGTGACAGCCTGATTTTGCCCTCTCTTATTTGCCTGATTTTCATTTGGATTTATTTTGAAAGTTGGGGTTTCTGAATCTTTTCATATGGACTTAAACACTTGGGTACCCTTGGCTTTCACCCAAGTGCATCATTCCCCTCTCTAATCATCATTCCCCTTCTGATCCATCTCAAAATAATCTTGGGAATATTTTTCTTAAATGAAAAATATTCATTTTCTTCTCTAAAACCCTAGCTAGTTCAATGAGCTCCAAAGCAACCCTCATTTTTATGGCCCACAAAAATGTGAGAAAATTCCCAAATATTCTTTGAACCCTAGGGCATCTTCCCGAGCAAAAATATTTCATCACTTTTTGGAATATTTTTGCTACAGAAAATATTTTCTGTTCTGGACAGAAATGGTGGTTTCTACAACAACTACCATTTTACTTGCTCCCATGTGCACGAATTTTCTTGTGCATCATCACCTTAGTAGATGATGGCTAGCCTCCAAAGCACAGCCCCCAACTCCCAGCCATTTAACCTCAGCAACACCTCAAAGTTACAGATCAGAAACTTACCGGGCATGTGAAATATTCTCTACTGCACCTGGAGTGAAACCAAGGCATCGTAACATTCAAAACTACCACAAACAACGTGCCAGACATGGAGTTTGGGATTAGGTCGGCATGAGGTCATAGTTCACACGGTGACCGCATTCGTCCAGGCGTGCTGGCATGCAGCCGACGCGCTCTGCGATGCGCCCGAGCCTCTGTTGCTCGCGTGCTCGCCTCCCCGCCTGCCTAAGCATGCCAAACCTCGCCACCATCATCGTCTCAACGCCATTTACTCCTCCCTGGCGCTCGCCGATGCCGGAGCTCGCCGTAGCGAGCATGGGCACGGTCCAGCCAACCTAACAGTGCGGTGCGCACTGTGCTCGTCGCCATCTCCTCGTTCTTGTGCTCGTCCCCACTCGCCCACAGTTCCCGCATGAGCTGCGTCGCCTTCTCCCCCTCCCACTGACGCTGCTCGTTGCCAGGCGCCGTGGACAGGTGTCCACCGGCGCAGCCCGAACCCCCCCTCTCCGCTCGCCTATAAATGGAGCCGCCCCAGCCTCCTCGAGCACCATCCACCACTCCCACATACCCCACAAATGCGTAGGAAGCCATAGCCTGGCCGGGCAGGCCGCGGGCCTCCGCCCTCGAGCTCGAGCTCATCGGCGATCCCCTCTGGTCGCCGCTGTAGCTCCAGCCTCTCCCAGGCCAGGGCGATCCTTCCAGGGCCTCCGCCTCTCTCCGATGAAGCCATCCCTCCCCCCTGGAGACCCTGGAGCTTCCTCTGCTCGCCGTCTTCTTCATCTTCGATGACCCCCACCCTCTGCCTCCGTTTGCGAGGAAGATCCGATGTCGTCCGATCGGCCCTAGCTATGCTACGGGTACGGGAAGGTGCGCCTCAACCCCCTCTCTCGATCCCTCCCTATGGTTTTCACCAAGGAGCCCTCATCGCTGACGAGAGCTCCGACGAAGTCGCGACCTTCCTTTGTTTCCTTCTCCCCTCCTTCTCACCTAACTAGCGGGGCCTGCTAGTCAGCCACTCTGTACACGCGCGAAGCGGTACGAGTGGCGGCGCCCTGAGGCTTTACGCCTTCGACGTCACCCGCCTAGTCTGTTTATTTAAATTCAAATTTCATTCAATTCCAGAGAGGTTCAAACAGCCATAACTTTTCAACCATAAGTCCAAATGAATTGATTCTTTTTGCATTATGCTCTTTGCAAGGAAATCTAGCAGCTCACCAAAAATGAGATTTTTCTGAGTTGTCTAGAATTTCTGGTGATTTTCAGAAGAGTTCTTGATATTTTCTTCTTGTGTTTAAAATTATTTTCAGAGGGCGAGGCTTGTCTTGAGGATCACCAGAAGGCTTGTGAACCTCATCTGCACTAAGGCAAGACACAACAACATTTTCATGGTGCCATTTCAATATTGATGAATTTCTTACTTGAATTGAATGATTAATCCATGCATTTTAAATAACTATTATGTTATTTATATGCTGTTAAAGTGTGTGATGGTATTATGCTTGATTTACAGAACCTTGAAACTAGTTTAGTTGGTAAAGAGGCTAAGATCTAATTATGGTAATGATAAAATGATTTGTTATGTGTATGAATAATTTCTTAAAGTTATTTTCTTGCATAAATAAATAGTTAAATTTGCTAGAATACATCCTGTTTAGTGCTGGTGTAGCCAGTTTACTTAATTTCCAAAATGTTTGAACCTAACTTTTTTGGCAAAGAAATTAGGATTTGCTTGAGGTGATGATAGTAGAATCTTTGCTATGCATATGAGGAATTAATCGAAGTTATTTTCTTTTATAAGAAAATAATGTTACTTGCTGAAAAATATATTGTTAAAGTGAGACCAGGAAAGTAAGATAAGTTGTTGATGCTTATGCTTAGTGTGAATATGGTTGATAGCAGTCATTTTTGTATTATATGATGCATGTGTAGTATTGCATTTCATGGCATGCTATGACACCGGTCATTTTCATTTTAAGTTGAACCTAAATATAACTCAACTTGAATATATCATTGACTGGGTCATGGTGCTGTTGAATCGAGATTTTCCCAGTGGAACCACATTTGTCTTTGTAGGAAGGCCTTGATTCGGTCCATTGACATGTCTCTGGTCGGTGCCTCCAACTGGGTCATGGTGCCAGTAATTAGGCATAACCTTGTGTGCCCGTTGTTGAGATTTTGGTATCGGGTCCCCGAGTGGGATTGTTTTGGCCACGACGGTGGTCGGTGTGTCTTTGGTAGACACGGGGCCACCCAGGACTAGCCCATTGGGGATTGGGTCGGAGTGGCCGGGAGAGTGTCATGGCAATGGAAGGGTTTTGTCGGAATGCCGTTGGTCCACCCGAATGGGAGTGCGAAGCCATGGGTTCCGTGGTGTGGGTACAGTGTGCTACCTCCGCAGAGTGTATAATCTATTGATAGGCGAGTCCACGGTCACAGACAACTCATAGTAGGTCCCACCATGAGTTAACATTTAATAAACATTCACACTAAGTTATGATCATTGCACTGATGATGATGGCCGAAAGGCCATCGAGCTGTTCGAAACCCAATATGGGTTGTGGTGGTGATCGCCGAAAGGATCACGAGTTACTCTGGTTAAGACCACGATGGTGGTGTGGTGGTGATCGCCGTAAGGATCACAAGTTATTTTGGTCAAGACCACGATGGTGGTTTGGTTGTGATCGCCGTAAGGATCACAAGTTACACTGGTTAAGACCACGATGGTGGTTTGTTTTGTGATCCGAGAACGATCACGGTTGGTAAGTTGGTCCTGAGGGATGTTTATCCCAAGAGCATGAGCACAGCATGTTGGAACATTATTGCATTATTAATTGGTTAAATATCATGATATTGTTTGTCATTATGATTGTGCCTGTTGTGAGCTTGCAAGTACATTCAATGTACTGACTTGGCATGTCATGCCAGATTTCAGGAATGTCACGTTGGAAAGGAGCGCTACTCGAGTCTAGATCGTGTCCACGTCGGTGTCCCTGTGCTATGGAGTTTCCGCTACGACATTGTTCCGCTGCCGCATAGTTGATATGATCGAGGCCCCATTATGTTCACTAAATAATGTACATATTGTTCAGCTGCACTGTGTGTGCTGCTCGGCCTCGACATCTGTTGTAATATAAACTCTGACCCGCTAGCATCAATAAAGTGGTTGTTTTCTGTACCAAGATGTTGTGTCTTGCCAGAAAACATGGTCTCTAGGCTGGCAATGCAGGGTAAACCGGTCGCTCTGAGCCGGGGTGCCACACCCCTTCAAATTAGCCTGCCGTTGTTGGCTCCCTTCCTGCTCAATATTTGGGAAGAGGACCAGGGCCTCTATAAGTAGGGCTAGCCACCACCACAGAAAGGGGAGGCGAGGACGAGAGGACGGCATCTTAGATCTCTCTCTCACCCGCACAAGTTAGCCACACACAAGAACACCTCAACCTTAGGAGGCTGTTCTTCCCCTTGTATTGTTCATCATCAGCCCAAGAGGCAATCCACCACCACCACACTGGAGTAGGGTGTTACACCACAATGGTGGCCCGAACCAGTATAAATCATGTGTCTCTCTGTGTTGCGAGTTCGTCGAGTTCGTCTGCAAGATCTTAGCGAGCTAGGGCGTAGATCGGTAGGAGGGAAAGACTTCGCGTGCACCCTAGTGTTCGAACCTTAAGGGTTTGCCGGAACCCCACATACGAAAAAGGACAAGGTGGGGGTCACTGATGGATCACTAACCAACCTATACTAAGCAGTTTAGGATAAGTAGGTAAGGTACAATAAGCACGTTACAAAAGCAGGCTATGCATCAGAATAGGAGCAATCAATTATAGTAGAAAAATCTAATGCAAGCATGAGAGAATGGAATGGGCGATATTGGGATGATCAAAGGAGGGCTTGCCTGGTTGCTCAGGCGAGAAGAAGGGGTCGTCGGTGACGTAGTCGATCACAGGGGCATCAGCAATGGTCTCGGGGTCTATCGGAGAGAAGAGGGGGAAGAAATAGTAAATACAGAGCAAACAGATGCATAATAGGACAACAGGCAAAGCTAGACATGTTCTAACGCGGTTCTACACGCTATCGGCGAAGGGGGATAACATCCGGGAAAGCTTTCCCGAAGTTTGGCATTTTCGGACAAATGAATCGGAGGGGGACAGTTGCATGTTCGCTATGCTAGGAGCATGTGACAGATGAACGGACTACGTATTTGGATTTGTCTCGTCGTTCTGAGCAACTTTCATGTAGAAAACTTTTTCATCCGAGTGACGGATTAACTTATATGAATTTCTAAAGTTTTAGCAATTTTTAGGATTTAGTGAAATTTGGCCGAGTCTAAGAATCCCTCAGTTTTGAATATCATTTAGCTGTTTTCCAAAGGCTATAGCTAGTGTTCTACTCATCCAATGGAGTAGTGCCTTATATCAAACTTGATCAATTTTCTATGATCTACATGACAATATCAAGTGCAGCTATGTTAGCATCCATTTGCTTGATCAAAACTTTGTCGGAAAAGTGCTACTGCAGCATTTTTGTTTCTGCTTTTCTGTTAACAAAACATAGCAATTTGTGATTTTCTTTGCATTTAAACCATACATCAAATGGATTTGGTCCCAAGCGACAAAATGAAGTTTGTCAAGTGTACCCATATATTTTTTTGGCCTGTTAGTAGTTGTTTTGCTGTAGTTTAGGGGCTTTCTAGCGGGTTAGTCGTTGTAGATTTAGAAAAGCTAGCTAGCACTAGCTACATTACTAGCAGCAATACAGGCAGAGCAACGGTGGGCAGTGGCGTGGTGCGGGCGCGGCCAAGCGTGGGAGGGCGCGTGCGGCCGCGCGGCCGGCGCAGGGCACGCAAGGGCAGCGGCCGGAGGCGAGGGAGGACAAGGCCCAAACACGGCATCACGAGCGAATGTAGGGCCTAACGACGGCAGCAGCAAAGCATCAGCACAGCAACAAGCAGGGGAGGCGGCACGGGGTGGGGGGGGGACGAGCGCCATGCGGTGCAGCGCGTAGTGGCAGCAGGGGCACAATGCGAGGGCACGCGTGCGATGGAGCCCGTTCAAACACGTAGGAGGCGCCACGTCGGATGGTGGTCACGGCAGTCGCCGTGGAGTAGCGTGGTGATGACGACGATGACATCAGCGATGGCTGGTGCTCGTGGTGCTTGGGATCGAGCACAAAGAGCATATGGGAAGGAGTTGGTGAGCGCATAGGGTGCCTGCGAGCTCCAGGAGCTCGACCATGTGCACGGACACGAGCTTTGCGGGCAGTGGCCGCGGCGGCAACAAGGTCAGTGGCGACGAGCTTGGGCATCAATGGCCATGACAGATATAGACACGGAAATGGAGGGGGCGGAGGGGATATGACCGCACGCTCACCGTGGAGCTCAAGAAAGGTCGACGATAGGTTAGTAGCAGCAGAGTGGTGGCCGGAGTCGAAGAAGGTGACGGCAATCGGAGGAGTAAGACGTTGCCGTTGTGGTCGTAGCGGTGCTCCCCGGCTCCAGCATAGGGCACCAGAAGATGAGGCGGAGGCTGGCGTGTTCCGTGGACACGAGCTACAGACGCGGAGAGAATGGTGACGCGGTAGCATAGCAACGATGGCGACGGGCACGTCGGCGAGAGGTGGATATGGAGGGAGAGGTGGAGCATGAGGGAGAGGAGGGTGGAGTGGTGAGCTAGTGGGGGAGGGGATGGGATCGAGGGGTCGGGGCGTGGCGTCCTTATCCCCTCCCAGCGTCGGCGCCAGCGAGGTGGTCCGGGGCGACCTGCCCCTGTAGCGACTCGGTCGCACGAACATGAGGGAGGGGAGGGAGGGACCGGGGATGGTCGGCTGGCCTGGTGGTCCAGCTGGGCCGAGGCCCAGTGAGGGGGCATGTCAGGGCTTTTATTCTTACTTTATTTTTTGTTAGAGTTTTGTTTTTCTTTTTATTTATTTCTGTTTTAGTTTTACAAAATGCAACACTAGTCCTTAAATTATTATTATTAATTAATCTACTACCACAATTAGTTTAGTAGCCAAATAAATTAGTGTGGTATTTTTATAATCTAAAAGCAATTAAATTATTATTTTAGCCACTATTATAATCACAAAAAGGGGCACTAAAATACTTTACAAAAAGTGTTGGGTCACCACCATAATTAGTTATGGAATATTTGCCACACTTTGAACATTTTATTTTGCATGTTTGAGAAATTTTAATTTTGGATCTTAATTTGAATTTGAATTTGAATAGTGACTTGGATCAAGTGATTTTAGCAACAGTAAAAGTGATGACCTGGCATAATTAGTAGGGGATTACTTTAGCTTAATTATCCGGATGTCACAATCGTCTGAAGTGCAGAGCAGCAGCAGGAGACCAGTGCCTGGGTGAAGAGGACCGGCGTCATTGTCAAGAAACTTATGGATTAGAATGACATGCTCCTCATCGAGCACCAAAGGCTGGTGGAGGAATCCATGGATGCTCTCAAGAAGCGTCTTGAGGACACGACAGAGCTCATCGCCGCTCGCCGCAGAGACTAGTTCCCGCGGCCTGCAGCAATGCATCAAGAAAGTAGAGATCAGCGAGCCAAATCGTTGTCTTCCTTCTTCTTTGCCCTTGTGTATTTCGGGCGTAGCAGCATGTGGCTTTTTAATTATCTTCCTAATTATGAAAGACAATTATTATCCAGTGTCGTCGTCCTTATATATTCATCAGTCTTGCTATAAGTCGCAGTAGATGTTATATAAGTCCGTCAGATCTTACACCAAGATTCGTGCAAAATTTTCTTTTCAGATTTTCTCTTCTCTCTCTTAAATCTCAGTCAAGTGAGACATAGACACGCCATTAAACAGAGGCTCGAGAGCCATTAATGGAGACCTTGGGAGAGAGGTGGGTGACAGATAGAGGTCAAAGGTCTCTCCTCCCGATAAGCACGCGCAGGGGTCTGATCACATGCCTCCCGTACTCAAATAGCTACCCTGCACGGCGCCTCCTAGCTAATAAAAAAGGGGACGCGTGGCGGCACGTATATGGTAAGTAGAATGCCCACGGTTTCAATAATACTTGTGTTTCCTATTGTAACTTGACAACACTTGTTCAAAAATGACTTTGTTGATTGTTAATCTGTGCACCTTCGCAAATCGGACTGCAAAATTACCATAGCATGTTGGTGCCATGTTATGACACCAAGCCAAGTTTCATGATTTTCATGCGTGTTTTGGATTTACAGGAATTAAAAAACCAAGTTTCTCAATGTTTCCAACCGAGCCACGATGCCCTGATGTTTGAATTTCATTCCCATTTCTTGCATGGGACATAGAAATTTACCCGAGGACACACATGTGATTTTTGAACCAACTTTGGCGCACTGGAGCATGTGCTTGTATTTCAAATTTGAATTATGCACACAAAGGTGACACGTTCCCTCTCAGAGCCACAAGCCTTCTTGAGAGAAGCTCCGGTTTGCAAGAAGCTTATACCAGAACTTGTTCCTATTCGGCCAATTTTTTTAGACAGCATGGTAGTACCATGACATGACACCGTGCCAAGTTTCATGTTTTTCAGGCGTGTTTTGGATTTACAAGAATTTTAAAACCAACTTTCTCAATGTTCTCGGCCGAGCCACGATGCCCAGATGTTTGAATTTCATTCCCATTTCTTGCATGGGACCTAGAAATTCACCCGAGGACACACATGTGATTTTTCAACCAACTTTGGTGCACGGGAGCATGTGCTTGTAGTTCAAATTTGAATTGTGCACATTAAATGACCAGAAACTCAATTAATGTATAAAAAACGCCAAACGAACCCGAAATAATTCCAAAATTTAACTGGGCACTCTTGTAGTTCTATGTTGCCTCTGTAGAGAAACTCAAGGGGGGCAGTGTATATCGTTTCACACTCAAAGGTGACACGTTCCCTCTCAGAACCACAAGCTTTCTTGAGATAAGCTCCGATTTGTAAGAAGCTTATACCAAAACTTGTTCCAGTTCGGCCCAATTTTTTACCATAGCATGTTAGTGCCTTGACATGACACCATGCCAAGTTTCATGATTTCCAGGCGAGTTTTGGATTTACAGGAATTTAAAACCAAGTTTCTCGATGTTCTCGGTCGAGTCACCACACCCAGATGTTTGAATTTCATTCCCATTTCTTGCATGGGACCTAGAAATTCACCCAAGGACACACATGTGATTTTTCAACCAACTTCGGTGCACCGGAGCATGTGCTTGCAGTTCAAATTTGAATTATGCACATTAAATGTTCAGAAACTCAATTAATGTATAAAAAGGCCAAACGAACCCGGAATAATTCCTAAATTAAATAGGGCACTCATTAGTTCTATGTGGCCTTTGTAAAGAAAATCAGGGGGAGGCAGCGTATATCATTTCGCACACAAAGGTGACACGTTCTCTCTCGGAACCATGAGGCTTGTTGAGAGAATCTCCGGTTTTGCAAGAAGCTTATACCAAAACTTGTCCCAATTTAGCCAAAAATTATACATATGAAAACAAGGTTTAGATTATCCCGAACATCTCGCTACCTAGACCAATGTACTCTGATTTGAATTAAACATAAATTGGATACAAATATTTGAAATGGAGATCATATGGTACATGTAGTTCATAGTGAAATATGATTACTACTATATGCATGTTTTTTGTTATCAAGATAATATTTAAATGATGGCATAACTTGAAAACAATCATATTCAAATAAGCAAAATTCATTCAAATTTAGTCTATATGGTACATGACAATATATATGTTCACAGGGTGGAGTAAAATGTTCATATATGATGGAAGATCAAAATGTAGGACCACATCCATTATAAACCGCAAGGTCACCTAAAGATATATTCAAATTCAACATAACTTGGATTCAAAAATTGAAATTCAAGATCCTGGCATTTGTAATCATATAAAAAGGGACATGACTCTTTCTTTTGGTGGGAATTGATTTGTTTTTTGTTGATGTTGAGGGAAGTGCGAATCGATTTGGTACTGTACAGGGTAATCTTGTTCTCCCAATTTTTTTACATTTTTCTTGTAGTTTTTTCAATGGCATTTATAACAATACAGTAAAAGGGGACATGACTCTCTTGTGTCTTGTATGAATTGTTTTTTTGTACACGTTAAGTTTGTTCTGTCTAACATGGAATCTGCGCCTTGTTATCCCGAAATTTTCAAGCTCGGGTATCTTTTGTTTCATCTGCTTTGAAACTCCTGCCTCTTCAACTCGCGCCGCGCCTTGTTATCCCGAAATTTCAACGTGCGCTAAAAATCCCTCCTAATCTGAAATCGGTCCTGCAGCCCAGACACGCGAAATCCCCCTTCTACCCCTCAGCCGGAAATGCCGGCTCGACGTCGCGTGGTCAAAACCGGTGGGGGGAGTTTTCGCGCGCCCAGCCGGAGACTCTTCCTCGAACAGCTCACCATCCACCGCAACAGCTCACCGTCCCTCATCCACTACAACGGATGAGGATCCATCATCGATCTCATCGTCCCACCGGATTAGCTGCCCCGTCTTCCACCTCCAAGGAGATGCCCCGATGTTCGCCTCGTATATTGCGCCACCTCCATCCCCAAATCGCCGTCTTGACCTGCCCCACCGGAACCGCAACACCCTCACCAATTCCTCTGATGAAGCCGAGGCCAACTCGGTGCCACCAAGGAGGTTCTCCACTCACCGCTGCATTTTATCTTTTATTCGATCTCATGGGGCTGTCGGTGCTCGATACCGAGTAGCCATGACGGGTCTCCATCAACAGCGTCGTCGCTGGCCACTTCATCCATGGCGTCTCTCTCCCATGTCATTACTTCGTCGGTGGCGACTTCCACACCGACACTAGCTGCAGCTGCTCCGGCTCTCGCTCACACTGATTCTCTGTTCTAGTTGTCGGTCGCCCTGTTGCACTGCTCTTGCTTTCGTTCGTGCTACTGCTCTGCTATTGCTGTTGGTTGCGCTGCTGCTCCGCTCTTGCTCTCGTTGGTGCTACTACTTTGCTCTTGCTCTCGCTCGCGCTGCTGCTGCACAACCTCCGGTAGCTACAGGAGTTGCTGCTTTAGCACTCGCTCGCAGTGCTGCTGCACGACTTGCTCTCTGCTAGTGTGTTCCCTACTCGAGCATCTACTGATTTAGATCACTACTTCTTTGCTACTAGTGCTCGAACGCCCTAAACATCTATTGCAATGCTCTACTACTAGTTCAATCAGTTTCGACTGTAAAATTCAGTTTCAACTGCAAAGTTCAGTTTCTTCAGTTAAGTTCAGAGTGAACAGTATTTACATCATTTGTCGCAGCGGCCGTCGCGCGGCTGATGCGTTTTACATCTAGCACTTTTTGGTGATATATTTTACATCATCTACTGCGGATGATATTAGAGTCCCACTTCAGATTAAAGTTGTCTGTCTTGTCCTGGTTTAGCCTCGCCATCGTACACCTCACCAGAGCTACTCCAATGACAGAACCGTCCATCACAGCGGAGTAGTACCCTCGGTGCCATTTCTAGAGGCCTCAAATCTTCTTCCCCGCCTCCGACAGTCACACGAGCATCACCATCCTCCATGTCCAACCCAATGATGCTGAGGTCGATAAGGCTATGCCAAAGAGGTTGTACACTCGTCGCATCACTTTGTTACTATGCATTCATGTCGATCCCTCAGGGATCCTTTGCTACAGAACTACTATGGTACTACTATTCGTGTATTTGTTTAGGAGTGGAGCAAAGCAGAACTGGAGGATTTTTTTCCTTTGGTGTCTCGTTCAAGGAAAAAATGTTGGAATTTTAATATCCACTTGGACATCCTTCTCAAATTAATATGCATGAAGAACAGTACTAATTGCATTACTGGCATAATAAGATTCTTATTTTTTTTTCATTTTCACGTGGTTTGACTTTAATTTCACCATGTTTCTCCATTCCTGTGTTCTTCCAATTCATGTGAACTAAACACCCAGGTTGACAGAAATCCTATGTTTCCAAATGCTCTGTTTTGCATGTGCATTCCTATGCTATTCCTGTGTTTTTCCTCTCCCTGCGTTTATAGAATCCTCCAATTCTAAGGAGCCCTTACAGATTTACTTCATTTTCAGATAGGCGTCAAAGAAAACTCTGTGTTATGTCCTGCTCCTGTTGTGCCGTCATCCACCCCACCTGAGGTGCACCATCGACAGAAGCGTTCACTGTAGCAGAGATTCCCACTGTAGACTTTCTTTCACCGCCTTAGATCATCTTCCCCGTTGCCGGTAGCCACGCCAACTGCATTACCATCATCGACTAAGCAGATGAACCTGAGGACTACACAGTTCCGGAAGAGAGGCCACACTCTTTTGTGTTTGCTTACATTATACATCGGTTATTATTACCTGCTACTTTATCGTTCAAACTAGAGTTATAAAATGCCCGTGGGGCACATATCGAGGCAACAATGAATAGTATATGTCTACTATCTGGTTCATTTGGGGTCTACTATGTGGTTCATGTTGGGTGGGCAACAAACAATAGATGATCCATTGTCTATCTTTTAAAACTGAAGCTATAATCTACCTGCTATCATTAGTTTTGGATCTATCCACTCGTTTTCTACCATCAGTCTTGATTTCTGCATGCACCCCTTGGGCCTTAAAAAATCTAACTATTTTTTTATTATGCATGTCAGTTATTGCACACAATCGTACTGACCATCTAGAGAAAAAGAGAAGACCATTGCGTGGGAATATAATGTCATGCAGATGCCGCTCCATGGTGGGCAAAGTGGGCCCCCTCCCGCCATTCCAGATTGTATTCCAGAGGAAGATAACTGTTCAGATGGGGATTCAGAGGGAGACGACCACTCCTATTTACCACCTAAGGTGTTTTCTCTAACCTGGCATGTTGATATTCGTCATATCATGCATATGGCACCTCGCAGTGCTTACGTTATACATCTTATATGTCATCAGCTTACTTTAGATTTTCTTTGTGTGAATGCAACCTGTTTGGTTTCTATATCATACTTCCACCGTTCCTAAATCTTTGTCTTTTTAGAGATTTCAACAAGTGACTACATACGGAGCAAAATGAGTGAACCTGCACTCTAAAATCTCTAAAAAGACAAATATTTAGGAACTGAGGGAGTGTATGGGAATTATGCAATGCCACCTTCTTTAGCCAGGCATCATATACGTGAATCATGTAATGCCATCCTGTTTAGCCAATCATCGTATATATGAATTGTATCGTGCCATATTTTTTTCATAATGTATTCCATTTGTTAATAATGTTTTTACATTCATCTACTCTTTATGTGCATCAGCCATTTGAGTCGGTCATGGGAAAATCTGGACTGAAAACAAGTTCTTCTGAGTAGTCGGTGCTACCTGTCGATGCAGGTTTCTTGCTGGTTATAGATAGCTCCTCAGAGGAGGATTCAGAGACAGATAACCAGTCGTATCCCCCCCCCCCCCCCGCCCGAGGTGCATGCTCTAACTTGTCAGGGTCATATTGCTCATATCATGCATATGGTGTCTTGCATTGCCATGCCATCTGCTTAGATTAGACATGCTTTGTGTGAATGCCTCCTGTTTGCTTTCTATATCAGATATGTGAATTATGCAATGCCATGTTTTTCAGCTAGTTATCATATATGTGAATTATGCATCACCATGTAGCCAGGCATCATATATGTGAATTATCTCATGCCATCTTTTTTTCATTACGTATTCCATTTGTCGACAATATGTGTATATTGAACTACTCTTCATGTGAATCAACCATTTGAACCGGTTATGGAAAAAATCAGGAGTGAAAACAAGGTCTTGAGAGCAGGCAATGGTACCTGTTGAAGCATATATCTTGATGGTTACAGGGAGGTCCTCGGAGGAGGATTCAGAGACAGATGACCAGTCCTATATCCCACCTGAGGTGTATGCTCTAATTTGCAATGTTTATATTTCTCATATCATGCATATGGTGTCTTGCATTGCTTAGTTTAGACATCATATGCACAATATTGAATTCCATCTGCTTAGTTTACAGATCATACATGTGAGTGCCAGCTGCTTAGTATATGAATCAATTATGTCAATTATATCATGCCATCCTGTATACTTAGACAACATGTATGTGAATTATTTCATCCCAACCTATTTTAGAAGGACATCATATAGTTTTGTCATGTCATCCTGTTTAGATGCTCATCATATGTTGAATTATGCCATTATATCCTGTTAAGTTATCCATCATATATCTGAAACTATGTCATGCCATCCTATTTAGTTAGGCATCATATATTTGAAATTGTGTCATGTTGTCCTATTTGGTTAGACAACATATATGTGAATTACCACATTTGTCTATCATATGATGTCTGTACGTTCAATTTCTTTTCTTTTTATTAGCTATTTGAATTGGAGGGGGTGGTGTCAGTATCTAAGGGAGAAAAAACCCGTTCTCACAAAAGACAGTGCTACCCGTTGATGCAGATAGAACCATGGTTGTACTGGCCCACAAACTAGCCCCACCACACATACCGAGACTCTTCCAGATTGCACACTTACACCATTGGGCAGAGAACCAGCTACAACCCATCTAACCTCAACCCCAACGGATAGTAACCCACTTATAGTTGACAAAGAACCATGTCCACCACAGAATACCCCCACACGAGCAGTTTGTAAAGCAACTACAGTGCCCAAAGCATGAAGACCACCACAGCGAACCCAAACTCCATGTTTAAAGCGGAAGAGCAACTGTTCTCAGGTCAGATTTCGTAGCTATGGTCCATACTCCTTTGTTGTTGCATCACTGTATTTACTCATACCAACTACTTTCGAATTTGAAGGATCCAATTGAAACTCCAATGGCGCAACATGTATGTTTTAAACCTACTAGAAAAAGAGCCCGTGTGTTGGAACGGGAGAAAAAACACAACACACACTCTTAACCGAACAACCATCACTCAAGACTACAATAGGTCCATCTCATTTATTTTAGCGACGCATCATATTTGTGTTGCCGCTTATCCTTCTTCTCACCCTCGCCGGAGGCGGCCTTAGTGTTCACACAAACCAAAATGTGTTAGAATGTGGTTAATCCTAAGATGTCTCTCTCTCCCTCTCTCCTCTCTCTCCCTCTCTCTCTCGCTTTCTCTCACACTCACGATGAGAAATTTGTTGTTTTCCCCTGCGACGTATTCAGAGGTATGCATGTGTAGTTCTCGATGTTTTCTTTTCCCTATATGATTATAATGGATGTTTATTTGCAATCCAGATCACCGCTTGTATGAAAGAAAAATGGATCGTGCATTATAGTTATAAGTTTTCTTCCAAAACAATATTTAGAAAATATTTAACAGGTAAAATTAACATCATATACAGATTTCACACATTTTCTAATCAAATTTCATATATAACATATTAAAATCGGAGTTACGGTTCAAAAGTTACGTATAATTTAGAAAACCATTTGTTTGAATTAAATATCTTCCAAAATAATATTTATAAATACTTAACAGGTTAAAATAATCTTATATTCATATTCTACATATTTTTCTAATCAAATTTCATATATAACATGTTTAAATCTGAGTTACGGTTTAAAAGATATGGATGGTTTAGAAAAGCATTTGTTTGACTTAAATATGATCTGCGGATGGAATACCTAAGAAGTCAGGGGGGTGAAAAATTGTAAAATAACGGTTCAGTGTGACTTAAATCTGGACTGCGGGTTGATTTCATGAAAACGCGGGGGCTTTTGCAAATTGGAGCAACGGGCGGGCAGAAACCCTACGTGCTTTATTATTAGGTGGAGATTTCTTTAATTGGATTGTTGTTCTAACTTCTTGCTCTATGTTGATTTTAGTTTTAGTTGTATAAATAGTTATGTTCTCATGTGATGCACATTACAAGTGTTGCCAATGTTGTGTAGTTTCTCACACTTATGTTCTGTCTATGATGTTGTGTCTTAAAAATATATGAGTTGAACTATGTCTCTATCTTGATTTGGCAACATAAACTAGAATGATATGGACAATACACTGACCATAGTACATAAATATATGTTTGTTTCATGTTGTTATCCTGTCCACCTTACCACTGAATCGGTTTGCTAAAATGAGTTTCGTATACTACATGCTAAACCTGTGATGTGTCTGCTTGTTTCTCTTGTAGTATGCGAACAGAATATTGGAGAAGAGCACCCCACTATGCAATGGTAGAGAAAGTAATGCAGATAAGGTTCAAGATAGTGAGACAACCCTATTGGTCTCCAAGAAAGGTGATAAAAACGATCCTGTAGACAGTGAGAAAACCCCACAGTCCTACGTTGATGTAGTGTTCGAGTTACTAACTAGTACCGTTGGCACAAGCTCTTCGAACTCGCTGCCTGAATCACTTCGACTTCTTCAGTATCAGCTACAAGCTGAAATGCATCAGTCAATTGTGCTGCGGCAAGAAACCGAAGGACTGAGGAAGTCCCTCGAGAATTCAAATGCATACTTTCTTGTGCAACAGCAAGCGCTGGAGGATTTAAGTGCCAAACAAGAGAAAATTAATAAGCTTTCTAAGCATCCTGCCAGCATTATGGGTACCCAGGATATTGTTTCTTGAGCTCTTCTGAAGTGGTTTCAGTTCTAGACTTATTTTGTTGCGGCATTTATTTGCCCTGGTCGCCCACTTTGACAACCAGTGTATGTGATATGTTGCTTTGTTTCCTATATTTGCACTGGTGGTGAACTTTGATGCCCAGTGGATGTAATATGTGTAATAGTCGTGATAGCCTAGCGTAAGTTGCTTGCTTATTTATTTATTTCCTTGCTGTCTTATTTATTTGTTTGCTTGTAGTCAGTGCAGTTCATGTTCCGCGGTTTGCTAGTGGCCTCAATAAAGGCCATAATAACCACAGGCAACATATTTACGGTAGTGACCCTGGGCCTCCTACAGGCCGTAGAAACAATGGGCCTTCTATGGGGAGTAGCATCAATGGGCCTTCTACGGGCTGTATGAACGATTGGCCAAACATGGGCGAACAACGAACCGCATTATGGGCCTTAAACGGGCTAGAGTTGGAATCGTCCGTTCATGGGCTGACCATAACGGGCCGTCGTTAATCGTCATATTTGATGATGCTATGAAAACGGCCCAACAGATTAACATGCCACAAATGGGCCGACTTTAACCACGGGCTGAATTTGGCCCACAATCAGAAAAGGCCAGTAACATGCCGTAAGTAACCGAATGCTGGAAATGAGCCCAAGAATAAATGGGCCCTCAGAAGGCCAAAACATAACATGGGCTTGAAACGGCCCAATGGAATAATGGACCGTTAATGGGTATAAAGCGATATACTGTTCATTACGGGCCAGTTTCACCACGGGCCGTCAATGGGCCAAGAGTTACAAAGTGCCTCATATGGGCCGAAAGATGTCATGGGCCAGACATGGGCCGGAAGTTACAATGGGCTGGAATCATATTGCACGGCCCAGATGACGCTACTGTGCCTAATTCGGATAGGCCATAACGGGCCCTGGGTTAGCGGGTTGTAAATGGGCTATGTGCGAACATGCCACTAACAGGCTTTCTGTGGGCCGGTCTACTATCTTTTGACCAAGTCAAACGGGTCAGCCTTTTCACAGGTATGGGCCTATGTTGGGCCGTGCCAAATGTCGACGCATCATTGGTGCATTATGTCCAATGAGTGGATGACATCTATCCCAACGGTGAGCTGACGCGTGTTTCCTCCAGCCAATGATAATTTTACACGTGGAAAATCCACGTTGGTTCGGGCTGTTAACGGGTTATCGGATCCAAACCGGAACCCGATAGCTCGACCCGTTGCGGTGGATGCCACATGTCGGTCACCCTTGACGAAAGCACTTCTATGATGCGTGATTTATCGTCATGGAAGTGGACACTTCCGTGATGATAATTTTGGTAATGTCATGGAACACTTCTACGATAGCATAGGTATGACTATCTTGATTCTGTCATAAAATCATCATGGATGTACATGCATGATAGAAAACGTGACCTACTATGACAAACACGTATCATCACGGAAGTGTTTTTTTAGTGTTTATCGCTAAGCGGTAGCAATAGTAGTAGAAGCACGGCTGGCGTGAAAACCCCGATGGCAACAAGATGATGGAGATCATGGTGTCATGCCGGTGACGATGGATATCATGCCGCTGCTTTTGAGATGGAGATCAAAAGCACGAGTTGATGGCCATATCATGTCACTTATGATTTGCATGTGATGTTAATCCTTTTTTGCATCTTATTTTTCTTAGGACGACGGTAGCATTATAAGGTGATCCCTCACTAAAATTTCAAGATAAAAATTGTGTCCTCCCCAAGTGTGCACCGTTGCAAAAGTTCATCGTTTCGAAGCACCACATGATGATCGGGTGTGATAGAATCTATGTTCACATACAACGGGTGCAAGCTAGTTTTGCACATGCGGAACACTTGGGTTAAACTTGATGAGCCTAGCATGTACATACATGGCCTTGGAACACAAGAGACCGAAAGGTCGAACATGAGTCATATAGTAGATATGATCAACATGGAGATGTTCACCATTGAAACCACCTCATCTCACGTGACGATCGGACTTGGGTTGGTGAATTTGGATCATGTTACACTCAGACAATGATACGTCTCCAACGTATCTATAATTTTTGATTGTTCCATGTTGTTATATTATCAATCTTGGATGTTTTATAATCATTTCATAGTCATTTTGTATCATTTTTTGGTACTAACCTATTGACATAGTGCCAAGTGCCAGTTGTTGTTTTTCCATGTTTTTTACATCGCAGAAAATCAATTTCAAGCGGAGTCCAAATGCCATGAAACTTTACGGAGAATTTTTATGGGTCAGAAGGAACACAACGGGCCCTGGCTGCGCCTGGGGGGTGCCCCGAGGGGAGCACAACCCGCGCCCTGGTGGGTTGTGCCCACCAAGGCGCGCCCTGGTGGGTTGTGCCCACCTCGGGCGCCCCCCGGACCGCTTCTTTGCTCTATAAATACCCAAATATTCTCAAAACCCTAGGGGAGTTGACGAAATATTGATCTAGCCGCCGCAAAGTCCAGAACCACCAGATCAAATCTAGACACCATCTCGGATGGGGTTCACCACCTCCATTGGTGCCTCTCTGATGATGCGTGAGTAGTTCTTTCTAGACCTTCGGGTCCGTAGTTAGTAGCTAGATGGCTTCCCCACTCTCCCTTGATTCTCAATACAATGGTCTCTTGGAGATCCATATGATGTAACTCTTTTCCGGTGTGTTTGTTGGGATCGATGAACTTTGAGTTTATGATCAGATCTATCTTTTTATATTCATGAAAGTATTTGAGTTCCTTTGATCTCTTTTATGCGTGATTGCTTATAGCCTCGTATTTCTTCTCCGATATTTGGGTTTTGTTTGGCCAACTTGATCTATTTATCTTGCAATGGGAAGAGGTGCTTTCTAGTGGGTTCGATCTTATGGTGCTTGATCCCAGTGACAGAAGGGGAACCGACACATATGTATCGTTGCTACTAAGGATAAAACGATGGGGTCTATCTCTAAATAGATAGATCTTGTCTACATCATGTCATCGTTCTTATTGCATTACTACGTTTCTCCATGAATTTAATACACTAGATGCATGTTGGATAGCGGTCGATGTGTGGAGTAATTGTAGTAGATGCATGCAGGAGTCGGTCTACTAATCTTGGATGTGATACCTATGTAATGATCATTGCCTTGATATCGTCGTGAGTATTTGAAGTTCTATCAATTGCCCAACAGTAATTTGTTCACCCACCGTTTGCTATTTTTCTGGAGAGAAGCCACTAGTGAAACCTACAGCCCCCGGGTCTCTTTCTCTTATTATTTTCCTTTGCGATCTACTTTTATTTGCTTTTATTTTTAGATCTATTAATCCAAAAACCCAAAAATCTTTGCTTCACTTTATTTTATTTGTGATCTATTTATTCAATCAATTACAACTTTCTCCCGCCACGCACCAATTTCTGGCACCGTTACCCGAAAGGGATTGACAACCCCTTTAACACATGGGGTTGCGAGGATTTGTTATCTGTGTGCACGGGCTGTTTACGTTATGTTGCTTGGTTCTCATACTGGTTTGATAACCTTGGTTTCGTATCTGAGGGAAATACCTACCGCCGCTGTGCTGCATCATCCCTTCCTCTTTGGGGAAATACCGACGTAGGTTCAAGCGGCATCAAAAGGAATTTCCGACGCTGTTGCCGGGGAAGGTTTTCAACATATACCAGGTTCCTAATCACAAATCTCATCTCCTTGCAATTTACATTATTTGCCATTTGCCTCTCATTTTCCTCTTCCCCACTTCACAACAATTTGCAGTTTTATTCGCCCCTCTTTTCCGTTTGCCGTTTTCTTACCGGATCTGTTTTTGAGTGCAATCTTGTTGTGTAGTCATCATGACTCAAGAGAACACCAAGTTATGTGATTTCTCAAATACCAACAACAATGATTTTATCGGCACTCCGGTTGCTCCTCCCGTCGCTAGTGCGGAGACTTGTGATATTAATACTGGTCTGCTGAATCTTGTTATGAAAGACCAATTTTCCGGTACTCCTAGATGTCGCGTCCCATCTTAATACCTTCGTGGAATTATGTGATATGCAAAAGAAAAAATATGTGGACAATGATGTGGTCAAGATGAAATTATTTCCCTTTTCTTTGTGTGATTCTGGAAAATTTTGGTTCTCTTCTTTGCCGCGTAATAGTATCGATTCTTGGAATAAGTGCAAAGATGCTTTTATTACTAAGTATTTTCTGCCAGCAAAAATTATTTCCCTTAGAACCCAGATCATGAATTTTAAGAAACTTTAACATGAGCATGTTGCACAATCTTGGGAAAAGATGAAAATGATGCTAAGGAATTACCCAACTCATGGGTTAAATCTTTGGATGATCATACAAAAAATTTACGCAGGGTTGAATTTTTTTTCTCGTGATCTTTTAGATTCCGCCGCGGGTGGTACTTTTATGGAAATTACTTTGGGTGAAGCCACTAAATTCCTTGAGAATATTATGGAAAATTATTCGCAATGGCATACCGAAAGAGCTAATACTAGTAAAAAAGTTAATTCGGTTGAAGAAATTTCTTCTCTGAGTGAAAAAGTTGATGCTCTTGTGAAATTGGTTGCTAGTGGAAGTGCTCCTATTGATCTTAATGATATTCCTTTGTCTACTTTGATTGAGCAAAAGAGTGATGCCATAGATGTGAATTTTATTTCTCGAACTAATTTCAACAACAATGCTTATAGAGGTAATTTTTATCCTAGGCCTTTTCCTAGTAATTCCGCTAATAATTATGGTAATTCTTATGGAAATCAATCTTATAATAATAATAGGAACACCTCTGATCTTGAGAACAATATTAAAGAACTTATCAATACACAAAAAGTTCTCAACACTTCCATAGAAGAAAAGTTAAGTAAGATTGATGATTTGTCTAGAAGTGTTGATAGAATTGCTCATGATGTGCAAAATCTCAAGATGAAATTTTTTGTGCCTAAGGTTGATGAATCAATTAAAGCACTTTATGTTTCTATGGATGAAAGTAAGAAAAGAACCGCTATGCTTAGAGCTAAAAGAGATTTTTTAGAAAAAACATTTTCTAGTGATTTCTTTCGCAAAAGTGATGAAGATCTTAAAATGATTGGTGTTTCTTCTATTGATTCCTTGTTTAGTAAAGTTAATATTGATGAAAAAGGGACTGGAGAAGAGTCAACTTTAGCTAGAAGGCGTCCCAATGACTCGGAGGGTGAAAATCTTGTTGAGAAAATTGATAAAGTGGGTTTGAAGAGGTCAAAACTTTAGCTAGCTTTGTGCCCACTCTTTTGGATTACAAAGACTTTAATTATGATAGTTGCTCTTTGATTGATTGTATTTCCTTGTTGCAATCCATGATAAATTCACCCCATGCTTATGAACAAAATAAAGCTTTTACTAAACATATTGTTGATGCTATGATGAAAGCTTTTATAGAAAAGTTAGAATTATAAGTTTCAATTACTAGGAAATTGCATTATGAGTGGGAACCTACTATCAAAGTCAAGATTAAAAATTATGAGTGTTTTGTGTGACTTGAGTGCTAGTGTTTCTACTATTTCGAAACCTTTATGTGATGTGCTTGGTCTTACCGATCTTGAAGAGTGTTCTTTGAATTTGCACTTGGCGGATTCTACTATTAAAAAGCCTATGGGAAGAATTAATGATGTTCTTATTCTTTCAAATAGGAATTATTTGCCCATAGATTTTATTGTTCTCGATATTGATTGCAATCCGTCTTGTCCAATTATTCTTGGTAGACTATTTTTACGCACTATCAGTGCCGTGATTGATATGAAAGAAGGCAATTTTAAGTTCCAATTTACTTTGAGTAAGGGTATGTAACACTTTCCTAGAACAAGAATTAAGCCACCATATAAATCAATCATGAGGGCATCTTATGGATCTCGAACCAAAGATGACAAAACTTAGATCCTTGCTTTATGCCTAGCTAAGGGCGTAAAACTATAGCGCTTGTTGGGAGGCAACCCAATGAATAAAATTTATTTTTGCTTTTTGCTTCCTATTTTTGAGTGTTAGCACAATTATGATACTATTATGATTGTGTTTTGTATGTTTTAATTAGTTTTTGTGCCAAGTAAAGCCTTTAGGATCTTCTTGGGTGATAGTTGTTTGATCTTGCTGAAAAAACAGAAACTTTTGCACTCACGAAAATAATTCTCGTTTTAACCAGAGAGCGATAAAATACCCATTCCACTTGTAATAGATCAATATGCAAATTTCTTAGGTCGTCCTAATATTTCAGAATTTTTGGAGCTACAGAAGTATTCGAAATAGTCAGATTGCTACACATTGTTCTGTTTTGACAGATTCTTTTTCTTTGTGTTGTGTGCTTATTTTGATGGCTCTATGGTTTTATTTGATGAGTTTTTGCCATAGACAAGTTGGAATACAGTAGATATAATGAAAGAACAAAATATGAATTGGTTTGATACAACACTTATAGTAGTGATTTATTATTCTTATATTAACGGATCTCACGAAGGTTTTGTTGAGTTTTGTGTGATCGAAGTTTTCAAGTTTTGGGTTATCTTACGACGGATGAAGGAATAAGGAGCCTAAGCTTGGGGATGACCCGACATCCAAGCTATTATCCAAAAATGAGCAACCAACTAAGCTTGGGGAAGCCCCCCGAGTGGCATCCCCTCTTTCTTCTAACGACCATCAGTATTTTACTCGAAGCTATATTTTTATTGGCCACATACTATGTGTTTTGCTCGGAGCGTCTTGTATGATATGAGTCTTTGCTTGTTTTATTTTGTGTTTTAAGTCTTGATCCTTTTCTAGACACACCTATTTGAGAGAGCCAAAATTATGCCATGACTTGTTAGAATTGCTCTCTATGCTTCACTAAGATTTTTTATGAGCTATGAAATTGCTCTAGTTCTTCACTTATATCTTTTTGAGCATGGTGTGCTTAGTATTTTTGAAGAAATTCTCTCTTGCTTCACTTAGATTTATTTGAGAGTTAGTAAAATTTTCAAGAAATTCTCTCAAGCTTCACTTAAATTAATTTGAGAGAAAGAAAAATTATGCTCATGATCTTCACTTATATTTGTTTGAGCTTGTGAAAAGCAGCAGATGAAAATTAGTCCCAAAGTGATAGATATCCAAGAAGGATATAATTAAAACTTTCATGAAGATCATTGGACAAAATCAACTTGATTCTTATTAATAGTTCTAAGATATGATGATGTGATATGTGAGTCATCTTGATGAGTAATTATTCTTTAGTAAGAATATTGGTGTTAAGGTTTGTGATTCCCTATGCAAGCATGAAAGTCAATAGTTATGCAATGAAATTATATCCTACTTATGGTGCATTATTCGGTGTTAGTTATGCTTAATGCTCGCTTATGAGATTATTCGTTTCTTGGTTGGTCACTTCTTAATCTTTTGCTAGCCTTCATTTTGCACTAAGTATGATCACTACTTGTGCATCCAAAAACCATTAAACCAGTTTTGCCATATGAGTCCACTATATCTACCTATATGCGGTATTATTTTTCCGTTCTAAGCAACTTTGCATGTGCCATCTCTAATTTTCACTATATCGACTTCTCTTTTGTGCGTTTGTTCCACACGCGGAGCGGCTGGTGAGGGGTGACTAATGTTTTCCATGCTAGATGTGTTATTCTCAATATGAGTGTTTATCCGCTTATCATTGCATGAGAGTAAGGCAAAGGTATTAGGGATGCCCAGTCCCGAAATGAAAAAAAATGACTTTACTTTATGTTGTCAAATAATAAATTCCTTGGAAAGTGTAGGTATGGAGGGCAACCATGGATATGGCTAGCCATGGAAAGTGAAAGTATGGTGGAAAAAGGAATAAACTTTATTTTCTATTTGGGAACCGCCTATGATATATCTAAGCATGGAAAGTATTGGTAACTCTAAGTCGTTTTCGTTGGTGGGATGGATACACCTCCCAAAATGTTTTTTTCTCTATGTTTTTCGCTTTGAGCTCTGCCACTTCTACAAATCCCTACTTCCCTATGCGAAGGGCCTTCCTTTTTATTTTATGCAATTTTTATTTTTGAATTTGAGTCTCCATCTTCTCTTATAAAAGCACCAACTAGGAGGCAATATGATTGTACTTGAGTATTGGATGTAGCTAATATGCGAGCGTGTTTCATGAATGGATCAATGGTTGAGCATGATGGGCTAGGGATAGCTTATTTTAGCGTTGATATTTTGAAAGACATGGTTTCTTGTTGATATGCTTGAGTATTTAAATTATCATGTCAAAACTAGACTATTGCTTTGAACAATATAAAAGTCCAAATGTCCATGCTATAAAGAAAGAAATATGATATGACATGTTAGGCAGCATTCCACATCAAAAATTCTGTTATTGTCACTTCCCTATTCGAGGATGAGTAGGCGTTAAGCTTGGGGATGCTGATATGTCTCCAACGTATTTATAATTTTTGATTGTTCCATCTTGTTATATTATCAATCTTGGATGTTTTATAATCATTTTTTGGTACTAACCTATTGACATAGTGCCAAGTGCCAGTTGCTATTTTTTCCATGTTTTTTACATCGCAGAAAATCAATATCAAATGGAGTCCAAATGCCACAAAACTTTGCAGAAAATTTTTATGGGCCAGAAGGAATACAACGGGCCCTGGCTGCGCCTGGGGGTCACCCAAGGGGAGCACAACCCACCAGGGCGCGCCAGGAGGCCCAGGCACGCCCCGGTGGGTTGTGCCCACCTCGGGTGCCCCTGGACCGCCTCTTTGTTCTATAAATACTCCAATATTCCCAAAACCCAAGGGGAGTTGACAGAATATTGATCCAGCCGCCACAGAGTCCAGAACCACCAGATCCAATCCAAGCACCATCCCGGATGGGGTTCACCACCTCCATTGGTGCCTCTCTGATGATGCTTGAGTAGTTCTTTGTAGACCTTCGGGTCCGTAGTTAGTAGCTAGATGGCTTCCTCTCTCTCTCTCTCTCTCTTGATTCTCAATACAATGGTCTCTTGGAGATCCATATGATGTAACTCTTTTTTGATGTGTTTGTTGGGATCGATGAACTTTGAGTTTATGTTCAGATCTATCTTTTTATATCCATGAAAATATTTGAGTTTCTCTGGTCTCTTTTATGCATGATTGCTTATAGCCTCATATTTCTTCTCCGATATTTGGGTTTTGTTTGTCCAACTTGATCTATTTATCTTGCAATGGGAAGAGGTGCTTTGTAGTGGGTTCGATCTTACGGTGCTTGATCCCAGTGATAGAAGGGGAACCGACACGTATGTATCATTGCTACTAAGGATAAAACGATGGGGTCTATCTCTACATAGATAGATCTTGTCTACATCATGTCATCGTTCTTATTGCATTACTCCGTTTCTCCACGAACTTAATACACTAGATGCATGCTGGCTAGCGGTCGATGTGTGGAGTAATAGTAGTATATGCAGGCAGGAATTGGTCTACTAATCTTGGACGTGATGCCTATGTAATGATCATTGCCTCGATGTCGTCATGAGTATTTGAAGCAACAGTAATTTTTTCACCCACCGTTTGCTATTTTTCTCGTGAGAAGCCACTAGTAAAACCTATGGCCCCCGGGTCTCTTTCTCTTATTATTTGCCTTTACGGTCTACTTTTATTTGCTTTTATTTTTAGATCTATTAATTCAAAAACCCAAAAATACTTTGCTGCACTTTATTTTATTTGTGATCTATTTATTCAATCTATTACAACTTTCTCCCGTCACGCACCAATTTCTAGCACCATTACCTGAAAGGGATTGACAACCCCTTTAACACATCGTGTTGTGAGGATTTGTTATCTGTGTGTAGGTGTTGTTTACGTTGTGTTTCTTGGTTCTCCTTATGGTTCGGAAACCTTGGTTTCATATCTGAGGGAAATACCTACCGCCGTTGTGCTGCATCATCCCTTCCTCTCTAGGGAAATACCGATGTAGCTTCAAGCGACATCAGACAACTGGAGGGATGTTGATTTGAGTGGGAGTTCTTAGGTAATATGATTAATTGAACTCATTATCATGAACCATAGTCTAAACTTGCCTTTGCAAATTTATGCTGTAGATCTATGGCTCACGCAGTAGCTCCCCTGAATTTCAATGTGTTCCTAGAGAAAGCTAAGCTGAAAGATGATGGAAGTAACTTTAGGGAATGGGCCCGTAATCTGAGGATTATCCTCACGGCTTCCCATAAGGCTTATGTCCTTAATGCACCGCTTGGTGCGCCACCCCCTCCAGCAACTATGGACATTGTGAACGCCTGGCTGTCGCGTGTTGATGACTACTCAATACTTCAGTGCGCCATGTTGTATGACTTAGAGCCGAGACTTCAAAGGAGTTTTGAAAGTCATGGAGCATATGAGATGTTCCTGGAGTTGAAGTTTATCTTGGAGAAGAATGCCCGGATCGAGAGGTATGAGACCTCCGATAAGTTCTATGCATGCAAGATGGAGGAGAACAGGTCTGTCGGTGAGCACATACTCAGAATGTCTAGGTACTACAACCGTCTGGCTGAGTTGGGTATTGAGCTCCTGCCAGAGGTTGTCACTTACAGAGTTCTTCAATCGCTACCACCTAGCTACAAGAGCTTTGTGTTGAACTATAACATGCAAGGGATGAACAAGTCAGTCTCCGAGCTGTTCGCGATGTTGAAAGTTACTGAGTCAGACATCCAGAAGGAGCATCAAGTGTTAATGGTGAACAAATCCACTAGTTTCAAGAAGAGAAAGGGAAAGAAGGGTGGCAAAGCAGTTGCTCCTCCCGTGAAGAAACCCAAGGCTGGACCCAAGCTAGAAACTGAGTGCTTCTATTGCAAGGGAACTGGCCACTGGAAGTGGAACTGCCCCAAGTATCTAGCCGACAAGAAGGGGGCCAACGTCAACAAAGGTATATATGATATACATGTTATTGATGTGTACCTTACCAACTCTCGTTGTAGTGCCTGGGTATTTGATACCGGTTCGGTTGCTCACATTTGCAACCCAAAGCAGGAACTACGGAATAAACGGAGGCTTGCGAAGGACGAAGTGACGATGCATGTGGGAAATGGTCCAAGGTTGATGTGATCGCCATCGACATGCTCGCTCTTCGATTACCATCGGGATTAGTAATGAACCTGAATAATTGTTATTTAGTGCCTGCATTGAGCATGAACATTATATCTGGATCTTGTTTAATGCGAGACGGTTACTCATTTAAATCAGATAATAATTGTTGTTCTATTTATATGGGTAATACCTTTTATGGTCATGCACCCATTGTGAGGGGTTTATACTTATTGAATCTCGATAGTGATGATACACATGTTCATAACATTGATGCCAAAAGATGTCGAGTTGATACTGATAGTACCAATTTCTTGTGGCACTTCCGCTAGTCATATTGGTATAAAGCGCATGAAGAAACTCCATGCTGATGGACTTTTGGAGTCACTTGATTTTGAATCACTTGACACATGCGAACCATGCCTCATGGGCAATATGACTAAGACCCCATTTTCCGAAACAATGGAACGGGCAACTGACTTGTTGGAAATCATACGTATTGATGTGTGCGGCGCAATGAGCGTTGATGCGCACGGTGGATATCGTTACTTTCTCACCTTCACCGATGACTTGAGTAGATACGGGTATATTTACTTGATGAAGCATAAGTCTGAAACGTTTGAAAAGTTCAAGCAATTTCGGAGGGAAGTTGAGAATCGTAACAAGAAGATTAAATTCCTACGATCCTATCGAGGGGGAGAATATCTGAGTTATGAGTTTAGCAATCACTTAAGACAATGTGGAATTGTTTCACAGTTGACGCCACCTGGAACACCACAGCGTAATGGTGTGTCTGAATATCGTAATCGTACCTTATGGATATGGTGCATTCTATGATGTCTCTTGCCGATTTTCCACTATCGTTTTTGAGTTATGCATTAGAGACGGATGCATTCACTTTAAATAGGGCACCATCTAAGTCCATGGAGACGACGCCATATGAATTGTGGTTTTGCAAGAAACCTAAGTTGTCATTTCTTAAGGTTTGGGGCTACGATACTTATGTCAAAAGGCTTCAGCCGGAAAAGCTCGAACCCAAAGCGAACAAATGTGTCTTCATAGGGTACCCAAAAGAGACGGTTAGGTATACCTTCTATCTCAGATCCGAAGGCAAAGTGTTTGTCGGTAAAGAACGGGTCCTTTCTCGAGAAAGAGTTTCTCTCGAAAGAATTGAGTGGGAGGAAGATAGAACTTGATGAGGTTGTTGAACCTCTAACTCAACCAGTGAGTAGAGAAGCATAGAAAGATGTTTTTGTGACACCTACGTCACTTGAAGAGGAAATCAATGATAGTGATCATGAAGTTTCGGATCAAGTTACTATCGAACCTCGTAGGTCGACAAGGGTACGTACAGCTAAGGCATAGCCTAGTGGTGGGAAGGGGTTGATGCCTTCCCACCCACCCAGGTTCAAGGCATGGTACTTGCAGTTTGGGTTTGTTGCACCAATTATACTGTAGGGGGTTCCCTTACAGTCTTTTTGTCAAAAAAATAAAGGGTGCGTACAGCTCCTGAGTGGTACAACAACCCTGTATTAGATGTCATGTTGTTGGACAACGATGAACCTACGAGCTATGTAGAAGCAGTGGTGGGCCTGGATTCCAAAAAATGGTTAGAGGCCATGAAATCCGAGATGGGATCCAAGTATGAAAACAAAGTATGGACTTTGGAAGTATTACCTGAAGGGCGAAAGGCCATTCAGAATAAATGGATCTTCAAGAAGAAGATGGACGCGGATGGTAATGTCACCGTCTATAAAGCTCAACTTGTGGCAAAGGGGTTTACACAAGTTCAAGGAGTTGACTACGATGAGACTTGATGCTTAAGTCCATCAGAATCATGTTAGCAATAGCTACATTTTTTGATTATGAAATCTGGTAGATGGATGTCAAAGTAGCGTTCCTTAATGGTATCCTTAAGGAATAGTTGTATATGATGCAACCAGGCGGTTTTGTCGATCCAGAGAATGCTAACAAAGTGTGCAAACTCCGACGATCCATTTATGGACTGGTGCAAGCATCTCGGAGTTGGAATGTTCGCTTTAATGAGGTGATCAAAGCATTTGGGTTTATACAAGTTTTTGGAGAATCTTGTATTTACAATAAAGTGAGTGGGAGCTCTATAACGTTTCTAATATTATATGTGGATGGCATATTGCTGATTGGAAATAATATAGAACTTTTGGAAAATGTGAAGGAATATTTGAACAAGAGTTTTTCAATGAAGGACCTAGGAGAAGCTGCTTTCATATTAGGCATCAAGGTCTATAGAGATAGATAAAGACGCTTGATAGGACTTTCACAAAGCACTTACCTTGATAAGATTTTGAAGAAGTTCAAAATGGATCAGTCCAAGAAGGGGTTCTCGCCTATTTTGCAAGGTGTGAAGTTGAGTCAGACTCAATGCCCAACGACTACACAAGGGGAGCCAAAGAATATTCTCGAGTATTAGCAGCTGAGTTGTCAAATCAACCACACCTGAAGGACTTAATATCTGCAGCAAAGTATTTAGTAGCAAAGTAGTATGGAAGTAACGATAACAGTGGCAGAAGTAACAGTAGCAGTTTTTTAGCAGTTGTAACAGTGGCAACGGAAAAGTAACTAAGCAAAGATCAATATGTGAAAAGCTCGTAGGCAATGGATCCATGATGGGGGATTATGTCGGATGGCATTCATCATGCAACAGTTATACCATAGGGTGACACAGAACTAGCCCCAGTTCATCAATATAATGTAGGCATGTATTCCGAATATAGTCATACGTGCTTATGGAAAAGAACACGCATGACACCTTTTGTCCTACCCTCCCGTGGCAGCGGGGTCCTATTGGAAACTAAGGGATATTAAGGCATCCTTTTAATATAGTGTCGGACCAAAACATTAGCACTTCATGAATACATGAACTCCTCAAACTACGGTCATTACCGGGAGTGGTCCCGACTATTGTCACTCCATGGTTGCCGGATCATAACATGTAGTAGGTGACTATAACTTGTAACATCAGATCAAGAACACAAATATATTCATGAAAACATAATAGGTTCAGATCTGAAATCATGGCACTCGGGCCCTGGTGACAAACATTAAGCATAGCAAAGTCATAGCAACATCAATCTCAGAACATAGTGGATACTAGGGATCAAACCCTAACAAAACTAACTCGATTACATGGTAAATCCCATCCAAACCATCACAGTCCAGCAAGCCTACGATGGAATTACTCACGCACGACGGTGAGCATCATGAAATTGGTGGTGGAGGATGGTTGATGATGACGATGGTGACAGATTCCCCTCTCCGGATCCCCGAACAGACTCCAGATCTGCCCTCCCGAGGAAGAACGCGGCTTGGCGGTGGCTCCGTATCGTAAAACATGATGAATCCTTCTCTCTGATTTTTTTTCTCCCCGAAAGAGAATATATGGAGTTGGAGTTGAGGTCGATGGAGGTCCAAGGGGCTCACAAGGTCGGAGGGCGCTCCCCAGGGGGGTGGGCATGCCCCCCACACTTGTGGCTACGGTGTGGACCCCTACTGCTGATTCTTTTGCCAATATTTTTTTATTAATTCCAAAACTTGACTCCGTGAAGTTTCGGTTCATTCCGAGAACTTTTTATTCTGCACAAAAATAACACCATGGCAATTCTGCTGAAAAGAGCGTCCGTCCGGGTTAGTTCCATTCAAATCATGCGAGTTAGAGTCCAAAACAAGGGCAAAAGAGTTTGGAAAAGTAGATAGGACGGAGACGTATCAACTCCCCGAAGCTTAAACCTTGGCTTGTCCTCAAGCAATTCAGTTGACAAACTGAAAGTGATAAAGAAAAACTTTTACAAACTCGGTTTGATCTTGTTGCAAATATGTAAAGCCAGTATTCAAGTTTTTAGCATAGATCATGAACTAACCGTATTCACAATAATATTTAGGTCTCACATTTACTCATATCAATGGCATAATCAACTAGCGAGCAATAGTAATAAATCTCAAAACAATCATGATATGATATAACAAGATGGTATCTCGCTAGCCCTTTATGAGACTGCAAAACATAAATGCAGAGACACCCCTGAAGATCAAGGACTGACTAGACATTGTAATGCATGGTAAAAGAGATCCAGTCACAGTCATACTCAATATAAATTAATAACACTGCATACAAATGACAGTGGTGCTCTCTAACTAGTGCTTTTTATAAGAGGATGCTGACTCAGCAATAAAAGTAAATAGATAGGCCCTTCGCAGAGGGAGGCAGGGATTTGTAGAGGTGCCAAAGCTCGAGTTTTCAAATAGAGATAAATAATATTTTGAGTGGTCTGCTTTCATTGTCAACATAACAACTAAGAGATCTCGGTATCTTCCATGCTACATACATTATAGGCGGTTCCCAAACAGATGGTAAAGTTTATACTCCCCCACCACCAACAAGCACACTCCATGGCTGGTCCAAAACAATGGGTGCCGTCCAACTAACAACAATCCTGGGGGAGTTTTGTTTGCAATTATTTTGATTTGATTTGCTTTGAGCAAGGGACTGGGCATCCTGGTTACCGGCCATTTTCTCGTGAATGATGAGCGGAGTCCAGTCATCATGAGAATAACCCACCTAGCATGGAAGATATTGATAGCCCTAGTTGATACATGAGAGATTTGAGCATACAAAACAGATTATTATTTGAAGGTTTAGAGTTTGACACATGCAAATTTACTTGGAACGGCAGGTAGATACCGTATATAGGTAGGTATGGTGGACTCATATGGAACAACTTTTGGGTTACAGAAGTGGATGCACAAGCAGTATTCCCGCTTGTACAAGTGAAGGCTAGAAAGAGACTGGGAAGCGACCAACTAGAGAGCGACAATAGTCGTAAACATGCATTGAGATTAACCAACATTGAATGCAAGCATGAGTAGGATATAAATCACCATGAACATAAATATCGTAGAGGCTATGTTGATTTTGTTTCAACTACATGCGTGAACATGTGCCAAGTCAAGCCACTCGAATCAGTCAAAGGACGATACCATCCTATCATACTACATCGCAACCATTTTAATTTCCATGTTGGCACGCAAGGTAAACCATTATAAAATCCTAGCTAATTAAGCATGACATGAGTAACTATAACCTCTAATTGTCATTGCAAACATGTTTCATTCATAATAGGCTGAATCAGGAATGATGAACTAATCATATTTACAAAAACAAGATAAGTCGAGTTCATACCAGCTTTTCCTCATCTCAATCATTTCATCATATATCATCATTATTGCCTTTCACTTGCACGACCGAATGGTGTGGATAAATAATAATAGTGCACGTGCATTGGACTAAGCTGGAATCTGCAAACATTTATTCAAAGGAGAAGACAAGGTAATATGGGCTCTTTGTTAGATCAACAATAATGCATATGAGAGCCACTCGACATTTGCATCATGGTCTTCTCCTCCCGGCCACCAAAGAAAAGAAAAGAATTTCAAAGAAACACACTGAATAAAGTAAAATAAGAACGAGAAAACTATTTACATGGGAAAGCTCCCAACAAGAAAAAGAAGAACATGAAATCTTTTTGGGTTTTCTTTTAATATTACTACTAAGCATGCATAGAAAGTAAACTAACTACAACTAATTTTTTTGTTTTTCTTAAGGTTTATCAAACACACAAGAAGAAAGCGGAAAAAACTAGCATGGATAGTACAATGAAAAAGTATGAGCAGCGACAACTGAAATGAGTGTGTGAACATGAATATAATGTCGGTGAGAAATACGTACTCCCCCAAGCTTAGGCTTTTGGCCTAAGTTGGTTTAAGGCCACTGGCCTGGTGGATATCCAAAGTTGTAGGTGGGGTTGTACTGAGACGCATCTGCTACTGCCTGAAGGGCTGCAGCATGGAGGCGAGCAGCCTCAGCTGTTCTCTCATACTCGTCTGCCTCCTCTCTAGTTATAAAATATCGTCCCTTTGCCTGAAAGTTAAAGAAAGCAGGAGCAGGAAGAGTAACAAGGACGACACGCCCTCTATCAAAGATTGGTCGGTATTGGAGGATCTGTTCATTCCTCTTAAGAAACTGGTGGCGTATCATAGCCTCATAATCCAGAAATGCAGGTGGCAACTCAATATCATAACTTCTAATAGGTACATTCAAATAGTTAGCTAAACGAGTTGCATAAGTCCCACGAAATAAATCTCCATATTTAGAATTAAGGTGTAACCTTCTAGCAATAATGGCTCCCAAATTATATCTTTTATCACCTAACACCGCACACTTGAGGATACTAAGGTCTGGGACGCAAACATGGTAAAGCTCATGTTTACCATTAATACACCTACCGATAAAGAGAGCAAAATAATGTATGGCAAGAAAGTGAATGCTCCCTATGGTTGCTTATGTGATATTTCTAGTTTCTCCAAGAGTGATACTAGCAAGGAAATCATTATATTCAGATTTCCGAGGCTCACTAAGACTACCCCATTTGCGGAATTTTACTGCATCACAAAAGTCTTCTAGGTCCATAGTATAAGATTCATCATAAAGATCAAACAAGACAGTATGAGTATTACGTTTGGATGAAAACTCAAACCTCCGCACGAATGAATCGATGAGATAATAATACTGTAAGCAATGGTTTGATAAAAAAATCCTCAAGGCCGGCATTTTGTACATACACATAGAATTCATCCTTGAAACCTGCACAATCCATAAATTCATCTGACGGCCATTCACACGGCTTCACTTGAGCTTCCCTTGGTGGTTCAAGGTCTTGCTCATGAATCGCAGGCCTTGGTCCTTGCTTCCTCGAAGAACCACCTTGATACATTTTCCTGGACATTTTTCTTCCTCTGAAAAATTTCTGAAATTTTTAGTAACTCAAAATAAAAGTGAAGCAAACTCAACAAAATTGATAGCAACTACTCCTACAAGTGCCTAGAAGCTAAATCATGCATCAAAACTACTTTGGACCATATAAATTTGACATGCAAATTCAAGAACAGGGTCACCAAAGCAGCAAGAATTTGCAATAAATAAAGCACTAGAACAAAAACTACTTGGACCATTGGAGGAGTCACATACCGAAGATCAATCCCCCAAAGCAGTTTTGTGAATGGGCTTTGAGCAGGACATCGAAAATGGCAGCAAGATGAGCAAGAACATGAGTTTGAGCAATGGAGTGATTTTTTCTGGAGGAAGAATGATTGGATGGGTGCTGGAATAAGTGGAGGGGGGCCACATGGGGCCCACAATGTCAGGGGGCGCGCCCTTCACCCTTGTGGCCAGCTCGTGAGGCCCCCTGGTGTGTTCCTTGCACTAGAAATTCTTAAATATTATATAAAAAATCATATCAAATTTTCAGGGCATTTGGAGAACTTTTAATTTTGGGACAATTTGTATTGCATGAATAATTCAGAAACAGACAAAAAATACTATTTTGCTTTACTTAAACTAAATAATAGAAAGTAAAAGATGGGTACAGAGAATTGTGCCTTCTAAATTCATCCATCTCATGCTCATCAAAAGGAGTCCATTAACAAGGTTGATCAAGTCTTATTAATAAACTTCTTACGAGTGACATGAAATCGGAGAACTTTCGAATAACACTAGGTTACCTCAATGGGGATATGCATGTCCCCAACAATAAGAATATCATATTTGTTTTTGACGGTAGGTAGAGGGAATTTAAAATCTCCAATGGTAATAGTTGAAACTTTTCCAATAGAATTGATACTATGAACTTGAGGTTGTTTCCTCGGTAAGTGTACCGTATGCTCATTACCATTAACATGAAAAGTGACATTGCCTTTGTTGCAATCAAGAACATCCCGTGCAGTATTCAAAAAGGGTCTACCAAGGATAATCAACATACTATCATCCTCGGGAATATCAAGAATAATAAAGTCCGTTAAGATAGTAACGTTTGCAACCGCAACAGGCACATCTTCACAAATACTGATGGATATAGCAGTTGATTTATCAGCCATTTGCAAAGAAGTTTCAGTAGGTGTCAACTTATTCAAATCAAGTTTACAAAGAGAAAGGCATAACACTAACACCGGCTCCAAGATCACATAAAGCAGTTTTAACATAGTTTCTTTTAATGGAGCGTGGTATAGTTGGTACTCTGGGATTTCCAAGTTTCTTTGGTGTTACACCGTTAAAAGTATAATTAGCAAGCATGGTGGAAATCTCAGCTTCCGATATCTTTCTTTTATTAGTAACAATTTCTTTCATGTACTTAGCATAAGGAGGCATTTTAAGCATATTAGTCAAACGTATACGCAAAAAGATAGGTCTAATCATTTCAGCAAAGCGCTCAAAATCCACATCATCCTTTTTCTTGGATGGCTTAGGAGGAAAGGGCATGGATTTCTGAACCCATGGTTCTCTTTCTTTACGGCGTTTCCTAGCAACAAAGTCTCTCTTATCATAACGTTGATTCTTTGATTGTGGGTTATCAAGATCAACAGCAGGTTCAATCTCTACATCATTATCATTACTAGGTTGAGCATCAACATGAACATCATTATTAACATTATCACTAGGTTTATGTTCATTACCAGATTTTGTCTCAGCATCAGAAATAGAAATATCATTGGGATTCTCAGGTGTATCTATAGCAGGTTCACTAGCATGCAAATTCCTATCAGTTTTCTTTTTCTTTTTAGTACGAGGACTAGGTGCTTCAGTATTAATTCTCTGAGAATCCTGCTCAATTCTCTTAGGATGGCCCTCAGGATACAAAGGTTCCTGGGTCATCTTACCACCTCTAGTCATAACCCTAAGAGCATTATCATTGTTCTTAATATTCAACTCATTAAGCAAATCATCTTGAGCCTTAAGTACTTGTTCTACTTGAGTTGTAACCATGGAAGCATGTTTATTAATAACCTTAAGATCATTAACAGTACTATTCATATAATTGCTCGAGTGATTAAGCATGTAAGCATTGCGTTTCAATTGTCTACTAACATAAGCATTGAAATTTTGTTGTTTAACAATAAAATTATAAAACTCATCAAAGCATTGACTAGCATACTTATTATGAGGAATATCAGCTTCATCAAATCTACAGACAGAGTTTACCTCTACTACCTGTGTCATGGAATTGTCACGGCAGATGTCCTATCAGAAGGACTTAGTCGTCGGGCCATCACAACTAGGAAGCTTAAAGGGGTTAATCAAGACAAAGGACACGAGAGGTTTTATACTAGTTCGGCCCCTTACAATGAAGGTAAAAGCCTACGTTTAGTTGTGTTGATATTGCTGGGGTTTCGATCACCAAGAGGCTAGTTCGCCGACTTGGTTATAGATCTCTTGTTTTCTTGCCCTAAGCCGCCACCGGGTCGTCCCCTTATATACACGGGTTGACGCCTGGCGGCCTACAGAGTCCCGGCCGGCTTATAAAGCGTGTCCGTCTCGGTGACTTCTTTTACATGACTTTCTTTACAAGTATTTCCTTAAATATGGCGGTTTACAATATTGGGCCTTAAGCCGCCTCTAGGCCTTTAGGCCTTCTATAAGATTTAATAAACTATCATCTTGAATGTCTACTGGGCTTCCTTTGTGACCCGCCATTGGGGCTGACCCGGCCCCTCCTGGGCGGGTTATAACTGATAGCTATATCCCCAACATTAGGCCCCAGGTTGACTTTGAACTTTGTTCTTTGTCAATCTTCAACATTTAAACAAAATCCATCTTCTTATCCTCGTAGAAGTTTTTTGTAACCAGCCATGACGTCATCTCTTGAAAACACGAAAAACTTTCATGATGTCATCTTCTCATCGGATCTTCATCTTTAATGCTTTCCGAGAATCGAGGCGTCCATTTAGTTAGATAACCATTATTCGGGTCTTCCTTGATTTTCGCGCCCGCCTGTTGGATTATCCCCTTATAAATAGACATGACCCGGTCTTTTCTCATTCCTCTCTCTTCTTCCTCTCGCAACTCCACTACAACTTGAGCCCCGCCGCCATCACAGAGCATCTCGTCGTCGTCGACTTTGGCCGCTGCATCAACCAGAGTCGGTTCAGAGAACGGCGGCGATCTTCCGTGGAGGATCCGTGGCCATAAGTATTCGCCCTCCATTCATCAGATCCGCATTTACATCTTCTAGGTTTTCCTGCATGTTCTTCGTAGTTCTTCGCGGTTCTTCGCAGTTCTTCCACTGCCTCCTCTTCTTGATCCAAAAAGAGATATATGCTTGTGCGGTAGCTGTTTGGTGCCTACTCTTGACATTAGCAGATCCCTTTTCCCGATATAAAGGCCTCATTAGGACTTCAAACTCATCTGTGCTAAACTTTTAGGTCTATATTTTTTTCCATTTTGAATAGCCATTTGATCTGGAATAATATCAAGCCATTTGGGAAACTTGTTTGTCTCAACCCTTAGCTGAAATTACTTTCTCAAATATCTGTAGTCATGGCGGCTTGTTGTGCCGGCTTACTTTTCCTTATATGAAATTAGCCCTTACTTAAGCCGCCATTACTCCCCTGTATCATCATCATTTACTTTCACCATTGTCATTGAATTAAGCCGGTATACTGCTTTCATTTCAGTTCATCTTTTGAACATCATGCCGTCCAAAGCACCAACTATCTGCAACTGGGTTCCCTCAACAGTCACTGAGGACAATCTGAAGGAATTATTTACCATAGGTTTTTTTGCCAGGGAAGAATGTTATGTACTATCGTGCGCCTGACCCGGAGGAGGAACGGCCCAATGCAAAAGATGGTGAAGTTATCGTCTTTTCTGATCACATGAACCGTGGCTTTTCCCACCCCAGCTCAAAGTTCTTCAGAGATGTCCTCCATTTTTTCAAACTCCACCCTCAAGACATCGGGCCTAATTCCATATCCAATATCTACAACTTCCAAGTTCTTTGCGAGGTCTACCTTCAAGAAGAACCTACTGTGGAACTCTTTAGAGAGTATTTTTATCTGAACCGCCAGAATGAGTGCACCAATGGCCCTAGCCCGGAACTTGGAGGTATCTCAATTCAGCATCGACAAGGCGCCGTCTTCCCCCTAATAGTCTTGTCGAGTCATCCCAAGGACTGGAATCAGACTTGGTTTTATTGTCAAGACACTTCACCAGCAAATGAGCATCCACTGCCGGGTTATCGCGCAGAGCGTCTTGACTCCAAATTTGCACTCACTGACAAGCTCACTGCCACCGAATGCAAGAAGCTGATACCATCCATTAAAATGATTAACACTTTATTAGGGAACGTTTAACCGGAGTTGACTTAACCCATTGCTGGGTTGCGTGGCGGGTCATCCCTCTAAGCCGCTGATCCAAACTGATGTACGAATATGGTGGAGGCCCAGAAGAGTCTCTTCGTCACAGCTCTGTTCAATTAATGGAAGAAGATATTTCTTCAATGTCAACTCTTATGGTGAACGGTTAATACGAAGACTGCAGTAAAGTCGGGTTAAACCCTTTCTGCAAGCTTAACCCGGTGCCAGAGGTAAAGAACATCTTCCCTCTTCCTCTTTGCATTTTCCTCAGCTGTTTTAAATACTTGCATGACCTTTCATCTTGCTTGTTTGTTTATAGGACAAATCTGATTTTTGGAAAGCCAAGTACGATCACGAAGCCGCCAAGAAAGCCAGAGCCGCCGCCATAACCGCCAAGAAGATGACCCGGAGATCTAAGAAGAAGAAGAAAAGCACCGCTGAAGATCTATTGAAGCTTGATGATGATACTTCTGAGTCGAAGGTAGCCCTTGACTCCCTTGGCCAGCTTTTTAACAATCTTATTAACACTGATCATTGCCAGGACGACACAGGGGCCAGTCAGGCCGTGGAAGAAGAGGTAACTATTTCCTCCGACTCAGCCCATTTGCCAAGACAGAAACTTCGAGTCGTAACCCGGAAAGTAAGGTTTTCACACCCTTTGGCATATCTGGACCCTCATTTTCTTTTGAAAAAGCAGCAACATGAGAGCCGCCGACAGGCCCGGAACGTCGATGAACCACTTGTTGTTCTTCAACAAACTCCTCAAAAGTGCCAGAATGAGGTTTAGTCCTTCACTTTTTACTTTCCATTAATGGATCTTCTCCCTTGTATTACTAACTTTATTTTATCTTTGCATGAGGTGTCCCGCTCTTTTGGCGACTCATCTCAAACTCAATTCCCGGCCTTTAAGACAGCCCCTGGATAAGGAAGAAAACATCTTTCCTCCGTGTCTTTCAAACTGCTTCTTTTTTATACTGACTGTTTCATAATATCTTTCTTAGTGGTCAAGGCTAAGTCCAAGAAGGCCAAGGTAACTAAGTCGGTGGAAGACCCGCAGTCCTTGCACCTGAACCGGCAATGCCACCTTCTCCTCCATTAACTGAAGCTCCAGAACACCCGCCTGTCAGTGCTGAAGTAAATCCTCCTGAGCCGTCAGTTGACGATACCACCGTTAATCCTTCTGCAACTGGACCATCCAGTTCGGCCAACCCGCCATCACCATCTGCGCAAGACGTTCTGATCATCGGAAGCCGCTTTGTTGAGCCGGGGAATCCCACCGTGTTGGCTCGTCACACGGTGAAACAAGAGGCGTTGGAGAGACAGAAAGTGCGTTTTGATATTTCGCATTATGGCCATCTGAATGCCAACGACATATTATCCGGCTATCTCAACCATGTGCACTCCAGCCATGACTCAGAGATCGAAATGGTCAAGCAGTTGCAGCTGAAGTACGAGGTATGTTCTTCCGGCTTACTTATATTCTGCCAGCCCCCAAGTCTTCAGATTATGAGAAAACCGGAATGATCTGTAGACTTTATGATATAGGCTAAGACTTTACCTTTAGATCTTTCTGAAGCCCAATAAAAAAGAACAAAGCTTCTCCTGTAGGCCCAAGGGCCGGTTCACTTAACCATAAACGAGCCGGTACTTTGAATTTCATAACTGTCTTGTACCGAATCCAACAAATATTGTAATCCGGCTTAACCTTGAGAGACTTTGCTGAATATCATACATTAGCCCCCATGTGCGAAGTGTTGTTACTTTGTAAAGTACTTGGGACTTGAAGTATTTTAGAGTCATTAGAAATTGTTTTGGCATACATTAGCCCCCAAGTGTCAAGTGGTTTTGCAATGCAAAAATACTTGAGACTTGAATCTTGACTCTTGGACTTTAATTGAAACCTTGACACATGTGTGTACATTTTGTACAATGCCTTATCTGAATTGTGCTCACAATTATCCGATGCGAAGACCCGGCTGGCGGATCAGGAAGCAGAAATCAAGTCTGCTGACGCCAGGCTGCAACTGAGTCTTGCTGAGACGGAAAATTTGAAAACCAGCTTGATTGTCAAGAACAAAACCTGGGCTGAGGAAAAAACACTGTTGACACAACGCATCGAGAAAGCTGAAGCAGCCCTTGAAGAGGTTACGACGGAGCTGGCCGGATTAAAAGACCGGGTGTCTCAAATGGTGTCCGCCATCTTCGATAAGTCATCTGTACTGATCTTTTGTACTTTCTGCTGACCCAGAATATAAACAGCTAACTGACCCTTTGTGGACAAAATATGTGCAGGCCCACGAAGCAAGAATCTGAGCCAAGACAACGTGACCAAACTGAAAGCGGTGTACACCTTAGTAGAGCAGTTGTACATTGGCGCACAACGGGCACTTGCCGCCATCTCTCCTGCCAATCAAGGACCCAACCGGCTCGGTGATGTCTTAAAAAAGCTGTCAAGCTTACCCGCCAGGTTCCAAGAAGTTAAGCGATCATGTGCCAGAGCCGGAGCGTTTACTGCCTTGAGCCACTCCAAGGCTTGGGTGCCAGATCTCGACCCGGCGGATGTAGCCGGACGATACCCCACGGTAAAGGAAGACGGGTCACTGTTTGAACAGGATGACTTCGTTGCTTGCGGAGGGAGGTGTGACCTCAGGCCACCATTCTTGGAGATGAAACAAATATCGATAAATACCAGCCGGGTTTTGACTTGGACAATAAGAAGATGGCGACTCCATCCTACAAAGTGATCGACCTTATCCCGCCGGTTCGTCAACATACTTTTGCTCTGGATATTGATCCAGCCGGCTTGATTGATGAAGAAACATAATTTACTGTTGTAGACGGTTTTGACTGGTCAAAACCTAACTTCCAATTAGCAGAAGGCGGTGAGCCGGCAAGGGAGGAGTGAAGACCATCTTCATGGGCTTTTAAAAGCCTTGTAATAGATTAGCTGTGAAAACACTGCATAATTTGCCTATGCCATCGCGCATAAGACACCGTGTGTGATTCTGTGTTTGCTGATGTCAATATATGCATCATATTTATGGTTGTCCCTGCAATATTTCCTCTCTGTTCCTGTATTTTGACCTCCGGACCACCAGTTTATATGACCCGGGTGATAAGGTTGATAATCAAGTCTTTGCGAGAAGTCAATGCTTCTGAATACCTGATGATTATCATGTCCCGGCGGCTTGTTGTCAAATAGTCAAGCCGGTGAAAAGACCATGATTGATTATTTTGAAATTGAGACAACAAAAAACCAATAAGACAAATAACAGGTGGTAAACAAAACTAGCCTTGTAACTAAAGGTTGGGGGTTTTCTGATTCGAATACGATCGTTAAACCAGACCAAAGGGGTTAAGCTAAGATTCGAATATGATCATATAGCCCCCAGTGGCTTTGGCGTTGCGCCAATCAAGAGGGTACCGACAGCTATGTTCTCTTTGGTTCGAATACGACCTATGTTTGAACAGGAAGCCCCCAAAATGACCTTGAGAGGTTTTTAACGACCCTGATTCGAATACGACCCAAGTCGGACCCAAAAGGGGTTAAGCTGTGATTCGAATACGATCAAGAAGCCCCCTAGTGAGTTTGGCTTTGAGCCGATCAAGAGGGTTACGACAGCTATGTTCTCTTTCCTCATCTAACAAGTCAAGTGCATCTTGTCTGGCATGTTCATTGTTAGCTTCAACATAAGCCGCCACACGGGGCGAGTCATGATGGATGTCACTAGGAAATACTGCTTCCGCTCCATAAACCATGAAGAAAGGTGTATAGCCTGTAGACCTGTTAGGGGTGGTGTTGATACTCCACAACACCGAGGGTAACTCCTCTACCCAACAACCCGGCGTTCCCTGCAAGGGAACCATAAGCCGGGGCTTGAGACCTTTTAAGATTTCCTGATTTGCTCTCTCAGCCTGACCATTGGATTGAGGATGAGCTACAGAAGAAACATCAAGCCGGATATGCTCGCGCTGACAGAACTCCTCCATAGCCCCTTGGGATAGATTAGTGCCATTGTCAGTGATAATGCTGTGTGGAAAACCAAAACGGAAGATCACCTTTTTCTTGAACTGAACCGTTGTGGCCGCATCACACTTACTCACTAGTTCTGCCTCAACCCACTTTGTGAATTTGTCACACTACTAGGAAAAGGGCTACTAATGGCGCACCAGTTTTGCCTACTAATGGCGCATCACTGGTGCGCCATTAGTATCACGCCACTAGTATTTTTTACTAATGGCACACCACTGGTGCGCCATTAGTATCTGGTATACTAATGGCGCACCACTGGTGCGCCATTAGTATAGGACACGGTGCGCCATTAGTATAGGCAAGTGGTGCGCCATTAGTATAGGCCACGGTGCGCCATTAGTATTTTTGAAATTTGAAGGCGGGAAAATAGTAATGGCGCACCGTCTAACCCCCACCGTGCGCCATTGCTATTTTTGAATTTTGAATTTGGATCTGGATCGTGATTTTTTTGCCCATTTTTTGCTCCTTTTTTTGCTCGTTTTTTGGCACGATATTATTTCAAATTTTGTTCCTATTTTTGGATCTTGTACGTTCTTTTGTCGTGTTCTTTTGCCGTAGAGGAGTTCGCCGGAGAGGAGGAGGTCACCGGAGAGGCGCTCGCCTACATCATCGGAGAGGAGGAGGAGGAGTTCGCCGGAGAGGAGGAGGAGTAGGTCGCCAGAGAGGAGGAGGAGTAGGTCGCCGGAGAGGAGGAGGAGGAGGAGGTCGCCGGAGAGGAGTTCACCGGAGCATCGGAGAGGAGGAAGGAGAAACCATGAGGGGATGGGAGGAGAGGAGGGAGGAGGAGCTCACCAGAGAGGAGGGAGGAGGAGCTCACCGGAGAGGAGGGAGGAGGAGCTCACCGGAGAGGAGGGAGGAGAAACCGTGAGGGGAGGGGAGGGGAGGAGAGGAGGGAGGAGGAGGTCGCCGGAGAGGAGGAGGAGGAGGTCGCCGGAGAGGAGGAGGAGGAGGTCGCCGGAGAGGAGGAGGAGGAGGTCGCCGGAGAGGAGGAGGGAAGTATGGCGGAGGAGAGAAGGGAAGATGGAGTGGAGGAGAGGAGGAGATGGAGTGGAGGAGAGGTGGAGTGGAGGAGAAAAATGAAGGAGGAGAGGACCACGCCTAGCCATATATATGGCATAGTAATGGCGCACCGCGGGCAGGTGCGCCATTACTAACTTTTTTTTATTTTTTTTTTATTTTGAATTTTGAAGGCGGGAAGATACTAATGGCGCACCATGGGCAGGTGCGCCATTAGTAATTTTTTTTTATTTTTTTGACTTATTTTGAATTTTGAAGGCGGGAAGATAGTAATGGCGCACCATGGGTAGGTGCGCCATTAGTAAGTTAGATTTTTTTTTGAATTTTTTTGCCACTCCAGATCTTAAAAGCCTCGTATCTTTTTTTCTGTTAGGTTTTTGAGGATTTTGAAAATGTTTAACGGGGTTCCCCCGTTAAATTCGGATGTAACTTTTCGAGTAGATGATTTTTCATATAAAAAACTTTTTCATCCGAGTTCGTACGCAAAAGTTATGCCCATTTTACAAATTCTCGAGAGATTTCGCAAATAAAGTCGAAATTCATATTTGTAAATTTTCCCAACAACTAGACCACATATCACATGGGAAACTTATTTTCTTTTATTTTTTTGACATTTCCATCATTTTAGTTTATTTTATAAAAAACTGAAAAGGCGGTCCACGAGGGGGGGTGCATTCGGTGGAAGTGGTGGCCAAGTTACTAATGGCGCACCGTGGGGGTGGTGCGCCATTGCTAGTTCAACTAGTAATGGTGCACCACTCCCACGGTGCGCCATTAGTAGTTTTGAAAAAAAATAAAAAAAACTTTTTTTACTAATGGCGCACCGTGGGAGTGGTGAGCCATTACTAGTTCAACTAGTAATGGCGCACCACTCCCACGGTGCGCCATTAGTAGTTTTGATAATTTTTTTTTAATTTTTTTTTACTAATGGCGCACCGTGGATGTGGTGCGCCATTAGTATTTGCACACTAATGGCGCACCAACACATGGTGCGCCATTAGTATATAGTAATGGCGCACCACATGTCTGGTGCGCCATTAGTGTCAATTCCATCTATAGCCCTTTTCCTAGTAGTGTCAACTGCCACTAAAAGATGTGTCTTTTTATCCTTAGACCTTTTGAAAGGTCCAACCATGTCAAGCCCACAGACTGCAAATGGTCAAGTGATTGGAATCATCCGCAACTCTTGAGCCAGCACATGTGCCCGTCGTGCAAATTTTTGACATCCATCACATCTACTGACCAGATCTTCTGCATCAGCGTGAGCCGTCAACCAGTAAAAACCATAACGAAAAGCTTTGGCCACCAGAGATTTTGACCTGGCGTGATGACCACAATCGCCTTCATGGATCTCACAAAGTATTTCTTGGCCTTCTTCAGGGGAAACACACCACTGAAACGCTCCAGAGACGCTGCGATGGTATAGCACTCCGTCAGAAATCATCATTGACTTAGACCGCTGGGTTATCTGTCGGGCCAGGGTCTCATCCGCTGGCAGCTCACCCCGGGTCATGTAAGCCAAGAACGGCACTGTCCAATCTAGGATGACGTGAAGAGCCGCCACCAACTGCGCCTCCGGGTCAGGAACGGCTAGATCTTCTTCTATAGGTAACCTAATAGACGGGTTATGCAAAATATCCAAAAAGGTGTTAGGTGGCACCGGCTTACGCTGAGATCCCAACTGGCTTAAAGTGTCAGCCGCTTCGTTCTTCCTACACTCAATGTGCTCCACCTGATAACCTTTAAAATGTCCTGCAACAACATCAACTTCACGGTGATAAGCCGCCATGAGAGGATCTTTTGAATCCCACTTGCCTGACACCTATTGAGCTACCAAATCTGAGTCGCCAAGACACCGGACCCGGCTCAGGCTCATCTCTTTAGCCATTCGAAGACCATGGAGCAACGCTTCATATTCCGCTGCGTTGTTAGTGCAAGGAAACATCAGCCGCAACACATAACAAAATTTGTCACCTCGAGGGGAGGTTAAAACAACTCCAGCCCCCGAGCCTTCCAACTGTCTGGACCCATCAAAGTGAATAGTCAATATGTGCTGTCTGGTTTCTCCTCCGGCATCTGCATCTCTGTCCAGTCATTAATAAAGTCAACCAGTGCTTGAGATTTGATCGCAGTATGTGGTACATACTTCAACCCATGAGACCCAAGCTCAATGGCCCACTTGGCGACTCGTCCAGTGGCTTCTCTATTTTGAATGATGTCTCCCAAAGGAAAAGAGCTAACCACAGTGATTGGGTGACCTTGAAAGTAATGTTTGAGCTTCCGGCTCGCCATGAACACCCCATACACGAGTTTCTGCCAATGTGGATATCTTTGCTTAGATTCAATCAACACCTCACTAACGTAGTAAACTGGCCATTGAACCGGATGTTCCTTGCCAACCTCCTTACGTTCCACCACAATTGCCACACTAACAGCTCGTGAGTTGGCAGCTACGTATAACAATAGCGGCTCTTTCTCAACTGGAGCAGCAAGGACCGGCAGCTTAGCAAGCTGTTTCTTCATATCCTCAAAAGCATAGTTTGCAGCATCGCTCCAAACGAAATCATCCGTTTTCTTCATCATCCGATACAAAGGCATCACCTTCTCCCCTAACCGGCTTATGAACCGGCTCAAAGCAGCAACATGACCCACCAGCCGTTGAACGTCATTGATGCATGTTGGTTTGGCCAGGGATGTGATTGCCTTAATCTTCTCCGAGTTAGCTTCAATACCTCGGTTGGACACCAATAAACCCAAGAGCTTGCCAGATGGGACTCCAAAAACACACTTGGCCGGGTTAAGCATCATCTTGTAGACCCGAAGGTTATCAAAGGTATCTTTCAGATCTGTGACCAAGGTTTCCTCTTTCCTAGACTTTACCACTATATCATCCACATAAGCATGAACATTACACCCAATCTGATTGTGAAGGCAATTTTGCATACACCGTTGATAAGTTGCCTTGGCACTCTTGAGCCCGAAGGGCATAGACACATAGCAGAAGGCTCCAAACGGAGTGATGAAAGCTGTCTTCTCCTACTCTTTGACTGCCATCTTGATCTGATGACAACCTGAATAAGCATCCAGAAAACTCAAACGTGTGCAACCCGCCATAGCATCGATCATCTGATCAATGCGGGGGAGAGCAAAAAGGTCAGCTGGACAAGCCTTGTTTAAGTCGGTGTAATCCACACACATACGCCAGGTGTCGTTCTTTTTTAGTACAAGCACCGGGCTGGCCAACCATTCTGGGTGAAATACTTCCACAATGAACCCAGCCGCCAAGAGCTGGGCTACCTCTTCTCCAATGGCCTTGCGCCTTTCCTCGTTGAATCATTGGAGAAATTGCCTGACTGGCTTAAACTTTGGATCAATATTGAGAGTGTGCTCGGCGAGTTCTCTTGGGACACCCGGCATGTCAGAAGGTTTACATGCAAAGATGTCCCGGTTCTCACGGATGAACTCGGTGAGCGCGCTTTCCTATTTTGGATCCAAGTTGGCACTGATGATGAACTGCTTGGATGAGTAACCGGGAACAAAATCAGTCGTCTTGGTGTCATCAGCTAACTTGAATTTCAACACCGGTTCATGCTCCGTTGTTGGCTTCTTTAAAGACGTCATATCTGCCAAGTCAACATTATCTTTATAAAACTTTAGCTCCTCTGTTGCACAAACAGACTCAGCATATGCAGCATCTCCTTCTTCACACTCCAGGGCTATTTTCCGACTTCCATGTACTGTAATGGTGCCCTTATAACCCGGCATCTTGAGCTGCAGATACATGATGACCCACAAGTATAGGGGATCTATTGTAGTCCTTTCGATAAGTAAGAGGGTCGAACCCAACAAGGAGCAGAAGGAAATGATAAGTGGTTTCCGGCAAGGTATTCTCTGCAAGTACTGAAATGAGTGGTAACAGATAGTTTTTTGATAAGATAATTTGTAACGAGCAACAAGTAACAAAAGTAAATAAGGTGCAGCAAGGTGGCCCAATCCTTTTTGTAGCAAAGGACAAGCCTGGACAAACTCTTATATGATGTAAAGCGCTCCCGAGGACACATGGGAATATCGTCAAGCTAGTTTTCATCACGTTCATATGATTCGCATTCGGTACTTTGATAATTTGGTATGTGGGTGGACCGGTGCTTGGGTACTACCCTTACTTGGACAAGCATCCCACTTATGATTAACCTCTATTGCAAGCATCCGCAACTACAACAAAAGTATTAAGGTAAACCTAACCATAGCATGAAACATATGGATCCAAATCAGCCCCTTACGAAGCAACGCATAAACTAGGGTTTAAGCTTCTGTCACTCTAGCAACCCATCATCTACTTATTACTTCCCAATGCCTTCCTCTAGGCCCAAATAATGGTGAAGTGTCATGTAGTCGACGTTCACATAACACCACTAGAGGAGAGACAACATACATCTCATCAAAATATCGAACGAATACCAAATTCACATGACTACTAATAGCAAGACTTCTCCCATGTCCTCAGGAACAAAAGTAACTACTCACAAAGCATAAACATGTTCATAATCAGAGGGGTATTAATATGCATATAGGATCTGAACATATGATCTTCCACCAATTAAACCAACTAGCATCAACTACAAGGAGTAATTAACACTACTAGCAACCTACTAGCACCAATCCCGGACTTGGAGACAAGAATTGGATACAAGAGATGAACTAGGGTTTTGAGATGAGATGGTGCTGATGAAGATGTTGATGGAGATTGCCCTCTCCCGATGAGAGGAGCGTTGGTGATGACGATGGCGATGATTTCCCCCTCCGGGAGGGAAGTTTCCCCGGCAGAACAGCTCCGCCAGAGCCCTAGATTGGTTCCGCCAAGGTTCCGCCTCGTGGCGGCGGAGTTTCGTCCGAGAAGATGGCTTATGATTTTTTTCCCATCGAAAGACTCCATATAGCAGAAGATGGTCACCGGAGGGCCACCAGGGGGCCCATGAGGTAGGGGGCGCGCCCAGGGGGTAGGGCGCGCCCCCCACCCTCGTGGGCAGGGTGTGGCCCCCCTGGTGAAGTTCTTGCTCTCAGTATTTTTTATATATTTGGAAAACATCTTCCGTGAAGTTTCAGGACTTTTGGAGCTGTGCAGAATAGGTCTCTAATATTTGCTCCTTTTCCAGCCCAGAATCCCAGCTGCCGGCATTCTCCCTCTTTATGTAAACCTTGTAAAATAAGAGAGAATAGGCATAAGTATTGTGACATAATGTGTAATAACAGCCCATAATGCAATAAATATTGATATAAAAGCATGATGCAAAATGGACGTATCAACTCCCCCAAGCTTAGACCTCGCTTGTCCTCAAGCGAAAAGCCGAAATCGAAAAATATGTCCACATGTTTAGAGATAGAGGTGTCGATAAAAATAAAATACAGACATGAGGGCATCATGATCATTCTTAGAACAGCAACTCATATAATTCTTTGTCATGTAATCTCTAATGCTAGAGTAATAATTCAATCACAATATCAAGTATGAATCGTAAACTTCATTGAAAACTAACAAACTACAATCTCAGTCATTGAAGCAATTGCAATTTGTCATAACATAGGAAAGAGTCAATGTATAAGAGCTTTTCAGCAAGTCCACATACTCAACTATCATATAATCTTTCACAATTGCTGACACTCACGCAATACTTATGGGTATGAAGTTTTAATCGGACACAGAGAAAGATAGGGGCTTATAGTTTTGCCTCCCAACATTTTACCTCAAGGGTAATGTCAACAGTAATAGTTCATGAAAACTCACATCCAATTAGCCATATATACCAGGATCTTTCCAACATATTGTGCTTGCCAAAGGATAAAATGTAAAAAGGAAGGGTGAAGATCACCATGACTCTTATGCAATGTAGGAGATAAAAGTAAAAGATAGGCCCTTCGCAGAGGGAAGCAGAGGTTGTCATGCGCTTTTATGGTTGGATGCACAAAATCTTAATGCGAAAGAACGTCACTTTATATTGCCACTTGTGATATGGACCTTTATTATGCAGTCTGTCGCTTTTATTACTTCCATATCACACGATCGTATAAAGCTTATTTCCTCCACACCAATCAATCATACATATTTAGAGAGCAATTTTTATTGCTTGCACCGATGACAACTTACTTGATGGATCTTACTCAATCCATAGGTAGATATGGTGGACTCTTATGGCAAGACTGGTTTAAGGGTATTTGGAAGCACAAGTAGTATCTCTACTTGGTGCAATGAATTTGGCTAGCATGAGGGGGAAAGGCAAGCTCATCATGTTGGAAGATCCAAGACAATATAATTTATCTCAGATGTAAGAAAACATAACCCCTTACGTTGTCTTCCTTGTCCAATGTCAACTCTTTAGCATGTCATATTTTAATAAGTGCTCACAATCATAAAAGATGTCCAAGATAGTATATTTATATGTGAAGACCTCTCTTTCTTTATTACTTCCTATTAATTGCAACGATGACCAAAACTGTGTTTGTCAACCCTCAATAACTTTTATTCATCATACTCTTTCTATGTGAGCTCATTACTCTCCATAAGATTCACACGATCTCTTTGTTTCTTTTTATTTCTTTCTCTTTTCTTTTATTCACTTAGAATCAAGGCAAAATAATCAAGCCCTTGACTCAACACTAATCTTTATTATATAGCTCACGGACTCGATTACATAGAAGGATAATAAAGCCAAACTCACAACTAGATCATACTAAGAAGTTTTATTCTACTAGATCAAGATATTACCAAAAGGATCAAACTAAGAAAAATGGTAAAGATAAAAGTGATGGTGATACAATACCGGGGCACTCCCCCAAGCTTGGCAGTTGCCAAGTGGAGTGCCCATACCAGATACTCAATTCTTCTTTGTTGATGGAGACGGTGGTGATTTTGTTGATGGCTTGTCGTCCTTCTTCCAAGGCATAGGCTCACCATCATAGAAGCATGACCGAGTCTCCTGAAACCTCAAATCTGCCCCAAACTCATCCTCTTGAATCTATATTCATACTCACAGTTTTGGTTTTGCAGGTCATAGATCTGGGCTTGGAGGTGCTCGTTTTTCTCATGAAGCTTGAAGATGGCCTCCCCAATGTCCTTGACGTCCAGCTTGTGGTTGTTGGTGAACTCTGTGATCATAATGTGATTGGAATCGAGTCCATGCTCCACCATCTCCTGACACTTGAAAACTTCTTGCTCCAATGCCTCGAGCCTTGCCTCCGTGCTTCCAGTCTTCCTTGGTCCCTCAGCATCGCGGATGTGCAACAACCCCTCACGCATCTCAATGGTTTGAGGGTGTTGCAGCACTTCTGCGAGGTAGGGGTTGATGAACTTCTTGAAGAACTGGTCCTTGGGGGCGCTTGAAGACGACATGACGACCCGGGTCTGTCAGAAAAATAGCTCGAAACAAAAACAGGGGATTTTTGCGTGATACAGGATTCAAAACCTTCGGGAGATTATATAATGAATTTTTACCGACCAAAATATGTGTCGTGTACGAAAATGGAGTCCGGAGAGCACACGAGGTGCCCACGAGGTAGGGGGGCGCGCCCAGTAGGGTAGGGCGCGCTCTCCACCCTCGTGGAGGCCTCGTGTCCTTCCCGGACTGCTTCTTATTTTTCTATTTTTCTAAATATTCCAAAACGAAGAAATATTGCCTTAAAAACTGTTTTAGAGTCGGTTTACTTACCGTACCACATACCTATTCCTTTTCAGAGTCTGAAACGTTCCGGAAAGTGTCCCTTATGTATTCCTCTAGGGTTACGGTTTCAATAAGATTGGTTTCAACATTTATGGGATTACCTGAGACATAGTGTTTTATTCTTTGACCGTTCACCACCTTCAGGTTTGTGCCTTCAAAGTTCTTGATTTTTATGGCACCGGAACGGTAGACCTCCTCGATAACGTAAGGACCTTCCCATTTAGATAGAAGTTTTCCTTCAAAAAATCTTAAATGAGAGTTGTATAGCAATACATAATCACCTACATTAAATTCACGCCTTTGTATCCTTTTGTCATGCCATATTTTAACTTTTTCCTTAAACAACTTGGCATTTTCGTAGGCTTGGGTTCTCCATTCATCAAGTGAGCTAATATTAAATAACCTCTTCTCACCGGCAAGTTTAAAATCATAATTAAGTTCTTTAATAGCCCAATAAGCCTTGTGTTCTAGTTCGAGAGGTAAGTGGCATGCTTTTCCATAGACCATTTTATACGGAGACATACCCATAGGATTTTTATATGCAGTTCTATAGGCCCATAATGCATCATCAAGTTTCTTGGACCAATTCTTTCTAGACCTATTAACAGTCTTTTGCAAAATTAATTTGAGTTCTCTATTACTCAATTCTACTTGACCACTAGACTGAGGGTGATAAGGAGATGCAATTCTATGATTAACATCATATTTAGCAAGCATTTTACGGAAAGCACGATGAATAAAATGTGAACCACCATCAGTCATTAAATATCTAGGGACTCCAAATCTTGGAAAAATAACTTCTTTAAGCATTTTAATAGAAGTGTTATGATCAGCACTACTAGTTGGAATAGCTTCTACCCACTTAGTAACATAATCAATAGCAACTAAAATATGTGTATAACCATTAGAGGAAGGGAAAGGTCCCATATAGTCAAAGCCCCAAACATCAAATGGTTCAATAAAAAGTGAATAATTCATAGGCATTTCTTGACGTCTACTAATATTACCAATTCTTTGACATTCATCACAAGATAAGACAAACTTACGGGCATCCTTGAAGAGAGTAGGCCAATAAAAACCAGATTGCAGTACCTTATGTGCAGTTCTATCTCCAGCATGGTGTCCTCCATAAGCTTTGGAGTGACACTTGGTGTAGGATCTGTTCCTGTTCATGCTCAGGTACACAATGTCTAATAACACCATCTACTCCTTCTTTATAAAGATGTGGGTCATCCCAAAAGTAATGCCTCAAATCATAGAAGAACTTTTTCTTTTGCTAGTATGTGAAACTAGGTGGTATAAACTTAGCAACAATGTAATTAGCATAATCAGCATACCATGGAGCAGTATGAGAAGCATTTATGACATTTAATTGCTCATCAGGAAAGCTATCATAAATAGGTAGTGGGTCATCAAGCACATTTTCTAACCTAGACAAGTTGTCTGCAACGGGGTTCTCAGCTCCTTTTCTATCAACAATATGCAAAGCAAATTCTTGTAGCAAGAGAACCCATCTAATAAGTCTAGGTTTAGCATCTTTCTTTTCCATAAGATATTTAATAGCAGCATGATTAGTGTGAATAGTTACTTTATAATCAACAATATAAGGTCTAAACTTATCACAAGCAAATACAACTGCTAAGAATTCATTTTCAGTAGTAACATAATTTATTTGAGCATTGTCTAGAGTTTTACTAGCATATTGAATAACATTTAGTTTCTTATCAACTCTTTGTCCTAGAACAACACCTACAGCATAATCACTAGCATCACACATAATTTCAAAGGGTAAATTCCAATCAGGTGGCTGAACAATAGGTGCAGAGGTCAATGCTTTCTTAAGTATTTCAAATGCTTCTGCACAATCATCATAAAAAACAAATGGTATATATTTTTGTAATAAATTAGTCAGAGGCCGAGAAATTTTTGAGAAGTCCTTAATGAACCTCCTATACAGACCGGCATGACCAAGGAAACTTCTTATACCTTTGATGTCCTTGGGACATGGCATCTTTTCAATAGCATCAACCTTGGCTTTATCAACCTCAATACCTCTTTCAGAAACTTTATGCCCCAAGGCAATACCTTCATTAACCATAAAGTGGCACTTTTCCTAATTCAAGACAAGATTAGTTTCTTCACATCTCTGCAAAACTCGATCAAGGTTGCTCAAGCAATCATCAAAAGAAGATCCATAGACGGAAAAGCCATCCATGAAAACCTCACAAATCTTTTCACAAAAGTCAGAGAATATAGCCATCATGCATCTTTGAAAGGTAGCAGGTGCATTACATAAACCAAAAGGCATACGTCTATAAGAAAAAGTACCAAAAGGGCATGTAAAAGTAGCCTTTGATTGATCTTTGGCTAACACAGGTATTTGAGAGAAACCAGAATAACATCTAGAAAGCAAAAATGTGTATGTTTGGACAATCTTTCTAGCATTTGATCGATAAAAGGTAAGGGGTAATAATCCGTTTAGTAGCCTTATTTAATTTGTGGAAATCAATTACCATCCTATAACCTGTAATAATTGTTTGAGGAATCAATTCATCTTTATCATTAGGAACAACAGTAATACCTCCCTTTTTAGGGACACAATGGACAGGGCTTACCCATTGACTATCAGCAACGGGATAAATTATACCTGCCTCAAGGAGCTTTAGTATCTCCTTTCTTACCACTTCTTTCATGTTAGGATTCAGCCGACATTGATGATCATGAACTGGTTTAGCATCTTCCTCCAAATTAATTTTATGTTGACATAGAGTGGGACTAATGCCCTTAAGATCATCAAGAGTATACCCAATAGCAGCACGGTGCTTCTTCAGAGTTTTCAATAATCTCTCTTCCTCATGCTCTGAAAGGTTAGCACTAAAAATAACAGGATATATCTTTTTCTCATCAATATAAGCATATTTAAGAGTATCAGGTAACGGTTTTAGCTCAAATACGTGATCACCCTTGGGTGGAGGAGGATCCCCTAGGATTTCAACAGTTAAATTGTTTTTCAGAATAGGTTCCTGTTTAAAGAATACTTCATCTAATTCCCTTCTTTCATTCATAAACATATCATTTTCATGGTCTAGCAAATATTATTCTAAAGGATCACTAGGAGGTACGGCAATAGAAGCAAGACCAATAATTTCATCCTTACTAGGTAATTCTTCTTCACGGTGTTGTCTACTAAATTTAGAAAAATTAAATTCATGAGCCATATCATCTAAACCGATAGTAACAACGTCTCTTTTGCAGTCTATGGTAGCATTAACAGTATTTAAGAAGGGTCTACCAAATATAATGGGACAAAAGCTATCTTGTGGGGAACCAAGAACAAGAAAATCAGCAGGATATTTAGTTTTCCCACACAAGACTTCAACATCTCTAACAATTCCCATTGGTGAAATAGTATCTCTATTAGCAAGTTTAATTGTGATCAATATCTTCCATCTCAGCAGGTGCAATATCATGCATAACTTCTTGGTATAAGGAATGAGGTATTGCACTAGCACTAGCACCCATATCACATAAGCCATGATAACAATGATCTCCTATTTTAACAGAAATAACAGGCATGCCTACCATAGGTCTAGGTTTATCTTTATCATGAGGTTTAGCAATTCTAGGAGTTTCATCACAAAAATAAATAACATGCCCATCAATATTATTAGACAAGAGATCTTTAACAATAGCAATATTAGGCTCAACTTTAACTTGCTCAGGAGGTGTATATGTTTTAATATTGCTTTTACGAACTATAGTTGAAGCTTTAGCATGATCCTTTATCCTAATAGGGAAAGGTGGTTTCTCAACATAAGAAGTAGGAACAACAGGATCATTATAAGTGATAATCTTTTCTTCAACTTCAATAGGTGCAGCTACTTTTACTTATATGGGAGGATGATATTTAAACCACTTCTCCTTGGGAGATCAACATAGGTAGCAAAATATTCACACAAAGAAGCTACTATCTCGGAGTCAAGTCCATATTTAATGCTAAATTTATGAAAAATATCGGTATCCGTAAAAGATTTAACACAATCAAAAGTAGGTGTCATACCTGACTCCTTACCATTGTTGAGGTCCCAATCTTCAGAGTTGTGTTTAATTCTTTCCAATAAATCCCATTTTAATTTAATAGTCTTCATCATAAAAGAGCCAGCACAAGAAGTATCAAGCATGGTGCAATTGTTACCAGAAAGCCGAGCATAAAATTTTTGAATAATCATTTCTCTTGAGAGCTCATGATTGGGGCATGAATATAACATTTATTTAAGCCTCCCCCAAGCTTGAGCGATGCTTTCTCCTTTGCGAGGTCAAAAATTATATATACATATATATATATATATATATATATATATATAATTGCGATCACGATGAACAAGATGCATAGGATAAAACTTCTGATGAAATTCCAATTTCAATCGTTTGTAATTCCAAGACCTCATATCATCACATAGCCTATACCATGTCGATGCATCTCCCCTCAAAGATAAAGGGAAGACCTTCTTCTTAACAACATCTCCGGGTACACCTGCAAGCTTAAATAATCCACAAACTTCATCCACATATATCAGATGTTCATCAGAATGTTTTGTTCCATCTCCTAAAAAAGGATTAGCTAGCAGTTTTTCTATCAAACCCGCAGGAACTTCAAAGCAAGCATTTTCATTTTTATTTTCAGTAGGTTCAGTAGGTTGAGGAGCAACTCTTTGCTCTACTAGTTGGGGTGAATATACCCCGAACAAGCCCCTCAGAGGATTACTTCCCATAGTAACAAGTGACAGTAAATTTCAGCACACTATATAAATTTTTCCTTACCAAATTCCACCTACCAAAGGCGCTTCACTCCCCGGCAACGGCGCCAGAAAAGAGTCTTGATGACCCACAAGTATAGGAGATCTATCGTAGTCCTTTCAATAAGTAAGAGTGTCAAGCCCAACGAGGAGCAAAAGGAAATGATAAGCGGTTTCCAGCAAGGTATTCTCTGCAAGTACTGACATAAGTGGTAACAGATAGTTTTGTGATAAGATAATTTGTAACGAGCAACAAGTAACAAAAGTAAATAAGGTGCAACAAGGTGGCCCAATCCTTTTTGTTGCAAAGGACAAGCCTAGACAAACTCTTATATGATGTAAAGCGCTCCCGAGGACACATGGGAATATCGTCAAGCTAGTTTTCATCACGTTCATATGATTCGCGTTCGGTACTTTGATAATTTGGTATGTGGGTGGACCGGTGCTTGGGTACTGCCCTTACTTGGACAAGCATCCCACTTATGATTAACCTCTATTGCGAGCATCCACAACTACAACAAAAGTATTAAGGTAAACCTAACCATAGCATGAAACATATGGATCCAAATCAGCCCCTTACGAAGCAACGCATAAACTAGGGTTTAAGCTTCTGTCACTCTAGCAACCCATCATCTACTTATTACTTCCCAATGCCTTCCTCTAGGCCCAAATAGTGGTGAAGTGTCATGTAGTCTACGTTCACATAACACCACTATAGGAGAGACAACATACATCTCATCAAAATATCGAACGAATACCAAATTCACATGACTACTAATAGCAAGACTTCTCCCATGTCCTCAAGAACAAAAGTAACTACTCACAAAGCATAAACATGTTCATAATTAGAGGGGTATTAATATGCATATAGGATCTGAACATATGAACGAATACCAAATATCGAACTTTCGCAACGGTGCATACTCAGGGAGAACACTTCTTGATAATTAGTGAGAGATCATCTTAAAATGCTACCGTCAATCAAAGCAAGATAAGATGCATAAAGGATAAACATCACATGCAATCAATATAAGTGATATGATATGGCCATCATCATCTTGTGCTTGTGATCTCCATCTTCGAAGCACCGTCATGATCACCATCGTCACCGGCGCGACACCTTGATCTCCATCATAGCATCGTTGTCGTTACGCCATCTATTGCTTCTACGACTATCGCTACCACTTAGTGATAAAGTAAAGCAATTATAGGGCGTTTGCATTTCATACAATAAAGCGACAACCATATGGCTCCTGCCAGTTGCCGATAACTTCGGTTACAAAACATGATCATCTCATACAATAAAATATAGCATCATGTCTTGGCCATATCACATCACAACATGCCCTGCAAAAACAAGTTAGACGTCCTCTACTTTGTTGTTGCAAATTTTACGTGGCTGCTACGGGCTTAAGCAAGAACCAATCTCACCTACGCATCAAAACCACAACGATAGTTTGTCAAATAGACTCCGTTTTAACCTTCACAAGGACCGGGCGTAGCCACACTCGGTTCAACTAAAGTGAGAGAGACAGACACCCGCCAACCACCTTTAAGCACGAGTGCTCGTAACGGTGAAACCAGTCTCGCGTAAGCGTACGCGTAATGTCGGTCCGTGCCGCTTCATCTCACAATACCGCTGAACCAAAGTATGACATGCTGGTAGGCAGTATGACTTATATCGTCCACAACTCACTTGTGTTCTACTCGTGCAAATAACATCAACGCATAAAACCTAGGCTCGGATGCCACTGTTGGGGAATGTAGTAATTTCAAAAAAATTTCCTACGCACACGCAAGATCATGGTGATGATATAGCAACGAGGGGAGAATGTTGTCTACGTACCCTCGTAGACCGAAGCGGAAGCGTTGACGCAACGTAGAGGAAGTAGTCGTACGTCCTCCGGTTCAACCGATCCAAGTACCGTTACTCCGGCACCTCCGAGTTCTTGACACGCGTACAGCTCGATGACGCACCCTCGATCTCCGATCCAGCAGAGGCGCCGAGGGGGAGTTCCGTCAGCACGACGGCGTGGTGACGATCTTGATGTTCTCCTATTGCAGGGCTTCGCCTAAGCACCGCTACAATATGATCGAGGTGTAATATCGTGGAGGGGGGGCACCGCACACGGCTAAGGAACGATCAATGATCAACTTGTGTGTCCTAGGGTGCCCCCCTACCCCCGTATATAAAGGAGGGAGGGAGGAGGTGGCCGGCCCTAGGGGGGGCGCGCCATGAGGAGGGGGAAACCTACTCCAAGTAGGTTTCCCTCTCTTTTCCTTATCTTATTTGGAGGGGGAAGGAAAGAGTACTAGTATTAGGAAGTAGTACTAGTAGTAGTAATAGGAAGAGGGGGAAGGAGAAAGGAAAGGGGGGCCGGCCCCCCTCCCCAATTCGGATTGGGCTTGGGGGGGCGCGCCCCCTTCCCTTGCTCCTTCTCTCTTCCTCCTACATGGGCCCAATAAGGCCCATATACCTCCCGGGGGGTTCCGGTAACCTTCCGGGGCTCCAAACTTCTCCGGAACCTTTCCGGTGTCCAAATATATCCGTCCAATATATCAATCTTTATGTATCGACCATTTTGAGACTCCTCGTCATGTCCGTAATCATATTCAGGACTCCGAACAACCTTCGGTACATCAAAATACATAAACTCAAAATATAACTGTCATCGAAACCTTAAGCGTGCGGACCCTACGGTTCGAGAACGATGTAGACATGACTGAGACACATCTCTGGTCAATAAACAATAGCAGGACCTGGATGCCCATATTGGTTCCTACATATTCTACGAAGATCTTTATCGGTCAAACCGCATAACAACATACGTTGTTCCCTTTGTCATCGGTATGTTACTTGTCCGAGATTCGATCGTCGGTATCCAATACCTAGTTCAATCTCGTTATCGACAAGTCTCTTTACTCGTTCTGTAATACTTCATCTTATAACTAACTCATTAGTTACATGCTTGCAAGGCTTAGGTGATGAGCATTGCCGAGAGGGCCCAAAGATACCTCTCCGACAATCGGAGTGACAAAACCTAATCTCGAATTATGCTAACTCAACATGTACCTTCGGAGACACCTGTAGTACTCCTTTATAATCACCCAGTTACGTTGTGACGTTTGGTAGTACCCAAAGTGTTCCTCCGGTAAACGGGAGTTACACAATTCTCATAGTTACAGGAACATGTATAAGTCATGAAGGAAGCAATAGCAGAATACTAAACGATCAAGTGCTAAGCTAACGGGATGGGTCATGTCAATCACCTCATTCTCCTAATGATGTGATCCCATTAATCAAATGACAACACATGTCAATGGTTAGGAAACATAACCATCGTTGATTAATGAGCTAGTCAAGTAGAGGCATACTAGTGACACTTTGTTTGTCTATGTATTCACACATGTATTATGTTTCCGGTTAATACAATTCTAGAATGAATAATAAACATTTATCATGATTATAAGGAAATAAATAATAACTTTATTATTGCCTCTAGGGCATATTTCCTTCAGTCTCCCACTTGCACTAGAGTCAATAATCTAGTTCACATCGCCATGTGATTTAACAGCAATAGTTCACATCACCATGTGATTAACACCCATAGTTCACATCGATATGTGATCAACACCCAAAAGGGTTTACTAGAGTCAGTAATCTAGTTCACATTGCTATGTGATTAACACCCAAAGAGTACTAAGGTGTGATCATGTTTTGCTTGTGAGATAATTTTAGTCAACGGGTCTGTTACATTCAGATCCGTAAGTATTTTGCGAATTTCTATGTCAACAATGCTCTGCATGGAGCTACTCTAGCTTATTGCTCCCACTTTCAATATGTATCTAGATCGAGACTTAGAGTCATCCAGATCTGTGTCAAAACTTGTATCGACGTAACCTTTTACGACGAACCTTTTTGTCACCTCCATAATTGAGAAATATTTCCTTATTCCACTAAGGATAATTTTGACCGCTGTCCAGTGATCTACTCTTAGATCACTATTGTACTCCCTTGCTTAACACAGTGTAGGGTATACAATAGATCTGGTACACATCATGGCATACTTTATAGAACCTATGGCTGAGGCATAGGGAATGACTTTCATTCTATTTCTATCTTCTGCCGTGGTCGGGCTTTGAGTCTTACTCAATTTTACACCTTGCAATACAGGCAAGAACTCTTTCTTTGACTGTTCCATTTTGAACTACTTCAAAATCTTGTCAAGGTATGTACTCATTAAAAAAACTTATCAAGCGTCTTGATCTATCTCTATAGATCTTGATGCTCAATATGTAAGCAGCTTTACCGAAGTCTTTCTTTGAAAAACTCCTTTAAAACACTCCTTTATGCTTTATAGAATAATTCTACATTATTTCCGATCAACAATATGTCATTCACATATACTTATCAGAAATGTTGTAGTGCTCCCACTCACTTTCTTGTAAATACAGGCTTCATCGCAAGTCTGTATAAAACTATATGCTTTGATCAACTTATCAAAGCGTATATTCCAACTCCGAGATGCTTGCACCAGTCCATAGATGGATCGCTGGAGCTTGCATATTTTGTTAGCTCCCTTTGGATCGACAAAACCTTCCGGTTGCATCATATACAACTCTTCTTCCAGAAATCCATTCAGGAATGCAGTTTTGACATCCATCTGCCAAATTTCATAATCATAAAATGCGGCAATTGCTAACATGATTCGGACGGACTTAAGCATCGCTACGGGTGAGAAGGTCTCATCGTAGTCAATCCCTTGAACTTGCCGAAAACCTTTTGCGACAAGTCGAGCTTTATAGACAGTAACATTACCATCAGCGTCAGTCTTCTTCTTAAAGATCCATTTATTCTCAATTGCTTGCCGATCATCGGGCAAGTCAACCAAAGTCCATACTTTGTTCTCATACATGGATCCCATCTCAGATTTCATGGCTTCAAGCCACTTTGCGGAATCTGGGCTCACCATCGCTTCTTCATAGTTCGCAAGTTCATCATGGTCTAGTAACATGACTTCCAGAACAGGATTACCGTACCACTCTGGTGCGGATCTTACTCTGGTTTACCTACGAGATTTGGTAGTAACTTGATCTGAAGTTACATGATCATCATCATTAGCTTCCTCACTAATTGGTGTAGTAGTCACAGGAACAGATTTCTGTGATGAACTACTTTCCAATAGGGGAGCAGGTATAGTTACCTCGTCAAGTTCTACTTTCCTCCCACTCACTTCTTTCGAGAGAAACTCCTTCTCTAGAAAAACTCCGAATTTAGCAACAAAAGTCTTGCCTTCGGATTCGTGATAGAAGGTGTACCCAACAGTCTCCTTTGGGTATCCTATGAAGACATATTTCTCCGATTTGGGTTTGAGCTTATCAGAATGAAACCTTTTTCATATAAGCATCACAATCCCAAACTTTAAGAAACGACAGCTTAGGTTTCTTGCCAAACCATAGTTCATACGGTGTCATCTCAACGGATTTAGATGGTGCCCTATTTAACGTGAATGCGGCTGTCTCTAATGCATAACCCCAAAATGATAATGGTAGATCGGTAAGACATATCATAGATTGCACTATATCCAATAAAGTACGGTTATGACGTTCGGACACACCATTACATTGTGGTGTTCCAGGTGGCATGAGTAGTGAAACTATTTCACATTGTTTTTAACTAAAGGCCAAACTCGTAACTCAAATACTTTTCTCTATGATCAGATCGTAGAAACTTTATTTTCTTGTTACGATGATTTTTTCACTTCACTCTGAAATTCTTTGAACTTTTCAAATGTTTCAGACTTATGTTTCATCAAGTAGATATACTCATATCTGCTCAAATCATCTGTGAAGATCAGAAAATAATGATACCTGTCGCGAGCCTCAATATTCATCGGACCACATACATCAGTATGTATGATTTCCAACAAATCTGTTGCTCGCTCCATTGTTCCGAAGAACAGCGTTTTAGTCATCTTGCCCATAAGGCATGGTTCGCAAGCATCAAGTGATTCATAATCAAGTGATTCCAAAATCTCATCAGCATGGAGTTTCTTCATGCGCTTTATACCAATATGAACTAAACAGCAGTGCTACAAATAAGTTGCACTATCATTATTAACTTTGCATCTTTTGGTTTCAATATTATGATTATGTGTATCACTACAATCGAGATCCAACGAACTATTTTCATTGGGTGTGTAACCATATAAGGTTTTATTCATGTAAACAGAACAACAATTTATTCTCTTACTTAAATGAATAACCGTATCACAATAAACATGATCAAATCATATTCATGCTTAACGCAAAGCATCGAATAACACTTATTCAGGTTCAACACTAATCCCGAAAGTATAGGGAGTGTGCGATGATGATCATATCAATCTTGGAACCACTTCCAACACACATCGTCACTTTACCCTTAACTAGTCTCTGTTTATTCTGCAACTCCCGTTTCGAGTTACTAATCTCAGCAACTGAACTAGTATAAAATACGGAGGGGTCGCTATAAACACTAGTAAAGTACACATCAATAACATGTATATCAAATATACTTATGTTCACTTTGCCATCCTTCTTATCTGCCAATCACTTGGGGTAGTTCCGCTTCCAGTGACCAGTCCCTTTGCAGTAGAAACACTTAGTCTCAGGCTTAGGACCAGACTTGGGCTTCTTCACTTGAGCAGCAACTTGCTTGCTGTTCTTCTTGAAGTTCCCCTTCTTCCCTCTGCCCTTTTCTTGAAACTAGTGATCTTGTCAACCATCAACACTTGATGTTTTTCTTAATTTCTACCTTCATTGATTTCAGCATCACGAAGAGCTTGGGAGTTGTTTCCGTTATCCCTTGCATATTATAGTTCATCACGAAGTTCTACTAACTTGGTGATGGTGACTAGAGAATTCTGTCAATCACTATCTTATCTGGAAGATTAACTCCCACTTGATTCAAGCGATTGTAGTACCCAGACAATCTGAGCACATGCTCACTAGTTGAGCGATTCTCCTCCATCTTTTAGCTATAGAACTTGTTGGAGACTTCATATCTCTCAACTCGGGTATTTGCTTGAAATATTAACTTCAATTCCTGGAACATCTCATATGGTCCATGACGTTCAAAACGTCTTTGAAGTCCCGATTCTAAGCCGTTAAGCATGGTGCACTAAACTATCAAGTAGTCATCATATTGAGCTAGCCAAACGTTCATAACGTCTACATCTGCTCTTGCAATAGGTCTGTCACCTAGCGGTGCATCAAGGACATAATTCTTCTGTGCAGCAATGAGGATTAACCTCAGATCACGGATCAAATCCGCGACATTGCTACTAACATTTTTCAACACAGTTTTCTCTAGGAACATATCAAAATAAACATATGAAAGCAACAACGCGAGCTATTGATCTACATCATAATTTGCAAAATACTACCAGGACTAAGTTCATGATAAATTTAAGTTCAATTAATCATATTACTTAAGAACTCCCACTAAGACAGACATCTCTCTAGTCATCTAAGTGATCACGTGATCCAAATCAACTAAACCATGTCCGATCATCACGTGAGATGGAGTAGTTTCAATGGTGAACATTGCTATGTTGATCATATCTACTATATGATTCACGCTCGACCTTTCAGTCTCCGTGTTACGAGGCCATATCTGTATATGCTAGGCTCGTCAAGTATAACCTGAGTATTCCGCGTGTGCAACTGTTTTGCACCCGTTGTATTTGAACGTAGAGCCTATCACACCCGATCATCACATGGTGTCTCAGCACGAAGAACTTTCGCAACGGTGCATACTCAGGGAGAACACTTCTTGATAATTAGTGAGAGATCATCTTAAAATGCTACCGTCAATCAAAGCAAGATAAGATGCATAAAGGATAAACATCACATGCAATCAATATAAGTGATATGATATGGCCATCATCATCTTGTGCTTTTGATCTCCATCTTCGAAGCACCGTCATGATCACCATCGTCACCGGTGCGACACCTTGATCTCCATCGTAGCATCGTTGTCGTTACGCCATCTATTGCTTCTACGACTATCACTACCGCTTAGGGATAAAGTAAAGCAATTACAGGGCGTTTGCATTTCATACAATAAAGCGACAACCATATGGCTCCTGCCAGTTGCCGATAACTTCGGTTACAAAACATGATCATCTCATACAATAAAATATAGCATCATGTCTTGGCCATATCACATCACAACATGCCCTGCAAAAACAAGTTAGACGTCCTCTACTTTGTTGTTGCAAATTTTACGTGGCTGCTACGGGCTTAAGCAAGAACCAATCTCACCTACGCATCAAAACCACAATGATAGTTTGTCAAATAGACTCCGTTTTAACCTTCACAAGGACCGGGCGTAGCCACACTCGGTTCAACTAAAGTGAGAGAGACAGACACCCGCCAGCCACCTTTAAGCACGAGTGCTCGTAACGGTGAAACCAGTCTCGCGTAAGCGTACGCGTAATGTCGGTCCGGGCCGCTTCATCTCACAATACCGCTGAACCAAAGTATGACATGCTGGTAGGCAGTATGACTTATATCGTCCACAACTCACTTTTGTTCTACTCGTGCAAATAACATCAACGCATAAAACCTAGGCTCGGATGCCACTGTTGGGGAACGTAGTAATTTCAAAAAAATTTCCTACGCACACGCAAGATCATGGTGATGATATAGCAACGAGGGGAGAGTGTTGTCTACGTACCCTCGTAGACCAAAGCGGAAGCGTTGACGCAACGTAGAGGAAGTAGTCGTACGTCCTCCGGTTCAACCGATCCAAGTACCGTTACTCCGGCACCTCCGAGTTCTTGACACGCGTATAGCTCGATGACGCACCCTCGATCTCCGATCCAGCAGAGGCGCCGAGGGGGAGTTCCGTCAGCACGACGGCGTGGTGACGATCTTGATGTTCTCCTGTTGCAGGGCTTCGCCTAAGCACCGCTACAATATGACCGAGGTGTAATATCGTGGAGGGGGGCACCGCACACGGCTAAGGAACGATCAATGATCAACTTGTGTGTCCTAGGGTGCCCCCCTACCCCCGTATATAAAGGAGGGAGGGAGGAGGTGGCCGGCCCTAGGGGGGCGCGCCATGAGGAGGGGGAAACCTACTCCAAGTAGGTTTCCCTCTCTTTTCCTTATCTTATTTGGAGGGGGAAGGAAAGAGTACTAGTATTAGGAAGTAGTACTAGTAGTAGTAATAGGAAGAGGGGGAAGGAGAAAGGAAAGGGGGGGCCGGCCCCCCTCCCCAATTCGGATTGGGCTTGGGGGGGCGCGCCCCCTTCCCTTGCTCCTTCTCTCTTCCTCCTACATGGGCCCAATAAGGCCCATATACCTCCCGGGGGGTTCCGGTAACCTTCCGGGGCTCCAAACTTCTCCGGAACCTTTCCGGTGTCCAAATATATCCGTCCAATATATCAATCTTTATGTCTCGACCATTTCGAGACTCCTCGTCATGTCCATAATCATATCCGGGACTCCGAACAACCTTCGGTACATCAAAATACATAAACTCATAATATAACTGTCATCGAAACCTTAAGCGTGCGGACCCTACGGTTTGAGAACGATGTTGACATGACTGAGACACATCTCTGGTCAATAACCAATAGCAGGACCTGGATGCCCATATTGGTTCCTACATATTCTACGAAGATCTTTATCGGTCAAACCGCATAACAACATACGTTGTTCCCTTTGTCATCGGTATGTTACTTGTCCGAGATTCGATCGTCGGTATCCAATACCTAGTTCAATCTCGTTATCGACAAGTCTCTTTACTCGTTCTATAATACTTCATCTTATAACTAACTCATTAGTTACATGCTTGCAAGGCTTAGGTGATGAGCATTGCCGAGAGGGCCCAGAGATACCTCTCCGACAATCGGAGTGACAAAACCTAATCTCGAATTATGCTAACTCAACATGTACCTTCGGAGACACCTGTAGTACTCCTTTATAATCACCCAGTTACGTTGTGACGTTTGGTAGTACCCAAAGTGTTCCTCCGGTAAACGGGAGTTACACAATTCTCATAGTTACAGGAACATGTATAAGTCATGAAGGAAGCAATAGCAGAATACTAAATGATCAAGTGCTAAGCTAACAGGATGGGTCATGTCAATCACCTCATTCTCCTAATGATGTGATCCCATTAATCAAATGACAACACATGTCAATGGTTAGGAAACATAACCATCGTTGATTAATGAGCTAGTCAAGTAGAGGCATACTAGTGACACTTTGTTTGTCTATGTATTCACACATGTATTATGTTTTCGGTTAATACAATTCTAGCATGAATAATAAACATTTATCATGATTATAAGGAAATAAATAATAACTTTATTATTGCCTCTAGGGCATATTTCCTTCAATGGTGCTGATGAAGATGTTGATGGAGATTGCCCTCTCCCGATGAGAAGAGCATTGGTGATGACGATGGCGATGATTTCCCCCTCCGGGAGGGAAGTTTCCCCGGCAGAACAGCTCCACCAGAGCCCTAGATTGGTTCCGCCAAGGTTCCGCCTCGTGGTGGTGGAGTTTCATCCGAGAAGATGGCTTATGATTTTTTCCCATCAAAACACTCCATATAGCAGAAGATGGTCACCGGAGGGCCACCAGGGGGCCCACGAGGTAGGGGCGTGCCTAGGGGGTAGGGCGCGCCCCCCACCCTCGTGGGCAGGGTGTGGCCCCCCTGGTGAAGTTCTTGCCCTCAGTATTTTTTATATATTTGGAAAACATCTTCCGTGAAGTTTCAGGACTTTTGGAGCTGTGCAGAATAGGTCTCTAATATTTGCTCCTTTTCCAGCCCAGAATCCCAGTTGCCGGCATTCTCCTTCTTTATGTAAACCTTGTAAAATAAGAGAGAATAGGCATAAGTATTGTGACATAATGTGTAATAATAGCCCGTAATGCAACAAATATTGATATAAAAGCATGATGCAAAATGGACGTATCAATACACATAACACAGCCGAGCCATGAACTTGGCGTAAGCCGGCCGTCCAAATAAAGCATGATATGGGCTTTTGATCTTAACCACCTCAAAGGTAATTTCTCCGCTCTGGAATCAGATTCATCCCCAAAGGCTATTCCAGTTCAATCTTGCCAACTGGGTACGCTGACTTGCCAGGTACCACACCGTGAAAAATAGTGTTGGATTGCTTAAGACTCTTATCAGTCAACCCCATCTGACGAAATGTCTCATAGTAAAGGATGTTGATGCTACTGCCTCCATCCATGAGTACTTTAGTGAATTTATATCCACCAACCCGAGGTGCTACTACCAAGGCCAAGTGACCCGGATTATCAACCCGGGGAGGATGATCCTCTCTACTCCACACAATAGGCTGTTCTGACCACTGTAAGTAACATGGAATCGCCGGTTCAACGGCATTGACAGCCCTCTTGTGAAGCTTCTGGTCCCTCTTGCACAAGCTAGTGGTAAACACATGATATTGCCCACTATTCAACTGTTTTGGGTTGCTCTGATATCCAGACTGTTGCTGCTGATTACCTTGACCGGGCTGTGGATTATAACCTCCTTGGTTACCCGTATGACCCTGACCGTGAAAGCCGCCTCCACCTGAACCGGCGCCCGGGCCATGAAAGCCGCCTCCACCTGAACCGCCGCCAAGGCCGTGACCTTCATCAAATGCATTTGAATTTTTAAACGCCTTCATGATTGTACAGTCCTTCCAAAGATGGGTGGCTGGCTTCTCCCAGGTGTCGTGTCTTGGACAAGGTTCATTCAATAGTGGCTCAAGGGTGCCCCTGACCCGCCCGCCCGAGGGGGTTTCCTACCCTTGCGCCGTTGATTGTTGCCCTGCGCATTGGTGTTAGCCACAAATTCGTTAGTCTTACGTTTATTACCTCCTTGATTTGCCGGGTTATGCTAGTGACCCTTGCTGTTGCCGTTCTTTTTTCCCTACCCTGTCTTTTCTTCATCAGACACAGGGTCCTTGGTACTATCAGAATCAGCATACTTGACGAGAGCCGCCATCAACTGGCCCATGTCATTGCAGTCACGTTTAAGCCGCCCCAGCTTTTGCTTCAGAGGTTCAAAACGGCAATTTTCCTCCATCATTAAGACTGCAGAGCCGGCATCCATCTTATCAGATGAATGAATTATCTCCTTGACCCGGTGCACCCAATGGGTTGTGGACTCACCTTCCTCTTGTTTATAATTAGTCAGGTCCACGATTGACATAGGTTGCTTAAATGTGTCCTTGAAATTTGAATGAACCGGGCCTTCAACTCCGCCCATGAGCCGATGGAATTGGGTGGCAACCCTTTCAACCAAGTGCGAGCCATTCCATCCAACATCGTGGTGAAGTACTTAGCCATCGCTGCATCTCTGACCTCCAGAAGCTCCATTGCCATCTCGTAACTCAATCCATGCCACAGGCTACAAATCGGCCGTGTAGTTAGGCACTTTACGAGGTCCCTTGAAATCCTTAGGTAAGCGTTCATTACGTATAGCCGGCACCAAGTAAGGAACGCCTCCGGTACTTGTGGCTACTCATGCCTCAACGAAGGTTGCTGGATAAGCCGGAAAAGTCTGACGAGCCGCCTGCGCAGCTGCTAGTTGAATCGCCCGCTCAGCCTCTTGTCGAATCCTCTCCTGGTCTGCTAAGTTAAGGGCTCCCGCCTGAACCGGCTCATGCCTGCACGGCTAGTTGCGGCGTTGAGCGTTGCTTGACATCTCAGCTGAGTCCATATGCCTGCTATAGCTCGGGCTCCGGCTCGGGCGAGGGGTTGAATGGATTCTGTCTCGACTATAAGAGTACGCATCCTATTGTGCCAGAGCTGTCTGAAGAAGCTCCCTCACCCTTCATGTCTCACCTGCTGTCGGAGAGTCGCCTTCCATCGGGAGAGCCGCCAAACGAGCCGACGCAGCAATGAGGTTTTCCAAAGGATTGGAGAACTGACCCGGTGGGGTTGGCGCATAATGAGGCGGAGCGGTATGCATGCGAGGCGGTTCCATGGCCCGTGGCTGAACTGGTGCTCCGGGTGTCGTGATCCGATTTGCCTCCGGCGGATTACTTGGACCGGCCACAGGTGTATGGAAAAGGTTCCTAGGATTGAGCGTCAGAGGTAGACATGATTGAGTTTTCTGGTGCCTTCTCCTCATGACCTCGTTTGACATGTTCAGATCCACCGAGAGTCGGAAAGTTTCTGCTTGAAGCTGCTGAGCGCGAGCGTCCAAAGCCGCCCGCTCCGCGACCATCCTGACCTCTTCAGCCGCTAAGTTTTCCTTGGCATGTGCCATCTCTTCGCGCACCCGTGCCACCTCCGCATCATGCTGAACTTTATCTGCCGGTTCCACCACGGCAGTCAACAGGGTCGTCAGCTTATCCATGAGGTCCATTAGTATCTGAGTCGGGGAGCGCGCAAGGTCTCCTGACCCGGCCGTTGCTGACCCGGTGGTCGTCGCTGCCGCAGCCGTGGAGTTCTGCCCGGGCTGGGTGCCTGCCATGAAAACTCCAGCTCGATTTGGCGGCTCAAAGGGGTCCGAAATACTGCTGCCATCGGAACAGCCCCCAAGCATGCCCTCCTGAAGCTGATACAACGAGTCCGTCTCGCCTGTTGATGACGAAGCGTCCGAACAGATGGTCGTCTCACCGCCATCCACTGAACCTTCCGAGTATTCACCTCCATGGATGCAACCCACAAAAGCATGGTTTACGGTGGGTCGAGCCTGGGCGGGTCTCGCACGCTGAGCCGTCTCGATGATGTTGGTGCAGATGTCCGGCTCAGGGCCTGATTCGCCGATCCGGCTGATGAAGACATGAATCCCTCCGAAGGGGACCCGGTACCCGTACTCAATTGAGCTGGCCTCGGGGCCCCAGCCTTCGTCGTCGATGTAGAGCTCGCCGCGATGACTCTTGGTCATCCGGCTTGCAACGTATCCCTTGAGCCCTTCGAAGTTGCCCTTCAAGAACTCAAATCCACCATGCGCTGGCCCCACGGTGGGCGCCAACTGTCGTGGAATTGTCACGGCAGATGTCCTATCAGAAGGACTTAGTCGTAGGGCCATGGAAACTAGGAAGCTTAAAGGGGTTAATCGGGACAAAGGACACGAGAGGTTTTATACTAGTTCGGTCCCTTACGATGAAGGTAAAAGCCTACGTCTAGTTGTGTTCATATTGCTGGGGTTTCGATCACCAAGAGGCTAGTTCGCCGGCTTGGTTATCAATCTCTTGTTTTCTTGCCCTAAGCCGCCACCGGGTCGTCCCCTTATATACACGGGTTGATGCCTGGCGGCCTACAAAGTCTCGGTCGGCTTATAAAGAGTGTCCGGCTCGGCCACTTCTTTTACATGCCTTTCTTTACAAGTCTTTCCTTACATATGGTGGTTTACAATATTGGGCCTTAAGCCGCCTCTAGGCCTTTAGGCCTTCTATAAGATTTAATAAACTATCGTCTTGAATGTCTATTGGGCTTCCTTTGTGACCCGCCATTGGGGCTGACCCGGCCCCTCCTGGGCGGGTTATAACTGATAGCTATATCCCCAACAGCCTATGTCGGGTTATCAAGACCATGTATTTCTTCAATAGGTGGTAGATTCTTAACATCTTCCGCTTTAATACATTTTTCTTTCATAGATTTCTTTGCCTCTTGCATATCTTTAGGGCTGAGAAATAGAATACCCCTTTTCATCGGAGTTGGCTTCGGAGTCGGTTCAGGAAGTGTCCAATCATTTTCATTACTCAATGTATTATTCAATAGCAATTAAGCTTGCTCAACAGTCCTTTCCCTGAAAACACAACCAACACAACTATCCATGTGGTCTCTGGAAGCATCAGTTAATCCATTATAAAAGATATCAAATATTTCATTTTTCTTAAGAGGATGATCAGGCAAAGCATTAAGTAATTGGAGAAGCCTCCCCAAGCTTGTGGGAGACTCTCTTCTTCAATTTGCACAAAATTGAATATTTCCCTTAAAGCAGCTTGTTTCTTATGAGCGGGGAAATATTTTGCAGAGAAGTGATAAATCATATCCTGGGGACTACGCACACAACCAGGAGCAAGCGAATTAAACCATAACTTAGCACCAACCTTTAATGAGAAAGGAAATAATTTTAGAATATAATAATAGCGGATTTTTTTCCTCATGAGTAAATAGGGTGGCTATATCATTTAATTTAGTAAGATGCGCCACAACAGTTTCTGATTCATAACCATGGAAAGGATCAGATTCAACCAAAGTAATTAACTTAGGATCAATAGAGAATTCATAATCCGTATCAGTAACAAAGATAGGTGAAGTAGCAAAAGCGGAATCATATTTCATTCTAGCATTCAAGGATTTTTCTTTCAGCTTAGCTAACAGTTTCTTAAGATCCTTTCTATCATTGCAAGCAAATAAGTCTCTAGCAGTTTCTTCATCCATAACATAACCCTCAGGAACAACAGGCAATTCATATCTAGGGGAGAATCACAATCATCATTTTCAATAATAACATCAGTTTTAGTAATTTCATTCTCTCTAACCCTAGAAAGTTGTTCATCAAGAAATTCACCTAGTGGCGCAGTATCATCAAGCACATAAGTAGTATCATCATAAGCATCATGCATAGTAGAAGTGGCATCATCAATAGCATGCGACATATCGAAATCAATAGCAGGTGCAGGTGTCGCAAGTTTACTCAAATAGAAGGAGAATCAAGTGTAGAGCTAGATGGCAGTTCCTTACCTCCCCTCATAGTTGAGGGGAAAATCTTGGTTCTTTGATCTTTGAAATTCCTCATAGTGATAAATAGATATAAATCCCAAGTGACTCAAAGAATAGAGCTATGCTCCCCGGCAACGGCGCCAGAAAAAGGTCTTGATAACCCACACGTGTAGGGGATCGCAACAGTTTTCGAGGGTAGAGTATTCAACCGGAATTTATTGATTCGACACAAGGGGAGCCAAAGAATATTCTTGAGTATGAGCAGCTGAGTTTTCAATTCAACCACACCTGAAAGACTTAATATCTGTAGCAAAGTATTTAGTAGCAAAGTAGTATGGAAGTGACGATAATAGTGGCAAAAGTAACAATAGTAGTTTTATAGCAGTCGTAACAGTGGCAACGGAAAAGTAACTAAGCAAAGATCAATATGTGAAAAGCTCATAGGCAATGGATCCATGATGGATGATTATGTCGGATGGCATTCATCATGCAACGGTTATAACATAGGGTGACTGTTGGTGTCAAAATCGGCGGATCTTGGCTAGGGGGTCCCAAACTATGCGTCTAAGGAGGATGGTAACAGGAGACAGGGGACACGATGTTTTACCCAGGTCCGGGCCCTCTTGATGGAGGTAAAACCCTACATCCTGCTGGATTAATACTCCCTCCGTTCCTAAATATAAGGTGTATTAGTTTTTCAAAAAGTCAATTGTTATCTATGTTTGACCTAGTTTACAGCAAAATATATGAAGATTTATAATACCAAATATATAAAATGTAAAAATATAGTTCATGATGAATCTAGTGATAATGATTTGGTATTCTAGATATTGACATTTTTGTCTATAAACTGGGTCAAACTTAGAGAAGTTTGACTTTTTGAAAAAATAATACACCTTATATTGAGGAACGGAGGGAGTATTGATGATATGGGTAGTACAAGAGTAGATCTACCACGAGATCGGAGCGGCTAAACCCTAGAAGCTAGCCTATGGTATGATTGTATGTTGTCCTACGGACTAAAACCCTCCGGTTTATATAGACACCGGAGGGGCTAGGGTTACACAAGGTCGGTTACAAAGGAGGAGATATACATATCCGTATTGCCTAGCTTGCCTTCCACGCCAAGTAGAGTCCCATCCAGACACGAGATGAAGTCTTCAATCTTGTATCTTCATAATCCAACAGTCCGGCCGAAAGATATAGTCTGGTTGTCCGGAGACCCCCTAATCCAGGACTCCCTCAGTAGCCCCCGAACCAGGCTTCAATGATGACGAGTCCGGCGCGCAGTATTGTCTTTGGCATTGCAAGGCGGGTTCTTCTCCAATTTCCAAGTGTTTGTAAATAGTATCCGGCCCCATAAATGTTGATCCTCTTGGCTTGTGTGCCCAATAAGGGCAATTTCTCGAACGAATACGAGGCGCCAGGGCATCTTTACATTCACCCCCTAGCCAGATAAATAAATTGTCTATTAAAGGGATTGGGATTCTTATATCCAATCCACACCATCCTCCCCTCGGCGAGAATCCATCAGAGCGCGTTTCGGAAAGATCCATTCCAGCATGGCCAACCTCTGCAGCTCCTCCTCCCGCCCTCGTAGCCCTAAGCTTGGCGATTGGGAGAGGTGTTCAGTTCCACATAGTCGATTGGTCAAATTGCAGACCAAAGGATTTCTTCCTCCGGCATACATGGTGCATGTTCGAGCTGGGCTCGCCACCTACAATGGCGGGGAGCAAGCGGAGAACTTTCCCTGTCCCTCCATGGGGGAACGGGTTTGCCTTGTTCCTTACTTACTAAGGGGACTCGGATTTCCAACTCATCCGTTCCTCCGCGGGCTCCTGGAGTTCTATGGCCTCCAACTACACAATCTCACCCCTGCCTCCATCCTACACATCACCGGCTATGTTGCTCTCTGCGAGTTGTTCCTGGGCTGCGAGGCTCACTTCGAGCTGTGGAAAAGGCTATTTTGCCTCGTCCCTCGCACACAGAGGGAATCACTTTATCAAATGGGTGGAGCCGAAGTATGGCGCCTCGCCGATACCGGATATCTGTCCGGTACGCCGAACAAGCCGTCCGAAGACTGGCCTTCAGAATAGTTTTATATGGAGGACGTTCCCCTTTTGGACCCTGTTCGGCGGGGTCTTCCTGAGTTCAACAATGCTCCTCTGAAGAAGCGCCGAAGTTGGCGCCCGCGGAGCCCCCAGGTGGAAGACGATAGAGAAGTCCTCTATCTGATGAACTGGATTAAGGCACTAGCTCAGTCAGGTTTGACAATAACCGAAGTTATGTCGGCTTGCATAATGCGGGGTGTGCAACCACTTCAATATTGTGGGCATCCCTTATGGTGTTTCAATGGGGAGGATGACGCCACCCACTACGGGCGTAAGGGTCCGGGCGATGCTGCCGCATTAGCCAAAATGTTGTCCGAACTGTTCAAGGGAGAGGAGGAGGAGTTCACCCGCATCAACCACGGGACGGATTCTCCATGTACAATCCTCCAAGCTGGGTAAGCTATATCCCCTTACTTCCATCTTCCCGCGTTTTTCGTTGTAAGTATTCACCTTGCCAATTTATGGCAGGAACTGCGAAAGGCCATAAAGGAGGTCTGCAGCCCTTCTCCACAACCGGAGGACCCAGACCGGGCCCTCGACTCTAGACTCGAAGAAGATCCGATTATCTCCGTGGAGCTGATAAACCGGCAGTTCTATCAGTTAAGCTGCGACGACGCCATGGTGGCCATTACGGCCGACTATCCCGGACTGCTCCCTGCATCGCACGTAAGAAAAACCGAAAAGTCCCAACTCAAAAAAGTAGGATCCCCTTTTAGACACTTCCCCCACCATATTCACATGGCCTTTTTACAGCGAAGGCATTCAGGACGCCTTGCAGCAACGCGCCAACAGGAGGCGCCGAGGCTAGGTAGGCCAAAAAGGAAGGCGGTTAGGACGGAGACGCCCGCGCAAAGGTACAACAAACCCCGCTCCGTGGTTGTCGTCTTTCTCAAAATATAATGATGCACGTGTTTCTTTAACAGAAAAAATGCTCGCCGGAATATGTCCGGCGATGTCCCTGATCATGCTTCCACCAGTCGGGCACCAGGACCAGACACGGAGGCAGAAGCCGATATGGGGCAGGCGCCGGATAATCCCCCTATAGAGGATGCGGATAGGTTATCTGCTACAAACCCATAAGTGGAAAGCGCCATGAATCATAGGCGCCGCCGGGCCGTACTCCGTGCCGCTTGTTTCTCACCAGAGGCGTTTGATGTGTTTAATTCTGGAGAGGCATACCTCCGTGCCTCTCAAGATGGTCTAGCCAGAGCCACGGATCAGTATGTAAAGGATGTACGGGTGAGTGAATCTGATGATTTGTATGTATTAGTAGCCCCCGAGACTTGAAACAGTTAGCGGAACTGATTTAAGGATCATCTTTATTGTGCAGGTTCTTACAGAGAAGAATACTAGGCTGTCTCGGGAGCTGGAGGAATGCAAGACCCAACTGCGGGCCGCCATTGCCGCATTGCAGGAACAGAAAAAACCTCCCGCTGGTAATATTTTACAGAATGATGGTTACCATATAGTGCGCGGCGTGGCTGTAGATCTAACAATAGATTTTGCAGATGAATCCGAAGAAAATCCGGGGGACCAGCATGTTATGCGGTAGCTAGAAGCTGGCAAACGCGTGCTGACTGAGGTTAGGCGGGAGAAAAACAATCTCCAAGACGCCAATATAAGGCTGGACATGGAACTAAAAGACGTTCGGGGCCAGCTCGCAGACTCCGAGAAGGAGAATAAGAGGCTTCGACGCGGCATTTTTAGTAAGTGCTTGAACGAATCCTTTAAAGGTATTCGGCAAAGAAGCTGACTAACAGCGTTACATCTGTAGGTATGCTGATGGGTCGTCCCGCGGAGGAAATGCCCGGGTCTGCGGGTGATCTTTTGTCCGAGCTGTCACATCTGCACGAACAAGTTCGGCAGGTGATGCAGGGTTTTGCCCAAGCCTTGTGGCCGTCCGTCTCCCTGCCAGAGGGTGTCGTGGAGCTTGCAGAGAAGCTCAAAGGAGCGCGGCGGCGCTTCCTATTATGGAAGATATCAGCCTGCCTACAGGGTGCCAGAGAAGCCTGGGCCATGGTGAAGACGCGGTATACCAAAACAGACCCAAATCACATGGCCGAGGTCGGACCTGTGGGGCCCGGCGGAAAAGAGATTCCCGTTAGCTTAGTTTATGGGCAAGTAGAATTAGCCGCAAAGTATTCCCAACAGGATTGTAAGCTAGACCGCCTGTTGGATGGTATAGAAGAAGAATTTAGTCAGTCTGCATGACTATGTAATTAAAGTGACATGTATAATGCCTTCTAGCCGGATTGTAGATCATTTGTCATTGCGGACCTTTTTCCTTCAGCCTCCGGGCCCAATAGTCCGAAGTGTATCCGAATACCCGCTCAGTTATATAAGAACCAGGGTATGCCTGGAGACTAGGCATAGGGGTCATTAGTGCTTTATCAGACAAGTGCCCAACTAGTTATGTTATATTACATGGGTAGTAAGAAACATCTTCCAGGGAGAATAGTTCCGTTAAGGGTCCCTTTCCCTGGGCAAGCATGCCCTAAAGTGCATGTCCGGACTGTGATAGGAAACGCAGGAAAAACATCTAGGGGCAGATATGAAAAATAAGAGTCATCTTTTGTTCACCGACCGAATATTCCCTTAAGAATGCTAGCTTTCGGCTTCACCTAGTCTGAGGTACACATCCGGCTGACCCGGCGGTAACAATCGCAGAGGTGCTCCCCTTATGCCCTAGCCGAATTAACAGGAATGTAGGGCATAAATACAAGAGCCAGGCAACCCAGCTTGGCCAAAACTTAAGTCATATCGATGCATATAATGGTGAAAAAAGGTACATGCGGAAGTATAACACATGTGATGGGCATGAAGCCCGGATAAATAAATTAAGCTTCTGTGAAAGAAGCCCCCAGGTATGAAGAGTACGGCTAGCGCATCTGTAATGTGCAAGCAAGGCACAAGCTGACCCTTGAAGGCCTAGAGAAATAAGAAAAGAAAGAAAGGAAGGAAAACAAGATAGATAATGTATTTGTGAAAAATGGACAAAGGGAGGGGACTAACATAGAGTCCGGTGCTGGGCATACAATCTTCGGAGCCTGGCCGCGTTCCATGGGTTTGGCTGGAGTCGACTAGTCGATGCATCTCGCAGTCGGTACGCTCCACCGGTCAGAACTTGGTCGATAATGAAGGGACCTTCCCATTTGGGCTCGAGCTTATTCTTTTTCTTGTCCGGCAGGCGTACAACTAGTTCGCCAATGTTATAAGTTTTGGCCTGTACTTCTCTGCTTTGGTATCTGCGAGCCTGTTGCTGATAAAATGCGGAACGGGCTTTGGCTACGTCGCGCTCCTCCTCCAAGGTGTCCAGACTATCCTGCCGATCGAGCTCGGCTTCTCTTTCTTTGTACATGCGCACTCTGGGTGAGTCATGAATTATGTCACAGGGCAAGACTGCCTCTGCGCCGTACACCATAAAGAAGGGTGTATATCCGGTACTACGATTCGGCGTGGTCCGCAGCCCCCAGAGTACGAAGTCGAGCTCCTCTACCCAGTGCGTGTTAGACTCCGTTAAGGAACGCACTAATCTAGGTTTAATGCCGCCCAGTATAAGACCGTTTGCTCGCTCGACTTGACCATTGGTTTGTGGGTGATAGACTGAGGCATAATCGAGCTTGATGCCCATTTTGCTGCACCAGAGTTTTACCTCGTCGGCCATGAAGTTCGTGCCGTTATCAGTGATGATGTTGTGGGGGACGCTATAACGGTGTACAACCCCGGATATGAAATCTATCACCGGTCCGGATTCGGCTGTTTTAACCAGTTTGGCCTCTATCCATTTGGTGAATTTATCCACCATGACCAATAAGTATTTTTTTCTTGTGGGTTCCCCCTTTAAGGGTTCCAACCATGTCAAGCCCCCAGATCGCAAAGGGCCATGTAATGGGGATTGTTTGGAGGGCGGTGGGTGGCATGTGGCTTTGATTTGCAAAGAGCTGGCAACCGGCGCAACGTTGAACCAAGTCATGTGCATCTGCCCGGGCCGTTGGCCAATAGAATCCTGTACGAAAGGCCTTGCTTACAAGAGCCCGGGCTGCAGCGTGATGACCACCGAGTCCAGCGTGAATTTCTGCCAAAAGATTCCGCCCTTCCTCTTCGGAGATGCACCTTTGAAGGACTCTGGTAGTGCTTTTCTTGTACAATTCTCCCTCATGGACCTTGTAGGCCTTGGATCGCCGCACTATGCAGCGTGCCTCATTTTGGTCCTCCGGAAGTTCCTGTCTAGTTAGGTAGGCCAGGAATGGTTCTGTCCACGGGGCAATAATGGCCATTATTTCGTGGGCTGAAGGTGTTATTTCGGTGGCGGAGCCTCGGATTGTGTCAGAGAGTTCGGTATCGGGTATTTTGGCTGGGTCCGGACTATTGTTACCGGTGTCCCCTTCCCATGCTACGGATGGCTTGAAGAGCCTTTTCAGAAATATGTTGGGGGGGGGGACCGCGTCGCGTTTTGCACCGATTCGGGCGAGGATATCCGCCGCCTGATTGTTTTCCCGAGCCACATGGTGAAATTCGAGTCCCTCGAACCGAGCTGACATTTTTAGGACGGCATTTTGATAGGCCGCCATTTTCGGACCATTGGCGTTGAAATCTCCGTTTATTTGGGATATTGCGAGGTTTGAATCCCCACGCACCTCTAGGCGTTGAATGCCCATGGAGACTGCCATCCGAAGACCATGCAACAGAGCTTCGTATGCGGGTGCGTTGTTGGAATCTGTATACAATATTTTCAGTATGTACCAAACGGTATCTCCGGTTGGAGACGTCAGGACGATGCCAGCCCCTAGACCGGCCAGCATTTTAGAACCGTCGAAGTGCATGATCCAATTGGAGTATGCGCCGTACTCTTTAGGGAGTTCGGCCTCCGTCCATTCGGCAACGAAGTCGGCCAGTACTTGCGATTTAATGGCTCGGCGAGGTTTGTATGTTATGTCGAATGGGAGGAGCTCAATGGCCCATTTGGCAATCCGGCTTGAAGCGTCATGGTTGTTGATAATGTCATTAAGTGGCACTTCCGAGGCTACTGTAATCGAACACTCGAAGTGTTCGGTGTGCCGAAGGAGGCGATAAAGGGGTAAAGCCTTTTCTCCCAAGCGGGAGATAAAGCGGCTTAGAGCCGCCACGCATCCAGTTAGCTTCTGGATTTGTTTGAGGTCTGTTGGGGTAGCCAACTGTGACAACGCTCGGATTTTGGCCGGATTAGCTTCAATACCTCTACTGGAGACAATGAATCCTAGGAGCTTTCCGGCTGGTACGCCGAAAACGCATTTTTTCGGATTGAGCTTGATGTCATACGTTCGGAGGTTGTCGAATGTGAGCCTCAAGTCGTCTATCAACGAGTCGACGTGTTTGGTTTTAACGACCACATCGTCTACGTATGCCTCTACTGTTTTGCCAATTTGTTTCTCCAGGCATGTCTGAATCATGTGTTGATATGTTGCGCCGACATTTTTGAGCCCAAAAGGCATTGTGTTGAAACAGAAGGGACCGTATGGTGTGATGAATGTCGTTGCGGCTTGGTCGGACTCCGCCATCTTGATTTGGTGGTAACCGGAGTATGCGTCAAGGAAACACAATGACTCGTATCCTGCGGTAGCGTCAATGATTTGATCGATGTGTGGGAGGGGAAAGGGATCCTTTGGGCAAGCTTTATTGAGGTCTTTGAAATCAACGCAAAGGCGCCAGGATTTGTCCTTCTTTGGTACCATCACCAGGTTTGCTAGCCTGTCCGGATGTTTTATTTCTCTGATGAATCCGGCCTCCAATAACTTGGCTAGTTCTTCTCCCATGGCATGTCTCTTAGGTTCGGAGAAACGCTGAAGAGCTTGCTTGACCGGCTTGAATCCCTTTAGGATATTGAGGCTATGCTCGGCCAGCCTGCGTGGGATTCCTGGCATGTCTGAAGGATGCCAGGCGAATATGTCCCAATTCTCGTGCAGGAACTCTCGTAGTGCGGCATCCACAGCGGGGTTTAACTTTGCCCCGATGGAGGCTGTTTTGGTAGGGTCCGTTGGGTGGACTTGGAATTTGACTATTTCATCCGCTGGTTTAAAAGAGGTGGACTTCGATCTCTTGTCGAGTATCACATCGTCCCTGTCCACTGTGGAGCGTAGCGTGGTTAACTCCTCGGCCGAGAGGGCTTCGGATAATGCCTCGAGGGCTAATGCCACTGTTTTGTTTTCGGTGCGGAGTGTTGTGTCCAGATCACTGGCGAGAGTGATGATTCCGTTGGGTCCGGGCATTTTAAGCTTCATGTACCCATAATGGGGTACGGCTTGGAAGATTGTGAACGCCTCCCGTCCTAAAAGAGCGTCATAGCCACTACTGAATGGGGCCACTTGGAATGTAATTTTTCGGACCTGTAATTGTCCGGCGTGCCGAATACCACATCTAGTGTGATTTTCCCAGCACAGCGTGCTTCCCGACTGGGGATAATTCCTCTGAAGGTTGTGCTACTTTGCTCGATGCGGTTCCCGTCTATTTCCATCTTTTGAAGGGTTTCCTCATAGATGAGGTTTAGTCCGCTGCCGCCGTCCATGAGTACTTTGGTGAGTCGAAAGACATCCACAATTGGACTGAGGACCAGTGCGGCTGGTGCTCGGGCTGTTCGGAATTTGGGTTCATCACTAGCATTGAAGGTAATAGCCGTGTCACTCCATGGATTTGTTGCTGCTACGTGGCCGATTTCGGCCATGCTGCGGAGTGTTCGCTTGCGCCTATTATTTGACGCAAAGGTCTCGAACATTGTTAACACCGTATTGTTATCCACTGGATGGTGCTCTGTGGTATGTGGGATAAGAAGATCCTCACCACTTTTTGCCACCTGCCGGAGTATCCAACATGCTCTAAGGCTGTGCGTTGGTATTATATCCGCCGTGCTATGAATTTTGCAGGGTCCGTTGAGCCATCCCTCCAGTACGGTCCCTTGCCCTGTAGAGGGTTTTTGCTTTTAGGTAGTTAACCCGGGTGTATTGTGATAATGCACCCTTTTATTTTGGACTGGGTTTGTGTTCAGGGCCGGATTAACCCAAAAGTTTGTTTCGGTTTTCCAGGCACTTTCCATTGCACAGTACTTTCGTACTATGGACGCCAAGTCAGCGAAGCGTGTTATCTCACGGCGATTTATGGCGTTAAGGATTCCCTTGTCCGTGCAATTATTGCAGAAAAATAAGATTGTGTCTTCCTCGCGACAGTCCTTAACCTTGTTCATCGCAAGGAGGAATCTGGCCCAGTAATGGTGTACTGTTTCCCGGGGCTCTTGCCTGATATGGGAAAGGTCGCTTGTGTTTGGGTGGGTGGGTGGAATTGAATCCAAACCCCTACCCGATCTGGGATCCAGGGGTCGAGGAGTTTCCAATTTTGGAAGTTCCGGTTCCGGGATGTTACCCGCTAATCCTGGTCCGCTGCCTGACTCTAAGTTCATGGATTGGATGTTGTCCTCCCGCAAATGGGCGTCCGGCTCGGAGAGCTCGGGAATCCGGACATAGTTGGTCCTCAGGATAGAGGAAAGGTCGCCGCATTGTTCCTCCACCACTGCAATATGATGGGTGACCGGTGGAGAGTTAATCTCCCTTTGATCGGGTTTAAGCCCAATCCGATCATAGTCCGTAGCGACTCCCAAGGCGGCGATGCGATCCAAGAGCTCGTTTAAGGAGGAGAGCTCCATTGGATCCATCTGTTCGGCGAGCGCCGATTTGACGTGGAGGCTGTTTTCGATGACCCGAGAATTCATCATCGGCGCGGCGGCCGAACAGGCGGTCATAATGAACCTGCCTAGCCGGAGAGTTTGGCCGACAGCCGAAGCTCCCCCAACAGTAGTACCGTCTTTAAAGACGAGACGAGACATCCTTCCTTCTGGCGACGGCACGGAGCAACTCTCAATGAAAGCACCAATGTCGGTGTCAAAACCGGCGGATCTCGGGTAGGGGGTCCCGAACTTTGCGTCTAAGGAGGATGGTAACAGGAGACAGGGGACACGATTTATTACCCAGGTTCAGGCCCTCTTGATGGAGGTAAAACCCTATGTCCTGCTTGATTAATATTGATGATATGGGTAGTACAAGAGTAGATCTACCACGAGGTCGGAGAGGCTAAACCCTAGAAGCTAGCCTATGGTATGATTGTATGTTGTCCTACGGACTAAAACCCTCCGGTTTATATAGACACCGGAGGGGCTAGGGTTACACAAGGTCGCTTACAAAGGAGGAGATATACATATCCGTATTGCCTAGCTTGCCTTCCATGCCAAGTAGAGTCCCATCCGGACACGAGATGAAGTTTTCAATCTTGTATCTTCATAATCCAACAGTCCGGCCGAAAGATATAGTCCGGCTGTCCGGAGACCCCCTAATCCAGGACTCCCTCAGTGACATAGAACTAGCTCCAGTTCATCAATATAATGTAGGCATGTATTCCGAATATAGTCATACGTGCTTATGGAAAAGAACTTGCATGACATCTGTTGTCCTACCCTCCCGTGGCAGTGGGGTCCTACTGGAAACTAAAGGATATTAAGGCCTCCTTTTAATAGAGTACCGGGCCAAAGCATTAGCACTTAGTGCATACATGAACTCCTCAAACTACGGTCATCGCCGGGAGTGGTCCTGACTATTGTCACTCTGGGGTTGCCGGATCATAACACGTGGAAGGTGACTATAACTTGCAATATCGGATCAAGAACACAAATATATTCATGAAAATATAATAGGTCCAGATCTGAAATCATGGCACTCGGGCCCTAGTGACAAGCATTAAGCATAGCAAAGTCATAGCAACATCAATCTTAGAACATAGTGGATACTAGGGATCAAACCCTAACAAAACTAACTCAATTACATGGTAAATCCCATCCAACCCATCACGGTCCAGCAAGCCTACGATGGATTACTCATGCACAGCAGTGAGCATCATGAAATTGGTGATGGCGGATGGTTGATGATGATGGCGACGGATTCCCCTCTCCGGAGCCCCGAACGGACTCCAAATCTGCCCTCCCGAGGAAGAACAGGGCTTGGCAACGGCTCGGTATCGTAAAACATGATGAATCCTTCTCTCTGATTTTTTCTCCCCGAAAGAGAATATATGGAGTTGGAGTTGAGGTTGGTGGAGGTCCAGGGGGCCCACAAGGTCGGAGGGCGCGCCCCCACCCGTGTGGCTAGGGTGTGGCCCCCTTGCTGCTGATTCTTTCGCCAATATTTTTTATTAATTCCAAAACTTGGCTCCGTGAAGTTTCGGGTCATTCCAAGAACTTTTAATTCTGCACAAAAATAACACCATGGCAATTTTGCTGAAAACAGCGTCAGTCCGAGTTAGTTCCATTCAAATCATGCAAGTTAGAGTCCAAAACAAGGGCAAAAGAGTTTGTAAAAGTAGATACGACGGAGACGTATCAAGGTGTCTCGGTCATGTCTGCACAGTTCTCGAACCCGCAGGGTCTACACCCTTAACGTTTGGTGATGATATGAGTATAGTTGAGTCATTATGGTGGTTACCGAAGGTTGTTAGGAGTCCCGGATGAGATTCCGGACGTGACGAGGAACACCAGAATGGTCCAGAGGTGAAGATTGATATATTGGACGAAGGGTATTGGAGTCCAAAATTGTTCCGGGATACCGGGTGATGACCAGCGTCATCGAAAGGGGTTTTAGGGGGGCCTGACAAGTGTTGGGGGACCCATGGGCCAAGGGGAGGGGTCAAACCAGCCCACTAAGGGACTGAGCGCCCCCCTCACCCCATCTCACATAACTAGGAGGGTTGGGGCCCCCTAGGGCTTCGCACCTCCCGGCTTGGGGGCAAGTCACCCTAGGGGAGATCCCATCTGCCCTGGCCGTCCCCCCCCCCCCAGGGGAAACCCTAGGGGCGCCACCCCCTCCTCCCTTCCCCTATATATAGAGAGGTAGAGAGAGGGCAGCCGCACCCAAGAGCACATCTCCACGCCACGGCGCTACCTCTCCTCACCCTCGCATCCCTCTTCCTCTCTGTAGTGCTTAGCGGACCTCTGTTGAGATTCCGCCACTACGCCGTCGTGCTACCGGAGGACTCAAGCTACTACTTCACCATCGCTTGCTGGATCGAGGAGGTGAAGGCGTCATCAAGCCATACGTGTGTTGAACACGGAGGTGTCGTCCGTTAGGCACTTGGATCGGGAGTTCGCGGGACGGATCGTGATTGGATCATGAAGACGTTCGACTACATCAACCGCGTTTCTTAATGCTTCCGCTTAACGATCTACAAGGTTATGTAGATCCAATATCTCCTCGCATAGAAGGTCATCTCCTAGATTGGATCTTGGTGAGCATAGGAACTTTTTTGTTTCCCATGCAACGTTCCCCAACGTGCACTAATACAACTGTCATGTGAAGATTTGGAAAATTTCATGGGTCATTTGACCTTTTAAAGACATTTAAGTGATTTTCTAGCCATTTAATGACTGTAATTCAAATTTGAAATACATCTACATGCAACGGCAAACCATAACGGTTTGAAAAATCATATTTGTGTACTTGTGTGTGATGCAGCTTGAAGTTATGTCGGTATTTCCCCAAAGAGGAAGGGATGATGCAGCACAGCGATGGTAGGTATTTCCCTCAGTGATGAAACCAAGGTTATCGAACCAGTAGGAGAACCAAGCAACACTATGTAAACAGCACCTGCACACAAATAACAAATGCTCGCAACCCGACGTTTTAAAGGGGTTGCCAATCCCTTTTGGGTAACGGCGCCAAAAATTGGCAAACGGACGTGAATAATTGTAGTAGATTGATAGATCGAACGCCAATAAAATAAATAAAAATAAATTGCAAAAAGGTATTTTTGTATTTTTGTTTAATATATCTGAAAATAAAAGGCAAATAAAATAGATCGCAAAGGCAAATAATATGAGAAAGAGACCTGGGGGCGTAGGTTTCACTAGTGGCTTCTCTCGAGAAAAATAGCAAACGGTGGGAAAAAATTACTGTTGGGCAATTGATAGAACTTCAAATAATCATGACGATACGAGGCAATGATCATTATATAGGTATCACATCCAAGATTAGTAGTCCGACTCATGTCTGCATCTACTACTATTACTCCACACATCGACCGCTATCCAGCATGCATCTAGTGTATTAAGTTAATGGAGAAACAGAGTAATACAATAAGAACGATGACATAATGTAGACAAGATCTATTTATGTAGAAATAGACCCCATCGTTTTATCCTTAGTAGCAACGATACATAGGTGACGGTTCCCCTTCCATCACTGGGATCAAGCATCGTAAGATCGAACCCACTACAAAGCACCTCTTGCCATTGCAAGATAAATAGATCAAGTTGGTCAAACAAAACCCAAATATCGGAGAAGAAATACGAGGCTATAAGCAATCATGCATATAAGAGATCAAAGAAACTCAAATAACTTTCATGGATAAAAGAGATAGATCTGATCATAAACTCAAAGTTCATCCGATCCCAACAAACACACCGCAAAAAGAGTTACATCATATGGATATCCAAGAGACCATTGTATTGAGAATCAAACAAGAGAGAGGAAGCCATCTAGCTACTAACTACGAACCCGAAGATCTACAAAGAACTACTCACGCATCATCGGAGAGGCACTAATGGAAGTGGTGAACCCCTCCGTGATGGTGTCTAGATTGGATCTGGTGGTTCTGGACTCTGCGGCGGCTGGAATTGATTTTCGTCGACTCCCCTAGGGTTTCTGGAATATTGGAGTACTTATAGAGTAAAGAGGCGGTCTAGGGGGCACCCGAGGTGGGCACAACCCACCAGGGCGTGTTTGGGCCTCCAAGCACACCCTAGTGGGTTGTGCTCCCCTCGGAGCAGCGCCCAGGTGCTTCTTCGGTCCACTGGATGTCTTCTGGTCCAAAAAAATTCACAAAAAGTTTCGCTGCGTTTGGACTCCGTTTGGTATTGATGTCCTGTGATGTAAAAACATGCAAAAAACAGCAATTGGCACTTGGCACTATGTCAATAGGTTAGTACGAAAAAATGATATAAAATAACTATAAAATAATTATAAAATGATTATAAAACATCCAAGAATGATAATATAATAGCATGAAACAATCAAAAAAATATAGATACGTTGGAGACATATCAGTGTGCGAGTTAATTCCATGTTCAGTAAATTAGAAGGAATTTTCAAACATATTGGTCTCACGGCATGGACACATGCATGGAGAGTCATCGCATTTTAATTCTAAAAAATTAAAAAAGATTAGAAAAATATGAAACCTTGCTTGATGTAATGTCATGCCACCAAGATGATGTGGTAAAAAAAATTGACCTATTTAACAAAAGTTTGGACACACACCCCTCACAAACCAGAGCAACTCACTAGAAGGCTCGTGGTTCCAAGAGGGAACAATGCATGTTTGATGATGAACTGGAGATAGCTTCCTTTTACGGCCTTCAATTTTTTTTACGTTTAACGTGCACTACTACAACTGTCATGGAAAATTTAGAAAATTCCAGGGGTCATTTGACCTTTTAAATACATTTAAGTGATTTTCTAGCCATTTAATGATCGTAATTCAAATTTGAACTACATCTACATGCAACGGCTAACCATAATAGTTTGAAAAATCATATTTTTGTGTACTTGTATGCGAGTTAAAAAATCATCAGATGATGTAAATATCTGGTATTCAAAAAAATGTAAAGACCTGGCAAGACAACCGCCCCCTCACATGATTGGCACTTTATTTCGCGGCTCGAGGTTTGGTAGGTGAGTGGCGAGGTCATTAATCAGACACGGTTTTGTATTGGAAACCGTCAGCTATTAAGTTCACACACGGATTTTGCTACGGGAATTGTGTGTAATTCAAACTACAGTACTCGTAAATTCCGGCGACCAATGTGTGTACTGTTCCCGTCGATCTAGATTCCAGCTGTCAATAAATACTACCTTGCTCACGTCGTCCCACCTGCATTCCCATCTACATCATCCCCTCGCTCTCTCTCTCTCTCGCTCTCTCTCTCTCTCTCAAATCTCTGCCTTGGTGCCGCCGATCTGCCCACGCGTCGACGAGGAGACGCCGCCCACCGAGGACGCTCACTCGAATAGCAGCGACGAGGACCCCTACGCGTCGCCGAACGAGGTTGCGCCAGACCCTCCAACTTTGGATTGGTTTTGGGGCCAGTACAATCTTTGTCCGTGAAAGTCGCTGCCGCCGGCTGAGAAAGCCAGGCAAGTGGCGTTCAAGAAAGAGATGTCGGAGGAGGAAGCCAGGTACCAGGTGGCCTGTGAAGCCCATGATGCCACCTGAAAAAAGGAGGCGACGGAGCTTTGGCGACGGGCACGTCGTCGTGTGGAGGAGGTGTATGAAGACGGGTACTTCGCGAGGAAGGTCAAAGGGGTTGGGCACCTCATCGCTGCATGGAGGTGGGCCGATAAGCTCGAGCGTGCCACCAACAAGGAGCTCCGGTGGGCGCCCAACAAAATGGCAAGATTTTTCACGCTCGTCTGCCAACAAGAGGCAGATCGGTACGTCAAGCGCTATGAAGTGAAGGAAGCGGAGTACTGCCTCCGCACTGGGAAGACGCCGAACACCAGGGAGCTGCTAGTGAGGGGCTGCCGGAATACTAGCCCCAGGAGGGATTATTAGTTTTAGTATTGTTCGTTTTCAATTTTATGCATTGTACCTAGTAGTTAAGTATCATCACGTATATGTGATGATATATATTATATATATTCTGTGATGAACTAATGAATAATTAATATATATATATATATATATATATATATATATATATATATATATATATATATATATATATATATTCTGTGATGAACCAGGACTTTGCCGGCGGCGCCGCCGTCATGGCCCCCTACCCCTCAGTCCGGCTTTCCCATCGCCTGGGCGTTTCGGTCAAAGGACATGGGAAGTTTGCCATGGAACTCCCTGTTTTTGCTTTAGTTCTGGAAGATACTTCCTTTTTCATCCCCATGGGGGCAGATTTGTTAAGTATGAAAATTTACGTAGCCTTTCATTAGTCTATTCGTAAGTCTAGCATTTCGGATGCAAGAAATATGTTCACCAAATCAGTCCAGGAGGAACCAAATCAAGTTTGGTAAATACCACATGTGGAACTCGACAAAGGTTCCACGTGGCAACCTCTGGAAGCTCCATGAGATGCGTGTTGAGTGCTGCTTTCTCCTCGATATCTATATCTGCTTTCGGACGGCCAAAAAAGCAAGAAGAAGGAAACTTTCATTTCGCATAGCTGCTAAAGTAGTAGTTTTATGTCAAATCATACTTCTGACCAATAGTAAATCTCTTTTTGTATAGATATAAAATAGCAAAAGTACGGTTCGGAGTCTTTTTTTCTTTCTTATTTGAAATCCAAATCGAAATGCCTCAACTTGCTAAATTAACTTATTTCTCACAATTTTTCTGGTTATGTCTTCTCCTCTTTACTTTTTATATTCTCTTATTTAATAATAATAATAAAGGGATGGAGCATTACCGGTGTTAGCGACGAAGGGATTGTTTGCAAGAGAAGGTTGCCCGGTTAAGATACGAACAGGGGCATGCCATGCATAATAGTAAAAAAGGGCAGAGAAGAGGATTGAGGGACAGAATGAGCTGGAGGCCAACAAGGAATAGAAGAAGTTGTTTCACTCATAGCTCTTCTTCTTTTTTTAAAGCTTAACTCACATTTTGGGAGCGGATGCTGCTCGAGCTAAAGATATGCCCCCAACTCTTGAGCGCTTTCCAGGAGATAAAGCAATACAGAAAAGGATGATTTTCCTACCGCATGCACATAGAAAAATGAAACTCTAAATTTTGTCCAATTTGAATCGATCTCAATTGATCCCTCGTCACTGCCTATAGGAGAAGTAATAGGTAGGGATGACAGGATTTGAACCCCTGCCTTGTTTTCCACATCATAATTTATTCCTCCATCTATATACAACTTTCTTGTCATTTCTTCTTTTTGGTTTCATATAATAAATGATATACATCTGAAATCCAACCTAACGTATAAAGAATGAATTTTTTAGTACTCGGCAAACACTTTCGACATTTAGGAAAAGAATTACAAATATTTGCGGAGAATCCTTAGATGACACTCGACAAAACACAAAGCCGTCAATTACAGAGGTGAAGGATATGTTTGCCGAGTGTCATGTGCTTACTTTCCGGTGTTTGTCACCGAGTTCTCAGCAAAGACTCTACGTTATCGAGTTCAGTCTTTGCTAAGTGTTTTCGTGTTCTACTCGGCAGAGACACTATTTACCGAGAGTCCAGGGAAAGGACCTCGCCAAAGATCGAAACACTCGGTGTACAGAATTTTCCCCGTACATACCATGGTTTTAAATAGCCCGCTATAGCCGAAGCATGCTATAGTGTTTAGAAGAAGTCCTGCACTATGGTTTTTTGGTTCAAACACATGAGCAAACATTTTAAATAGCTTACTACAGCACCGCTATAGCACGCTATACCATTTAGAACTTTGGTCGTGACACACATCATCCGCATGGAGAAAGGACGCCGACCCTACTACATCCTGCGACCAGAGAAGCTTCTGCGCGACGGCCTTCATGCTCGGCCTCCTGCTGGGATCATCCTGTACGCACGAGACAGCCACCTCCAGCATCACCGTCGTCTGCGAGCGGTTGAAGTCACCGAGCAACCGCGCATCCACGAACTCCTCCAGCCACGGCGCCGGCGCCAACCCCTCACATTGGCACTCCAGCGTCTTGTCCTTAAACCACGCTACGATCTCCCGTAAATCCACGGGTGCCTCCTCGTCATCTCCGGGCACCCCCTGCAACGCCGTCCACTCGCTGAACCTCTGCCCACGGAGCAGCTCCAGAAGCACGATGCCAAAGCTGTACACGTCGGCCTTCCCGGTGATAGGGACGCTCAGCGCCCACTCCGGCGCGACGTGCCCACTTGCCCCCATCACACGGGACGGCGCTTTGTCGCACGCGTCCTCTTGCCGGCTAAGCAGCTTCACCAGGCCGAAGCCGGTGATCTTGGGCTCCAGGTCAGCGTCCAGCAGAACGTTCTCGGGCTTCATGTCGCAGTGCAGGATCCACTCGAGGCACTCGTGGTGCAGGTAGGCCAGCCCCTTGGCGACGCCGACGGCGATCTTGTACCTCGATTGCCACCCCAGCACGACCTGCTCACCGCCATCCCCGTCAAAGAGGGCCCTGGCCAGCGAGCCGTTCTCGGCGTACTCGGAGACGAGGAGCCTGTGTGAACGCTCGCAGCAGAAGCACTATATACGGACCAAATTCATGTGGTTGATCCGCCCGATGACGCTCAGCTCCGACCGGAAAACCTCCTCGGCCTGCGGCGTCGTCACCTCCACCAGCCGCGTCACGGCCACGTCCCGGCCGTCGTCCAACACGCCCTTGTACACCGCCCCGGATGCTCCCCTCCAGAGCTCCTCACCAAAATTGCAGGTGGCATTGTAGAGTTCGTCGTACGCGAACTTCCTGAAGTGGCTCATCACCAAGCTATAGCCATCGTCGTCGACTCGTCGCGCTGCGGCCGGCTTGCCTCGGAAGATGAACAGATACCCGGCGATGATGACGACGGCTTCCACGACGAACAATGCCCCGAGGAAACCGTAGAAGTAGACGAACTTTATCTTGCCGCCGCTGATATTCTTTAGGTGACGGGAGGGCGAGTAGACGACGCTGGCGTTTCGTTCTTGCGTGGTGCTGCAGTCATGGCCATCGAAGCGCAAGCGCAATACAGACGACAGGTTGGGCTTCTTCTCGACGCGTTTAGGGACCTTGAAGTAGATGAACTGCTTGGGTTCCGGGCCTCGGCCGTTCCACAGGGAGATCTTGGTGTAGCACTTGCCGCTTCAGGGCCGGCCCTAGCATCTTAGAGGCCCTTGTGCGAACTTATGAACTCCACCGGCCATGGGCCCTCACCTTGGCACGGCTCTGACTGCCACGACTATCACCAATAATGTTGTGGCAGGTGTGTAGTGGTCGCGACCCGTCGGAAGAACCGACAACGAGTTTCATCCAACGAGAAAAATAATTGGTTGCATGGTGCCTAATTAGTGGAGTATTGCATGCTTTTTTTAGCTTGAATCGGAGTATTGCATGATGCATGGGGCCTAATTAAAGGAGTGTTGCATGCTTTTTAATTTTTTGGGAAGGAGTATTGCATGCTGTGACTCATACATGCCAAACTAAATGGGATTTTTGGCTGCATGGAATGGATACACATCTCACGCTGCATAGATCCGGCATTAATTGAGATCGATAATCAAGGATATTAGCAGATTGGCTGATTTCATGGCCAAAATTTTTGCCGCAGAGTTAATTCCTAGCTTGGTCGCGCAGCGGGAGTAGGTGACTGGCTGAATGGTTGTCTCTTGGCTGGTCTTTTTACCTTCTCTATCTTTTCTTCTTCCTATAATATGCTTATATATCTACTAGAGACATGCAAACGGATGGGCCCCTGCTTTGGCTGGGCCCTAGGCGGCCGCACTCCTCGCCATGCCCTAGGGCCGGCCCTGTGCCGCTTCCTCCCTTCTTGTAGCCAAACGCCTCGCAGTTGCAGTCGTCGAGGCACATCTGCCGGCACGCGTCGATGCTGATCTTCTCGGCGAACGTGTAGTCGAACCCCCAGTAGTCCACGTTCGGCAGCTCGGCGAAGTACACGTCCTCGCCGCACCGGACGTCGAACAAGCGCCGACAGCCTTTGCTCCAGTCACCGGGGCACGCGCATGCCGGGCCGGCCAGCCCGTACGCGCACACGCCGTAGCGGCCGCATATCCCGTGCACGCCGCACTGCCGCAGGAGCGCCGCCCACGTGGCGTGCCAGACCCCGCCGCCAGCGACGTCAAGGCTGTAAGCCCGGAGGTTCCCGTCGTAGTCCAGCGTCAGCCGCCGCATGACGTGCCCAGCGGCGCCCATGTCGGAGGCGGCGAACCGCAGATTGTCGCTCGCCGAGAAGCGGCCGCGATCGTCGAGGCTGCCAAGCCGGCTGCTGTTGAAGGCCATCCTCTTGTTGACCACCCACGTCTTGAAGGGGTCCGGCCAGTAGTTCATGTTGATCTCCGGGCCGTCGTACATGAGGTTGAGGATGTTGAAGTTGTCGAAGTAGAAGCTGTAGTAACCGGAGTACGTGGAGGCCCTCGCCTTTGCCGACACGAGGCGGGCGTGCCGCGTGATGAACTGCCCGGGGAGGAGCGTGTCGGTGGGCCAGTCGAAGCTCTGCCACAGGGTGCGGCCGGCGGCGTCGGACACAACGAGGTTGCCCGTGTCGAGCAGCTGCGCACGGTCGGCGCCGGTGCCGCTGGTGTTGGTGCTCCACGCGGCAAGCCCGTCGAAATCCCGCAGCACCAGTGACCCGTCCCTGAGCAGCTCGGCGCGGGAGCACATGCCGTTCACGGGGGCGTCGCGGTTGGCGGCCCACGCGAGGGTGGGCGGGTCGGCCGATGCGGTGAACCAGACGGCGAACACATACGCATTGGTGGCGACGCGGTGGAAGCCGCACGAGAAGTCGCCGCTCGGGGACACCAGAGCGTCGTCCCCCACGGCGATGGACCCGCGGCGCCACAGGATGTTCCTCCTGTGCTGATCATCATCGCTTACCGCGAGAGCAACACAAGGCAAGGTCGCCGTGGTGGTGATCACCAGGAGGAAAGCCGAGCTGGCAAGGATCGGGAGCGCTCTCATCGTGATACTACCAGGCACCAACACTTACGCGCTCTGTGGTGTTCCTTTTCCAGAGTACGTCTTAGGTCGTCAAGTGAGTTTTTATGCTGGTCTGGTCGCTGAAAGACGGAAAGACCGTCGACGGCATTGACTTTATGTTTTGACGCCGTAGCAGGCTAGCAGCCATGGACTGTTAGCTTTTTGTAAGACCAGCCTCCGACGACTCAGGTGAAAGGTGGGCTGACTGATATGCCCAGCATTCTTTTTTCGGGACTGACTCAGACTTGATTAATCCCGACCGAAATTACTATTCTGACCTTCTCGACGATTATTGTTACAAACTAAACTTGACACGACAGTATTTCACAATCTGACCTTTTTAAAAACGTCACAGACCGCGACATTTCTGCTTCATATAGAAACGCCAAGCTAGCTAGCGTTGCTACTCCACATGAGAACGCCAAGGTATCTCACGTTTCTTCTTACATGGAAACGCCAACCTCTTTGGCGTTTCTTACCTACTTGGCAACGCCATTGGCTTTGGTGTTTCATATGTGGTATAAGAGCATCTCCAAAAAAGGCATTTGCCGCATGCTGTTCGCCTGATTTGGCGCGTCCGGCAGCGGTGGCTCCAACGGCTGCGCTAAAATGCAGCGCGCGCGCGTCGCTCCAGCAGCGCGCCAAAATGCAGCGTGTGCGACCCGTCGATGCATTGCATATGGCATTTTTCAACACAAAATGATGAACATTTTTAACACAATAAAAATTTCACACAAACAAGTTGATGAAGTTCATGCCCACAAGTTTAAAATCATGCCCACAAGTTCATCCAACCAAGTTCAAAATGCAAATCAAGTTCAATACACAAAGGAAAGACACATTATTCCTCGTCTTCGTCCTCGTCCTCATCTTCGGAAGACGATTCTTCCGCCTCCGAAGATGAATCTTTCTCCCTCTCGCGCACCGCATCACGTGAAGCTCCGACGGTGTTGGCAAGATCTTCAACGGCATCTTTATGGGAATGTGTGCGAGGAGGCTCATCGAAAGACATTCCGCCCATGGCGGCCGGAGGTGCACCCATGCCTCCCATGAGAGAAGCAAAACTCATGCCTCCCATCGTGGCCATAGCGTCGGGGGGTGCTCCAAAGCCAGCCATGCCTCCCATTGCACCTAAACCGCCCACGGTACCTCCGAAGCCACCCATGGCACCCATGGCGCCAAGGCCACCGCCACCCATGGCGCCGAGGCCACCGCCACCCATGGCGCCGATGCAACCGCCACCCATGGCGCCGAGGCCACCGCCACCCATGGCGCCGATGCCACTGCCACCCATTGCACGAAACCATGGCTCTTTTTTGGATCAAGACTTCTTGTTGGGCAAGATTGACATACTCCTTTTGCATCGCATTGAGGTTAGTTGTGTCCAAGAAGAACAAGTGCTTCTCCCATTCCAACAACCTAGTTCGCTCCTCATTGCTCACCTTCCTCTCCTCCAAAGCCACCTTTCTCTCCTCGGCCGCCACCCTCCTCTCCTCGGCCGCCAACCTCCTCTCCTCAGCCGCGGCATCTTGGGTCCTTGCCATTTTCCTCACCTCGTTGGCTTCTTTTCTTGGCTTCACAATAGCTTCCATAGCATGTTTGAGCTTATCATCTCCTTTCCTCTTCTTCTTTTGGGTTTGGTCTTTGTTGCACCCATCTGGTCGCTTTGGCTTCGAGTAAGAAACCGAGTTGGGTGTAGGACTTCTCTTGCCGTCATCACTGGATGCATCATCCTCATCATCATCATCATGCAACTTAATTGTTCGCTTCCGTTTGTCGCTCAAATGCAAATCATCCAAATCTTCACGCTTCTTCCATTTCTCATCATCCTTCAACACATCATAGCAATGAGGCAAAGTAAAGACCCTTCCTTTCTTGATCTTCTCCTTCTTGGTTTTCCTCTCCTCTTCTTTGAACAAATTTTGCGCAATGTTGAACTACATGAAAAGAAAGCAAGTTAGCACCAACAACAAGCAAAACAAAGCAAATTTAGCACCAACATGTAAGATGAAATGGCACTTACTCTATCGTCCTCATTTGTGCCACTTGGGTTCAACTTGTCAACCGTCTTTTGACAAGCCGCCCACTTTTAATAATCCGAGTTGATTGTCAACCATCGGGACCTAAGTGATCGGTTGGAGCGGTCAATTCCACTCATGTTGCGAGCATCAAAGTGTTCCTTCATCCGGTTCCAATAAGCATCTCTACTTTGATCGCCTCCAACGGATGGATCCCTCGACACTTGCAACCAAGTATTGCATAGTAAGATGTCATCGGTGTTGGTGTAATTGCCCGCTCTTCCTTTCGGTGCGCCGACAATGCCCTCACCCTCCTCGTCCACCTCGAACTCATGGTCTTCAAAATGCATGTCATTGGTTTGAGACCAATGCGAATTGTTGGAGCCAACACCCATCGTTGACATGTATGCATCATCATTGAGACTACAAATTTTTTTGCACAATGCAAATAAGCTATCTATATGTGACGAATGCATTCAAAAAAGAACAAAAAAAATGAAAAGTTAGAATTTTTTTACCTTGGAGGCATTTCGTCGAACATGTTGTGCGCGCCGGCCGCCGGCTCAACGAGTGAGCTTGCCGGCACTTCGGCAGCCGCCGCGCCCGTCGCACGCCCCGCAAGCTTCTTCCTCTTCGCCTTGGAGGTGCCGGAGCCGTCCGCCGCCTTGTTTTTCTTCGCCGATGTCTTGCCCTTCTTTAGCCGCGCGCGCATTGGGGAGCTTTGAGGAGGAGGGGGCGGCGGCTCGGGCCGGCGCCGGCGTGACGCCACCCGCCGCCGAGGTCATTCGCGGCGGCATGAAGAGGCCGCGCGCGAGGCCGCTCGTCGGAGGAGCTCCGGCGGCGGCGAGGCCAACGCCACCCGGGCTAGGGTTTGTGGCGGCGGCGGCGGGGGGGGGGGGGGGGGGTCGCGGCTATAGGGCGGGGTGAGCGGGGTGCCGACGCGTGCGTCCATGGGTGCGGGTCGCCGGCGCCGGCGCGTGCAGGGCTTTGGAGGGGGAGAAGAAGAGCGTGCAGCGCGAGCGTCGAGTGTGCCGCGCGCGGAAGCGGGCGCAAATACACCGCGCGAGGTACCGCTTCCACGCGCGCGCCCAACTCCTTATGCCGCGCGCGCGGCTATTGCGCGCCCGCTGGAGCCATCCGCCGTGTTGCGCACGTGCTAAAATGGGGGATTTTGCGGCGCGGCGCCTGTTTAGCGCGGCTGTTGGAGATGCTCTAAAGAAATACCTGCAAGAATTGATGAATACATGCATGCATGGTTCCTGTAGCTTGCTGATCTTGCAAATCATCTTCCGCCGGCCACCACACGCGAGCTAAGCTTGCTGTGAATCGCAAACGCGAGCTAGCTAGCTTTAGCTTCCCTTCTAAATCGTTGGAGCAAGCTAGAGTAGGGCAACGGCGGCTCCCGGCCGGCACGCGCTCCCGGCCAGCGAACTCGAGGCGGCGAGCTGTAGCCGGCGAGCAGAAGGGCAGCGTCGGCTCCGCCCCGTGCTAGGACGAGCAGAGACGAGCACGCAGAGGAGTGGCGGCGGCCGGCGGCGGCGCGCTGCAGGAAAGGGCTGTAGCGGCGAGCTCGAGGCGGGACGAGCAGAGGAAGCGGAGCAGCTGGTCTCCGCGCTTCAAATTGTCCAGCGCACTGTACGCCGCGCATCAAATATCCCACGTGCGATGCAGGAATTCCCAGCGCGCTGGATGGATTTTACAGCGTGCTGACTTTTGCAGTGTCTGTTGGAGATGCTCCACGTGCTAAATTGACGTTTTTTCCAGCGCGGGCTACTTTTAGCGTCTCTCTTGGAGATGCTCTAAGGGTAGTGGGCTTGCATGCACGAGTGAGTAAGTAGATACTAGATGGATGCCGACGAGCTGCACGTACAGATGAACTAGCTGGTACTAGTTTACTGCCAACACTAGCTAGCTAGGTTTTCTAACCCAGAAGAAAAACAGTGCACCGACGCGCGCGCACAGTTCGCCTCCATGCTGACGAGACAGGCTGCGCTGCTGTCTGTGCACGTACCGGGCGCGCGACCGTGCATGCATGCATGAATCAATGCGTGCTTGGCCATTGGGTGTGCCGTACGTACGTGGCAGCATGGCAAATTGAAGTAGATGCGATGCATGAGGAGCTGTGCTCGATGAGGACCATGCAGCTAGAGCGGCGCATGCATGCATGCACGCGTGTGATGCTCTGTTTTGCTTTCCAGCGCCAGCGGCTCATGGTCGATCGGGCAGATCAGTGCGCTGTTTTGTTCTGAGTTAGCAACGTCATGGCCGTTGGCGTTTCCAGTAGAAACGCCAAAGCTAATGGCGTTTGGGCCTGAGCAGCAACGCCAGGCATATTGGCGTTTCTATGTGAAACAAAAACGCGAGCTATCTTGAAATTTGAATGTGGAGCTGAAACGCAAGCTATCTTGGCGTTTCTATATGGAGAAGAAACGCCACGGGCCGTGGCGTTGCTAAAAGGGGCAGATCGTGAAATACTTTCATACCGAGTTCACTTTGTGACAAAGATTGCTGAAAAGGTCAGAACAGTGATTTCGGCTCGTCCCAAACCCATCTCAAACATTCAGACAGACATTAAATAATCAAAAAGACTGACCCATCCAGACGCCTTAAGTTGGTCTCAAAACACCCAGATTGTCCTGCGTCCCTCATATCCAGTTCAAATATAGGACGAATATGAAACTACCCGGACATGTCCACCATGTTAGACCAGACAGGCCGGCACACCACCGACCCCACGGCTATCCCACAAAAACCCCAACTCGTTCCCTTGTTTGAACCCTAGCTCACTCAATCTTCTTCCTCGCTTCATCCTCTCCTCTACCCCTCTCAAATTTCGATCCAATCCTGCGACATGTCAAGCTCCGGCAGCCACTCCAGCACCGACGTCGATGTCAAGGAGAAGCTTGCCCTCTGCATTGCCTTGGAGCGGTCGAAGGTGGACACCGGGGGCAGCTCCGGATCCGCACCGTCACCGCTCCAGCGCCAGCGTAGCGTTGACGCCAGAGCTGGCCCCTCCCGGCCCGTGCGCAACTCCACCAGGGCAACGCAGTCCGCTCCTCCCCTGCGCCATCCCATTCCCCTATCGGATGTTGCTCCAGGCGGGCAACGATGGGTGCTAGTGCCCGCACTGCGGACCCGCACTCGCACTTTGGAATCGGAGGCACGCACCGCTCGGCGCGAGAGGCAGCGGGCAAGGGAGAGGGACGAGGCGGAGCAGTCTGTGCGCCGCCGCCGCAGGATGCCAGCAGAGCCCGACGAGGATGAGCAGCTCCTCGCTTTGGTCTACCGCTAGTCTCTGACGACGGCAGAGACGGACGCTTGCCTCCTACAGTGGAAGAGCGTGAAGGCACTCCGGCTTGCCATAGAGCAGTCGGAGCGCGACACGAAGGAGATAGCGGAGGAGGCGGCTCAGGTGGCCAAGTTGAAGTAGCAGCAGGACTAGGTCGTCTATCGGATGAAGGGGTTGATCGTTAGCAGGACTAGGTCGTCTGTTGGATGAAGGGGTTGATCGTCCTCTCGATTCCTCGTCTGACGACAGCGTCGACCACAGCTCCACCTCCCCCGACGACAACGAAGATCGTCCACCTGCCGCGGACGCCTACAGCTACGCCGACAACCGGAAGGGCAAAGGCATAGCGAGGAAGTGGTGAAGACGCTCCTCTCCCAATCTTTATTATCGATTTTTAGTTGTTGAAATTAAGAACTTCTCCGACGATTAACTCTGATGATCTTTTGGATGATGTATAGTTTGTTTATGTGCATTTGGTTGTCCGTTTGATGCCAATTTCGTTGTTCGTTGTTTGATCACATAGAGTAGCTCATCACATTGCATGCATAGTATGAATATAGGGTGTCGGATATGAGGTACGCGGATGTGGAGAGAGAAATTTGAGGCGTGAGTGGTCAGTGCCCGTGGAGGCGCCCGGGCGTGTCTGGGCGTTTGAGGGACCGGATTTGCCAAGTCCGGGTGTAGATGCTCTTATATGTCTCAGCCGATGCTATATTCATGAGACCATACATCAAGTTCCGTGTAATTTTTTTATTTCAGTTTTTTTTTATATGTTATGCCACTTGACTGAGACTTAAAGTCGACCTGGCCACACCCTAAACTAATTCCATATTCACATTATCCGACATTTAGCAGCCACACTTGCCTTTGTGCTTCTTCTTTTTGCGGATATTGTACTTGCCTTTGAACTTGCCCAAGCTGTCATTCTTGTTGCCTCGGCGGAAGTCAAACAAGTCATGAAGACACCGTCAATACAAGCAATGACCATGTCAATGAACTTAGACTTTCTTATACATTGGCATGTACAATGGTACTTCCTCCCTCCGGGTTTACTCTTGTTCCCCTCCTATTTTGGGTCAGATTTTGATCATTTATTTAACTAATAAATTATAAGTAATATGCAGTGAAAATAGTATCATTGGAAACTAATTTCAAGTACGAATCCAACAATATAATTTTCTTAATATACCACTTACATTTTATTAGTCAACACATGGTCAAAAATTTGATCTAAATCGCGATCAGGAGTAATAAACCAGGACAAAGGGAGTAGATGCCACCTCTCTGAGAACCCATCTAGGATGATTGCTAACATGAAAGTGAAAAGGGAAAGAATTGTGCATTCTCTTTGACTTCTCTTTGACTGATAGATAATCTCAATGATACATTTATTATATACATGTCATATTATTCCATAGTTTCTATTATCTAATATGCCATATGTCATATAGGTTAAAGAGATATATTTGTCAAATGCTTTTGAATTCACGTGGAAGTTAATAGTAAAAGATGACACTAAGAACTAAGAGATGACCCATTGTGTGAAATATTTTAGTATCTTCTCTAGATGAGGTGAGGGTACATAAAAAGACTTCCCTGCTTATCCCTCTTTTTTGCGGTAACAAAAGGCTTTATTGATTAACATAAACATTACTCCAATAATGAGCAATGACCTCCTACACATATCCAGGAGCATTATTCTGTACTACAAACAAGCAAACAAAACTTCTGTCTGATCTAGCTAGCTAGTTCTTGAGCAATTGTATTATACTCTGTCTGAACCTTAGAAACATCGAAAGCCATTAGAATTTTATATACAAACCGGTTCTCCTAGAAGTTGAAAATAGTATAAATGTGTCCACACATTTTAAACAAAAGAATGTCTATGGTCCTTTTACAGCATATATAGTCCTCAGATTCTAACACCACTGAAGTACACTAATACAATTTTAACATAACTATAAAAATTAATATAGAATGTATCATCCACTACAAAACTAACGATATTAATTCAACTTTGCACCTAGCATATAAGGGTACTGGAAATAGAACTATGTGTTTGTAATAATAATCTTCACAATTTATTCATTTCACAACTTTCTGTATTTAATAAATGTTATAGTGCTACCTCGAGTGCATGTGCACGGCTTACTAGTTTTTTTCGAAAAGGAGGATAAACCTCCTGCCTCGCACGGCTTACTGCTTGGTTGTTAATTAGTTTCCTCGAATTCGTTCAGAAAGCATGTGGATGAATGGTAGCATATTATGACCTATTCACAAATAAACATTGATTTTCTATAAACCAATACTCTTAGACAATTAACATGATTGAAACTAAACTGCTTGAAGTCCAGGCAAACTTTTACCACCTGGGTACGAAACATATCCAACGCATGGAAGTATAAGTTTTTTTCTGGTGAAGTCTAAACGAATGTAGTCCATAATATGTGTTATGTGGCTGGTTACGTAAACTCTATAATCGCTTGCGAGTAAGGTTTCTAACCACCGTTCTTTCCAAGAAAAATAAATATCCTTGCCAAAAAAAGATATCCAACCACATGCCATACATGAGAAAATCTTAGAAAATACTCTCGATTAGTGCATATGAAAATTGAAAACGTGAAACGTGTTGTGATTTGAACAAAACTAAAATATGCGAGACTTGTCACAAAATTTGGTCGAAACATGAAACTTAGATGATTTATTACTTGTCCAAAAATTACGTATGTGCCTAGCTATACCTTAAGTAAAAAGAATCAGGTCCCATACTTGGGAGTATATAGCAAGGGCCTCAGGAAATTTCAGACTTCGGACTGTTCGAACTATATATAAATCATATCCAATAACAGGGTTTCAAGGGTAGGATCGATTGATCACGTGCATGGTTTGCAGAAAAATCAATTAAAATGCTAGGCTAGACATGGATGGAGTAGGCGATGCTCACCTGCCATGGAGATGCTGGCTTGGCTATTGGGGGGAGGAAGCAACAGCGAGGGAGAGATATTGGCACGGCTCAATCAGATACTGGTCTTACCACAGTTGTAAAACCTAGCATCGGATTGAACCTCACCAATATCGCTCCCTCCATTGCATATATGATCAACCATGCATGCAATTTACACCATGCATGTAACTCGATCTTAAATTCGAGCTCATGCAAGCAGGCTGTGTGTGCCTCCGCTCCACGGCCTCATCAGCCTGCATTCCAAGATAAGAACACAATTAAAATGGTAGACATACATATACATGGTAAATTCATGATCGGTCCAGATGAGATCCAGATCCACATATGCAAGAAATATGTTTGCAAGATCAGTTGAGGAGGAACCAAATCAAGTCTCTGGTACATACCTCTTTGCCGTTGTTCCTGCGCGCTAGGGTTAATCAGAAGCGTCCTGGAACTAGCGCGCTCTAGATCTTCCTTCCAAATAGCACGCATCCATGCATGTAGCTAGGCACTACTGCTTGCAAACGGCATAAGCTAGCCTATATACCCAGCCATTGGCAGCCTGATCTGCAGTAAGCCATGCAAGATCTAGCCTGCGGACACAAGGGCGAGGAACGCAGGGAGCAGTAGGGGGCGATGATAGGTTGTGGGGGAGGGGCCGGGCATGAAATAGGGAGGAGGGGCATGCGCCGGAGTCTTAAGCGCGCAGCTCGACCGATCTCCACGAGACGAGGGAGAGAGAGAGAGAGAGGGTAGTGAGCAGAATGATGAAGCACAGCAGACCAAAAGATATTCGTTCCCTCTCGTTCTACGCACAGACGGTCGGCATGCGGCAGCTAGTGGGGTAGGTCGAGCGTTTCGCGGGCGGAAGGCGGCCATTATTCCACGCGGTTCGGTTAGGAATTAGTAGCAGCCAGAGAGGCGGAGCCCCTCCGTTTCTGCTTGGACTAGCGCAGACGGCCGAGGATTCTCCTTGGAGACGATCGAGCGGGAAGGGGGAGGAGGAGGAAGACGACGGCGACCGACCGCCAGTGGAGTGGCTTGGTTAGCTAGGCTAGGGCAGCATCGGGGGCAGGAGCGCAGGATGTGTGTGCCTAGAAAGGGGCCTCGGCGGGGGTTCCGTACGAAGAGGGGCCAGTTTCTTAATCGGGAGCGACTTGCACGTAAATCCGTCTGCAGATTAATACTCCTCCCAGCTTGTTAAGAGGACGGGGGCATGCATGCATGCATGCAATGAGGGCGGCTGCCACAAAGCGGGGACAGCGGCGCCAAAGCGGCCCTGCCGTGGCGCCGCGCCGGGGGACACGGCTCGCGTAGGGAGGGGTTGCGCCTCTCATCTCACCTCCATCTCTACTCTCTCTACTAGCTGTTGAGAACTTGAGATCGATCGCCGAGGCTTCTTTTTTCCCTGTATCATAATTGTTGTTTGCTTTTGGTTTGGCTTCTCTCCCTTTTTGCATCTCTCGAAAGGTCATTATCTACGTCATAATAGAACCTACTTATGTCTACCCCCCTACTCACTCCGTTTGAATTAAAAATACCACTTTGCATATTAAGTTTTGTAGGGACAAGCTTTTGACCAACGGTTACTCTATTTGCATATACTTTATGTGGCTAAAATTGATTTTGTATTTTATTCAAATTCCAAAATGTGTGTTTGTGATTATGATTTTGCATCGCAAAAGGTGCGTACTCATAGTGTAATTTGAAATGGAGGTAGTATCTCTCACTTCTCTAACATTAAAAAAACACCTCATATATTAATTAATTAAAAAATATTACAATGATTCAATACAAAATTCGTCATGCAGGGCGGAACACTATTAAGAAGAATCCCATCAGATGTACTGACAAAGTTAAACTTCACAATCTCATGAGCCACACCATTGGCAAGCTGATTAATTTTCACAATTTTAAAATTCTTGAGCATCCTGGACATACGCAAATCTTCTTTCTTCGGATCAATGAGAGGAGACCTGGCAAGCTTCTCATTTGCAAGAAAAAAACGAACAAAAGCATAGTCAGTCTAAAAACAATAGACTGGTGATAGGGTAATGTCGATACAAAGGCATGCCAGGCATGCACGGAGCTCACCTTCATTCGTACACCGACCAAGAAAGTCCCACGAAGAAATGACAACTTCACCAGATGAATTTCTAGCAACCACCCCCACACCGGCGGCATAAATGTTTGTCGTATATGAATAGCACCTCCGTATATAAATGTTTGTCATCCTAGACACTAAACACAACCTCTAAGATCAGCGAGAACTGACAAGTGATATCAATTTTGTGATGTACTCCAACTTATACAATGAGTTCCAAGAAAACATGTAATCAAACTTTGATTATTAATAGAGACAAATATATTTATGTTTACCCCCGGTAAACATGAAAAAGGGTGGGGGGAGTTCTGCCAGATTTTCATGAAAATATTATCTTAATAAAGAATACCTAATAAAACACGCGAAGAAAATATAGATATCAAAAGTACATTTTGAAAACCATATCAATGCCAAAACATCGTGTATTTATGAGCAGGAAGAGTACATTCTAATACCTCCTTTCCATTTTAAAAGGCCCACCCGTATCCCCAGGTCGACAATTTAACCAATGTAACACGAGTTATATATATCACAAAAACTATACAATTAGAAACATCAAATGTTATATTTGATATTATGTTATAACTTTTGTGCTATACAATTTGCATTACATTGGTCGAATTGCCGATCTTGGGATACACGTGGGACTTTTAAAATGGAAAGGGGGAGTAGTTTCAAAAATGAGCTACATTCGTTGAGACTTGGGGAGTGCTAAATTGTGGGTAAATGCAGTTTGCTTGACGAAACAAATAGAGATTGATAATGGATAGTTAATCAATAAGCTATTGTGCATATGATGTGAATTTTCAGCGAATGGCAACCACTAATCAATGTAAAATGTCTGAGGGCTAGGGATCCTTATGCTCCCTAGGCTTTTTTAAAGGGGAATTCCCCCGATTTTTGCATCTATGGAAAATAAAGCAACATTGGCCACCAACCACTTAGGGTAGAGGTTTGCAATCTTGTCTAAGCTAGTTAACAAATGGACTACAATTCTGGAGGAGGGTAGCAACGTCGAACATTAAGACGTGTCTACTGGACAATGCAGAGACAAGAAAGAATGGGGGATGGCAAAATGTGCGAGGAGGTGCGACAAAGGAGGCTAGGGGGTGGAGGCAACTGCTGACTTGAGGGAGTCAAGACAATAAGGCATGGGTGGGATGTGAGAAGGGGGTTATGGTAGTGCAACTTAGTTGGCCATGGGTGTGAGTCAATGAGGAGAAGAGAGTGGGACCTTGGGCATCCACTGGATCAAAGTGATGGTCTATAAGATTTGGACTGCATTTTAGACCTAGCTATATACCGGTGGAGGGCTATGAATATACTTCCTCCACCATGACACTTATTTTTGAACAGAGGGAGTAACAAATTAGACTATGCATGCTGTCACAGATGAATTAGACTATAAGAACCAGTATTGTCTATTGGAGGCAGTTGCTATTAATTAGGTACTCTCTTCGATCCAAATTAATTGTCGCAGCTCTAGTACAACTTCGGTATAGAGTTTTTTTAGTAATCACCGGGGGGAGATGATTCCTGCCTGTATATATATTGCTCAAAGCGGCCCAAGGGCCAGTATTACAAGAGTTCACAGAGTCATGGCGACCCGTGAAGAGAGGTACTCGCGCCAATACAGGGCGGCTACCTTATCACTCGGTTATCTAAACCGAAGAGTCCAAAGTGTTCAAAGTGCCTACATAAGCTAGTAATCCTTACACGAGGACTATGATTTTCATTCCTAAAAGCACCAGCATTTCTTGCTTCCTAGATCCTCCAAAGAATAGGCAGAAAGGATCTCTGGCCAGATAGAGGAGTCGAGATGCACCGGTTTGGGGATTGCCCACAAATCTTGGAACCGAGAGGACGGGGTGATGTCAAGGCGTTGCCAAATTGCGGCAGTAGGAGGACACTCGATGAAGAGGTGCTAGGTGTCCTCCGAGGTGGCCTTGCAGCGCGAGCAGGACACTTTAGTATAGAGTTGTACTAGAAATGCGACAGTTAATTCGTATCGGAGGGAGTATCATTTTTTGGTGGCAGAGGTGAGACCCATCTAGCTCACATTGTTTGCCACAGATTTAATGGGCCGCACACGCACCACCACCATCAATTTTACAGCCCTAAAAAGATTTGCTGTCCTTCAGTCCCTAATTTACTCACATTTTCGACATAAAACTGGCGTCTCTAAGCTACACACGAGGTGATCAAGATCCACTTCAGTTTTTCTAGGGGGTGAAAAGCAATTTAAGAATCCCGCAAAAAAAAAGTCATTTAAGAAAACCGGGAATATACTCCACCCAATACGCGTCTACTTGGAAAGCAGTGCCAGTAGGCACTTGACGGGCCCACGGGGAAGCAAAGCTAGGTCCGGGGGACAAAGCTACAAAAGGGAGTAGAGCAAAGTAAGTGGTTCGTGGAGGTGGACTTGTTGAGGTGATGATAGGATCCCCCTCGGGGCTTCAGGTGGCGTGCCGGCGCCTCACTAATCAGATTCCCACGCGCTAACCCCATGCCCCATCATCCTCCGCCACGCTTTTTAACCCTATCGCCCGCGGTCGTTCGAACTCATTTTTTGACAGCGGAGCTCGCTTTTCACAGACCAGGCAGGCGAGTATACGGTGAAAAGGCCATACACGCATGATGCTTCGGCTCTGGCTGGCGACGGGGGTCGGTAGAGAGGCGGCATACTCAGGAATGTATGGGGTTTGGAGTGGGAGGGGTTAACGTGGAGGACAGATCAGGTGGCGACATCCACGCATGTTTTGCTCCGGGCCAGCATCCTCGCGCGTCGAAGCCGGCAGCTTCATGATCTCTCTCTCGCTCGCTCGTTTTTTGACTACTATAGTACTCCGTATAAGAGATGAGCGCGATGCGCATGTGCGGAGGGGTACTGATTATTGTACGTACGCGCCACGGAACCGGGGAAGCTTTTCTGCTTTCCCGGCGCACGAATACGCGGGGTCACGCCGGCCGTGGCTTGCAGAACTCCCGGCACTGGATAGTTTAATAGTCCATCATGCTCGGCCGTCACGCTGCTAAGTTGCATGCGACGTGCGTGCGCCGTCGACGGTCAGCGCCTGCCATGCGCGCGCGCGCGTGCAGCCCCAGACGCTTAACGGGAAGCAGCGGTACGGCATGACGGTCGAGAGAGTTCGCGGCCCGTACGACGAATTCCTTGCCAGATCTCATGCGGCCCACGAGGCTGCAACCTGCTGCACCTCGCCTTTCCCTCTTCTTTAGCGCAGTCGACAGGGTTGCTCCTTCAAGTCGTTTTTTCTGTTTCTTCTCAGTAGGTTTTATTTCGGTTTTAATTATTTTTTTCATTTTCCTTTTTTCCTTTTCCCGTTTCTAAATTCGTGAATATTTTCAAAATCAGATCCATTATTTAAATTGTGAATATTTTTAAAATTCTAACATTCTTTGATATTGAAAAGAAATCATTAAAATAAACTCTTGAATGTTTCTTAAATATGAGAATATTTCCAAAATTCGTGAGGACTTTTCAAATTCATGAACAGTTTTTGAAATTCAGCACATCTTTTGAAATCCAGGAATAATTTTCAAATTCCTGAATAGATTTTATGGACAGTTTTAAAATTTTGGAATACTTTTTGAACTCTGAGATAATATTTCAAATTAATGAAAGTATTTAGTTTCATAATAGTTTTTTGAAACCTAGTAATATTTTTTAGATTATTTATCATTTTTTTAACTTACAACATTTTTTCAAGTCATGATCTTATTGTGACATTCGGGGGAAATGAAATTCAGAACGTTTTTATGAGTTAATGAACATTTTTGGAAATTTCTTGGACATTTTACGGAGTTCAAAAAACAGGTTGTGATTTTACCATTTTCTACCTCACCTCGCGCTGCATAGAAGCACTCCTTCTTTTGTTCAGCGCAAAACCTTTTTTAGGGAAGGCTATTATAGCTAGCTGTATGAAGAATTAACAAGGAGTAAATCGTTCAAAAGCTCGTTGACAATGCAGTTAGGGGGCTCATCCAACCAACTAGATGAAGTCTTATTACAATAATAAAAGTTAGCTAGCACATGTGTTGCTTTAGTAGCTAAACGAAAACAGTGTTTAAAATTGACCATCCCAATCACCGAAGCAACATCCACACACTGAAAAAAATCGCCATCGCCTCATCCAACCATCAAACACATTTTTTCTTGTCGGTGCGGCGAGGCAAATAGTGTAGCGTAGGGTACGTATATGCTAGACCGGGCCTATTGTCAGTTTCTTTTCAGATACTTCGTTTCTATTACCTGTATGTTATGGTTTTAGCTTCGGTTTATTTGGTTTTCTTTTTTACCTTTCTATTTCTTCCAGGTTTTTGGTTTTCTTCTATAATTTTTCAATTATCTTTCTCTTCACCTATTTCCATTTTATATAACTTTTTGTATACATAGGACATATTTAAAATATATATAATATTTAAGTATATTTATTCATAAAGAATAATTTTAGAAATATATTTAAATATAATAATAACTTTGAGAACTTATTTCTGAAATATATTTTTAACAAATTTCTAGAAAGTATAAATAACTAAGGTTTTTGGGCTGCGTCTATGACTAGCCTAAATAACCGCCATGTACAACTATGTCGACAGCTTCGTGCAGTGAGTGACAAACAATTTGTTATTCAGCCCCTCCAACCCACATCCCCTTCTCCTACCTCCTCCAAGACTATGTCATAGTAGATCACCAATGAGGATGAAAAAACAAAAGCATGGGGCGTGTTTGGTTGCCCGCATCCAGCTCAACCATGCCCGCGCAGGAAGGGAGAGACCTATTTGGTTGCCTGATTTTACTGTTGGGCCTGCATCGCACGCTTCTCAAAAGCAGTCCAGAGCCTGGCTCGCTGGAAACGCTCGGATCGATAGTTTCTCGCGAGCCAGGCTGAGTGCGGCGCGAGGTCGCACGGGCGGGTGCGACGCGAGGGCGAGGGGGATGGCGGGAGATGGAAATCTGGCGCGCCGTCCCAGCGCCAAATCTAGCCTCACCCCCTTTCACTCGCTCACCCATAGCCACTACCCCCCTTTCTTCCCCATTGCCTCACCACCGGCGGCAGCTGCGATTTCAGATCTGCGCTAGAGGCGGCGGCGGCGGAAGAGGTTGCAGCGTTTGCGGCGGATTTGGTGCTCCCCTTGCTGTTGGCCACCGTCTGGTCGACCTAGTCTGTGCCATGGCTCCTCCTACGCCGTCCTCGTCTCCGATGCCGATAAGCAGCACCCCTCCCCCCTTTGTTAGCTCGGTGGTTAGGCCGTTAGGCTAGGTGTAGGATCGATTTCCCACCAAAATGAACCGTCGATGTTGACTAGGTTATGGACGCACGGATGAGGCTAATAATCCAGGCAGCAGCACTGATTAGTGTGATTCAGGCATGGGTCATGTTCATGCACCAGAGAGCTGCTTGTCGTGCTGGGAGACCTTTGATCCGCTATGATCCATTGTTTCTCCGGGAACTGGGGAGGATCCAAAATCTGAACTACATCTACAACTGCAATGACGTCGAGGCTCTGTGGATGTTTCGAATGAAAAGAGCACCATTTGCCAGGCTTGTCGAGACCTTCAGACGCAGGGGGCTTCTACAAGATAGCATCAACACCAGTGTCAAAGAGCAAGTGGCCATGTTCCTCCATGTTGTTGGCCATAACCAGAGGTTCAGAGTCATTCAAAACATGTTCAGGAGATCAATGGAGACCATGTCTAGGTACTTCAAGCAGGTGCTATTTGCTATTGGGGAGCTTAGAGGAGAGATGATCAGGAGACCATCTGGTCAGACTCCACCCAAGATTCGCGGAAGCCCAAGATGGTATCCATACTTCAAGGTGAGCATTGACAATATACACTTTTCATGACTTGATATGCTTGTATTGTTCAAGTTGAGCACTAACACAGGCTTGTGATGCCATTTTCAGGATTGCATTGGGGAAATAGACGGTACTCATGTGACTGCGAGAGTTCCTGAGTCACAGTCTGCAGCATACAGGGGGAGGAAGCACTACACAAGCTAGAATGTGCTTGCTGCTGTTGACTTTGATCTGAAGTTCACATATGTGCTGGCTGGCTGGGAGGGGTCAGCGCATGATGCTAACATTATCAGTGACAGCATGAGTCGACTTGATGGGATCAACATCCCCGATGGCAAGTTCTACCTTGGAGATGCTGGCTATGCATGTCGGCCGGGTATTCTTCCACCCTTCAGGAAAACGAGGTACCATCTCAACGAGTTCTCTGGTAGGAACTATCCTAGGACTGCACAGGAGTTGTTTAATCTCAGACGCTCCGGCCTTAGAGTAACTGTTGAGAGGGCATTTGGAGCTCTGAAGAATAGGTTTAAGATCCTAGATCAGAAGCCATTCCACCCATACTCCACTTAGGTTAAGCTTGTTCTTGCTTGTTGCATTCTGCATAACTGGATCCTCCAGTGGGGCTTTGATGAACACGTGCCTGAGGAGGAAGAGGTCGAGCCTGATGATGTTGTTAGCTCCGGCCATGGTGTGGATGCATTTGACAATGACGCTTGGAAGAACAAAAGGTTGGAGCGGGCAGAGGCAATGTGGCTAAATAGAGGTCAGTGCAGGATTTGAAGAAGATGGAAGAAGAAGAAGCGGCAGAAGCAGAAGCAGAAGCAGAGGAAGAGGAAGAGGAAGATCTGGTAGCAGCAACACCGTTGAACTATCCCCTATTTAGCCAGTGACTCTTAATAATTTGAACTGTCATTTGATAGTAGTTAGGAAGAACTGCCATTTGTTTAACTAGCTGGCGCTACATGTTCAGATTGTGTGTGGTAAGCTCACCACTAGTTAGAAGTGGTGACAACACCTTATGCAGGAGGCAACCAGACACCATATCATGTGTGCGCCTAATACAATGCGGGCAACCAAACGCCGGGTCAAAAATAGTTGTCTCATGCAATTAGGGGAATGCAGGCAACCAAACTATGTGCATGTAGGGTTTTTTGGCCTGCATCCCCTCAAACCGCCTCACTAGAACCAGACTCACCGGGCCAGGCTGGATTGACAATGTAACCAAATATGCCCATGGTGACCAGAACCACCAAGCTCACCAAAGCACCCATAGATCACTAGAAAGGAGGAGGAAATTGACCAAGTCAATAAGCTCATGTGTTTTTTTTGCCAAGTCACTCCGATGGATCAGCCATGCGTGTCAGAAATGTATCAAAGAGCACTTCATCGGTGTTTAAGGTGGAAATAATGCAGGGTGCCGGTGGTTTTACGTTGGCAAAAAGTATTTTTGTGATTTTCGCCGTGATTGAGGTAGTTTTCTGCTATGGACTCCAATGGCCATGAATCAATCCACCACGCACGTTGCTAACCATGTAAGGATCACACTTTACCCAATCCTTTTATAGATTTAACCATGTATGGATTGTTGGAAATATGAGCAATTTACCAAATGATGGTATTAACAGAAATACTAGATAGAGCATTGACTAGTATAGCAGTGATAAAGCAAGTCATGCGATTTGACAAAGAGAAGGTAAACAACAACTTCACATATGAACTGTAACTAAACACATCTAGAGCAGACAGTGTAGCAAGTTACATATATGAAGTAGAACCTAACACATGTAGGGCAGAAACTAGAGCAAAGAACTGTGACAGGACGTCTAACAGAAAGAGCATAAATATGTGCGGGACAGCAGTAGCAGAAGCACTGGACTTGGGGTCGACGTCCTCTCCAGCCATGTCGTCGATGAGGTCATCGACGTCGGGGAAGTAGTCGTCGGAGTCCGTGATGAAGAAGTCAGTAGTCGCGTGGAGCGCTCCCCAAAAACCTTATCACCCTTCTCCCGTACAAGACTCAAAGATGTACGGTTTCGGAGGCCTACTGTCCCGACTCGTGGTGCACGCCGCAAGCCGGGATGAGGAAGACAACGGTAGCTCAGAGAATGGAACCGGTGGCGAGAGGAAGGAGAAGTTCTGGTGCGTCTCTCTGGGAGGAGCGACCTCCCTTTTATAGGCGCAAGAGAAGGAGGCGAGAGGGCAGTGACGGGAGGCGAAACGAAGAGATGGAGGCAAAGCGAATAGCCAGCAGCCGAAGGGCTGCACCGTTCGCATTCAAATTCCACTTTCGCAAAAATCTTTTCAGCTTTCGTGTGACCTTTCGTATACCCGTAGTGTGTGGCAAAAATTAGATATCGGCTCGGCTCATTCCCGCAACCCGCAACCCGCGGCGCGGCGCGTCGTGCCGAGGCGGGCGGCGGAGGAGGAGCGCGCGTGGATATCCCTCTTATTCTCATGCTCGTACAAGTGGGGAAAGAACCTCCCTTATAAGGAGGTCCAACTCCCACTAAACTAGCAATGTGGGACTAAACTTTAGTAGTATCCTTTGCCTTGCACAAATGGGCTGAGTGGACCTCTAGGATTTATTAGGAATTTCTGAAATAGTTATTGGGCTGCCCAAAATAGACTAAATTCCAGCAACCCCCCACCAGATCCTAGAGGTACACAGAAATTTGCCTTTGGTTCCAAAATACTGTTTTATATACCGATACTGCAGTGGAGACTGTTAAGTTGAACTTCCACCTAGAATTCTATGCTACACTAGTAAGCAACTTGAACAATGGACTGGGCCTTGAACTGCAAGTTTTCTGCGAATCTAGCTTCACATAAAGCCTTGACCGATACGTGGCTACCGTGGGTCTTCCCCGCGGGTGGAGCTTATGCGTCATACTCTGTGACCTTTCATGAGTTTACTAGAGAGAACTCTACTCTCATAGATTACGACGTTTGACAATCAGACTCATATAGGTGTGTTCTTCAAAAGATGTTCTGTAGGATAACATCTCTGCTTAAATAAGCCACTTAGAACACATTAAGATATACATCAACCTGCCATGCAGATTAGGAGAGTGTTGCATCTTCATGGAGTGATATTGTAAATAGTAAGGATACTCTCCTCTCAGTTGACCAACAGCTTGTTTTCCACATCTAATTCACGGGATCTCCGATCACAAAGAATAGGTTACCACTGTGAACAACTCATATTGTGGGTCTCATACCCATCTTCCTTGATGCATTATCTATCACATTACGTGATAGACCCTTAGTAAAAGGATCTGCCAGATTTTTAGACGTTTGGATATAATCCAACACAATAACTCCGGATTTTTCATTTTCCTGACAGACTTTAACCTTCTCTGAACGTGTCTTGATGACTTCATGTTATCCTTTGAGCTGCTCACTTTCGTGATCACAGTTTGATTGTCGCAGTTCATAAGGACACCCGGTACAGGTTTCTCAACAACCGGCAAGTCATTCAAGAGCCGGCGAAGCCAATCTGCTTCAACCGTAGTTGTATCTAGTGCTATGAGTTCTGCTTCCATTGTTGACCTCGTTAAGATGGTCTGCTTGCAAGACTTCCAAGAAACAACACCACCTCCATGAGTGAATACATAACCGCTCGTGGCCTTTATCTCATCAGCATCTGAGATCCAGTTCGAGTCACTATACCCTTCAAGTACCTTTGGATGCCCTAGTGAATTCCATAATTTGCAGTGCCTTTCAAATAACGCAAAACTCTCTCTAGAGCTTTCCAAGGCACATCTCCTGGTTTTGAGACAAACCGATTCAGTTTGCTAACAGCAAAAGAGATGTCAGGTCTTGTAGCACTTGCTAAGTACATAAGCGAGCCAATAATTTAAGAATATTTCAATTGATCTCTGGCAATTCTTCGATTCTTTCGAAGTAACACACTCGCATCATATGGTGTTGGAGAGGACTTACAGTCACTATAGCCAAAGTGACTCAAGATCTTTTCCACATAGTGAGATTGAAGCAAAGTAATCCCACCATCATCGTCTCTCGACAACTTGATGTTCAGAATGACATCAGCCACTCCTAAATCCTTCATCTCAAAACAACGAGATAGGAAATCCTTGACATCCTTAATAACATTCAGATTTGTTCCAAAAATCAGTATGTCATCAACATACAAGAACAGGATAACTCCCTCGCCCCCACCATGGCGATAGTACACACATTTCAGCTTCGTTCACAACAAGGCCTGCAGCTGTTAAAGTTCTTTCAAACTTCTCATGCCACAGTTTGGGTGCTTGCTTAAGTCCGTACAAAGACTTCAGCAACTTGCACACTTTCCCTTCTTGACCATCTAGTACAAACCCATCTGGTTGTTCCATATAAATTTCCTCGTCCAACTCTCCATTTAGAAAAGCAGTCTTAACATCCATTTGATGAACGAGAAGACCATGCGAGGCAGCTAGTGAAAGTAGAACTCGAATAGTGGTCAGTCGAGCCACAGGTGAGTAAGTATCAAAGAAGTCTTCATCTTCCTTTTGGGTATAACCCTTAGCCACGAGCCGAGCCTTGTACTTTTCAATATTACCATCAGGCCTAAGCTTCTTCTTGAATACCCATTTGCATCCTATAGGTTTGCACCCATAAGGACGATCAGTTATCTCCCAGATTTCATTCGCCAAGATGGAATCCATCTCGCTACGAATCGCTTCCTTCCAGTAGTCAGCATCTTCAGATGCATAGGCCTCTGAAATAGAACTGGGAGTGTCATCTATGAGATACACAAGAAAATCATCACCAAAGGACTCTGCAGCCCTCTGTCTCTTGCTCCTAGTAGGAACTTCATTGTTCTCCTCTACAGGACTTTCAAAGTGTTCCATCAAAATGGCAGGTTCGGTAATTGTAACTGGTTCCTGATTCGATGAACTAGGCATCTCCTGATTAGATGAGGTAGCCATATCCTTCATGGGAAAGATATCTTCAAAGAAAGTCGCATCATTCGACTCCATGATTGTACCGACATGTATGTCAGGTACCTCAGATTTTACAACCAAGAATCTATAGCCAATGCTATGAAAAGCATATCCCAGAAAACACAATCCACAGTCTTTGGTCCAAGTTTCCGCTTCTTTGGAATTGGAACATTGACTTTCGCCAAACAACCCCATGTTCGTAGATAAGAGAGTTTTAACCTTTTCTTCTCCCATTCCTCGAATGGAGTTATCTCTTTGTTCTTTGTGGGAACTCGGTTTAGGACATGACATGCAGTCAATATCGCCTCCCCCCACCATGCCTTGGAGAGACCCGAAGTATCTAACATGGCGTTAACCAAATCTGTTAGAGTACGGTTCTTTCTTTCGGCCACCCATTTGACTGAGGTGAATAGGGAGGCGTCCTCTCATGGATTATACCATGTTCCGCACAAAAAGCATCAAATTCATTGGAAAAATACTCTCCACCACGGTCGGACCTAAGTCTCTTGATTTTCCGATCAAGTTGGTTTTCCACTTCAGCTTTATAGATCTTGAAAAAGTTCAAAGCCTCATCCTTAGATTTCAGAAGATACACACGGCAGTATCTAGTGGAGTCATCAATTAACGTCATGAAATATTTCTTTCCACCTTTTGTCAAAACACCATTCATTTCACATAGATCTGAATGTATGAGCTCTAGTGGTGCAAGATTTCTCGTTTCCGCAGTCGTATGAGACTTACGAGGTTGCTTAGCTTGCACATACACTTGACACTTAGATCCCTTGACAGTGGTGAAACTAGGGATTAAGTTCAACTTCGCTAGTCGCGATATGCAACCAAAATTAACATGACAAAGTCGTGAATGCCACACATTGGATTCACTATTGTTGCAAATATGATTAACAACTTTATTACAAACGTCTGATAAGGATAAACGAAACAGGCCTCCTGACTCATAGCCTTTACCAACAAAGGTTCCATACTTGGATATTACAAATTTATTCGACTCAAAGACAAGCTTGTAGCCATCTCTACACAGAAGAGATCCGCTAACAAGATTTTTATTGACGGAGGGGATATAATGTACGTTCTTCAGCCGCACGACCTTCCCCGAAGTAAACTTCAGATCGACCATGTCAACACCACAAACAGAAGCACTTAAACCGTTTCCCATCAGCACGGTTGAAGTCCCTGTGATCTGATAAGACGAAAACATGAAAATATCACCGCATACATGCGCATTAGCACCCGTGTCAATCAACCAGTCAGGAGAATGACATACTGAAAGAATAGTAGGAAATATACCATATCTAGCATCCTTCATGTCAGTGTCTCCAATGACAACATTAGCGGTCTTGCCGCCTTTCCCAGGATGACGCTTGTCAAAGCGATTATGGCAACTAGGAGCCCAATGATCAGGATCCCCACACACATGACAAGCACCTTTCTTCTTGCCATTCTTCTTCTTGAAGTTCGTGTGTTGCACAACCTTGTTCTTCCCATCAAACTTTGCTTTACCATCAAACTTGCCCTTGTTCTTGAACTTGTGGGGCTGGAAGTTCTGCTTCTGTACCACATTGGCACTAGATCCTCCCTCAATACCTCGAGCACGTGTGTCCTTTGCTCTCTCCTTTTCTTCCACATCAAGAGTGCCAATGAGATCCGGAACGGAAAACTCCTGCCTCTTATGCTTCAGTAAGGTAGCAAAGTTCCTCCACGAAGGAGGAAGCTTCGTGATGATACCTCCGGCAACAAATTTGTCAGGTAGCATACAACTGAAGTGCTCAAGTTCTCTAGCAAATGACTGTATCTCATGAGCTTGCTCAACCACGGAGCGCTCTTCAGTCATCCTGTAATCATAGAATTGCTCCATGATGTGCAGCTCAGTGCCAGCATCCGAGACCCCAAACTTGGCCTCAAGTGCATCCCACATATCTTTTCCATTATCAATTGACGCATAAGCATCAACTATGTTCTCACCAAGAACACTCAAGAGAGCAGCCTTAAACAGAGTATCCATTTTCTGAAAGGCTTGTGCCTGTTGAGCATCAAGCTCCCCTTCAGGTTTGCCAAGAGTGGCGTCATAGCAACTCATGGTTTGATACCATAAGACTGCTCTCACGCACCACCTCTTATAGTGGATACCCTCAAACATAGGAGGTCCCATGGAAGCAACAAAACCACTTGGTGTAAATTGCCTATAATAAGGTTTTTGGATTGTTGGAAATATGAGCAATTTACCAAATGATTTTATTATACTAGATAGAGCACGACTAGTATAGCAGTGATAAAGCAAGTCATGCGATTTGACAAAGAGAAGGTAAACAACAACTTCACATATGAACTGTAACTAAACACATCTAGAGCAGACAGTGTAGCAAGTTGCATATATGAAGTAGAACCTAACACATGTAGGGCAGAAACTAGAGCAAAGAACTGTGACAGGACGTCTAACAGAAAGAGCATAAATATGTACGGGACAGCAGCAGCAGAAGCACTGGACTTGGGGTCGACGTCCTCTCCAGCCATGTCGTCGATGAGGTTGTCGACGTCGGGGAAGAAGTCGTCGTCGGGGAAATAGTCGTCGGAGTCCGTGATGAAGAAGTTAGTAGTCGCGCGGAGCGCTCCCCAAAGACCTTATCACCCTTCTCCCGTACAGGACTCAAAGAGGTGCAATTTCGGAGACCTACTGTCCCGACTCGTGGTGTACGCCGCAAGCCAGGATGAGGAAGACAGCGGTAGCTCAGAGAATGGAACCGGTGGCGGGAGGAAGGAGAAGTTCTGGTGCGTCTCTCTGGGAGGAGCGACCTCCCTTTTATAGGCGCAAGAGAAGGAGGTGAGAGGGCAGTGACGGGAGGCGAAACGAAGAGACGGAGGCGAAGCGAACAGCCGGCAGCCGAAGGGCGGCACCGTTCGCATTCAAACTCCACTTTCACAAAAAAAACAGCTTCCGTGTGACCTTTCGTATACCCGTAGTGCGTGACAAAAATTAGATATCGGCTCGGCTCATCCCCGCAACCCGCGGCGCGGCGCGTCGCGCCGAGGCGGGCGGCGAAGGAGGAGCGCGCGTGGATATCCCTCTAATTCTCGTGCTCGTACAAGTGGGAAAGAACCTCCCTTATAAAGAGGTCCAACTCCCACTAAACTAGCAATGTGGGACTAAACTTTAGTAGTATCCCTTGCCTTGCACAAATGGACTGAGTGGGCCTCTAGGATTTATTAGAAATTTTTGAAATAGTTATTGGACTGCCCAAAATAGACTAAATTCCTGGATCACACTTTATCAAATCCAGTTATTAGATTACAGAACATATTTGCCAATCCACTCACTACCTACTTATACTTACTTAACAACAAATTAGCTGAAGAATTAAACAACAAAATGCAAGTCCAAGGAGCACCGGTCGACCCGCCACCGGCCAGTCCAACAAACAAAACCAAAAAACCATGCGGCGCCACGCGCACGTGATCGATCATGCCGGACCGGCCGGGCGATCAGATCAGTGGCCGAGAACGACAAGCTCGTCGTCGTCGGACTGGTCGGGGTCTTTGGGCTTGTCGGGGTCGCTGTAGTCGTCGTCGCTGTCGCCGGAGTCACCCGCGGCGGTCGGCGCCCTCACCTTCACATTGAACAGCCCCTCCTCCTCCTGGTTCTCCGGGTCGCGCAGCGCGCCCACGCGGCACGGCGTGGCGGCGCCCGGAGCGCAGTTGGGCTTCTGGGCCGGCGACGACGACGACGTCGGCTGCGACTGCGCCTCGCTCTCCTGCGCGTCCGCCGAGCGCAGCGCCAGCGTCAGCGCGCACGCCAGCGCCGCCACCACCAGCCATGTGCGCACGGTCGCCGCCATGGGTGCGCCTCGACGTTGAGCAATGTACTTGATTTCTCAGAAGAGGTACGAGGATTGTAGTCGATCGTGCGCACGATCGGTCGAGAGGGAAATTAATCGAGCTGGACGACGACTGCGGTGAGGAATTAAGGAAAGGTTTGCGTGCAGCTCTGCGTTTTTCGCGGCTTGCATGGCGGAGCTAAATCGAGCTAGCCGGGGCCTAGCCTTGAGGAGACACCCCAAAACGGCTCCTTTTCTTGCCATTTCTTCTGGGTGGTCACCCGGGTTCTTCTTTCCAAAGGTGTGGAATAAACGAGCGGTCCTTGCGAACGTTCGCCAGGGGGCAATACTTGCGAACACGCTCTCTCTAGTCGAATTCGTTGCAGGAATCTTGGCGCGGGGACAGGAGACACGTCAGATTTATTAACTTGTTCGCTGCGAGTACAAAACCAAGCGAATGCTTTACTAGTCAAAACACTACCCGCACACCACACTGGCGCAGGGACAGGAGGCCATAGTTCGAATTCTGGTCCCTCCTTTTTTTTCTTCTCTTTTTGCAAGATGGCAAGATATGTTCCTTTCTGCTTAGGCACATGGCAATTTTTCTAAAAGAATTAACAGGGCAGTTTATTACTCCCTCCGTTCCGAATTACTTGTCGCAGGTATGAATGTATCTAGATGTATTTTAGTTCTAGATACATTCATTTCTTCGACGAGTAATTTAAAACGGAGGAAGTATAATTTTTTGAACTATGTCACATGGCAAATTTAAACATTTTTTTTCCTAATGTCCCACAAGTCAAGTTTGCTTTTGTACATGGCAGTTCTTTTTTTGCGGGAGAAACAAACTTGTATTACTCAATCACGAGGTCTTTACGATCATCATGGACAATCTCCAAAGTCTCCACAGGATCGGACCCTAGCCAAGTCATAGTCCGACCTTCATCTCTAGCAAACCTCGCTAAACTATCACTAGCTTTATTCTGAGAACGGGAGATATGAGTAATGCAAGTTTGTCTAAGGCGCATTAAGAATCTAATCTTGTTAACCAACGGAGCGTACACTGAACGATCCACCTCGTTGCATAAAATCATGGACACAGCCAAGCTCGAGTCCATCTCGACGACGATCGGCGAATCAGTCCGCTGAATCGCAAGTGATAAGCCTTGCATACATGCGCCCAGCTCCGCCTCTAATGCGTCTCTGCAAGAGAATAACGGCCTACAGGCAGAAAATATGATTGTTCCCCTGTTATTGCGTAGTATCATTCCGGCGCCTGCGGTTTCGCTCGACACGTATGAACCGTCAGCATTCAGTTTACTCCATCCTTGATCAGGCGGTCTCCAAACTAGACTAGCACTGGCCGATACTGTCGGTCTGGAAGAAACATGCAACCGGTCATACGAAATGACAGTTTTACCTTTGGCCGGATCCATGTCTTTATTCAGCTTGATGCCAATCAAAGCATCCAAATAATTCTGCAGAAATCTGATGGAGACCTCCATTAGCGGGGCTGGTTTATGATGGACTATCTCATTACGGACATACCAGTTTCTCCAAAATATCAACAGCAACATACTTCGTTCAACATCACTTTTATTATTAAAAGGATGGCATTTGTCTTATTAAAAGGTTGTCATTTTTTAATAATTTTCACACCTCAAGTTTATTTTTGTACATTCCATTATATAATTAATAATGTGTATATTTACTAATAACTGGATGACAATTTATCATTGAGAGGATTGCGTTTTTTAATGGCATGGTAGTTTTATTATGAAGCACATGGCATTTTTATCAATAGAATGACATTTTTACTATAGGATGTCATTTTTAATGTTTGGAGGATGGCATTTTTAATGGCATGGTAGTCTTTATTGTGGGCTTATTTAGATAAGACTTTTTTTATCTAGAGGATGGCAGTTTTATAAAGCAGCATGACAATTTTCACATTTTCAGAGCATGGCATTTATAAATTTGGGAATGTCTAGGCCACATCTAGATGTGCCCTACTTATTGCACATCTAAGTGAGTGAATTAAGCATAAAGAGAAAAAAAGCAAAAGAAAATATCCACACGAATCTCAACGTAAGATCAATGATATAGGACTTAGACGTGCAATACTTATGGCATATCTAAATGTGATTTAGCAAAACTGTATAAATTTTTGTGTACGTTTTAGTTTATTGAATTTTTTATTCAGAGGATGGCAGTTTAAAAGCTTAGCATGGTTCTCAGCGGCTAAATTTCGTGTTTTGACCTTTTTCTAAAACCTATTCGAGATCTGACCCTAGTTTGAAAAAAAAATCAAGATCTGACCCTACCGCCAGGGACCATGACGGTAGGGTATAACAGCCTACCTCCAAGCACCCTGACAGTAGGGTTGCATGCCCTATCGCCAAACCCGCCTAAGTATTAAACACAATACATGCTCGTGCCTACCGCCAAGCACTTTGGCGGTAGGGTTGTGCAGGCTACCGCCAGCCCGTTTGGCGATAGGGATGTTTCCTACCGCCAAAGTTCCTGGCGGTAGACTGTTAGACCCTACCGCCATGGACTCTGGCGGTAGCAAAAGGGTCAGATCTCGAATTTTTTTCAATTTAGGGTCAGATCTCGAATAGGTTTCGAAAAAGGGTCAAAACACGAAATTTTGCCGTTCCCAGCTATTCCTCAAAAAAAAAAAAACTGATGTTCCCAGCTATTGGGGTCTGTAGGTATCAAGGAGATGGAAGCGGTAGTAGTTTGAACTAGTGCAATTCCTCATGAAGGGAGATCATACCACACGGAATGCTCACCATTAAATTCGCTTCTATCTTATGAACCTGGCCATTGAAGTTTGGTTTGGTTTCTCCAGCCTCCTGACCAGGGTGTTGTACCTGTTACGGTGATCATTTTTCCTAACCCAAACTTCGTTTCACAAAAGAAGATTCAGATTTTAATACTAGTCTTCTTAATGACTAGGACCTAGACTCAGATTTTGCCCAGGGCCGCCAAATTCTCAGGTACGGCCCTGAAGAAGAAGAAGAAGAAGAAGAAGAAGAATAAACGTACAATCCTGGGTTGCAAGTTGCCACCAATCCCGACTAGCTTCCTTGGGCCAGTACGTAAGCAACGTAGCACGCAAACCGGCCGTGGGCACGCACACGACTACGACGACTCCGATCAAGACGAGACACGATCCTAACTGCACAATAAGCCCGCGATTGCGATACGGAACCAACCAGTCTCTGCCTCTCATGCCCGGCCGGCCGGTCGTCGACCGGCCGTACTGCAGCGCCAACCGTGTGCCGTGCATGGGCGAGGTCCCGGACCCTTTCATTCTCCCCGGAAATACGTGCGCGAGGTCCCCGTTATGGGGTGGCCGGATCGAGATACGTACGTCGATCGCGGCTAGTAAAGCTTGTTCGAGCCTCGTCGGCTTAGCTCTTCTGGTCGTTGGCGGGCTCCGGGGGGCAACCGTGCGGCTCCGCGTCGTTGCCAGAATTGAAGGCCCATGCAGCTGGCGGGGCGGTGCGTGCATGGAGAGTTATGGCATCCGTCGCCGGCCGCGCGGGCCGGAGAGCGACCGCGGAGAGGCGTCCGGGGCAGGGGCCACGCCTAGCGGCCTCCGTCGTCACCTAGAGATGCGATCATGCAGAATGCGTTTGCATGCATGCACATGCGGTGCTGATTGCGATCGCGGCTCGTCTCCTCGAGGTTGTGGTGTCGTTGTCGTCGGAGAGTTCGTAACCGGCTGTTCCTTCCCACTATCATGAATTTACGATGCAATACTTGTTGCCGCCTTCTGCATTCTCTGGTGGCGTGTCGTGAGTAGAGATTGTAGCCGCCTTTATGCCTCTATCTCACCCGAGAAAACCTTGTTGAAACCCAGGAGATCATATAAGCAACTACTCCCTCCTTTTCGGTTTATAAGGCTCAATTTAAAAATCTCATCAACCAAGATAGGTGGTGAGTGGTGGAATATTTTTTATAGTTTGTAAAAACACCCAACTAATGCTCTTGTTTTTCTCAAAAAAATATGTTTATCAATGCATTAATTGCAATGCATGCATGCATAGATTACATGTATTGATCAATTTTCTCTTAATACTTGCATGCAATGATTTAATTTACCTTGGAATCTGAACATGTGATGGGAAACAATAAAATTAAGCCTTATAAAATGGAAAAACTAATACTCCCTCTGTTTTTATTTACTCCGCATATTAGAGTTGACTAAAGTCAAACTTCATAAAGTTTGACCAAGATTATAGAAAAGAATACACATATTTACCATAACAAATCTATATGATGCGAAAGTACATTCAATAAGGAATTTAATGGTGTTGATTTGTTATTGTATATGTTAATATTTTTGTCTATAAACTTTGTCAAAGTTTACAAAGCTTGACTTTGACCAAAGCTAATATACGGAGTAAATAAAAACGGAGGGAGTATTTTAAGATAAGCCCTATAAACCGGAAAGGATGGAGTATCAGAAAAGTCGTCATTATAGACCAGAAGACAGCGGCGATCACGCAACAAAGATTACCATCCTGGAGAAGGTAGCCCCGACGAGGACCAAGCAATAATCCTAACTTCAGCTAGACAGAGGAGTCACAAACCTCACAAGTTCCCAAAGGAGTTGTATTTGGTTAAGCTTCATTGAACAAATGCTGATTCGGAGAGCAAAAGCACGTTGCACGCTGCCCCCTCCATAGGACACGGCAGCCATGGGCGAACGCTAACAATGGCATACATAATGACCGGCAACCGACACCATCCTCCAACTTGTCGAAGCCCCTCCAAGAAAGCCCATTGACATGTAGAAAGCCATGGAAAAGTTATTTCCATGGCTACCACTACCCCAACTTCACCGGTGACAAAGAAGTTGAAGCACCTACAAAGCCCGAACTGGACACAAAGATCCCCAACCCCCACCCCCACCCACCTGCAGTCATATTAACCGGCAGGAGGCAGATGAACACACGGCGGCACGACAGGTTGAAAAATAAGATGATGTAAATTAAATTGTGGACAATACCTAATTCATGCAACACATACAGTACATGATCATTACTACTCTCGGTTGGATTTGTTCTTTTTATTTTATTTCTCACTATATAAGTTAAATTTCATCAAGACCATACCAATGCACTATTAATTAAAAATAGTTTCCCATGTCTAAGGCCTACAAGAGCCTAGATGTAAGGTGGAGTGCTGAAATATATTGCTCATCCTTCTCCGTCAGTTCGACCTTGAGATGGACTGGCTAGTGCATGGACCAACGGTGATTGAGTCACCACCGGCGAACAATTCCTGACGGGTCGTCAACAATCATAGGCTTCTTCCCCACTATACATTGGGCCCCGGTGGCATCTTCTATCTTTCTTCTTTTCTCTATGATACACATATTATATATTTCTGTTTACTACCTTGTTTTCAAATAGGTGGCATATAAATTCAGTTAAAGTCAACTATTTCTAAGTTTGAGCAAGTATTTATAACATAGTGGGGTATTGGAAATAACATATTGGGGTTCCTTTAAAGTTAGAAGAATTTAAAGGGAAGAAAGTGAAGCCCCTGTATAAAACTACAGGGTAGAAGTTTCTAGGATTCACCTGGATTTGCTATAACAAAGTAAAATGTTCTCCCGAGTAAAAAAAGGCAAAAAAGTGCTCTACCTGCATCATAGCCCGAAGGAGACAGGCACTTAACGATAGCTAACTGTTAAAGGCCTGTTCGGCTTTCCGCCAGCTCCGCGGATCTGTGGAGCGCATATTTTCCAACTTAACTATTTCAGCCTGCAGCTCCGCCAGCTGAGTCGGAAGCGGAGGGGCTCCGAACACTCCCTAAGTCGTTGTGATCTGGCCTCCTGGCTCCTGCAACATGTGGCATGTATCATGCCGTGCGTATATGTGGGCCAATGGGCCATGGGTATCTGTAAATGTAGCCCTTATTGTTATTGTTAGATACTGCGGAGAGCAGAAGAGTTTGACGTGTGCAATTTTATTCATGAGAGTAGAAGTCGGAATTTTGAAGCAGAGAGTTTAACTAATTTTTTGTTATCTCTGGCGTCGGGTGGACATGTCTGGCTGTTGCATCCACATGATACAATTTCTTTGGACCTCCATGATCAATAAAGCAGCGCCGTTTCCCCCCAAAGAGTATACCGCAGAGATCAGCTATGGATTTTTGTATTGTTAGATAGATACTCGCTCCGTCTAGAATATTTGTTGGGAAAATGGATATAAATAGATGTATTTAGAACTAAAATATATATAGATACATTCATCTTATCCATTTTTCTGATAAGTATTTTCGGACGAAGGGAATATTATGAATGCTTTCTTTCTGGTAACTACACCCGTACAGTGGTGACACGGACGGCGACCTAATCTTCAACGCTTCCGGCTCCGTCGCGTGCTCCTTCCCCTCGCTGCCGCCGGAGGCCATGGCCGGGCGAAGCCTGTGCGGTGGTGGCGATGGCGGGGCCTTGTTCTCATAGCGTGATGCGGCTGGTTTCTCTGAGCGGCGGCTGATGGTAGCATAGTCGTGGTGGGCGGCTGGCGACGACCGTCAGATTTCGGACGGCGGCAGTTGCGGCGCTCTCCGTCAACCTGAACCAGCAGATCCTGGTGATTGGTGCCATCTCCTTGTCCCTGTGCGTGATCTAGATGGATCCGTTGTTCCAATCGCTTTTGGACTCTGCACAAGGACTGAAGAACACACATGTTGTGCTGCATGATATGCCGTCTGCTCCACTGCTTCCATCCCCGATCCACCATGGCTCGGGCGACATGCTGCTTGCGGATGGGCTGAAGGATGCTTGGCAGGGGCTACGGCGCAGCTGCAACAATGGCGACCATTTGAAGAGGTGTTTATCGAGCAGGATCGGCATGACCGTTGAAGGATATGATTTGCCGGGTCTGGCTTCTCCAACTTCGGTGGCTGTGGCGGCAAGATGACCACGCTGAACTGCGGCGACGACTCGCTACGGATTGCGGGGCCACCGAAAGATCTTCGTGAGGGTTCCCCTCTTCAGATTCGATGGTTGTCTTCGACAGTGTCATGCAATCTACAGATGACGGTTTGACGCAAAGGTATGGTTGTGCAGCGGCGGCAGTCGGCTAGCCCAGTGCATGTAGCTGCTGGGATCGTGGAAAAGTGGTGACGACAACGCATGATTGACTTCGATGAGCACCGGGGTGAAAACCTAGGTTTGACCCAGGTTAGATATAACTGACAATGACGATGTTTTGCATCGTTACCTTGTTGAAAGCATTGCTCGGATATGTTCGAATTGGTTCTTCAGGGTGAAAAGCTAGAATCTGCCCATTGGTGGTTGGATCTGGTGACATCGGCACTTGAGGGCCGCTCCCTTCTTGAAGGCGTCGCAGGTGAAGAACCTCGTTGGTGGTTGGATCTGATGACATCGGCACTTGAGGGCCGCCCCCTTCTTGAAGGCGTTGCTGTTGAAGAACCTCGTTGTCTTTATGATGTCATGAGATGATTGGTGCGGATATGGTCAAAGTTGTAGTTTGTCGATCATGAATTTGATAACTTTAGGTTTTTTCTTTCTTTTACTCGTTTAGGCATAGTTTTGGTTTTACATGACTTTGCTATTTGCCAGCGTGTTTTTATGTGTGTGAGCTCGTGTCATCTGTGTGCATTCTAGGTATGCAGAGGCCGAATGTATATTTATTGTGTTTGTATCCCCTTGATGCTTCTTTTTGAGTTAAATAAAATCCATCATTTATTGAAAGAAAATACCCGTACAGTGGTAGGGCAGTGAGCATAATGGAATCCAGACATGCCAACTGTCCAGGGACAGCTTATCCATTTTCAGTATATTACTAACACTGCCTGAGCGACTAGCCATTTCTGTAGCTACATAGAGAATCAACCCAGACAGTCTAGCAGAAGGACACCTTACCCAGACCCTTGCCATTTATGTTTTCTGAAACAAAGTGTACGCATACAGTTCTGAGGTTTAGTCGTGAGAGATTGAGCTATTTGTGCAAACCATGAAAACAAATTTGGGTTGGACACGCCAATCAATTAATGTGGCCCAGCATTATGGATCAGTTGGGCAGTGGATAGTACACACTGAATAACGTGACAGTGCGACGATCGTTATTCCTTTTCTTGAAAAAGGCCAACTGACAACGATCTCAGGCCAACTCCACCACGCGACTCTATCTTGTCCGTCCCCGTCCGTTTAAGGTAAAAAGGACAAACGAGACGACCCAACACACGACCCCATCTGTAAAAAGTGTCCGCTTCTGGTCCGTCTCGCCCCATCCTGGGAGCAAACTTGAGCTCGATTTGCGTCTGAAGCGGACACTTTGAGCTGCGTCCTCGTCCGTCCTCGTCCGGCCTCGTCCGCTTGCATGTGACCCCGGGCCCGCCTGTCAATGAAACAAAAAGAGCCCCACCTACCCACCCATCCCTTTCTCTCTCCTTTTCTCTGTCCTCGCTTGACACGCAGTTCGGCGGCCGGGCATGGCCGTGCGCAGGCAAGCAGGCGGGGCCCTGGCGTGAGCGTGGCGGCGTAGGCTCGCAGCCGGGAGGTGCGCGGCACCGGCAGGGTCGCGCGGCGCTCGGGGGCTCGAGGCTCGCGGCGGCTCGGCCGGATGCGGCGGCGGGCGCGGCGTGCAGAGACGGCTGCAGGCGTCGGTCAGCTCGACGGGGCACGGGGACGAGCGTGCGCGGGCGGGGCGCAGGCGCGAGCGAGGCGGCAGGAGCTCGGCGGGGCATGGGCGAGCGCGACGCGGGGTCCTTCTGTGCGGGCGCGGTGGCAGGAGCTCGGCGGGGCATGGGTGAGCGCGGCACGGAGCATCACCAGCAGGCACACCGGCGCTAGAGGCCATGGCGCGCGGCGTGGCGGGGCGGGCACGAGGCCTGGCGTGGCGAAGGGTGCGGGCAGGGCGCGCGGCGAGCGGGCTGAGCGGGGCGTGCGCGTGGCGGGGCGGGGCGGGCACGGGGCGTGCAGGCGGGCGGCGAGCAGGCTGGGCGCGGCACGGCGCGGGCTTGCATGAGGCGAGGCGGCGCGGGCGCGCGCGCGGCCAGCAGGCGAGGCGGGGCGCGGCGCGCGGGCGGGCGCAGGGAGCGGGCAGGGCGGGGCAGGACGGGCGTGGACGGGGCGGCGGCAGGCGGCGGCGGACGGGGCGCGCGGGGCGGGCGCGGGCGAGGCGGCGGGGCGAGCGGGTCAGGCGCAGGCGAGGCGAGCGCGGCAAGGCGGCGGCGGGGCGAGCGGGCCGGGCGCGGCGGCAAGGCTGCGGCGCGGCGAGGCTGGGACGCGCGCCGGCGGGCGGGCGCGACGAGGCGGCGGCGAGCGCGGCGCGACGAGGCGGCGGCGAGCGCGGCGCGCAGGCGGGGACGAGCGAGCAGCGGACATTTTGGATCGTTCTTGCGCGGTGGACATCTGGAACCCAACCTGGACACGCATGTTCGTTTTCGTCTTTATTGCCATTCCAAACAGATAAAATCCGGACAAAACGGACGTCCGTTTAGGATCGTGCGATGAAGTTGGCCTCAGTAGCGTTTCCCTGCCCAACAAACCAAGGTCATGCGCCTCCCGTTGTAACTTTGATGAAAGCCTCCTCAGTCAGCTGAGAAACCGCGACGCATCCTCTGTCCCCACGACCTGACGACACCTCGTCGGGTTCCCAGCTCTCCCGCCTATTTAGTGGCGAGCTGGCAACGAGCGCTGGGCCTAGTCGCACTTGCAATTGCAAGCCGCGATCGCCGGCCAGCTGCACGCACCTAGTGCTACATCAGTAGTCAGTACACGCGCGACGCCATGTTGATGGCGCCTGACCGGGCAAGGTCGTCGTTGGCGACAGTGCTGCTGCTGCTCGTGGCCGCGGCGGTCGTCGTAGGCGCGGCGGCGGCGGCGGCGGCGGGGAAGAAGAAGCCGGTGGTGCCGGCGGTGATCGTGTTCGGGGACTCGACGGTGGACACGGGCAACAACAACGTGATCGGCACGGTGCTGAAGAGCAACTTCCCGCCCTACGGGCGCGACCTGCAGGGCGGCGCCACGGGCCGGTTCTGCAACGGGCGGCTGCCGCCCGACTTCGTCTCCGAGGCGCTCGGCCTGCCGCCGCTCGTGCCGGCGTACCTCGACCCGGCCTACGGCATCGAGGACTTCGCCACCGGCGTCGTCTTCGCCTCCGCCGGCTCCGGCCTCGACAACGCCACCGCCAGCGTCCTGGTACGAGCCACAAACCCGCACGCGCCAACGCGCGTCCGTAGTGAGTACAAGTGCAACACGTACGAGTAACCTAGGAGGAAGCTAGCCAGTAAAACTCACACGCACGCAACTAGGAGTAGTACGCTAGATCGGCCGGCGACGCAAATGCTACTCCTGTTGTTCCTAGTATCCGAAGGCCTCTTGTTCCGTATCACCGTATGGTTACTGAATCATTTGGTCATCAAGTGAGGGTACGTACAGCAGTGAGACACAGCATGCAGGCCCATCATGCATGGGTACCAATCTACCTGCAGGCAGCATAAAACCCCATAAACATGGCGGTTGAGCCATGCGTCCTGCTGCTAATTTCTGGTCGAAACATCATCCCAGCCGTCCGTCTGAAGCAATTAACATGATTAGTGGGTGCCAAGGCATGTACTGATGTACCATATGTCCCTCCGTTTTGAACGTTAGATGGATGTGCGGAGCAACACAATAAATAGAGCAGATGCGCGGGGTGGAATCTAGTTTTAGATGAGCCCACCAACTGTTACCATTCGCGCGCGCCATGCCGTTTATGCAATTCTGCAGAGCAAGACGCACGCAACGGCTGTCCTCCAAAATTCCGGTACGGCAAGCCGGCCGCTCGTCTCTTCCTTTTCAGCATCACTTCCCCTTATGTCTAGCTGGAACGCTAGCCCGATCGGCCCGGCCAGCAGGCTGGACAGCTAATTAATCACGCACCGTGCGCAACAACTACCCAGTGTACTACATTACATAGGGCTTTTGGTACATTTTGCCAAGCATTCCCTATAGGTTGTGTTTTTCCCTCCAACACAAGCATTCTCATTGTTGATCTTGAAAATAAATAATAAAAGGCTAATTTCATGGACCTCATCCCTCTTCTTCGAGCAGCCAAGTGCATCTGCATGCAGAGGCGTTAATTAGCTCGCATTCAGTGCTGGGAATGGCCGACCACATGCCTTCATTCAGTCGCACGCAACCCATTTTCATTACTCGACCTGCAGCTGCGGTGCATAATCGGCCTACGAGCCTATCTTCTTCAATGTAGTGTACCCTGTCCTGCTCAGGCTACTAGCTAGGAAGCTTCTTTTCCAGATCCAGAGTCCACACCCTAGAGTGGTTCTGTACCATGAATATCCATGATCAGACAGCATTTTCTTTGCTTCCCGTTTCCTTCAGCTGGCGATGCCCATCAGTCCATATGCTTGAGAGCGACGCGGTTCGTTCTATTGACACATTTATTAGCGGTCAAGTCCACCGTTTTCGGTCTGAATTTGGCGCCACCGACTGTAGTTCCTGTAGAATTTATGAGCCAAACAGTGGTAGTTTGGTTCGTTGCTCTCACCAACCAGCCGCACCGATCTTTCCCGGGCCAGAATATCTGTAGTATCAGCAGCCAGAGAGGGACTGCCGTCCTAATCGAATCCGATGTATGGGTTTGATCTTGGATGTACATATTCACAGGCATTCAATCTCTGAATCTACTGCACTATACAAAAGTAATACTGTCGATATTCAGAATTCAGGGTAGCATGGCATAGTCCTGTGTTTAGAAAACAACATTCAGAAAGAACAACACATTTGCTGACCCTCTTCTCCGCGGGCACATGCAGGGAGTGATACCGATGTGGAAGGAGGTGCAGTATTTCAAGGAGTACAAGCAGCGGCTGGCGAAGCACGCCGGGCGCGCCCGGGCCAGGCACATCGTGGCCAACGCAGTGTACGTCGTCAGCGTGGGCACCAACGACTTCCTGGAGAACTACTACCTGCTGGTGACCGGGCGGTTCCTGCAGTTCACGGTGGCCGAGTACCAGGACTTCCTGGTGGCGCGCGCCGCGGAGTTCCTCACGGCCATCTACCGCCTTGGCGCGCGCCGGGTCACCTTCGCGGGGCTCTCCGCCATCGGCTGCGTGCCGCTGGAGCGCACGCTCAACCTGCTCGGCGGCGGCGGCTGCAACGAGGAGTACAACCAGGTGGCCCGGGACTACAACGTCAAGGTCAAGGCCATGATCGCCAGGCTCCGGGCGGAGCTCCGCGGGTTCAGGCTCGCCTACATCAACGTCTACGACGACATGGTCGACCTCATCCAGCACCCCGAGAAGCTCGGGCTGGAGAACGTCTCCGAGGGGTGCTGCGCCACGGGGAAGGTGGAGATGGGGTTCATGTGCAACGACAAGTCCCCGCTGACCTGCGACGACGCTGACAAGTACTTCTTCTGGGACTCGTTCCACCCCACCGAGAAGATCAACCGCTTCTTTGCCAAAGGGACGACGGCGGCGAGCTTGAGCTTGCTGACGTAGGGATCAGCTCCCGTATACTGAGCGAATATGAAAAGGGAATGTGAGCTGTACTGTGATCAGAGTGTCGTTTAACTGGTGTAGATACATAGCATGCATTTGTTGGGCGTGGGCGATTCGATGTAAACACTGTCTCACATGAAATCCGTCTACTCTTTGGGTTTCAGTGAGAAAGATTAAATTTACAGACTTGCAGTGCATTGTTTGGGTCTTTGAATGTGAAACTAATGCCATTCAGAGTATTTACTTGTCAGATAAAGCATAAATTAAAGATCCCGATACCAGGGAATAACGTCGTATTTTTAGGGCTCCAAGCGAACGCCCTCAAAGCCATCATCGGATCATAATTTAAGGGGTGACAAATTCTCTGCACAGCGTGGCAAATTTGTTGCCATTTTTTCGCTACATGGCAACTTTCAACTCCGGTCATAGCAAATCCTACAAAGTTGTCAAGGCAACTATAGTTGGTATGGCATGACAAGTTTAAAGCGTTCGCTGGGAAAACGCTCTCGGCTGACGTTCGCCAGGTAATGTTTCCCCAAATTAAATTTAGTATTAACAAACAGCTAGTAGCAGCCAGCAGGGCATACACTTGCGATCCCATATTCCAGTATGATGGTAGCACTATACAACGATTCAACACCAATTTTAACAAACTTCACCTTGGTGAACATGTCTCCGCCATCTTGAGATGTCATTTTCATGTGAACACCTATCTATGATTTTAATTATGATACTTACTCGTACCTTGTATATGTTCTTAGTACTTGTTTTGTTCCTCATGAGTTTGTTGTCCTTTTCACACTCATGGTTTTATTGTTTTTGTTCATTTTGTAGATAAAACCATTGCCATGAATAATTATATTACTTCAAACCATAGTACCTTTAAAGTTTTTTTCCATTGCAAATTGATGGTTATATGCCCCTGGAGTGTAGCTACGGAGGACAAAATAGGTCCAATAGCAGTAGGGCGGCCCAAAACAAAGACTCCTCTTAGAATTAGGCTAGGGATGGTCTGTATATGGCATGCATTAGTCGACCCCGGCTAGCTACCAAATGTAGCACACAAAAACTCATTGACCGACTCTGGACTTGTAATACTACCTTGTCTCCATATATAAGGACGAGCAGGGATCCCCCGATAGGCACCTTATTCTAGCAATCATCTGAGGCTTCTATCCCTAGACGATCTTGGGGCCTGAACGTGAGTAAATCTTCCTCGTGCGCACCATCTGAATCTGACATATACGCTATCCTTAGATGGGTATTGTCGCGAAATTACTATGACACAATTGCCAACAATACTTCTCATCTTGCATCGATCATATGTTTGACAGTGCTGCAGTAACCTCGCTTACAATGTTGGTAGCCTTTTCATATCTCAGTAGTAACTAAGTGCTCGTCGGACCGATATACCAGAGTGATTAGAAGTAAGGGCATGCCTTCGTCTCTCACTTTGACCTCTAGTTGACATAAGTATGAGGTCACTTGGTTGAAGGCATTTATATTCTTAGTAAGGTTCACCCTCTTTTGCGTCTTCAACCCCATACAACTGTTTGTTTCATATAAAATTTATTGGGCAGGGCCTTGTCCAGGAACTAAGTTTCCAACTTAGCAGCAATTTTGGCAGATGGCGCCTTGTCCATCACATGTTACAAGACTTCACGAGAGATGCACAATTGTATGGTTCCAAGTCCCGGCTACCGTAATCTTGAGATCCTCCCAACTTTCGGCAGCCATCCTAATATATGTTTCACAACACCAGCTTTGGTTGTCTCCAGGCACCCCTACTTTCCAAAAATGCCCTTCACTCTTGCCTGGCATGCATAATGAGAAGTTGCACATACCATCAAACATTTTCACCTAGAATATAATTAATGTGGACATTTTGGCACACACCAGTCATCCTATATCATCATAGGAAAATCCGACCACTCTGTTAGAGCCTTGGTGTAATGCCCCGAGACTGTTGCGCCAGGTATCTTTCAGTTATGCGCGTTGTTGCCATGTCATTCGCTTGCGTGTTGCATCTTGCCATGACATCATGTGTATTGCATCATCATGTTTTCAAAACTTGCATCCGTTCGGGTTCTCCCAGTTCTTTCCGTTGTCCGATCTGAGCCCAGACACACTTGCACGCGTCCGCGGCACATTCAAAATATTATTTTATAAGTGGCATAAAAATATTTTCGGAATGGGATAAAAGTTGGCGTGCGGTGTTGTTATCTTGTCAGTAGACCGCCTGCCAAGTTTTATCGCATTCGGAGTCCGTTGGATAGCCCAACCGTTAAACATATAGCGGCACTATAGCCGGGCACACGTAGGACGTTTTCGGTCTTCAGAAACAGTCGCCGGACCTCTCTCTCTTCTCTTCTCTCAGCCCGAGCCCTTCTACACAGCCCATTACCATTCACCTGCAGCCCACCTAGTTTCCCCCTCTGTCCGGAGCCGCACGATCGCGATCCGAGGCACCGAAACCCCCTCAAACCCCTAACCCCAGATCCCCGCCTATAAATGGACACCCTACCCCTTCCATTTTCGAAACCCTAGCCCATCCTCCGTGTTTTCCGCAGCCACCCTCTCCACCACTGCCACTTGGCGCCTCCTCCTCCACCACCAGCCGCCGCGGCCCGTGAAGCCCATCGCGGGCCCGTGCTGGCCCGAGCCATCCGCCGCCGCAACCTGCAGGCAGCCGCGAGCGTCCCACGCGCCCAAGCTCGATCCCGCGGCTCCACCCCGCTACCTCCTCGCTGCCGCCTTTAGCCGTCCTCGCCGGAGCACGCCGCGCCGTCCGCCGGCGACCCCGACCCCAGGCCAGGCCTCGCCGCTCCTCTCCTTCCCGTGCTTCCTCTTCTCTCGCCCGTCCCTGACCTCTCTCTTCCCCTTCGCAGGTGCTCCGCTCGCCATAGCCCCGAGCTCGCCGGAGCTTTGCTGGTCCCGGAAGCCGCCGTTCGGCACCCCCGCAGCCGGATCCGGCCTCTCTGACCTTGGATCTGGCCATTCCCGTCGCCGTCCTGCCGCCCCATCGCCGTTAGCCCCCGGCGCCGCCATGGCCTCGTCCCGCTCGGGAACGAGGATACGAACGCCTCCAGCGCCCCGTTGACCGCGGCCCCCGCCCACGTGGGCCAGCGCCTTCCCCGCAGCCCAGCCGCAGGCCTAGTCCAGTCCAGCCAGCCTCCCTCACCGACCAGGCCAGGCCCAGCTCGCGCTGGCCCAGTGGCCACGCTGGGAGCAGCCGCCCAGACCCCTGTGCACTGTTGGGCCATTCAGTTTCATCCCATAGTATTTTTTTCCTGCGCTGCGATTTTATTATTTATCCAGGATCTGCAGTTTTGCAGAAAAACCCTTGTTGATCATGCATGTAATAACTGAATAATCGTGCATCATATTAAAATGTTTTATATATGAAAAATGCTTAGATTTTCGTCTAGTTTCAAATATGCCACTTTCATCCATGTTAAAAATGTTTAAATTGCTGTTTGTTTAATTTGCTAAAATGCCATGTTAAAATGCTTTATTTCATAACTAAATAACCGTAGCTCCAAACTTAATAAACTTTATATGTAAATGGGGTAAAAATGCATAGATTAACATGGTGCACTTTATTTTCCTGTTTAACAACTCTAAAATATGGTTAGAGCAGAATAGTACCAAATTCTTAATATGCATATGGGATTTTCGTAATTGTTGTTTGTTGTTCCGGCCTCATTTAAACTTGCCTAGATAGGTAGTTTTATTATGCTTCACCTATTTCCATGTTTAACAACATTTGATATTGTTGGGTACATAAACGAGAGTGAACTAAATGTTTGAATGTGGTGTTTCGTCAATATGCAACTCCTTGCATATTGAGCTCCAATTAATTTGTAGTATTGTTTGTGAATTTTTCCATGCCATGCCTCTTTAAATCGGACATGCATCATACTTGATTGTGCATCATGCCATTTTTATGTGATGGTTATTTACTATGTTTCTTGCTTCTTTCCGGGTTGCTTCTCTCGTTAGCTTTGGTTTCGTTCCGGAGTTGTGAGGATTCGTTCGACCACGTCCGTTCGTGTACTTCTTGGACTCGTTCTTCTTTCTTGCGGGATCTCAGGCAAGATGATCATACCCTCGAAATCACTTCTATCTTTGCTTTCTAGCTATTCACTCAATCGCTATGCCGTGCTACCTACCACTTGTTTTATCATGCCTCCTATATTATCATGTCAAGCCTCTAACCCACCTTCCTAGCAAACCTTTGTTTGGCTATGTTACTGCTTTTGCTCGGCCCCTCTTACAGTGTTGTTAGTTGCAGGTGAAGTTGAAGTTTGTTCCATGTTGGAACATGGATATGTTGGGATATCACAATACCTCTTATTTTAATTAATGCATCTATATACTTGGTAAAGGGTGGAAGGCTCGGCCTTATGCCTGGTGTTTTTTTTTCACTCTTGCCGCCTTAGTTTCCCTCATACCGGTGTTATGTTCCTTGATTTTGCGTTCATTATGTGGTTGGGCGTTATGGGAATCCCTTGACAGTTCACCTTGAATAAAACTCCTCCAGCAAGGCCCAACCTTGGTTTTACATTTGCCTAACAACATATTACCCTTCCCTTGGGTCGGCCAACCAGAGGGTCATCTTTATTTTAACCCCCCGGGCCAGTGCTTCTCTAAGTGTTGGTCCGAACCGAGCCGCCTGCGGGCACTAGTGCAGAACCGGGCAATAGCACCGCTTCGTGAGGCCCTTTAGTGCCGGTTCGGTAACCGACACTAAAGTGTGGGCACTAAAGCCCCCCCCCCCCTTTAGTACCGGTTCAGCACGAACCGATGCTAAAGGGCAACCACGTGGCACGAGCCAGCTCCGGGGGCAGGGAGCCCTTTAGTACCGGTTGGTGACACCAACCGGTATTAAAAGGTTGGGGGGTTTTGGGTTTATGATTTCTTTTTCATTTAATTTTGTGTTTTCCATTTAATTCTTTTTCGTTTGTTGGTATTTTACGATACTACATATTGTACACGTTATGCATATATATAAACAGAATTTCTAGTAGAACCGATCATATATATATATATATATATATATATATATATATATATATATATATATATCATCGAATGTCTCACAACCACCATTAATTCACACATACACACATGTATGTATATACACTGGTAGAAAAAGGGCCTGTTGTCCCGGTTCGTAAGGGCCTTTTGTCCCGGTTCTGGAACCGGGACTAAAGGGTCGGTACTAATGCCCTGTCCCTTTAGTCCCGGTTCAATCCAGAACTGGGACAGATGGGCCTCCACGTGGCCTGTGCGCGGAGCCCAGGCAGGAGACCCTTTGGTCCCGGTTGGTGGCACCAACCGGGACCAATAGGCATCCACGCGTCAGCATTTCTGTGGTTGGGTTTTTGTTTTTTTTAAGGGGGGGTTGGGGGTTTTGGGGGGGGGGTCTTGGTCGATGCTACGTACTATACATACGTATAGAGAGGACTAGACACGCTAGCTAGCTAGTAAGCAAACGAAGGAAACAGAAGATCGTCATGAACATATATGCATACAGAGAGAAGTGATATCGACCACCTCTCCTTCTCCGAGAGATTGGTCGAACAACAAGTTCTCGTATATCTATCCGACACTACTGGCTACATATATACAATAATTATCTCTTACAAATATAATCATACGGACTCAGGGTCCACATAGTATTCTCCATCTTCAGGGATCACGTGGTCAAGAAAGAATGCCGCCAATTCCTCTTGAATTGCTCGCATGCGAGCTGGTGCTAGGAGTTCATCCCGCTTCCGAAACATCTAATTTAAAGAAGGGGGTCAATACATATATATATATGAATGAATGAAACTCAACACAAATGATGGTAATAAAATAAAATTGTGAATGTTGTTATTTACGTACTTCATATTGTTCGTCAGTTTAGCCCCGCTCACAGGTCGTGTGGCGGATGGACTCGCAAACGTAGTATCCACAGAAATCATTCCCTTGTTCCTGCCACAACCACTTTACAAGAAATAGAGGTCAATCAAACTGATAAGCAAGAATGCCAAATGGTATTGATGAAACTAGCGCTTGAATGACTAGTAGATGCGCGGAACATACTACTATAGTACTTACTTTCGGGTGTCTAAATTGCAGCTCCTTCGGCAGTCCCGGAGCTTTTCTGGTGAATTTTCTCCAAATCCTGCTGGACAAAGAAAACAATTACTTGATATATCAGGAAATGAACAAAGTTGCTGATATGGTGGATAATGATCGATTTAACTTACTTCTCGAGTATTTGAGTCATGTCTGCATAGTCCTGGGGATCTTTTCGTCTTGAGTCTAAGACGGTTACTAGTCCCTGCTCAAGCTTAATCTCTAGGAGAATATAGTAGAAACTGCACAAGCATGCATAACTCATCAATTACATTACTATAACCTTGACTAATATATAAGGGAAACCGAATACGCACAAGACAGTAACACTCACTTGAAGTTGTAAGGAAAGAGTATTATATCTTTGTTTTCATTTATTACCAACGATCGTAGCAAGTTGGCCTCGGTAGCTGCGGCATGAAATTTAACCTGAGTTGCATCTATGAGATATGTGTTAATGAACCCAATATCACCGACTTGTCTTTTCTTCAATTCGGCGATCTTCAATCTGCATAATATAGTGAGGATGATTATAAATACATGCAATGAAAGAGCTGAGCTATATAGAGAGACTTAATGACAGAAGTAGTACTACTTACAGACAGTAGCAGGCGACCGTTGTTTTATCGAGGGCCAATTGATTGAAAAACTGATAGAACTCCTCAAATGGAACAGGCAACAGTTCAATTCCAACGAGGTCATGCTCCTTTTTAACTTTCACATACAAAGTACTCCTCCCCCCAGAGTCTCTGCAGATTTTCAAGTACCAATCATGCAATCTTCGCATCATCGTTGATAGAGATCTTTCATCTTTGATGACAGGCTTCCCGTACTCATATCTTTGTATCTGCACCTCCATGGGTTCATAATGTACATCGTCGGGCAGGTAATCTGCAAGATTGCTATAACCGGGCACCATCCTCGGATCATTAGCGACGTTGTGGCTAGGCACCTTGAGCGGGGGGCACGATTGCTTCGCTTGTTCGCCGAGCTGGGCAATTTGTTTCCCAGCTCGTTGTTCTTTCAGCCTTTGATCACTGACAGTACTTCCCGACCGCTCCGCTTCGGCAAATTCCTTTCCAATAATGCGCTCATAGTTTCCTTTCGGCGGAGACTTGGGTGGTTTTGTCAGGGCAGCCAGAGTGCGCTTCGCTTTCACCAGATCTACCTTCTCCTCCAGAAGTGGATGTCTCTTTGCTTTCAACCCTTGAAACCAGTCATCCACTTCGGTTCGTGCGATCTCAGCGTTCTCCTCCGGGGTCCTCTCGTATGGTAACTTCTTTGGAGTCTTCAGAGAAGGACTGAATCTGTATGTCCTCCCGCCTCTGGCTGTACTGCTAGACGCCGGCCGAGCAGACGGAGCGGTTGTCTTCTTTACTTGCTTACGAGGCGGAGGAGAAGGACTACGACGCGCCGGAGTAGTCGGAGCGGCGGCAGGTCTCTTCCGTCCTTGCTGACGAGGCGGAGAAGGAGGAGACTGGTTGCTCGGGCGCGTCGGCGCAGGCGGAGAAGGAGGCGGAGTGCCACCACGCGCTGGAGAAGGAGCCGGTCGAGTGCCCTGATTGTCACTCGCCGAAGGAGGAGGCGGTGGAGGAGGCGGAGTGCCCTGACTCGCCGGAGGAGGAGGCGGTGGAGGAGGCGGAGTGCCCTGACTTGCCGGAGGAGGAGGAGGAGGCGAAGACGTCCAGTTCGGAAGGTTGATGAGCTCCTTACGCCATAGGCATGGAGTCTTCAGAGCAGACCCCAGCCTAGTCTCCCCTTCACCGGTAGGGTGGTCAAGCTGGAGGTCCTCAAATCCCTCTGTTATTTCATCCACCATCACCCTAGCATATCCTTCTGGAATCGGCCGACAGTGAAAAGTTGCGCCGGGTTCAGTAGGATAAACAGAGCCAACAGCCGCCTTGACCTTCAAATTCATCCATTGCGTCATAAGGTGGCAATTTTGAGACTCCGTGATAGCATCCACGGGATAGCTGGCAGGAGCCGTCAAGGCATGCTCCGGCTGAAGCAGCTCGGTGAAAGCCACGCTGCTTCTCCGCTGAGATGGCGGGGTAGCTTCGGGGGAAGCTTCCGCAGTACGTTTGCTGCGATTTGCTTCTCGTTCCTCTATCGCTTGTACCCTTGCTTACAGCACCTGCATTTGGGGCTGCTGCACTTTTTTCCTCCTCTCATGGGATTTGTAACCGCCTGCGTTCGGAAACCCAACCTTCCACGGAATGGAGCCTGGCGTGCCTCGTGTCCGTCCAGGGTGCTCAGGATTCCTGAGGGCCATTGTGAGCTCGTCGTTCTCTCTGTCTGGAAAGAACGTCCCTTGTTCCGCTGCTTCAATATAGTGCTGAAGCTTCCTGACTGGTATGTCCATTTGATCGTTCATCCAAATACACTTCCTTGTTACAGGGTCCAAGGTTCCGCCAGCCCCGAAGAACCAAGTCCGGCAACGGTCTAGCCAGTTAATTGTCTCTGGTTCGATCCCTTTATCAACCAGATCATTCTCAGTCTTGGCCCACTTAGGCCGGGCTACGAGGTAGCCACCTGACCCCGTGTGATGGTGATGCTTCTTCTTCGTAGCATTTTGCTTGTTTGTCGCCGACATCTTCTTACTCTTTTCCGGCCACAAATGCGGGCCAGTGATCTCTGATCTTCTCATATCTGCCCTTGAATTTTGGTGTCTCATTATTTTCGACAAACTTATTCAGCTTTTTCTTCCACCTCCTGAATAGTTCTGCCATCCTGTTAAGAGCAAAAGACTTGATTAATTGCTCTTTAACTGGCTTCTCTGGATTATCCTCTGGCGGTAGGGTGAAATTTGACTTCAGCTCAGTCCAAAGATCATTTTTCTGCATATCATTGACATAAGACACCTCAGGGTCTTCTGTAGCCGGCTTAAACCATTGCTGGATGCTGATCGGGATCTTGTCCCTAACCAAAACCCCGCACTGAGCAACAAATGCGCTCTTTGTCCCGAGGGGTTCAATCGGTTGGCCGTCGGGCACGATTGCTATGATCTCAAACTTTTCATCCGAGCTCAACTTTTTCTTTGGGCCTCGTCTCTTTACCGAAGTTGTGCTCGATCCGGAGGGCTAGAAAAAAGAACAAAGACTTAATTAATATGTGTACATACCAAAACAATGAATGCATCAATTAGCTAGTCAGCAGAAGCTTAACTAATATATATACCTGGCCGGACTCGGTTCAGTCACCGGAGACGTCATCACGGTCTCCTTCTTGCACTGGCATTGGGTCACCGGAGCCGTCCTCACGGTCTCCTTCTTGCACCGGCATTAGGTCACCGGAGCCATCATAATCAGCTGCTTCCAGACCATTGGTCTCATTGAGAAACAACGAGCAGATGGCATCACTTCCTCATGCGATTATGTCCCCCAACAACTCTTCTTGTACTTCGTCTTGGGCAGTGTCCATAGTTTCTACAAATATTGACAACATGGCAATTATTATTCAAACATGACAGATGGATATATTAGTGGCAAAAATGTAGAACTAATATTAATTAGTGGCCTCGACGCTGCTTCTATAGGGTTTGGGGTGGCCTCGACGTTGCTTCTCTAGGGTTTGGGGTGGCCTCGACAATGCTTCAAGGATAAAAAAAGAAGAGGAAGAAGAAAAAAAGAGGAGAAGAAAGAATAGAGGAGTAAAAAAAAGAGGAGAAGAAAGAATAGAGGAGTAAAAACTCCTCTATTCTTTCTTCTCCTCTTTTTTTCTTCTTCTTCCTCTTTTTTTTATCGGGAACGAGGGTCGTCGAGGGTCACCGAGCGATAGAGGAAACCCTAAATAGCAAGTATCGTGGGTGTGAGATACATGTGGCCGTCGGTGTCGGACACTACATCGACGTCCCACAAGTGACGTGGGCGTCGAAGCCCGCGCCACTTGTGGGACGTGGATGTAGTGTCCGACACCGACGGCCACATGTATCTCACACCGACGATACTTTCTTCTCCTCTTTTTTTCTTCTTCTTCTCTTCTTCTCTTTTTTCTTCTTCTTCCTCTTTATTTTATCGGAAACGAGGGTCATCGAGGGTCAGGGTCGCCGAACGGTAGAGGAAACCCTAAATAGCAAGTATCGTGGGTGTGAGATACATGTGGCCGTTGGTGTCGGACACTACATCCACGTCCCATAAGTGACGTGGGCGTCGAAGCCCGCGCCACTTGTGGGACGTGGATGTAGTGTCCGACACCGACGGTACATGTATCTCACACCGATGATACTTTCTATTTAGGGTTTCTCCTCTACCGCTCGATGACCCTCGACGACCCTCGTTCCCGATAAAAAAAAGAGGAAGAAGAAGAAAAAAAGAGGAGAAGAAAGAATAGAGGAGAAGAACTCCTCTATTCTTTCTTCTCCTCTTTTTCTTCTTCTTCCTCTTCTTTTTTCATCCTCTTCTTCCTCTCATGTTCGAGAGGATCGCCGAGGGGTCGGGAGGTTGCCTAGTGTCAAAGGATTCAACAAAACCATGTCTTCATCATTAGGCAAAAGTAACAGGTGCATGATGGTACGAAGCTCTCCAAAGTTATTTTGGAACGGAGTCCCAGATAAGATAATTCGCTTTTTGGTACAAAGTTCAGCAAGAACCTTCCAAATATCGTTATTTGGAAGGCCTTTGCTGAAATTCATACAAAAAGGCAAATTATCCTATCCGGGACACCATTCCAAAAATAACTTTGGAGGACTTCGTCATGCCCTGGTTACTTCCGGCTAATGATGAAGCCATGGATTTCTTCAATACTTTGACACTAGGAAACCTCTCTCGACCCCTCGGCGATCCTCGACCCCTCGAACCCTCGACAACCCTGGAACCCTCGACCCCTAGACGACCCTGGAACCCTCAACCCTCGATCCCCGACCCTATAGAACCCTCGAAGAAAGGAATAGCTAGAGGAGAAGATCGAAGAAAAAAAGAAGAAAAAAAGAGGAGAAGAAGAAAGGAATAGTGGAGAAGAAGAGAAAATAGAATATTCTATTTTCTCTTCTTCTCCACTATTCCTTTCTTCTTCTCCTCTTCTTTTCCTTCTTTTTTCTTCTTATTTATTTCTCCTCTTCTTCCTCCCCCCTCTCGGCGACCCTAGACCCCCTCTTGACCCTCGACCCCTAGGCGACCATTGACCCCTCTCTTTTTTTTCTTCCTCTTCTTTTTTATCCTCTTCTTCCTCTACCGCTCGGCGACCCTCGACGACCCTCGTTCCCGATAAAAAAAAGAGGAAGAAGAAGAAAAAAAGAGGAGAAGAAAGAATAGAGGAGAGGAGATCTTCTCCTCTATTCTTTCTTCTCCTCTTTTTTTCTTATTCCTCTTCTTTTTTTATCCTCTTCTTCCTCTCATGTTCGACGACCCTCGACCCCTCGGTGACCCTAGACCCCCTCTCGACCCCCTCTTCTTCTCCCTCTTCTTCCCCTTCTTCCCCACCTCTCTCATGAATGTCCGACGTCCCCCCTCCCCCCTCATCATCATCTATCATCCCCCCTCCCATGTCCGACGACCCTCGACCCCTTGGCCGCCCTCTCGACACACACTACCTAAAATGAAAATAACCTAAAATTCACTAAAGTTATCGATGACCCTCTCGACACACCCACGAATAAGAAAATATAACATCTTCTTCATCTCCTCTTCTTTGCATATTCACATAGCCACATACATATTCATCTATGAATAAAAAAACATCATAGGTACAATTCATATCAACATTTATACATACATGAAAAAAATTATATGTACATCGTGAACAAAAAGATCATCGAGCAAAATTATTTTCCATGAACATACATATAGCCACATTCATATAGAACTTTTCTGAAAATATATAGATGATTTTCTAAAAATGTAACTTTTGCATATATGAACGTATATACACAGAGAAAATACATGCATATATAGCCATATCCATAAACAGAGAGCAGCGGCGACAATGGGTGGCGTCGTCGGCGACGGGGATGGAAAAGGGGGGAGCTCACTGGGGGCAGGCGGCAACAGGGAGAGGAGGCCAGCGACGGGAAGGAGGACGGCGGGCTCGGGGATGCCGGCGACGGGGACGGCGTGCGCGGGGCGGCACGCGGTGATGGGGAAGACGGGCTCGGGGTGGTACACGGCGACGGGGACGGCCGTGGGCTCAGGGTGGCACACGGCGACGGGGACGAGGAGGCGGGGCTCGGGCAGGGCGGATGGCAGCGAGCTCGGGGCAGGGCGGCCGGCGACGGGCAGGAGGGCGCGACGACGACGACAGCGACAGGGCGTGGCGACGGCGACGGGGCAGGGCACAGCGACGGCAAGCACGCGGGGATGGGGCAGGGCGTGGCGACGGCGACGAGGAGGACGAGCAGCCTGGTGGCGTCGGCGATGGGGAATGGAGCAGTTGGCGAAAATTTCCAAAGTGTGGACTTATATAGCAGAGCCTTTAGTCCCGGTTCGTGGCAGTAACCGGGACTAAAGGTGGGCATTAGTCCCGGTTGGTGCCACCAACCAAGACCAAAGGCCTCTTTTCAGCAGCCCAAAGGGCGGGAAGCGGCGGCCTTTGGTCTCGGTTGGTGGCACCAACCGGGACTAAAGGGGGGCATTGGTCACTGTTTGTGCCACGAACCGTGACCAATGCCCCCCTTTAGTCCCGGTTGGTGCCACCAACCGGGACCAAAGGCCTTGTGCGGCTGTTGCGTCGAAAGTTTAGTCCCACCTCGCTAGTTGAGAGGGGTGTGCAGTGGTTTATAAGCCCCACTGCCGCACCCCTCTCGAGCTCCTCTCCATTGCAGGCTTACGGGCCTAATTGTCACTGCTATGCCTGTGGGCCTACTGGGCCTCCTGCGGGCCTGAATCCTGGCCCTTGGATGGGTTTCTAGTCGTATTCAGGCCGTGGTGGCCCAGTAGGTGGCATTTTTTGTTTTTTTGTTGCTTTATTTATTTTCTTTGTTTTTGCTTTATTTTTTATTCTTTATGCTTTTAGTTTTAGAAAAATTATAAACTTTTTGTTAATGCCATTAGTTTTCAAATTTGAAAACACTTTTTTAGTTTTTTAGTTTTCTTTGTTGCTTTATTTATTTTATTTTGTGATTAAGTTGACTATAAAAATTATAAACACTTTTTAGTTTTTTCCTATTTTTTATTTGTTTTTTGCATTATTTATTTTCTTTTGTTTTTTGCTTTAATTTTTAATTCCGTTTGCTTTTAGGTTAGCAAAATTATAAACTTTCTATTAGTGCCATTAGTTTTCGAAAAATTATAAACTTTCTTTTAGTGCCATTAGTTTTCAAATTTGAAAACACCTTTTTAGTTTTTTTGTTTTCTTTGTTGCTTTATTTATTTTATTTTGTGATTAACTTTACTATAAAAATAGTTTTTTCCTGTTTTTTGATTTGTTTTTTGCATTATTTATTTTCTTTTGTTTTTTGCTTTAACTTTTAATTATGTTTGCTTTTAGGTTAGCAAAATTATAAACTTTCTGTTAGTGCCATTAGTTTTAGAAAAATTATAAACTTTCTGTTAGTGCCATTAGTTTTCAAATTTGAATAGTTAAAATTTGAATTCTTTGAAAATTGTTTGAATCACAAGTTTGTGATTAACTTACTAAAAAAATGAGAATAGATGCGCTTATAGAGAAAATTCAACCTAAATTCCTGGTAAATTTCTATGAATTTCAGAGAAATTCACTATGAATTTAGGTTAAACTTTTCTCTATTAGGGCATCTATTTTCACTTTGAGAGGAGCTCAACAAGGCAGAGAGGGAAGGGCTTATAAACCGGTGTGAGCCCCCTTCGGTTGGCGAGGTGGGACTAAACTCTGCCCGCAACGAGGACCAACCCTTTAGTCCTGGTTAGTGGCACAAACCGGGACTAATGGTCATGGGCCAGGGGCGAGGAGCAAAATTATAAACTTTCTGTTAGTGACATTAGTTTTAGAAAGTTGAAAGTTGGCATGGGCCATGGACTAATGGTCATGGTATTACGAGGACCGAACCATAAGACATGAAAGCATTTCAAATGAACTCTGAAAAAGTTGAAAGTTGGCATGGTATCATAATTTCACCCACATAGCATGTGCATGTACAAAACGGACAATGGTAGCATGTTCGTGTGTTACAAAGTTGGCATGGTATCATCATAATAGTTGCGGGAGAAAGTCTTCACTTTTTCTTCGCTTCTGTCATTTGCTTATTGCGCCATAACCATGGATAATCTTCATTGTTTATCAGGATGCTTGGGTCAGCCTTGACATTGAAGGGAGGAATTTCATGAAACTTTTCATAATCTTCAGACATGTCTGTCTTGCCGTCCACTCCCAGGATGTCCCTTTTTCCTGAAAGAACTATGTGGCGCTTTGGCTCATCGTATGATGTATTCGCTTCCTTATCTTTTCTTTTTCTGGTTTGGTAGACATGTCCTTCACATAGATAACCTGTGCCACATCATTGGCTAGGACGAACGGTTCGTCAGTGTACCCAAGATTTTTCAGATCCACTGTTGTCATTCCGTACTATGGGTCTACCTGTACCCCCGCCGCCTAACAGATTGACCCATTTGCACTTAAACAAAGGGACCTTAAAATCAGGTCCTATAGTCAAGTTCCCATATGTCCACTATGTAACCATAATATGTGTCCTTTCCGCTCTCGGTTGCTGCATCAAAGCGGACACTGCTGTTTTGGTTGGTGCTCTTTTGATCTTGGGCGATCGTGTAAAATGTATTCCCATTTATCTCGTATCCTTTGTAAGTCAATACAGTCAAAGATGGTCCCCTGGACAACAAATACAACTCATCACAAACAGTGTTGTCACCTCTGAGACGTGTTTCCAACCAGCTGCTGAAAGTCCTGATGTGTTCACATGTAATCCAGTCGTCGCACTGCTCCGGGTGTTTGGAGCGCAGACTGTTCTTGTGTTCATCGACATACGGGGTCACCAAGGTAGAGTTCTGTAGAACTGTGTAGTTTGCTTGAGACCAAGAATATCCGTCCCTGCATATTATTGAGTCTCTTCCAAGAGTGCCTTTTCCAGCCAGTCTCCCCTCATATCATGATTTAGGGAGACCTATCTTCTTAAGGCCAGGAATGAAGTCAACACAAAACCCGATAACATCCTCTGTTTGATGGCCCATGGAGATGCTTCCTTCTGGCCTAGCGCGGTTACAGACATATTTCTTTAGGACTCCCATGAACCTCTCAAAGGGGAACATATTGTGTAGAAATACGGGCCCCAGGATGACAATCTCGTCGACTAGATGAACTAGGACATGCGTCATGATATTGAAGAAGGATGGTGGAACACCAGCTCGAAACTGACAAGACATTGCGCCACATCACTCCTTAGCCTTGGTACGATTTCTGGATCGATCACCTTCTGAGAGATTGCATTGAGGAATGCACATAGCTTCATAATGGCTAATCGGACGTTTTCCGGTAGAAGCCCCCTCAATGCAACCGGAAGCAGTTGCGTCATAATCACGTGGCAGTCATGAGACTTTAGGTTCTGAAACTTTTTCTCTGGCATATTTATTATTCCCTTTATATTCGACGAGAAGCCAGTCGTGACCTTCATACTGAGCAGGCATTCAAAGAAGATTTCTTTCTCTTCTTTCATAAGAGTGTAGCTGGCAGGACCTTTATACTGCTTCGGAGGCATGCCGTCTTTTTCGTGCAAATGTTGCAGGTCCTCCCGTGCCTCAGGTGTATCTTTTGTCTTCCCAGACACGCCCAAGAAGCCTAGCAGGTTCACGCAAAGGTTCTTCGTCACGTGCATCACGTTGATTGAGGAGCGTACCTCTAGGTCTTTCTAGTAGGGTAGGTCCCAAAATATAGATTTCTTCTTCCACATGGGTACGTGTCCTTCAGCGTCATTCGGAACAGCTAGTCCACCGGGACCCTTTCCAAAGATTACGTAGTGTAAATCATTGACCATAGCAAGCACGTGATCACCGGTGCGCATGGCGGGCTTCTTCCAGTGATCTGCCTCGCCTTTGAAATGCTTGCCTTTCTTTCGACATTGATGGTTGGTCGGAAGAAATCGACGATGGCCCAGGTACACATTCTTCCTGCATTTGTCCAGGTATATACTTTCAGTGTCATCTAAATAGTGCGTGCATGCATGGTATCCTTTGTTTGTCTGTCCTGAAAGGTTACTGAGAGCGGGCCAATCGTTGATGGTCACGAACAGCAACGCCTTAAGGTTAAATTCCTCCTGTATGTGCTCATCCCACGTACGTACACCGTTTCCATTCCACAGCTGTAAAAGTTCTTCAACTAATGGCCTTAGGTACACATCAATTTCGTTGCCGGGTTGCTTAGGGCCTTGGATGAGAACTGGCATCATAATGAACTTCTGCTTCATGCACATCCAAGGAGGAAGGTTATACATACATAGAGTCACGGGCCAGGTGTTGTGATTGTTGCTCTGCTCCCCGAAAGGATTAATGCCATCCGCGCTTAAAGCAAACCATACATTCCTTGGGTCCTTTGCAAACTCATCCCAGTACTTTCTCTCGATTTTCTCCACTGCGACCCGTCAGCGGGTGCTCTCAACTTCCCATCTTTCTTTCGGTTCTCACTGTGCCATCGCATCAACTTGGCATGCTCTTCGTTTCTGAACAGACGTTTCAACCGTGGTATTATAGGAGCATACCACATCACCTTCGCAGGAACCCTCTTCCTGGGGGGCTCGCCGTCAACATCACCAGGGTCATCTCGTCTGATCTTATACCGCAATGCACCGCATACCGGGCATGCGTTCAGATCCTTGTATGCACCGCGGTAGAGGATGCAGTCATTAGGGCATGCATGTATCTTCTCCACCTCCAATCCTAGAGGGCATACGACCTTCTTTGCTGTGTATGTACTGTCGGGCAATTCGTTATCCTTTGGAAGCTTCTTCTTTAATATTTTCAGTAGCTTCTCAAATCCTTTGTCAGCCACAGCATTCTCTGCCTTCCACTGCAGCAATTCCAGTATGGTACCGAGCTTTGTGTTGCCATCTTCGCAATTGTGGTATAACCCTTTTTGTGATCCTCTAACATGCGATCGAACTTCATCTTCTCCTTTTGACTTTCGCATTGCATCCTTGCATCGACAATGACTCGGCAGAGATCATCATCATCAGGCACATCGTCTGGTTCCTCTTGATCTTCAGCAGCTTCACCCGTTGCAGCATCATTGGGCACATCGTCTGGTTCCTCTTGATCTTCACCAGCTCCCCCTATTGCAGCATCACCGTATTCAGGGGGCACATAGTTGTCATCGTACTCTTCTTCTTCGCCGTCTTCCATCATAACCCCTATTTCTCCGTGCCTCGTCCAAACATTATAGTGTGGCATGAAACCCTTGTAAAGCAGGTGGGAGTGAAGGATTTTCCGGTTAGAGTAAGACCTCGTATTCCCACATTCAGTGCGTGGACAACACATAAAACCATTCTGCTTGTTTGCCTCATCCGCATCGAGAAACTCATGCACGCCCTTAATGTACTCGCGGGTGTGTCTGTCACCGTACATCCATTGCCGGTTCATCTGCGCGCATTATATATAATTAAGTGTCCAAATTAATAGAAGTTCATCATCACATTAAAACCAAAGTGCATACATAGTTCTCATCTAACAACATATAGCTCTCCAGAGCATCTAATTAATTAAACCATACATTGAAACTATGTAAAACATTTCAATGCGAAAACAAATGCGATCATATCGCAACCAAGGTAACAATTGATCCAACAGCATAATGATACCAAGCCTCGGTATGAATGGCATATTTTCTAATCTTTCTAATCTTCAAGAGCATTGCATCCATCTTGATCTTGTGATCATCGACAACATCCACAACATGCAACTCCAATATCATCTCCTCCTCCTCAATTTTTTTTTTATTTTTTCCTTCAACAAATTGTTTTCTTCTTCAACTAAATTTAACCTCTCGACAATAGGGTCGGTTGGCATTTCCGATTCACATACATCCTACATAAATAAAATCTATGTCACGTTGGTCGGCATAATTTTCATAAACAATAAATGAACCAATAGTTATAAAGATAATATATATACCACATCCGAATCATAGACAGGACAAGGGCCGACGGGGGCGGATACCAAAACCATCGCACTATATAAGATGCAATAATAAAAGTAAGAAAATAATACAAGTATCTATGTAAACATACACGTAAGAATATTTTTCCTTTCAGAAAGAAGATAAACAAGAGGCTCACCACGGTGGTGCCGGCGATGAGCTCGGCGCGGGTGATCGACGACGGTGAAGACGGGGACGAGGCATGACGGACCGCTAAACCTAGACAAATATTATGGAAAATGGAGCTTGGAGGTCGAGCTTGGAGAGGAGAAAGCTTAAGTAGTGTGGCTCGGGCATTCCATTGAACACCTTGTGTGCATAGGAGGTGAGCTAGAGCACCACCATGCCCTCTCCCCCTCGGCCAGAGAAAAACAGAGTACTGGAGTGCTCTGCTCGCGAGCGAGGGGTATATATAGGCACCTCATTGGTCCCAGTTGGTGACATGAGCTAGGACTAAAGGGGAGCCTTTGGTCCCGGTTCAAGCCACCAACCGGGACCAATGGTGGTGGGCCAGGAGCGAGGCCCATTGGTCCTGGTTCATCCCACCAACCGGGACCAAAAGGTCCAGATGAACCGGGACCAATGGCCCACGTGGCCCGGCCGCCCCCCTAGGCTCAGGAACCGGGACCAATGCCCACATTGGTCCCGGTTCTGGACTGAACCGGGACTAATGGGCTGACCCGGCCTGGACCAAAGCCCTGTTTTCTACTAGTGATATACATACAATTAGCTAGCTATATACAATTTCTCCTAATTATTGGTGCCTTCGGAGCCAGTGGCATTAGCCTAATTGGTGCCTTCGGAGCACGTTGACAATTGGAAGTGGTTCATGGGGGCGGTAGTGGGTAATAGTATTCTCCTTTGGGATCTATGACCTGGTCGAGCAAAAATCCCGCTATTTCCTCTTGAATTGCTCGTATGCGCTCCTCTGCTAGGAGCTTCTCCCGCACCTCTCTGAACTGTTAAGAAGGAGACCAATATGCATGTGTATTAGTTGTGTGACTAGATATCGATAATGGTGTAAAAATTGTGAATAGTGTTCTGACAAACGTACCCAGTCCTGCCTTTGAGATCTGCTCCTTCCGGACGCCATCATGCGAATGTTCTCGCAAACATAGTATGCACAAAGATTATTCCCCGGCGTCTACTTCAGGGCCTTTATGAGAATGGAATTTGATCAGATAATAATTAATCAAGCATGATAATTAAAGAGATGGCAGCTAGCTAGCTAGTACTACTTAATTACTTACCTTGGGTTGATACCATTTCAGCTTTCGTTTCCATTAGCCTGGAGTGACGCTGATGAGCTTTACCCAAGCCCTGCCCGCCGACAAAGAAAATGAATAAAGGGGTTATTAAATAGTTCATATCAGGAAATGACGAACTAAATTGGCCGAGATATAGTTAATAATGATTGAAATTACCTGTTGACTATCCCAAACAAGATGTTGTAGTCACTTTGTTTTTTAAGTAGTGAGTCCAGTATTTCAACTGTTCCTTCATCAACTTTAATGATTAACAAGATCCGGTGAAATCTGCATGCACACACGTTTGCATGTCTTAATTAAGCGGGCATATGCAAGCAAAAACATGTAGCTAGCTAGTAGGCAAAAATAGAATTTGTAGTACAAGACAGTGTGACTCAGTGGAAGTTGTAAGGAAGTAGTATATCTTCATTGGTATTGAGGCGCTTGAAGAACTCTAGCATGCTTCCTTCTACACTTTTTTCATAATATGCATCTAATTTCCATGTGTATTCATTAATGGTATTTGGGTCAATGAACCCAATGCCATAGCGTCTACCTTTTTTCATTTCATACATCTTCATCCTGCATAATACCACAGAAAAGAATATAGTGAGGATAATTACAGGTAATGATTGATCAAAATGATCACTACAGCTAGCTTGAGACTTAAATTACAGAAAGAAATCACTTACAGACAATAGCAACTGACGATAGATTTGTCGAGTGCGTCTTGATTGTATAACTGAAATAGTTTTGAATACTCAACGAACACAGCTTTCTCATGGAAGTAGTGATCCTTCTTGACATTCACCATGAGGGACTCTTGATTGGAAATCTTGGTAATGTCCATGTACCATTGATGCAATTCATAAATTCTTGTTGGGAGCTTCTTGACCTCGTCTAGTTCGACCAAAGGTTGGCCCCGGACATATTTCCGTTTTATTTCCTCCTCTCTAATCGAAGACATGGGCTCGATATCGAGGAGTTGTCCAATGGTGATCTTGAGCATTTCAGCCTGCCTTATATGCTCCTTGGTTATTACCACATCGCCCAGCTCGGGAACGTAAACGGTTTGCCCACAATAATATTGGGCGTGCCTACTCTCATGTGTTGTTGGCACAACAAGCAGGGGGATTGATTGCGCCGCCTGTTCTCCCAGCCGGGGAACGGTTTTACCGCATTTTTTGCCAGCTAATTTGCTCGAGCTCGAGCTCGCCTCTTTCTATAGACATGCTCGATTTAACTTCCTGAGGTGGCGCTCATAGTCTGTGTCAACAGGCTTGGGAGCTGGTGGTCTAGCCATACGAATGAAGTGGTCAATCTTTTCCTCAGGCACTTTCTTCCTTGGCGGCGATGGTGGTTTCGGTGCAAAATGGGCTTCCACCTCGGCCTTTGATATGGCCGTGTTTTCCTCCTCGGACTTGTCGTAAGGCCTCTGCAGAAGAGGCGCGAGGCTGCTTGGACCATATTGAAATCGCTTGCCTCCGCCTGTACCTCCCGTCCTACCTCGACTTGTACCGCTACGCACCATAGCTGTGGCGGTTCTCTTCCGTGATTGCTGAGGCGGCGGAGACGGCTCACGTGGCTGAGTTGGACGAGGAGGAGTGTCCTGAAGCTGTGCCGGACTTGGAGGAGGAGTGGCCTGAAGTTGTGCCGGACTTGGAGGAGGAGTGGTCTGACGCTGTGTCAGTGGCCTTCGAAAGATGATACAATCCTTTTGCCATAGGATGATACGATGTTTGGCCTCTCCCAGTGTGTGCTCCTCGTCACCTCCAGGAATTTCAAGCTCTAGCCCCGAATATTGGTCCACCACCTCATCAACCAAGACACGAGCATAGACCACTGGAATCCGGTTGCAATGGAAGGTTGCCTCGGGGGGATTTGTAAAAGCAATGGCGTCCGCCACCTTCATGGATATGTTCTTCATTTTGAAGTGTAGCTCGCAGTTAGTGTTCTCCATGATATCATCCACGGGGTATCTATCCAGCATTGCGTCGCCCGGGGCGGAACCCATGCTGCTTCTCGGCATGGATGGGACGGTGCTATCGACCAATGCTGGATCATCCGCTAGCTGCTACAGCTGCTGAGACCCCCTTTGCTGGCTAAGTGAGTCGATCTGCTCCTGCTGACATTGTAATTTGATTGCCAAGTCCGCGTGCGCTGATTCTAGGCCTTGAAGGCGTTCATAGTCCATCTTCCTCTGCTCCTCCTCCATCTTCCTCTTCTTCTCCTCCGCAATATTCTTTCTCGCACGGGTTCTGTAGTCGTCGTTCCAGTCCGAAAACCCCTCATACCACGGAATAGCGCCCTTGCCTCGTGTTTTTCCCGGGTGTTCAGGATTTCCCAGGGCATGCGTAAGCTCGCCGTTCTCTCTGTTGGGCTGGAACACCCCCGATCGAGCCTCTTCTATTGCAACAAGTAGCTTATCTTCGGCTCCCTTCAGACATGCCTTCTTCGAAACTTTTCCTGTCTTCGGGTCCAACTCCCCCCATGCGCATAGAACCAAGTCCTGCACCTGGGGGGGGGCAGCTCAATGTTTCTGGAGTGACACCTGCATCCTCCATCTCTTTCTCAGACTTATCCCACTTAGGCATTGCCACCGTGTAGCCACCTGGCCCCAGCTTATGGAACTTATCCTTTTTTCGGCATTGGCCTTGTTTATTCTCGACCATTCCTTAGATAATTCTGAATCCTTGAATTTCACAAAATCGTCCCAATGAGCACTTTGCTTCTCTAGTGTTCCCTCGAATACTAGAGTCTTCCTTCCTCCCTTGACGTACTTGTCCCATACACGATTCTTGGGGTTGTTGAATGCAACTGACATCTTCCTAAGAGCAGCGTCCTTGACTTTCTCCACATCTGCATCTGTGAAATGATCAGGTAGGGTGAAATGTTCCATGAGAGTTTCCCAAAGCAGAACTTTTTGTCTGTCGTCGACAAAAGTAAGATCTGGACATGGCTTTGCTGGCTCTCTCCATTCTTGAAGGGAGATCGGGAGTTGGTCCTTCACAAGAACTCCGCACTGACGAATGAACTTGTCCGCAATCTTCTTAGGCGCTAATCGTTCGCCATTAGGTTTGATGGCCTCGATATTGTACTTTACGCCCTCCTTCAACTTTTTGTTCAGGCCTCGTACTGTCCTGCTGCCTGAAGATTTGCTTGATCCGAATGGCTGAAAGAAGAAGGATCGATTCGTTAATATATCTTCAAGTCATTTAAAACATGTGATGATCACCAGGTGCCTGCTTATATAAATATACCTCGCCGGTCTTTGCTGTTTCAAGATCAACATTTTCTTCATCATGTTAATAGTCCATGACTTCATCAATTCGGTCGTCGTGATCGAATATCATATCACCCTCCCCGGTGTTGTTTAGATATTCGGAGCCGTCATAATCTTCTTCATTCTGATCATCATCTAGCTCGCGAGGATTGCAAATGATGTTGAACATGGCCTCTTCTCCCTCTCTGCCGGTATTGTCTGCCATAGCTTTTATTTAACTAATCCAAAAGAAATATATTCAAATTACAATGCATGGATGCAATCAATTAATAAGGAAAAATTGAATCAATCATAGTACATAATAAGCATCATCGAATATAATCTTGAATACGTCGTCTTGAATAATAGATATAATCTCGAATACATCGTCTCGAATAATATATATAATCATACATCATCTTGAATATTATATATCTAATACATCACTAGCTAGCTAGCTAATAAAGATCAAATACTAGAGAGTAATCTAGGCCACTCGCGGTTCCTGAGGCGAGGCGGTGGACAACCAAAGTGAAGGAACCATCACTGGATCATAGCTCGGGTGATCTCCCGAAAGAACTTGCCAGGTATTGGAGAACCTGACATCCATAGCAGCCATGTAGCGATGGACGTGCTCGTCCTCCTCCCTGACACAGCGACGTACCACATCCGACGGGGCCGGCTCCCTCCGCACCAAAACTGGCCCACGCGAACGCCACCAAAGGAGATCAGGGTCGACGACGGGACCCGGGGCCGGGTTCCTCACCAAGCGTCGTGCCCCTGAAGGTAGCACCTCCCAGTGCCAGCCCGGCGGAGCCCAGTCCCGGACATGGGTCCTCTGAAGCAGGACGTCGTCGCGAACTGGTCGACGGCGAGGATGCGGGCCGAGCACCATCGACAACAAATACTATATGCCGCAAAAGTAAAGTAACATTTTTATAATGATGGATTGTGATTTCATATATGCAAATTCTAAATTTTATAACTAAAACTAACATTTCTAATATTTCTATAACTAAAACTAATATTTCTATAGCTAAAAAACATTTCTATATAACTAACATTTCTATATAACTAACATTTCTAATATAACTAACATTTCTATATAACTAACATTTCTAATATAACTAACATTTCTATATAACTAACATTTCTAATATTTCTATATAACTAACATTTCTATATAACTAACATTTCTAATATTTCTATAACTAAAAAACATAAACGTTAGTGTGTGTGTGTGTGTGGACATGGTGGCCGGGGCAGGAGCTCATCGGCGAGGAGTGGCGACGGGGGGCGGCGACGGGGACGGAGACGGGCGGTGACGACGGGGATGGGGACGGGGCGGCGACGACGGGGACGGGGACGGGCCGGGCAGGGACGACGGCGGGAGGACGGGGTGGGGCGCGGCGACGGGGCGGGGCGCGGCGACGGGGACGGGGATGGGCCGGGCGGGGACGACGGGAGGACGGGGCGGGGCGCGGCGACGGGGACGGGGACGGGCCGGGCGGCAACGAGGGGCGGCGGCGATGGGGCAGAGGAGAAAGAAGTAGAGGGAGAGATGAGAAACTGAATTTTTTTGAAGTGTTTTCTTATATAGAACCCACTTTTAGTACCGGTTGGAGCCACCAACCGGTACTAAACGTTTGTTTTGGCTAGGCGAAGCGGCGGGAACCGCACCCCCCTTTAGTACCGGGTCATGGCGCCAACCGGTACTAAAGGCCCCCCCTTTAATACCGGTTGGAGCCATGACCCGGTACTAAAGGGTGTGCACTGCCAGGCGAGGGGCGCAGAAGTTTAGTCCCACCTCGCTAGCCGAGGGGCACTCGCACCTGCTTATAAGCCCTGCCGCCGCTGCGGTCTCGAGCTCCTCTCATAAGCAGGCCTTCCGGGCCTATGTCTACAGCTATGCCCTGATGGGCCTATTGGGCTAGCGGGCCTGCATCCTGGCCCAATTAGAATTTGGGTTTCTAGTCGCATGCAGGCCGCTGTGGCCCAGTAGGTGGGCTTTTTTCATTTAGTTTTTTCTTTTCTGCTTTATTTATTTTCTTTTATTTATTTTTAGTTGTTTTTTGCTGTATTTACAGTTTCTTTGTGAATATTTTTTCTTTAGGTACAAAAAATTACAAACTTTCTGTTAGTGCCGGTAGTTTTCAAATTTGAATAGTTTAAATTTTGAATTATTTGAAATTTGTGTGAATCACTAGTTTGTGAATAACTTAACTTTAAAAATACATTTTTCAGTGATTCTTTTTTATTATGTTTAATATTAGTGTGTTTTATCATTATATTCAATTTGGTAATGCTTAGGTTATTTAAAAAATGAAATGCCTTTGTAATAGATGAGTTTTCGTCTGAAACCCTGATAGTTCAAAAGAGATTGTCCATTTTGTACACGAAGTGTTTTTCAATTTAGCTGAAAAAATCAGTAAATGCATGAAAGAATTTGTTTGCACATAAAATTTCTTCGTGTTTCAAATGCCAAAACACATAACTACCCCTAACTATTACAGAGATTCCCTCCTGGGTGTAAAACATAGAAGAAAGTGATGATATATAGTGAAGCCGATCACATCCCAGATCTTTGGGTGTGAAACTTTTTCTTCGCGTGTGTCCCTTTGCACCGTAACCATGGAAAATCTTCATCATTTAACGAGATGCTCGGGTCAATATTCACTGTGAATGGAGCAATTTCATCAAACTTTTCATAATCTCCTGACATGTCTGTCTTGTCATCCACTCCCACGATGTTTCTCTTCCCAGAAAGAACTATGTGCCGCTTTGGCTCATCGTATGATGCATTCACTTCCTTATCTTTTCTTTTTCTCAGCTTGGTAGACATGTCCTTCACATAGAAAACCTGTGCCACATCATTGGCTAGGACGAATGGTTCGTCTACATATGCAAGATTGTTGAGATCCACTGTTGTCATTCCGTACTGTGGGTCTTGCGTTACCCCGCCTCATGTCATATTGACCCATTTGCACCGAAACAAAGGGACCTTCAAACCACGTCTATAGTCAAGTTACCATATGTCATGTATATAACCATAATATGTTTCCTTTCCCGTCTTGGTTTCTGCATCAAAGCAGACACCATTGTTTTGGTTGGTGCTCTTCTTATCTTGGGCAATCGTGTAAAATGAATTACCATTTATCTCGTACCCTTTGAAAGTCATTATATTCGAAGATGGTAACTGGGACAGCAAGTACAAGTCATCTTAAATAGAGGTGTCATGCATGGTACGTGTCTGCAACCAGCTGGCAAAACTCCTGGTTTGTTCACGTGTAATCCAGTCATCAGACTGCTCCGGGTGTTTGGAGCGTAGCAAATTCTTGTGTTCTTCCATATACGGAGCCACCAAGGCGGAATTCTGTAGAATTGTGTAGTGTGCTTCAGTGAGAGAATGTCCGTCCATACATATTATTTGATCCCCTCCTAGCATGCCTTTTCCATCTAGTCTGCCCTTATGCCACGATTCAGGAACACCAATCGGCTTAAGATCAGGAATAAAGTCAATACAAAACTCAATGACCTCCTCATTTTCATGGCCCTTGGAGATGCTTCCTTCTGGCCTAGCACGGTTATGAACATATTTCTTTAAGACTCCCATGAACCTCTCAAAGGGGAACATATTGTGTAGAAATACAGGACCCAAAACGTTAATCTCTTCGCATAGGTGAACTAGGACATGTGTCATGATGTTGAAGAAGGATGGTGGGAACACCAACTCGAAACTAAAAGACATTGCACCAAATCATTCTCTAACCTTGGTATGATTTATGGATCGATTAACTTCTGAGAGATTGCATTGAGGAATGCACATAGCTTCACAATGGCTAATCGAACGTTTTCCGATAGAAGCCCCCTCAATGCAACCGGAAGCAGTTGCATCATAATCACGTGGCAGTCATGAGACTTTAGGTTCTGGAACTTTTTCTCTGCCATGTTTATTATTCCCTTTATATTCGACGAGAAGCAAGACGGTACCTTAATACTGAGCAGGCATTCAAAGAAGATTTCCTTCTCTTCTTTGGTAAGAGCGTAGCTTGCATGACCCTGATGTATGTCGTCTTTTCCGTGCATATGTTGCTGGTCCTCCCGTGCCTCAGGTGTATATTTTGTTTTCCCATACACGCCTAAGAAGCCAAGCAGGGTCACACAAAGATTCTTCGTCATGTGCATCACATCGATTGCGGAGCGGACCTCTAGGTCTTTCCAATAGGGCAGGTCCCAAAATATAGATTTCTTCTTCCACATGGGTGCGCGTCCGTCAGCGTCATTCGGAATAGGTTGTCCACCAGGACCCTTTCCAAAGACCACCTTCAAATCCTTGACCATATCATGTACATCAACACCAGTACAGTGGCGAGGCTTCGTCCGGTGATCCGCCTCACCTTTGAAATGCTTGCCTTTATTTATTACGGGATGCCTGCTCGGAAGAAATCGACGATGTCCCAGGTACACATTCTTCTTACAATTAGCCAAATATATACAATCGGTATCGTCCAAAAGTGCGTGCATGTGCGGTATCCCTTGTTTGTCTGTCCTGAAAGGTTACTGAGAGTAGGCCAATCATTGATGGTCACGAACAGCAACGCCTTTAGGTTAAATTCTTCCCCCATGTGCTCATCCAATGCACGTACACCTGTTCCTTTCCACAGTTGTAAGAGTTCTTCAACTAATGGCCTTAGGTACACATCAATGTCGTTGCTGGGTTACTTAGGGCCTTGGATGAGCACTGGCATCATAATGAACTTCCGCTTCATTCACAACCAAGGAGGAAGGTTATACAAACATAGAGTCATAGGACAGGTGCTATGGTTGCTGCTCTGCTCCCCAAAAGGATTAATGCCATCTGCGCTTAGACCAAACCATATGTTCCTTGCGTCATCTGCAAACTCCTTCCCGTACTTTCTTTCGATTTTTCTCCACTGCGACCCGTCAGCGGGTACTCTCAACTTTCCGTCTTTCTTATGGTCTTCTCTGTGCCATCGCATCGCCTTGGCATGCTCTTTGTTTTGGAACAGACGTTTCAACCATGGTATTATAGGAGCATACCACATCACCTTGGCAGGAATCTTCTTCCTGGGGCGCTCGCCCTCGACATCACCAGGATCATCGCGGCTGATCTTATAGCGCAATGCACCGCATATCAGGCAAGCGTTCAAATCCTCGTACTCACCGCGGTAGAGGATGCAATCATTAGGGCATGCATGTATCTTCTGCAATTCTAACCCTAGAGGGCAGACAACCTTCTTTGCTTCATACGTACTCTCGGGCAATTCGTTGTCCTTTGGAAGCATATTCTTTATCATTACCAGCAACTTTCCTAATCCCTTGTCAGATACACCATTCTCTGCCTTCCATTGCAGCAATTCCAGTGTGGTGCCCAGCTTTTTCTTGTCACCTACGCAATTCGGGCACAACAATTTTTTGTGATCCTCTAACATGCGCTGCAACTTCTTCTTCTCCAAATCACTTGCGCAGTTTCTCTTTGCATCGGCAATGGCCCGACCTAGATCATCAACGGACTCATCTGATGCCTCTTCTTCAGTTTCTTCCCGCATTGCCGGCTCAGCTTCTTCCCGCATTACCGGCTCAGCTTCTTCCCTCATTGTTGTATCATCGTATTCAGGGAGCCTGATACGTCTCCAACGTATCTATAATTTTTGATTGCTCCATGCTATATTATCTACTGTTTTGGACTATATTCAGCTTTATTTTCCACTTTTATATTATTTTTGGGACTAACCTATTAACCGGAGGCCCAGCCCAGAATTGTTTTTTTGTGCCTATTTTAGTGTTTCGGAGAAACAGAATATCAAACGGAGTCCAAACGGAATAAAATCTTCGAAAACGTGATTTTCTCATCAGATAAGATCCAGGAGACTTGGACCCTCCGTCAAGAAAGCCATGAGGTGGTCACGAGGGTGGAGGGTGCCCCCCCTAGGGCGCGCCCCCTGCCTCGTGGGCCCCTCGAAGCTCCACCGACGTACTTCTTCCTCCTATATATACCTACATACCCCCAAACGATCGGGGACGGAGCCAAAAACCTAATTCCACCGCCGCAACTTTCTGTATCCACGAGATCCCATCTTGGGGCCTGTTCCGGAGCTCCGCCGGAGGGGGCATCGATCACGGAGGGCTTCTACATCATCATCCAAGCTCCTCCGATGAAGTGTGAGTAGTTTACTTCAGACCTACGGGTCCATAGTTAGTAGCTAGATGGCTTCTTCTCTCTTTTTGGATCTCAATACAATGTTCTCCCCCTCTCTCGGGGAGATCTATTTGATGTAACCTTGTTTTTGCGGTGTGTTTGTTGAGACGGATGAATTGTGGGTTTATGATCAAGTTTATCTATGAATAATATTTGAATCTTCTCTGAATTCTTTTATGTATGATTGGTTATCTTTGCAAGTCTCTTTGAATTATCAGTTTGGTTTGGCCTACTAGATTGGTTTTTCTTGCCATGGGAGAAGTGCTTAGCTTTGGGTTCGATCTTGCGGTGTCCTTTCCTAGTGATAGAATGGGCAGCAAGGCACATATTGTATTGTTGCCATCGAGGATAACAAGATGCGGTTTTTATCATATTGCATGAAACTATCCCTCTACATCATGTCGTCTTGCTTAACGCGTTACTCTATTTTTAACTTAATACTCTAAATGCATGCTGGATAGCGGTCGATGAGTGGAGTAATAGTAGTAGATGCAGAATCGTTTCGCTCTACTTGTCTCGGACGTGATTCCTATATACATGATCATACCTAGATATTCTCATAACTATGCTCAATTCTGTCAATTGCTCAACAGTAATTTGTTCACCCACCGTAGAATACTTATGCTCTTGAGAGAAGCCACTAGTGAAACCTATGGCCCCCGGGTCTCTTTCTCATCATATCTATTATTGCTTTGCTTTTACTTTGCCTTTTACTTTTTACTTTGCATCTCTATACCAAAAATACCAAAAATATTATTTATCATCTCTATCAGATCTCACTTTCGTAAGTGACCGTGAAGGGATTGACAACCCCTAAGCGCGTTAGTTGCGTTGAGCTATTGTTTTTGTGTAGGTACAAGGGACTCGAGCATAGCCTCCTACTGGATTGATATCTTGGTTCTCAAAAACTGAGGGAAATACTTATGCTACTTTGCTGCATCATCCTCTCCTCTTCGGGGAAATCCAACGCAGTGCTCAAGAGGTAGCAAGAAGAATTTCTGGCGCCGTTGCCGGGGAGTCTGCGCAAAAGTCAACATACCAAGTACCCATCAAAATCCCTATCTCCCGCATTACATTATTTGCCATTTGCCTCTCATTTTCCTCTCCCCCACTTCACCCTTGCCGTTTTATTCGCCCTCTCTCTCTCTATCCTCCCTCTCTATTTGCCTCTTTTTTCCCGTTGCTTTTTGTTTTCTTGTGTGTTAATTTGTTTGCTTGTCGTTATGGCTAGTCCCTTATCTTCTCTATTGACCCCTGAGTTTGAAATCTTTCACTTTAAACAAAGGTTAGGAGAAAACTTAAAATATGCCTGGTTGAGAATAATGGAATCTCATCATAGTTGTACCTCTGAAATAAATCTGAGAATTTTGCTTCGCAATTTTTATGTTGGATTAAATATGTCTCATAGACAACTCTTGGATTGTGTTTCCAAAGGCAATTTTATTGAAATCGATCGCCATATTGCACTTGAAATTATAGAAGGTATAGTGGGAACACTACCTCAACAAAAGGGGCCTCATCCTACTCAAGAAGAGACACAAATTTTTGAATTTTTTTGTTAAGTTACTAAAATCTTGCAGAAATTTCTTGAACCTCTTAAGAACATTAGTGGAAATATTCACCGCACGAATATGTTGATTACCCTTTGCAATAAGCGGTTGGATTCTTTAGATCTAAAAATTTCAGAATATGAAGGGAAATGTAAAGAACCTCCCGGATTCGAGCTTGATTCCGCTAAAAAGTTGAAAACCAAAGATGGCAATACCTAGATCTATTCTTGCTTGTTATGCCTAGCTAGGGGTGTTAAACAATAGCGCTTGTTGGGAGGCAACCCAATTTTATTTTTATTCCTTGCTTTTTGCTCCTGTTTAGTAATAAATAAATTATTTAGCCTTTGTTTTGGTTGTGCCTTTTGTGTTTAATTAGTGTTTGTGCCAAGTAGAACCATTGGGAAGACTTGGGGAAAGTCTTGTTGAACTTGCTGTAAAAAACAGAAACTTTAGCGCTCACGAGAACTGCTGTCATTTTTATTAGGAGAGTGCTACTTAGTTAATTATTTTTGCAGATGATTATATATAAATTCCTCACGTCCAGCTATTTATTTTAGAATTTTTGGGGTTCCAGATCTTGCGCTAGCTACAGATTACTACAGACTGTTCTGTTTTTGACAGATTCTGTTTTTCGCGTGTTGTTTGCTTATTTTGATGAATCTATGGCTAGTGAAATAGTTTATAAACCATAGAGAAGTCGTAATACAGTAGGTTTAACACCAATATAAATAAATAATGAGTTCATTACAGTACCTTTAAGTGGTCTTTTATTTTCTTTCGCTAACAAAGCTCACGAGATTTTCTACTTTAAGTTTTGTGTTGTGAAGTTTTCAAGTTTTGGGTAAAGATTTGATGGATTATGGAACAAGGAGTGGCAAGATCCTAAGCTTGGGGATGCCCATGGCACCCCAAGATAATCTAAGGACACCTAAAAGCCAAAGCTTGGGGATGCCCCAGAAGGCATCCCCTCTTTCATCTACTTCTATCGTAACTTTACTTGGAGCTATATTTTTATTCACCACATGATATGTGTTTTGCTTGGAGCGTCTTTTATGATTTGAGTCTTTGTTTGTTAGTCTACCACAATCATCCTTACTGTACACACCTTTTTAGAGATCCATACATAATCTAGAATTTGTTAGAATACTCTATGTACTTCACTTATATCTTTTGAGCTTTATAGTTTTTCTCTAGTGCTTCACTTATATCTTTTAGAGCACGGTGGTGGATTTGTTTTATAGAAACTATTGATCTCTCATGCTTCTTAGATTTTTTTGAGATTCTTAATAGCATGGTAATTTGCTTAAAATCCTAATATGCTTGGTATGCAAGATTAATAATAAAACTTTCTTATGAGTGTGTTGAATACTAAGAAAAGTTTGATGCTTGATGATTGTTTTGAGATATGGAGGTAATAATATCAAAGTCATGCTAGTTGAGTAGTTGTGAAATTGAGAAATAATTGTGTTGAAGTTTGGAAGTCCCGTAGCATGCACGTATGGTAAACATTATGCAACAAATTTGAAACATGAGGTGTTATTTGATTGTCTTCCTTATGAGTGGCGGCCGGGGACAAGCGATGGTCTTTTCCTACCAATCTATCCCCCTAGGAGCATGCGCGTAGTACCGAGGTTTTTGATGACTTGTAGATTTTTGCAATAAGTATGTGAGTTCTTTATGACTAATATTGTGTCCATGGATTATACGCACTCTCACCCTTCCATCCTTGCTAGCCTCTTCGGTACCTTGCATTGCCCTTTCTCACATTGAGAGTTGGCACAAACTTCGCTGGTGCATCCAAACCCCGTGATATGATACACTCTTTCACACATAAACCTCCTCATATCTTCCTCAAAACAGCCACCATACCTACCTATTATGGCATTTCCATAGCCATTCCAAGATATATTGCCATGCAACTTTCCATCATTCCGTTCATCATGACACATTCATCATTGTCATATTGCTTAGCATGATCATATAGTTGACATAGTATTTGTGGCAAAGCCACCGTTCATAATTCTTTCATACATGTCACTCTTGATTCATTGCATATCCTGGTACACCGCCGGAGGCATTCATATAGAGTCATCTTTGTTCTAGTATCGAGTTGTAATCATTGAGTTGTAAACAAATAGAAGTGTGATGATCATCATTATTAGAGCATTGTCCCAAGTGAGGAATAAATAAAAAAATAAAAAAGGAGAAAGGACATAAAAAAAGAGAAGGCACAAAATAAAGAAAGGCCATAAAAGAAGGCCCAAAAAATGAGAGAAAAAGAGAGAAGGGACAATGTTACTATCCTTTTACCACACTTGTGCTTCAAAGTAGCACCATGATCTTCATATTAGAGAGTCTCTCATGTTATCACTTTCATATACTAGTGGGAATTTTTCATTATAGAACTTGGCTTGTATATTCCAACAATGGGCCTCCTCAAGTGCCCTAGGTCTTCATGAGCAAGCAAGTTGGATGCACACCCACTAGTTTCTTTTGTTGAGCTTTCATACATTTATAGCTCTAGTGCATCCGTTGCATGGCAATCCCTACTCCTTGCATTAACATCAATCTGTGGGCATCTCCATAGCCCATTGATTAGCCTCGTTGATGTGAGACCTTCTCCTTTTTTTGTATTCTCCACATAACCCCCTTCATTATATTCTATTCCACCCATAGTGCTATGTCCATGGCTCGCGCTCATATATTGCATGAAAGTTTATAGGTTTGAGATTTCTAAAGTATGAAACAATTGCTTGGCTTGTCATCGGGGTTGTGCATGATGAGAGCATTCCCGTGTGACAAAAATGAAACATGACTAAACTATATGATTTTGTAGGGATAAACTTTCTTTGGCCATGTTATTTTGAGACGACATAATTGCTTAGTTAGTATGCTTGAAGTATTATCATTTTTATGTCAATATGAACTTTTGTATTGAATCTTTCGGATCTAAATATTCATACCACAATTAAGAAGAATTACATTAAAATTATGCCAAGTAGCACTCCGCATCAAAAATTATGTTTTTATCATTTACCTACTCGAGGACGAGCAGGAATTAAGCTTGGGGATGCTTGATACGTCTCCAACCTATCTATAATTTTTGATTGCTCCATGCTGTATTGTCTACTGTTTTGGCCTATAATGGGCTTTATTTTCCAATTTTATATTATTTTTGGGACTAACCTATTAACCGGAGGCCCAGCCCAGAATTGATGTTATTTTTGCCTATTTCAGTGTTTCGGAGAAACATAATATCAAACGGAGTCCAAAAGGAATAAAATCTTCAAAAACGTGATTTTCTCAACAGATAAGATCCAGGAGACTTGGACCCTCCGTCAAGAAAGCCACGAGGTGGTCACGAGGGTGGAGGGCGCTTCCCCCCCTTGGGCGCACCCACTGCCTCGTGGGCCCCTCGAAGCTCGACCGACGTACTTCTTCCTCTTATATATACCTACGTACCCCAAATGATCGGGGACGGAGACAAAAACCTAATTCCACCGCCGCAACTTTCTGTATCCACAAGATCCCATCTTGGGGCCTGTTCCGGAGCTCCGCCGGAGGGGGCATCAATCACGGAGGGCTTCTACATCATCATCCAAGCCCCTCCGCTGAAGTGTGAGTAGTTTACTTCAGACCTACGGGTCCATAGTTAGTAGCTAGATGGCTTCTTCTCTCTTTTTGGATCTCAATACAATGTTCTCCCCCTCTCTCGTGGAGATCTATTCGATGCAACCTTCTTTTTGCGGTGTGTTTGTTGAGACCGATGAATTGTGGGTTTATGATCAAGTTTATCTATGAATAATATTTGAATCTTCTCTGAATTCTTTTATGTATGATTGGTTATCTTTGCAAGTCTCTTTGAATTATCAGTTTGGTTTGGCCTACTAGATTGGTTTTTCTTGCCATGGGAGAAGTGCTTAGCTTTGGGTTCGATCTTGCGGTGTCCTTTCCTAGTGATAGAATGGGAAGCAAGGCACATATTGTATTGTTGCCATCGAGGATAACAAGATGCGGTTTTTATCATATTGCATGAAACTATCCCTCTACATCATGTCATCTTGCTTAAGGCGTTACTCTGTTTTTAACTTAATACTCTAGATGCATGCTGGATAGTGGTCGATGAGTGGAGTAATAGTAGTAGATGCAGAATCGTTTCGATCTACTTGTCTCGGACGTGATGCCTATATACATGATCATACCTAGACATTCTCATAACTATGCTCAATTCTGTCAATTGCTCAATAGTAATTGTTCACCCACCGTAGAATACTTATGCTCTTGAGAGAAGCCACTAGTGAAACCTATGGCCCCCGGGTCTCTTTCTCATCATATCAATCTCCGTCACTTTATTATTGCTTTGCTTTTACTTTGCCTTTTACTTTTTACTTTGCATCTCTATACCAAAAATACCAAAAATATTATTTATCATCTCTATCAGATCTCACTTTCGTAAGTGACCGTGAAGGGATTGACAACCCCTAAGCGCGTTTGTTGCGTTGAGCTATTGTTTTTGTGTAGGTACAAGGGACTCGAGCGTAGCCTCCTACTGGATTGATACCTTGGTTCTCAAAACTGAGGGAAATACTTACGCTACTTTGCTGCATCATCCTCTCCTCTTCGGGGAAATCCAACGCAGTGCTCAAGAGGTAGCAGAACCCATTATGGCCAGGATAGCTGTCGTCATCCTCTTCTTCTTCATTGTCTTCCATCATAACCCCTCTTTCTCCATGCTTGGTCCAAACATTATAGCGGGGCATGAAACCGGACTTAAACAGGTGGACGTGAATGGTTCTTGACTTAGAGTAATTGTTATCATTCTTACATCCAACACATGGACAAGGCATAAAACCATCCGCCCGCTTGTTTGCCTCAGCCGCAAGCAGAAAAGTTTGCACGCCATTAATGAACTCGGGAGAGCATCGGTCATCGTACATGCATTGTCGGCTCATCTTCATTACACAACACCGAAAAAGACCAAATTAATACAAGTTCATACGTAAAGTTCATACAATACTTAAATGCAACAAACAAATAACTCTCTAGCTAAAGAATTTAAATGCAACAACAAATGCGATCAAGATCGCAACTAAGGTAACAATTGATCCAACGGCATAATGATACCAAGCCTCACTATGAATGGCATATTTTCTAATCTTTCTAATCTACTAGCGCATTTTCTCCATCTTAATCTTGTGATCATTGATGACATCGGCAACATGAAACTCCAATTCCATCTTCTCCCCCTCAATTCTTTTCAATTTTTCCTTCAAATCCTCGTTTTCTCTTTCAACTAAATTTAACCTCTCGACAATAGGGTCGGTTGGAATTTCCGGTTCAACTACCTCCTACATAAAAATATCTATGTCAACTTGATGAGCATAATTTGTCATAAACACGAAATGCAACAAATAGTTTTAAAAGAGAATATACCACATCCGAATCATAACCCGGACGAGGGCCGACGGGGACGGATATCAAAACCATGGCACTATGTATAACAAACAACGTATGGGTAAGATAATTATACGAGTAACTATATATCCAAATCACACAAACATCAATTTTTTATATAAAACATTCATGAACAAGAGGCTCACCACAAGGTGGTGCCGGCGACGGGACGTTGCGGGCGATCGATGGTGGTTACGATGGAGATTTAGAAGGCACTAAGTAAACCACACCTACATATGCAAACTAGGTGTTATTTTTGACCTCAGATTGCATATAAATCAAATACTAGCACATATATATACTTCCACCCAAATTACTAAACTCAAAAATCAATCACTATATGAAGCATTGCAAGAGCTAATCTAGCAATGAGAGATGAAAGGACAAAGTTGCTAACCTTTGTGATCATTTGAATGGATGGGGGCCTTCAAATCTTGACAAATTGTGGGCAAAATGTGTGATGAGCTTGAGAGGAAGAGGGAAAGAACAGAGAGGAGAGGGGAAAGGGGAAGAACATAGTGAGCTCGGGTGGACAAAGGGTGTATGTAGGACGACCTTTAGTACCGGTTCGTGATACGACCCGGTACTAAAGGTGCTGGAGGGGCCCCGGACTGACAACATCCTGCCACCACTCACTTTAGTACCAGTTCGTGGCACGAACCGGTGCTAAATGTTCGCCATGAACCGGTACTAATGATGTCCGCCCGCCTAGCCATTGATGCCGGCACTAATGGACACATTAGTGCCGACTCAAATTCAAACCGGCACTAATGTGCTTCACATTTGACCCTTTTTCTACTAGCGGGGGCCACCTCGGGGAAACTCGAGGATTGGTTTTACTCGTAGCCTGTCTCATCCGGTGTTTCCCTGAGAACGAGATACGTGCGACTCCTATCGGGATTGTCGGCACATCGTGCGGCTTTGCTGGTCTTGTTTTACCATTGTCGAAATGTCTTGAAACCGGGATTTCGAGACTGATCGGGTCTTTTCGGGAGAAGAAATATTTTTCGTTGACCGTGAGAACTTGTGATGGGCTAAGTTGGTACACCCCTACAGGGTATAAACTTTCGAGAGCCGTACCCACGGTTATTTGGCAGATGGGAATTTGTTAATGTCCGGTTGTAGAGAACTTGACACTTGACTTAATTAAAATGCATCAACCACGTGTGTAGCTGTGATGGTCTCTTTTCGGCGGAGTCCAGGAAGTGAACACGGTTCTTGTGTTATGGTTGTGCGTAAGTAGTTTCAGGATCACTTCTTGATCACTTCTAGCTTCACGACCGTTGTGTTGCTTCTCTTCTTGCTCTTATTTGCGTATGTTAGCCACCATATTTGCTTAGTGCTTGCTGCAGCTCCACCTCATTACCCTATCCTACCCATAAGCTTAAATAGTCTTAATCTCGCGGGCGTGAGATTGCTGAGTCCTCGTGACTCATGGATACTTCCAAATAGTTGCAGGTGCCGATGATACCAGTGCAGTTGGCGCAACCGAGCTCAAGTGGGAGCTCGATGAAGATCTTGGCCGTTGTTTTGTGTCTTTTCCAGATGATCAGTAGTGGAGCCCAGTTGGGACGATCGGGGATCTAGCATTTGGGGTTGTCTTCTTTTATTTTGGTTCCATAGTCAGACCTTGATTGTACTCTGGATGATGTATGTTTAACTTGTTATTTGTGTGAAGTGGCGATTGTAGGCCAAATCTTTATCCCTTTCTTATTCAGTACATGGGATTGTGTGAAGATTACCCCTCTTGCGACAAAACCACCATGCGGTTATGCCTCTAAGTCGTGCCTCGTCACGTGGTAGATGTAGCCGCATCATGGGCGTTACAAGTTGGTAGTCAGAGCCATCCCCGACTTAGGAGCCCCCTGTTTTATCAAATCGCTGGCGTTGTTAAGTCTAGAAAAAATATATTTTGAGTCTTAGGATTATATATATCGGAGAGTAGGATTATTTTTACTCCTCGGTCCCTTCGTCGCTCTGATGAGGCCTCCTGACATTTAGGGATTGTGGCAGTGTCCCGTGGACTTGAGCTCCGAGGTGTTGTCGTCACAATTTTATCGTTGCAGTTCTAGAATACCTGAGTTTTGTCGACATCAAAAATCTCTTTTATGCAGTTGTTGGTGAGATAACCTCGACGCCACCCAGTACAGGGGTGTTACTTCGGGAGTATTGCCATAACTTGTATAACGGATGCTTTTCGAAGGTTGAGGTACATGATTTCCGAAGGTCTCTTGGTTATGTGTTGAAGGATGGATACAGCTGGATGTAGGGATTGTTAGTTTGGGTGAGATATTATGCTTCCCCTGTATCCCCAACATCGGATTGCATAACCAGAAAGTTTCGGGAGTTTATAAGTGGGAATTCAAGTATGTCGCATGATATCTTTCCAACAGACACATGATACGGTATGAGATCTATCATATGTTTGTTTCCGCCTTATTCTGCAAGCCAAATCCTTGTTTTGTTTTTGTTGTGGTATTCGAGTTACTTCAATGTCATGTGTTGATTCCATACCTTTTCCTAAGCGGTGTTCTCATACTTCTATGTGAATACTAATCCTTCTTGATCATCGAGATGGTCATGTTAATTCTTTTCTACCGGTGTGCTTCTCTTCAAGTGGATTTGATCATTTTCAACATCCGCAAGATCATTTCTAAGTTCTCTCAACGGTGTTTGTCCCATCCGTCCCAAGTTGCCTTTGTTTTTCCCAACCTCTGTAACACCCTCGATGCGACTATAGCTCCCACATGTCGAGGCACGACTTAGAGATATAATCGCATTGAAGGCATTTGTCGCAAGTTAGGCAATCTTCACAAATATCCCATGTAATATAATAATAAAAGGGGAGATAACATAGTTGTCTTACACTCGCCATGTCAATCAAGTACATAAATAACATTACATCATCCAAACACTCATGGCCCGACTACGGCGCCAAAATAAAAGAGAACCCAACATGCGACAATGGTCCCAATCACCCCCAACTGGGCACCACTACTGATCATCGGGAAAGGAAACGTAGTAACATTGAGAGTCCTCGTCAAACTCCCACTTGAGCTCATACGCGAATCCTGGAGCGGAATCATCAGGCCCTGCATCTGGTGTAATAGTAATCTGTGAGCCACAGGGACTCAGCAATCTCGCACCCTCGCGATCAAGACTATTTAAGCTTATAGGTGTGGCAAGGTAAAATATGAGTGGAGTTGTAGCAAGCGGCTAGCAAATATGGTGGCTAACTTATTCGCAAAAGAGAGCGAGAAGAGGAGGCAAAGCACGAGCGAGAAACTAGAGAGCAACCTGCGCAAACATTACTCCAACACCGTGTCCACTTCCCGGACTCCGCCGAGAAGAGGCCATCACGGTAACACACTCAGTTGATTCATTTTAATTAATTAAGGTTCAAGTTATCTACAACCGGACATTAACAAATTCCCATCTGCCCATAACCGCGGGCACGGCTTTCGAAAGTTCAATCCCTGCAGGGGAGTCCCAACTTAGCCCATGACAAGCTCCCGCGGTCAACGAAGGAATAGATCTCCTCCCAAGACGTTCCGATCAGACTCGGTATCTCGGTAACTCAAGACACTTCGACAGGTTAAAACAAGACCAACAACACCGCCCGAATGTGCCGACAAATCCCGATAGGAGCTGCACATATCTCTTTCTCAGGGCACACTCAGATGAGCGCTCCATACAACTAAAACCAAACCTCGAGTTCCCCCGAGGGGGCGCTGCACAGGACTCTAGTTTGGACCAACGGTCAGAGGAGCACTGGCCCGGGCGGGTTAAAATAAGATGACCCACGGGCTCCGGAAACCCGAGGGAAAAAGAGGCTAGGTGGCAAATGGTAAGACCGAGGTTGGGCATTGCTGGAAAAGTTTTAATCAAGGCGAACTATAAAGGGGTTCCCATTATAACCCAACCGCGTAAGGAACGCAAAATCTGGGAACATAACACTGATATGACGGAAACAAGGGCGGCAAGAGTGGAACAAAACACTAGGCGAGAGGCCGAGCCTTCCACCCTTTACCAAGTATATAGATGCATTAGGATAACATGGCAATATAATGATATCCCCAACAAGTAAATAAATGTTCCCAACAAGGAACGGCCTCCAATCTTCACCTGCAACTAGCAACGCTATAAGAGGGGCTGAGCAAAGCGGTAACATAGCCAATCAACGGTTTGCTAGGAAAATGGTGGGTTAGAGGTTTGACATGGCAATTTGGGAGGCTTTCAAGCAAGTGGTAGGCATCGTAGCAATGGCATAGCAAAAGAGCGAGCAAACTAGCATAGCAAAGATAGTAGTGATTTCGAGGGTATGATCATCTTGCTTGCACAGTTGTCAGAGTTGACTGGATCCTCACAAGCAAACTCAACGGGCTCCTCGTTAGCGAACTCGTCTCCCGGCTCTACCCAAACAAGACAAACAAGCAACAAGGATACAATCAACCGCGTGCAAGACCAAGCAATATGATGAAATGATGATATGCCATGCGGGATGCGATGCGGGATGCAAAATGCAAGATATGACAGGAAAATGCATGAACCTGGACTCAACTTGGAATTCCAAGGGTGCCACTGGAAAGATGAGATGAAATCGCTTGAAAACAATATAAAGAACGCCGGAATCGGAGTTACGGTTTGGAAATGGCAAGCGATTCAAAAATGACACCGGTCTGCGATTTACAGCAAGTAGGCATCTAAATGCAACGAAATGAACATGCTACAGCCACCAAACATGCCAACAAAATACATGGCAGGGATGCACACAAGATGCTTAACAAAAGACTAGCACTGAGCCACGGCCAATTCATCCATTATGAGGTTCAAACAAGCATGGCAAAAACGCAAATGCAAAACAGATCTCAGACTTAGTGAAATTAACACTTGTCTGGAATTTCAGATCATATAGCCCTCTTCGGAGCAACAAAATAACATGCTACAGGACCTGAACATGACAAAAAAAGACATGGCACGGAGCTACTCAACAAGCTTAACAAAAGTCCCTTAGTGACCTTGAGCCAAAAGGGATCACAAAATATACTAACAAGCACACGAACATAGCTAAAACATAATCAGTTTTCAGACTTAGTGAAAACTGAGACATGCTGAAATATAACTCACAAAGGCATGTAAACGGGCTCGATGCACTCACTACGGTGCAAGTCATGGCAAGGACAGCATACATCCGTTAAGAAGACATAAAATTCAAGCTAGACATGGCAAGATCAAAGGCATAGCATGCATCGATCAACTACAATAGCATCGGCAAAATCGCAAACAAGTTGACGATCTGCCCAGATTCACAACGAAGCAAAAGTAGAGCTTGATTGACTCAAGCTAGGGTGCTCCATAATTGCAAGTAAAGATATGGATGGATAGAGCACTACAACATTAACAAAACTCCCTTACTGATCATCCTCAAAAGAGGCACGGATCACTAGGAAACAACTAGAACATATGGCATCATGAACTAAACAATCCCAGACTTAGTGAAAACTACTAAGTCCCTGAAAACAGATTTACCGGGTGCCTCACTTTGCAAGCTTGCACAAGTCACCACACACATCACAAAAATGCATGGGTCGCACCTCTGGAAAGATAACAAAATCCTTAACAAAACATATGTAGGACTCACAGGCATATCATGCACACAAAAATCATGGCAAAAATGACAAAAGTCTAAGATGAACTAGCAGATCTGACAATTAACTCACGAAGCCTCCTTCTAACAGCATTTCGGGCATCAAGATGAACTCAAATGAAAATGATGCAATGGAATGGAATGATGTACTCGTCGAGACAAACATTTTGATATACTATATGACCAAATCGGAGCTACAAATGCGGAGATATCACAGGTCAAAGTATGCATAAAAATTAGGGGGAGAGGGGAAAAGTCAACCCTAGGGTTTATCAGATCTCAGATCTGAGAGGTTACTGTAGCAGGCACGCGTCCCGAGGTTTGACGGTGGGTAATGGCCGCGGTGGTGGCCGAAGTAGGAGGGACTCGCCGGGGAAGGAGAGGAGAGGCCGGGGCCGGGCGGCGCCGGCCGGTGGAGATGCGGGGCGGCCGCGGTGGCGCGATGGTGGCGCATGGAGGCGGCAGGGAACGCCGGCGGCTCGGGCGACCGGAGCTCCGGCGGCCGGAGATGGCGGGGCGGCGGCGCCGGCCACCGGGCGCGAGGACGAGGGCGGAGGGGGCGCGGCGCTGGGCGGCGGAGGCTTCGGGCTCGCGGGGGCCCGATCCGGGCCTCCCGGGCCGGAGCGGCGGCGAGCGGCGGAAGGCCATGTGGCAGGCGGCGACAGGAGGAGGCGGATCTGGACGTTGTCCGGCGCGGGTCGGACACGTCCGGCGGCGGCGGGGATCTTTTTTTCTAGGGTTAGGGGTGGATTGAACCGCGAATTTTTGGAGGGGGTGTATATATAGGCATAGAGGGAGCTAGGAGAGTCCAAATGAGGTGCGGTTTTCAGCCATGCGATCATGATCGAACGCTCTAGATGATGGAGCAGAGTTTGGTGGGTTTTGGGCCAAATTGGAGGGGTGTTGGGCTGCAACACACACGAGGCCTTTTCGGTCCCTCGGTTAACCGTTGGAGTATCAAACGAAGTCCAAATGGTACGAAACTTGACAGGCGGTCTACCAGTAGTAAACCAAGATTTCTTGGCAAGTCTCGGTCCAATCCGGAAATGTTTAATCCCCACACAAGAAAGAAAGCTAGAATTGACCACCGGAGGAGAACGAAGCGCCGGAATGCAAAACGGACAACGGGGAAAATGCTCGAATGCATGAGACGAACACGTATGCAAATGCAATGCACATGATGACATGATATGAGATGCATGACAACGACAATAACACATGGAGACAAAAACCTGAACCCGAGAAAATAAGATAACTTAACGCCGGAAACGGCAAGAGTTGGAGTACAAATAGGGAAAGTTACATCCGGGGTGTTACAACACTCCACCACTACGAAAGGATCTCGTCCCGAGATCTAGGACTAAAAGAACGCCGGGTACTCAGAACGGAGGTGATCCTCGCGTTCCCAGGTAGCTTCACGGTCGGAATGGTGTGACCACTTGACTTTGAGAAATTTGATTGACTTGTTGCGAGTCTTGCGTTCGGTCTCTTCAAGAATAGCAACTGGGTGCTCACGATAAGAGAGATCTTCTTGGAGCTCAATGTCCTCGAAGTTGACAGTGCGGTCAGGCGTCTTGAAGCACTTTCGAAGCTGAGAGACATGGAACACGTCATGAACATTTGCAAAGTTTGAAGGAAGCTCGAGTTGATAGGCGAGGTCGCCTCTCTTGCTGACAATCTTGAAAGGTCCCACGTATCTAGGGGCAAGCTTCCCTTTGATACCAAAGCGATGAGTACCTTTCATAGGCGAGACGCGGAGGTAAACATGATCTCCGATCTCGAAAGCCAAATCACGGTGCTTACTATCATAGTAGCTCTTCTGGCGGGATTGGGCTGCTTTGAGGTTATCACGAATGACTTTGCACATTTCTTCTGCCTCTGTGATTAAGTCATTACCCAAGAGCTGACGTTCACCGATTTCAGACCAGTTGAGAGGGGTACGGCACTTCCTGCCATACAGAATTTCAAATGGGGCCTTGCCCGAACTTGCTTGAAAACTGTTGTTGTAGGAGAATTCAACATAAGGAAGACAATCCTCCCACTTCATGCCGAAGGAGATCACACAAGCCCTGAGCATATCTTCAAGAATCTGGTTGACACGCTCGACTTGACCGCTTGTTGAGGGTGGAAAGCTGTGCTGAAGTGGATGTTGGTGCCCATGGCCTTCTGAAAAGAATCCCAAAACTTCGAGGTAAAGATGTTGCCACGGTCTGAAGAGATCACTTGAGGAATACTGTGCAGAGAGACAATGCGAGAGGTGTAGAGTTCCGCCAATTGAGCTGTAGTGATCGACTCTTTGATAGGCAGAAAGTGAGCCACTTTGGTGAGTTTGTCGATGACAACGAATATAGCATCATTGCCACGCTTGGACTTTGGAAACCCAGTCATGAAGTCCATTTCAATGTGGTCAAACTTCCATTCTGGAATGGCAAGAGGTTGGAGGAGACCAGCTGGCCTTTGGTGTTCTGCCTTCACTCTTCTGCAGACATCACATTCATTCACGAATTGAGCGATCTCGCGCTTCATTCGAGTCCACCGATAAGCTTGCTTGAGGTCCTGATACATCTTCGTGCTCCCAGGGTGGATGGAGAGGAGAGAATTGTTAGCCTCGTTCATGATCACTTTACGGAGGTCACCTTTGGGCACAACAATATGATCCTCGAAGAAGAGAGTGTCCTTGTCATCAAGGCGGTAGCACTTGTACTTGGACTGACTCTTGGCAATCCCAATCTTCACCTTTTTCACCATAGCATCAAGAAGTTGAGCTTGGCGAATCTGGTCTTCTAAGGTAGGAGAGACTTGAAGGTTGGCGAGGAAACCTTGAGGAACAACTTGTAGATTTAGTTTGCGGAAAGCTTCACAAAGCTTGGGTTGATAAGGCTTGAGAATCAGACTGTTGAAGTAAGCCTTCCTGCTCAAAGCGTCAGCAATCACATTAGCCTTGCCTGGAGTGTACTCAATACTCGAATTATACTCTTGAATCATTTCGACCCATCGAGTTTGCCTGAGGTTGAGATTAGGCTGAGTGAAGATGTACTTGAGACTCTTGTGATCAGTGAAAATGTCCACTTTTCTTCCCAATAGAAGATGTCTCCAAGTCAAAAGAGCATGCACAACTGCCGCCAACTCGAGATCATGAGTGGGGTAGTTCTTCTCATTAGGCTTCAACTGGCGAGATGTATAAGCAACAACTTTCTTCTCTTGCATCAATACCGCGCCAAGACCTTGGAGAGAGGCATCACAAAAGACCTCGTACGGCTTGGATTCATCAGGTGGAGTCAGAACTGGAGCAGTGATCAACTTCTCTTTCAAAGTGTTGAAAGCAATATCACACTCCGGAGACCAAACGTACTTGACGTGCTTCTGAAGAAGATTAGAGAGAGGCTTCGCGATCTTGGAAAAGTTTTCAACAAATCTTCGGTAGTAGCTTGCGAGACTGAGGAAACTGCGGAGTTGCTTCGCGTTCTAAGGAGGTTCCCAATTCACAACTGCAGACACCTTCTCAGGATTCACGGCAATGCCCTTGGCAGAGATGATATGACCCAGATAAAGAACCTCATCGAGCCAAAATTCACACTTGGAGAACTTGGCGTAGAGCTGATGTTCCCTGAGCTTATCAAGAACCAAACGCAAGTGTTTGGCATGATCTTCCTTGTTCTTCGAGAAAACCAGAATGTCATCGAGATAGACCAAAACGAAGTCATTGGTGTAGGCGTTGAAGATGAAGTTCATCATGCGAGAGAACGTCGGAGGAGCGTTGGCGAGGCCAAAAGACATGACAGTGTATTCATATGAACCAAAGCTTGTTCTGAATGCTGTCTTGGGAATATCTTCTTCACGAATGCGAATCTGATGATAACCCATGCGGAGATCAAGCTTGGAGAATACTTGGGCACCTTTGAGTTGTTCGAACAGCTCATTGATGTTGGGAAGTGGGTATTTGTTCTTGATGGTCTTCTTGTTCACTGGACGGTAATCAACACAAAGTCGGTCCGTTCCATCCTTCTTCTTCACAAAAAGAACACCACAACCCCACGGAGAAGAACTAGGCCGGATGAGACCCATTCTCTCTTGCTCATCGAGTTGCTTCTTCAGCTCCTTCAACTCTTCAGGTCCGAGCTTGTAAGGACGTTTGCACACAGGTTCCGTGCCAGGCTCAAGATCAATAACGAATTCAACTGGCCAGTTGGGGAGGCATTCCTGGAAGCTCTTCTGGAAAGACGTCTTGATATTCGCAAACGACTGGAATTTGAGAGATGGCATCCAATTCACCCTTCTCATTGAGAGAAAACAGACGGATAGTATTATCCCGAGCGGCAAAGACAATTACATCCTCAGACGAATGAGTCAATTGAATCTGCCTGGCTGCACAATCAAGATGTACCTTGTGCTTAGAAAGCCAATCCATTTTGAGAATAAGATCAATATCTGAGTTACCAAGAACAATTGGGGAAGAAAGGAACTTGTAGTCACCCAATGTGATAGTAACCTCAGGGACGCAGGTGTTAGCTGTCATCTGCTTGCCCGGTGACACAATTTGCAAGGAACTTTGCAGATACTGATAATCACACTCATACTTTGATGCAAAAGGTTTGGAAATGAAGCAATGTGATGCACCCGTGTCAAAAAGAACTTTTGCAGGAATATCATTAACAAGAAGGTTACCCATGATCACATCTGGTGAGTCCTCTGCCTGAGCTGCATTCACAATATTGACCTTGGCGTACTTGGGGTTATGCTTGACCACAGCTGTACTTGCCGATCTGACAGGAGGAGGAGGAGGAAGACGCCTCTGGTTGAGACACTTGTTGGCATAGTGACCCTTCTGTTGGCACTTGTTGCACGTGACCTCTGAAAGCGGACGGTGATACGGAGCACTCGATCTTGGAGCTTGAGACGAAGTCTTGTTCTGAAAACCAGGGTTGGGTGGGTGGGAAGAACCACTGCCACCTTTGCTCTTCTGCTGAAACGGATGACGGAACGGAGGAGGAGGAAGCCAAAACTTCTGCTGCTTGGCCACTTGAGTAGAGGAAGAAGGAGTAACATCTCTGACTCGCTTCTTGGAAGCATCACACCTCAACTGAGCAGCCTCTTGCTTCAGTGCCATGTTGTAGAACTCATCGTATCTCAAGGGCTCGAAGAGAACAAGAGCGAGCTGAATTTCTTCTCTGAGACCACCCCTGAACTGGTATATCATGCTCTTCTCATCAGGCATGTCCTACTTGGCAAAGCGGGCAAGCTTCTGGAACAACTTGTTGTAGTCATAGACAGACAAAGAGCCTTGCTTCAGATTGCGGAATTCCTCACGCTTGCTTTCAACCACGCTCTGCGGAATATGATGAGCTCGGAAATCTCGACGGAAATCATCCCAAGTGATAACACGTCCACCTCTGGAGTCCTTGTACTGCTGGAACCATTCTGCAGCTTGATCTTTGAGTTGGAAGGAAGCGAACTTGACAAAGTCCTCAGGCCTGACGTTACTGCACTCGAAATGCTTGCACAGATCCACAAGCCAATCGTCAGCATCGGTTGCCTCAACACAATTGCTGAAAGTCTTTGGCCCGTTAGCAAGGAACTAGTTGAGTGTAGCAAAGTGACTCTGATTGCTGCCTTGATTCCCTTGACTGCCTTGATTGCGCTCTTGAAGAATTTGCATGATCAGTTGTGTGTTTGCATTGGTTGCGGCCATCACAGCTTGCCATGCCTCCGAAGGAGGTGGAGGTGGTGGCGGATCAAGATTCGGAGTCGTGTGTGTTGGAGGAGCCATCCTGAAGAGGGTGACCACCATTAGCACATTGATAGATAAAATATTGAAGCTGAATCCAACGGAATGAAAATTGCAACATATAGTCTTCACATCCGAACAAAATGAACGAATGCATTCCTCTTGAAATGGTCACATATCCATAAATTGAGAAGCCACGTAGAATTAAGGTAGAGAAATAAATCAACAAGGTACGGATCAAGAACGAATAATCGGTAAGAAATCCCAATATCAAACCAATATCCGTGGAAGAAGAACTAGAGCTACTAGAATTCCCACCTATGAAACTCCCGAACCTTTCCGGTTATGCAATCAGGTGTTGGGGATACAGGGGAAGCATAATATCTCACCCAAACTAGCAAATCCTAGATCCAGTTGTATCCATCCTTCAACACATAACCAAGAAACCTTCGGAAACCATCTACCTCAACCTTCGAAAAGCATCCGTTATACAAGTTATGGCGATACTCCCGAACTCCCGCCCCAGTACTGGGTGGCGTCGAGGTTATCTCACCAACGAACTGCATAAAAGAGATTTTCGATGTCGGCGTACTAGACTCAGGTATTCCAGAATTGCAACGATAAAATTATGATGACAACACCTCAGAGCTCAACTCCCCGGGACACTTCCACTAAACCCTTGACAGGAGGCACCAAGACAATGTTCTCATCATAAAACCATCGGAACGATTCCAAGATACCCGCGTGATCCTAAATTTTTTTTTAGTGAAATTTGAGAAGAGAAGAGTCAAAACTCTACGTTAGGATGCCTTACCAGAGCGATGAGGAGACTGGGAAGTAAAAAGAATTCCTAAGCTCTCCGATATATAATTCCTAAATGACTCAAAACATTTTTCTAGACACAACTCGGCCGCTAAAACCGATCAAGCAATGGGGCTCCTAAGGTCGGGGAAGGCTCTGATTACCAACTTGTAACACCCTCGATGTGACTATAGCTCCCACGTGTCGAGGCACGACTTAGAGATATAATCGCATTGAAGGCATTTGTCGCAAGTTAGGCAATATTCACAAATATCCCATGTAATATAATAATAAAAGGGGAGATAACATAGTTGGCTTACACTCTCCACGTCAATCAAGTACATAAATAACATTACATCATCCAAACACTCATGGCCCGACTACGGCACAAAAATAAAAGAGAACCCAACATGCGACAACGGTCCCAATCACCCCCAACTGGGCACCACTACTGATCATCGGGAAAGGAAACGTAGTAACGTTGAGAGTCCTCGTCGAACTCCCACTTGAGCTCATACGTGTCTCCTGGAGCGGGATCATCAGGCCCTGCATCTGGTGTAATAGTAATCTGTGAGCCACAGGGACTCAGCAATCTCGCACCCTTGCGATCAAGACTATTTAAGCTTATAGGTGTGGCAAGGTAAAATATGAGTGGAGTTGCAGCAAGCGGCTAGCAAATATGGTGGCTAACTTATTCGCAAAAGAGAGCGAGAAGAGGAGGCAAAGCACGAGTGAGAAACTAGAGAGCAACCTGCGCAAACATTACTCCAACACCGTGTCCACTTCCCAGACTCCGCCGAGAAGAGGCCATCACGGTAACACACTCAGTTGATTCATTTTAATTAATTAAGGTTCAAGTTATCTACAACCGGACATTAACAAATTCCCATCTGCCCATAACCACAGGCACGGCTTTCGAAAGTTCAATCCCTGCAGGGAGTCCCAACTTAGCCCATGACAAGCTGTCGCGGTCAACGAAGGAATAGACCTCCTCCCAAGACGTTCCGATCAGACTCGGTATCTCGGTAACTCAAGACACTTCGACAGGTTAAAACAAGACAAGCAACACCGCCCGAATGTGCCGACAAATTCCGATAGGAGCTGCACATATCTCTTTCTCAGGGCACACTCAGATGAGCGCTCCATACAACTAAAACCAAACCTCGAGTTTCCCCGAGGGGGCGCTGCACAGGACTCTAGTTTGGATGAACGCTCAGAGGAGCACTGGCCCGGGGGGATAAAATAAGATGACCCGCGGGCTCCGGAAACCCGAGGGAAAAAGAGGCTAGGTGGCAAATGGTAAGACCAAGGTTGGGCATTGCTGGAAAAGTTTTAATCAAGGCAAACTATCAAGGGGTTCCCATTATAACCCAACCGCGTAAGGAACACAAAATCCGGGAACATAACACCGATATGACGGAAACTAGGGCGGCAAGAGTGGAACAAAACACTAGGCGAGAGGCCGAGCCTTCCACCCTTTACCAAGTATATAGATGCATTAGGATAACATGGCAATATAATGATATCCCCAACAAGTAAACAAATGTTCCCAACAAGGAACGGCCTCCAATCTTCACCTGCAACTAGCAACGCTATAAGAGGGGCTCAGCAAAGCGGTAACATAGCCAATCAACGGTTTGCTAGGAAAATGGTAGGTTGGAGGTTTGACATGGCAATTTGGGAGGCTTTCAAGCAAGTGGTAGGCATCGTAGCAATGGCATAGCAAAAGAGCGAGCAAACTAGCATAGCAAAGATAGTAGTGATTTCGAGGGTATGATCATCTTGCCTGCACAGTTGTCAGAGTTGACTGGATCCTCATAAGCAAACTCAACGGGCTCCTCGTTAGCGAACTCGTCTCCCGGTCTACCCAAACAAGACAAACAAGCAACAAGGATACAATCAACCGCGTGCAAGACCAAGCAATATGATGAAATGATGATATGCTATGTGGGATGCGATGCGGGATGCAAAATGCAAGATATGACAGGAAAATGCATGAACCTGGCCTCAACTTGGAATTCCAAGGGTGCCACTGGAAAGATGAGATGAAATCGCTTGAAAACGATATAAAGAACGCCGGAATCGGAGTTACGGTTTGGAAATGGCAAGCGATTCAAAAATGACACCGGTCTGCGATTTACAGCAAGTAGGCATCTAAATGCAATGAAATGAACATGCTACAGCCACCAAACATGCCAACAAAATACATGGCAGGGATGCACACAAGATGCTTAACAAAAGACTAGCACTGTGCCACGGCCAATTCATCCATTATGAGGTTCAAACAAGCATGGCAAAAACGCAAATGCAAAACAGATCTCAGACTTAGTGAAATTAACACTTGTCTGGAATTTCAAATCATATAGCCCTCTTCGGAGCAACAAAATAACATGCTACAGGACCTGAACATGACAAAGAAAGACATGGCATGGAGCTACTCAACAAGGTTAACAAAAGTCCCTTAGTGACCTTGAGCCAAAAGGGATCACAAAATATACTAACAAGCACACGAACATAGCTAAAACATAATCAGTTTTCAGACTTAGTGAAAACTGAGACATGCTGAAATATAACGGCATGTAAACGGGCTCGATGCACTCACTACGGTGCAAGTCATGGCAAGGAAAGCATACATCCATTAAGAAGATACAAAATGCAAGCTAGACATGGCAAGATCAAAGGCATAGCATGCATGGATCAACTACAATAGCATCGGCAAAATCGCAAACAAGTTGACGATCTGCCCAGAGTCACAACGAAGCAAAAGTAGAGCTCGATTGACTCAAGCTAGGGTGCTCCATAATTGCAAGTAAAGACATGGATGGATAGGTCATTACAACATTAACAAAACTCCCTTACTGATCATCCTCAAAAGAGGCATGGATCACTAGGAAACATCTAGAACATATGGCATCATGAACTAAACAATCCCAGACTTAGTGAAAACTACTAAGTCCCTGAAAACAGATTTATCGGGTGCCTCACTTTGCAAGCTTGCACAAGTCACCACACATATCACAAAAATGCATGGGTTGCACCTCTGGAAATATAATAAAATCCTTAACAAAACATATGTAGGACTCACAGGCATATCATGCACACAAAAATCATGGCAAAAATGACAAAAGTCTAAGATGAACTAGCAGATCTGACAATTAACTCACGAAGCCTCCTTCTAATAGCATTTCGGGCACCAAGATGAACTCAAATGAAAATGATGCAATGGAATGAAATGATGCAATCGGAGCTACGGATACGAAGATATCACAGGTCAAAGTATGCATAAAAATTAGGGGGAGAGGGGAAAAGTCAACCCTAGGGTTTATCAGATCTCAGATCTGAGAGGTTACTGTAGCAGGCACGCGTCCCGAGGTTCGACAGCGGGTAATGGCCGCGGTGGTGGCCGAAGTAGGAGGGACTCGCCGGGGAAGGAGACGAGAGGCCGGGGCCGGGCGGCGCCGGCCGGTGGAGACGCGGGGCGGCCGCGGTGGCGCGGTGGTGGCGCGTGGTGGCGGCGGGGAACGCCGGCGGCTCGGGCGACCGGAGCTCCGGCGGCTGGAGATGGCGGGGCGGCGGCAACGGCCACCGGGCGCGAGGACGAGGGCGGAGGGGGCGCGACGCTGGGCGGCGGAGGCTTCGGGCTCGCGGGGGCCCGATCCGGGCCTCCCGGGCCGGAGCGGCGGCGAGCGGCGGAAGGCCACGTGGCAGGCGGCGACAGGCGGAGGTGGATCCGGACGTTGTCCGGCGCGGGTCGGACACGTCCGGCGGCGGCGGGGATCTTTTTTTCTAGGGTTAGGGGTGGATTGAACCGCGAAATTTTGGAGGGGGGTGTATATATAGGCATAGAGGGAGCTAGGAGAGTCCAAATGAGGTGTGGTTTTCGGCCACGCGATCGTGATTGAATGCTCTAGATGATGGAGCAGAGTTTGGTGGGTTTTGGGCCAAATTGGAGGGGTGTTGGGCTGCAACACACACGAGGCCTTTTCGGTCCCTCGGTTAACCGTTGGAGTATCAGACGAAGTTCAAATGGTACGAAACTTGACAGGCGGTCTACCGGTAGTAAACCAAGGTTGCTTGGCAAGTCTCGGTCCAATCCGGAAATGTTTAATCCCCACACAAGAAAGAAAGCTAGAATTGACCACCGGAGGAGAACGAAGCGCCGCAATGCAAAACGGACAACGGGGAAAATGCTCGAATGCATGAGACGAACACGTATGCAAATGCAATGCACATGATGACATGATATGAGATGCATGACAACGACAACAACACACGGAGACAAAAACCTGAACCCGAGAAAATAAGATAACTTAACGCCGGAAACGGCAAGAGTTGGAGTACAAATAGGGAAAGTTACATCCGGGGTGTTACAACCTCCCACCCAATTTTTCTTCAAGGACTCAGATTTCTTAATCAAGTATCCTTTTATTGATGTGAAGTTTCTTCATTCTTTTCCTTCAAAGTTCTTACCCGGTGATTCTCATGAAGATGCTAAGGAAGCTTCAAGCTCATTATTCTTTATTCTTTTCTTCTCTAGTGGATTCAATTAAAGCTTTGTCGATCATATCTTTTCCTCATTTCAAATGCTTTCTCATGCCGGTGCACCTCTTATTCATCCACTTCTCGCCATTCATTTGTTCTGGAGTACCGAAGATATCTCAGGGATTCGTGTTTTCATTCCTAAACCGTTCAAGCTATCTCAAGGTTGTTATCTCTTTTGAGCCATTTAATTCAACCGGTGCAATCTTTCTTTTAAATCGTTCAACGGTGTATCTTTTGAGTGGGCCCTAACCCACAGGTCTTTTTCCAGGATCTTACCTGACTCTTCTAATGTTTCCGGAGTTATTCTCAAATTCATTTCAAAGTTTGACATAAGAATGATTTGTCATCAGTCAAATGTCTTTCTCCAAGATCTTTCAAATTCTTTGCATCGTCGGTTCAACCTTTCTAATTTTCATCCCGGAGTATCTCAACAATTCATGGTGGTGTTTCTCATCGTCATTCTCAACATTTGAAGACCGAAGAAGAGTTTTTCCTCCAAATCTTATCCGTTCTCTCAGAGATGCGTAGTTCAAGCTTGCTGCCATCCTCTCATAATTGTTTTCGATTGTGAGAATTATTTTCACCCATCCGGAGCAATTCAGGAGTCTTTTTAGTTTGATTCTCCGAAAGCCATCATTTTGGGTTATTCATTCTCAGCTTTCAGCTCTCGTTCTCCAAATCATATCGGTGCATCATTCAAGTATTCTCTAATCAGCTTGTGATCTCTTCATTCTCTTGTATCAAATTCCCTCAAGTATTTTCATTCGTTTCTAATTCTTCCCGGTGTTTCTTTATTTTTTTCTTTGTTCACTTTCAATTCTTACGGTGGTTCATTCGAGATTCCTCTTCCTATGTTCTCATATCAATTCATTCGTTCTTTCCAATCCTACCGGCGGATCGTTGAAGACCTTTCTCAAGTTTGCACTATATCTCCCTTAATCCTTTCTACGAGGATAAGTAGTATGCCAAATCTGTTGCTTGTCATCAATTTAAATTGGTGAAGGATACGCATAACATAATTCTTATGATTCTTTCATCCAAGTGATCTAGTTTCTTCTTTCCAGAGTTGTTCATCATGTCACATTTCTTGGTTCGAGATGCTTCATCTTTTCTTTTTCTAGAGTTCCAAGTTTTCCGCTTTATCTCATCGCGAAGCTCCATCTAAATCATCGCAAGGCTTCACCTTATGTTCTCAACTTCTCTTTCTTTTTATCATCCTTTTATTACCAGAGTTCTTCATGGAGGCTCTACATGGTGGTTCTTCAAGGATTCTTTTCATTCTTCAATTGTTCTTCAAGATTTCTCTCAAAGTTAAGTTCCGCCAAGCTATACTGAAAAATAAAAATGGTGTTCAACACATGTCTTATTTTGAGCAGTTCAAGCATTCTTCATCTTGCATTCCGAAGTGCAATTCTTTCATATCTCATCTTTTGAGGTGGTGTTATGTCATTCTTGACAATTTCACTTCGTGTTTCATGATTCATAAGTTGTCCGGAATGACATATTTTAAACCCATCATTTTCAATTCGTTCCTGAGATCCTTTGCAACCCATCAATCTCTTTATTGGAGTTATCTTAGGTTATATTTCACCTAAAGCTTTCCCTAAGAATTGTTGCTATTTATGATACTTATAAATGACCCAAGTTCTTCATTTATCCTCTCGGTGAAGAAGTTTTTCATCTCTTCTTTGTTCCTGATCAATCATTGTTTTCGGTAGCAGAATTTCACCTCAGTTTTGAGATGTTTTCCTTAAGCCCACAACAAGCTTATTCTTTCGTTGTTGATAATCCAACAACTCCGTTCTAGCATTTCTTGTAAGCATGCTCCTTCAAGATCTTGTTTCCCTCCATTCATTCCATTCCATTCTTTCATTTCTTCCGGAGGCATTGTGATGTTGTTCTCTTCACTCATCATCTCAAATTGAAGATCGTGTTTTTCTCGTGCTTATCCTTTTAACCGGAGTGTCTTGCCCTCTTTTCAAGTCTTCTCATCTTGTCAAGTTTTGCCTCCCTTCTCAACCGGAGTGCTGTCTGAAATCTTTCTTACCCATGGTGCCATTCTTTCAATAGTTCCGGAGGCAGTGTGTTGTTGATTTCATAAACTATCCTCTCATCTTGTAAAGTTCGTGTTCAATTCCTTCCATTTACAGTCGGAGTGCTGTCCAAATTATACCATTCTTATTCCTTCTCTATCTTGTTTCAACCGGAGTGCTTATATGTACTTCTTGTCCATTGCAACCCTTTTCTTATGTGTTTCAACCTACAAGGTAATGTTCCTTGTTACTCTTTTCTAACGGAGTGTTTTCAACTTTGTTAATCTTTGTGGTTTTCTTTGTTTCAATTTTCCCAACCTCTCAAGGTTCGTGGTTTCACTCGTTTGTCCAAGAAGGAAGTTTGTTTTACCTCTTCCTCTTCCGTTTCTCCCCGGTGCCATCCTAGATCTCGGGACGAGATCCTCTTGTAGTGGTGGAGTGTTGTAATGCCCTGAGACCATTGCGCCAGGTGTCTTCCAGTTATGCACGTTGTTGCCATGTCATTCGCTTACGTGTTGCATCTTGCCATGTCATCATGTGCATTGCATCATCATGCTTTCAAAACTTGCATCCGTCCGGGTTCTCCCAGTTCTTTCCGTTATTCGTTCTGAGCCCAGACACACTTGCATGCGCCCTCAGCACGTCCAAAATATTATTTTATAAGTGGCATAAAAATGTTTTCCGAATGGGATGAAAGTTGGCGTGAGGTGTTGTTATGTTGTCAGTAGACCGCCTGCCAAGTTTCATCACATTCGGAGTCGATCGGGTAGCCCACCGTTAAACATCTAGTGGCACTATAGCCGGGCACACGTCGGACGTTTTCGGTCTTCTGAAACAGTCGTCGGGCCTCTCTCTCTTCTCTTCTCTTAGCCTGAGCCCTTCTGCACAGCCCACTACTATTCACCTGCAGCCCACCTAGTTTCCCCCTCTGTCCGGAGCCGCACGGTCGCGATCCGAGGCACCGAAACCCCCTCAAACCCCCAACCCTAGATCCTCGCCTATAAATGGACACCCTTCCCCTTCCATTTTTGAAACCCTAGCCCCTCCTCCTCGTTTCCGCAGCCACCCTCTCCACCGCCGCCACTTGGCGCCTCCTCCTCCACCACCAGCCTCCGCGGCCCGTGAAGCCCATCGTGGGCCCGTGCTGGCCCGAGTCGTCCGCCGCCGCATCCCGTAGGCAGCCGCGAGCGTCCCGCGCGCCCAAGCTCGATCCCGCAGCTCCTCCCTTCTTCCTCCTCGCCGCCGCCTTCAGCCGTCCTCACCGGAGCACGCCGCGCCGTCCGCCGGCGACCCTGACCCCAGGCCAGGCCTCGCTGCCCCTCTCCTTCCCGTGCTTCCTCTTCTCTCGCCCGTCCCTGACCTCTCTCTTCCCCTTCGCAGGTGCCCCGCTCGCCATGGCCCTGAGCTCGCCGGAGCTTTGCCGGTCCCGGAAGCCGCCGTCCGGCTCCCCCGCAGCCGGATCAGGCCTCTCTCACCTTGGATCTGTCCGTCCCCGCCGCCGTCCTGCCGCCCCGTCGCCGTTAGCCGCCGGCGCCGCCATGGCCTCGTCCCGCTCAGGAACGAGGAGACGAACGCCTCCAGCGCCCCGTTGACCGTGGCTCCTGCCCGCATGGGCCAGCGCCTTCTCCGCAGCCCAGCCGCAGGCGCAGTCCAATCCAGCTTGCCTCCCCCACCGAGTGGGCCAGGCCCAGCTCGCGCCGACCCAGTGGCCACGCTGGTGAGCAGTCGCCCAGACTCCTGTGCACTGTTGGGCCATTCAGTTTTAGCCCAAAGTATTTTTTCCTGCGCTACAATTTTAGTATTTATCCAGGATCTGCAGTTTTGCAGAAAAACCCTTGTTGATCATGCATATAATAACTTAATAACCGTGCATCATATTAAAATGCTTTATATATGAAAAATGCTTAGATTTTCGTCTAGTTTCATAATATGCCACTTTCATCCATGTTAAAAATGTTTAAATTGCTGTTTGTTTAATTTGCTAAAATGCCATGTTAAAATGCTTTATTTCATAACTAAATAATCGTAGCTCCAAACTTAATAAACTTTATATGTAAATGGGGTAGAAAAATGCATAGATTAACATGATGCACTTTATTTTCCCGTTTAACAACTCTAAAATATGGTTAGGGCAGAACAGTACCAAATTCTTAATATGCATATGGGGATTTTCCGGAATTGTTGTTTGTTGTTCCGGCCTCATTTAAACTTGCCTAGATAGGTAGTTTTATTATGCTTCACCTCTTGCCATGTTTAACAATATTTAATATTGTTGGATACATAAATGAGAGTGAACTAAATGTTTGAATGTGGTGTTTCGTCAATATGTAACTCGTTGCGTATTGAGCTCCACTTAATTTGTAGTATTGTTTATGCATTTTGCCATGCCATGCATCTTTAAATCGGACATGCATCATATTTGATTGTGCATCATGCCATGTTTATGTGATGGTTGTTTACTATGTTGCTTGCTTCTTTTCAGGTTGCTTCTCTCATTAGCTTCGGTTTCGTTCTGGAGTTGTGAGGATTCGTTCGACTACGTCTGTTGGTCTACTTCTTGAACTCGTTCTTCTTCCTTGCGGGATCTCAGGCAAGATGATCAAAGCCTCGAAATCGCTTCTATCTTTGCTTGCTAGTTATTCGCTCCATCGCTATGCCGCGCTACCTACCACTTGTTATATTATGCCTCCCATATTGCCATGTGAAGCCTCTAACCCAGCTTCCTAGCAAACCTTTTTTTGGCTACGTTACCGCTTTTGATCGGCCCCTCTTATAGCATTTTTAGTTGCAGGTGAAGTTGAAGTTTGTTCCATGTTGGAACATGGATATGTTGGGATATCACAATGTTGGAGATATGCCCTAGAGGCAATCATGTATGATGATATTTCCTATGTGTTTATGAATAAAGATAGTCCTTGAACATTATCAATGATGTGTAATAGCAAGTACGTGACTTGTTTGTGGGACTATGCATTGTATGATGACTATCCTAAAAGGTCCCTAGTCGAAAGGGCTGTGTGGACACGCAACCGACTAGACTAGCATATGACACGGTTGATGGATTGGTCTCACTAGCCATGGAGCATTGAATGCTAACCGGATAATATGGACTCGGAAGGATCTGGTCGGATTCGACATAGTCGGATCCGAGTTAAGATAAGGTCCAAGTCGGACAGACCCAACTATGAGACGCAACGATATGTCATCTGTGAGTTTCTAGTACAACATACGTTCTATGTCCTAAGACTTGAGCTGACGCATGTACTCGGGATGGTGACAGACTTGCTTTGGGCCGATCAAATGCTACTCCGTAACTGGGTAGTTACAAAGGTAGGTTTCAGCCTTGTCCAGACCCATGCTGCGAGACATGATCGAGTAAGATGGGATTTGCCCCTCCGATCAGGAGAGATATACTCTGGGCCCCTCGTGTGATCCGACCAAGATAAGCATGGCCATGCGATTAGGATTATGAGATAATCCGTTTTGTGGTCAACATCACTGGAACGAGAAAAAGGACGGGCTAGCACAAGGATGACAGACTCGCCTTGAGCCCGACAACATATATCGTGTGGCAAAAGAAATGGAAGTATGATGTACATGTTCGCCTAACCAACTTCATAGTCTGCTTGGTGTTCGGCATGCCTTCCTAGGGGCCGCTACCAACCGTGCAGTTCGGAGGTGATCCGAACTGCGACCAAGCCAGCTTGAACCTAAGGGGTCGCGCGCTTAAGGGAAGGAACCTACGAGGTCGGATCTGAGGACACTGGTCGGATGTGATCCGAGCTGTGTTCGGATTTTGGCTGAGTAGACTTATGGGCTTTAGGGTCCGTGCGAGGCCCAAGTGTTGAGCCCGCGACAGATGCCTATATAAAGTGGGGGTGCGGCACACTCATGAGATTGATCACTTCGGCGCTGTCACTAGGGTTTGCATGTGTTACGAATAGACACCTCCACTTGCCGCCGGTTGTGTGATCGGACCTAGCAGTCTGCCGCGCGACGTTCCTCCTGCATGTGCGGATACCGTTAGAGGCGGTGCACTTGCACCACTCTGGCGGACCTATACGTGGGAACAACGACTGGCTGTTTGATGGAGATCGGACGAGGATGAGATGATCCACGCGGACGCGCTGCCCCAACTCTTCTTTCGCTGCATGGTTCTGCGCGTCTAGTGGCAACGAACTGTGATCCATTTCCCGTAGCATGTTCTTGGTTGTTCTGCGCGTAGGAAAATTTTAATTTGTAGTCGATGCACCCTACCATAGAACCCAACACACAATACCTCTTATTTTAATTAATGCATATGTATACTTGGTAAAGGATGGAAGGCTCGGCCTTATGCCCGGTGTTTTGTTCCACTCTTGCCGCCTTAGTTTCCGTCATACCAGTGTTATGTTCCTTGATTTTGCGTTCCTTAGGCGGTTGGGTGTTATGGGAACCCCTTGCCAGTTCGCCTTGACTAAAACTCCTCCAGCAAGGCCCAATCTTGGTTTTACATTTGCCCAACAACCTATTACCCTTCCCTTGGGTCGGCCAACCCGAGGTTCATCTTTATTTTAACCCCCCGGGATAGTGCTTCTCTAAGTGTTGGTCCGAACCGAGCCGCCTGCAGGGCCACCTTGGGGAAACTCGAGGGCTGGTTTTACTCGTAGCCTGTCTCATCCGGTGTTTCCCTGAGAACGAGATACATGCGACTCCTATCGGGATTGTCGGCACATCGGGCGGCTTTGCTGGTCTTGTTTTACCATTGTCGAAATGTCTTGAAACCGGGATTTCGAGACTGATCGGGTCTTTCCGGGAGAAGAAATATCTTTCGTTGACCGTGAGAGCTTGTGATGGGCTAAGTTGGTACACCCCTGCAGGGTATAAACTTTCGAGAGCCGTACCCACGGTTATGTGGCAGATGGGAATTTGTTAATTTCCGGTTGTAGAGAACTTGACACTTGACTTAATTAAAATGCATCAACTGCGTGTGTAGCCGTGATGGTCTCTTTTCGGTGGAGTCTGGGAAGTGAACGCGGTTCTTGCGTTATGGTTGTGCGTAAGTAGTTTCAAGATCACTTCTTGATCACTTCTAGCTTCACGACTGTTGCGTTGCTTCTCTTCTCGCTCTTATTTGCGTATGTTAGCCATCATATTTGCTTAGTGCTTGCTGCAGCTCCACCTTATTACCCTATCCTACCCATAAGCTTAAATAGTCTTGACGGGTGTGAGATTGCTGAGTCCTCGTGACTCACGGATACTTCCAAACAGTTGCAGGTGCCGATGATACCAGTGCAGTTGGCGCAAGCAAGCTCAAGTGGGAGCTCGATGAAGATCTTGGTCATTGTTTTGTGTCTTTTCCAGATGATCAGTAGTGGAGCCCAGTTGGGACGATCGGGGATCTAGCATTTGGGGTTGTCTTCTTTAATTTTGGTTCCTTAGTCGGACCTTGATTGTACTCTAGATGATGTATGTTTAACTTGTTATTTGTGTAAAGTGGCGATTGTAAGCCAACTCTTTATCCCTTTCTTATTCAGTACATGGGATTGTGTGAAGATTACCCCTCTTGCGACAAAACCACCATGCGGTTATGCCTCTAATTCGTGCCTCGTCACGTGCGAGATGTAGCCGCATCATGGGCGTTACACTTGGCTACCTCAACCTACTCGGATTGCGAGATAACCTCTTCACTGACGTCATTTGGATCGGCCTCAGGGGCAGTGGCGGAGCAAAGATTGATTTTCCCTTATCTAAGCCATGCATAGTAAATTTTCTTCATTGTTTTGCCTACGACGGGGGGGGGGGGGGACACGGCCCCCTCAGACTTGTAGTAAGCTTTGTGACTGCTTAGGGGGTATGTTTGCTTGAATCAGCACCCTCCCCCCCCCCCTTTTTGTTGCCTTCTTCTTCCCGCGTGGAGTTGCGCTGAAGAATCCCTGCTACTCTCTTGTGAACAACCATCACAGACCTGGTCGCATAGGTCAATCCAACCCAACAAACCTTAACTTATGTTTTAGTTCGATATAAACTGTTCTCCATACTCATCCCATTGTTTCAGAAAATCATGATCGATATTTTGGGCTAGGCAATTCGTGTGCTCTTTGATGCATTGTGTTTCCTTTGCTTTCCATTTATGACCTCCTGGCACCCCTTCAGCCACACGTCATCGTGTATGCCCAAATGGGCGACTTCAATCGTTTTATCCTCCATTTCGCTCCACTCGCTCCTACAGAAACTTGTCTTTCCTTTACAACATACATCACCATGTTGTGTTGTCGTCGCTATCATCTTTGTCTATATCATCCACACCATGATCCAATTTGCAACCTTTCTCAGATACCACTTGTTAGAATTTACCAGTTGCATCATAGCAGAGATTTAGACCCAGAAAAGAGTATTTGTTAACGAGGTTCATCGATCAACACCTACATCTTGGGGGCATAACTACGTCACTCCTCCCCATGTAGTAAATCGGCATAGTATAACGAACTACGAAAACCGTCAAGGCCATCAAATGTATCTCAGAGTATCACACCACGGTGGGTTCGCCACAGCCCACACGCATCGAGATCCTCCCCTCGTGATCTTGTGTATAGCCTAGTTACCTGCTTCATCTAGTTTATTTTTGCCTTTATATATTAGGCCCATGTTTAAGGGTTTGACTCAAATACGCATCCATCTGCATATTCAAAGTCTAGCTGTAGCCCTCTGCACATATATATTCGACATCAATTCCAGTAGTTTCAAATGAAAAATCCGCCGATTCTTTGGTTTTCAGTGAGAAATATAAAATTTACAGACTTGTATTACACTGTTGGGTTTTGATCTCCATGTGAAATTAAACCATTCAGAAAACTACTTGTCAGATAAAGCACAAATTAATTAACAGCTAGCAGCAGGGCATATATTACATACGAGCGCATAGTTACAAAGCAATATCTTTGTCTGAAGCTGATCAGAATGCGTCTGTACTCCTTATGTATCAATTTTGGTGGCAACGACTGATCAAGAATGCACCGGTATGGACAAGTTGTTGGCGATGCACCCCATCCTGAAGATCTTGGCGAAGGAGCTCCAGATCCTGAGCTCCTGGTGCACCATCATCGGCGTCCCGTCCTTGACGCAGTGGTCGTACTTGTCCAGCACCGACACTATGTAGCTGAACTCCGGCCGCCTCGCCGGGTTCGCCGACCAGCACCTCTTGATCAGGTTGTTCAGCAACGGCGGGCACGAGCTCGACAGCGGCGGCCTCAGATTCTGACATACCGATCATCACAGACACAAGCAGAGACAAGTACGTGTCAGATTCATTTCAGAGTGACAAGAACTGAGAGACGGACGGGGTGTGCCGACGGACGGACCTTCTCTGCGGCGGCGTAGGCGGCCTGGACGGGGGTCATGCCCTGGAAGGGGAGGAGGCAGGTGGTGAGCTCCCAGAGCACGATGCCGAAGCTGTAGACGTCCACCTTGCGCGTGTAGGGCTTCTCCTTGATCATCTCGGGCGCCATCCAGCGGTAGGTGCCCTTGTTGCCCTTGGTGGCCTGGCACCGCGTCTCCAGGCAGGAGGTGCCGAAGTCGGCCACCTTCACCCGCATCTCGTCGTTGAGCAGCAGGTTCTGGGACTTGAGGTCGCGGTGCATCACGCCCTGCGCGTGCAGGTACTCCATCCCGCGCGAGATGTCCAGCGCCAGCTTCAGGATCGTCTCCGGCGACAGCGAGTAGGGGTCCTTCTTGTTCAGGTACATCCGCAGCGTCCCCTGCGACATGTACTCCGTGATTATGCAGTACACCGGCGGCTTCTTGCACGCCGCGATGAACTGCACAAATCAAATCGGATTGATCTCTAGTCAGTGTAAGATATGCATGCATGGCGGACCATCGGTCAGTGTGTACAAGAGGAAACCGATCGAGAGCGAGAGAGAAAGAGAGGTGACGGACCTGGACAATGTTGGGGTGGTAGAGGCGGGAGAGGAAGGCCACCTCGGAGTTGAACTGGTCCTCCAGGACGGCGCGGCGGGCCTCGTCGCGCTCGGGGATGCGGACCATCTTGACGGCGACGGCGCGCTGCTTGTAGATGCCGCGGTAGATGCGGCTGTTGGCCCCGGCGGCGAACTTGTTGCCGATGAAGAGGTGGGAGAGGTCGGCCATCCACTCCTCGCGGCGGCCGCTGTCGCGGGACGAGCCCTCGCCGCCGGAGGAGGCGCCCATGGCCGTGTCGAGCAGCATGGACCACGACTCCATGCTGTCCCAGCGCTTCTTCTCCATGTCGTCCGCCTCCGACGGCCACGGGTTCTTGCCCGACGTCGACGGGGACGACGCGAACAACAGGCCGGTCGCGAACGGCAGTGCCGGCCGCCGGGACGACGCCCCCTCCTGGCTGGCGTCCCCTGCCGGCCGCGGCTGCCGGAAGCAAGAAAGCATGGGTGAGGGGAATCAAGACTCGCACGGCGACGACCAGCAACAACACCTCATCCCAGCAGCAGGGACTAGGCAGCCTCGCCGGCGACGGAGCGACACCACGCCAGAGCAGCAACGCCGCGCCACGAGCATTGCTTGCCGTACCTACCGTGGATGCTCACGAGCTATATGACACGATCCGAGGCAAAGCATCCGTGTCCGTGCCCATGAGTGAAACCCCCCTGCCTACGGCCTACCCCGTACGATACCTTATCCGAATGACGCACCTAACCTACACCGAGAATAGCTGATGCTTCTCGCACGACACAAATGGCAAAAACTAAAGGCGATGGAGCGCACGATCGAATGCCTCCTGCCTCCTCTCCTCCGTCCTTGTTCTTAGGCGCCTAGCTAGTGCGTGCTCTCGAGAAGCAAAGTGAGACGCCGGTGCTGCTGATGCTGGAGATAAGCCGTGGATGGACGGACGGAGGAGACTAATTAAAGGCGCTCAAGGATGTCTCGTGAAGAAGCCGTTCAGGAAAAGGCGCCAGTTGCATGCGGGAGTGGTAGCTAGGCCAGGCATGCATGCACGCTCCCGGATGCGAGGGAGGGATGAGGCGCGCACCTGCAATATCTGTATCTGTAAAAGAGAAAAGGTTCGTGTGACATGACAAGCAGTGACATGCCTGAAAGTTACAGCCGCATCAGGGGCTACGTACTTTTTGCGCTTTGTTTGGGAGGGGGAGCGTTTCTGTGGTGGAGTGTGTGTGTGTGTATGAACGGGTGACCGGGCCGCCGCCGCCGGTGTGTGCTGGTAGGGTATGACATCACCAGCTGCGTCATTTCTTCCCCGGAAAGCAGTTGACGGGAGGTTGAAGAGGCTGAAATGTATGCGAGGGGTGGATTGAAATTCCACTCCAGTGGGTGACTGGGTGTGTGTGATGGCAGGGCCGATTTGTTTTGGAGTGTAATGGGCCGGAAAATCTGCCAACAATCTCGCCTAACAGTGGCCCAGTTCCGAGACGTGGATCGCTCCAAATCTCTGCGGCAATTAGGGAGCAACTAGTCAACGAGTGCTCCTTCGGAAGCCTCGCAACAATCAGCGCCACTTGGCGCGCTCTCAGCCATTCGTCACGTGTCGCGCTTTGGACGCTCCTTCCAGATTTAGTTTTTTTATTTTATTTTTTCGCACGCGTTTTCGGCTTTTTAAACTCTTTTTTTTACGTTTTGGTTTTCCCCTGGTCTTCCTCAGCCTTTCGATCAAAAAGATCGGAAAAAAAAATCTTCCAAAGCCCAATATCGACCCACCGCTTTGTTGAAAGCTTCATCGCCGACTTGGATGGCCTCAGCATTGCCAGGACTTCCACTTCGGCGGAGCGTGCACCTGTAATACCAATGCGAAGATGTTGGAAACCCCCTCCGAATGGACACGTTAAAATCTATGTAGATGGGGGTTTGGAACGCGGATTTTTAGAGCACGGGCTCCTGAACACCTCCTATCCTCACCATCTAATATTGTTTTGAGATCCGTGCTACACAACTAACTTACTACATGAAAATTTTCTCTTTTTTGATTCTTCAAAACAAAACAACAAATGAACTTGAAACTTTCCAGGACAACAAAACATTCTTAGAACAAAGTGAGATGAAACTTTCAGATTTTTTTGTCCAAGAAAACTATAGTAAATGAGATTTTTTTAATTAAAAAATCTTATTTTTAGTATTTACGATGCACAAAAAAATCTGAATTTCTTCCCACATTGTAGTAAGAATGTTTTGTTGTGGTGAAAAGTTTGAAGTTCATATGTTAAACTACATGGGAGAAACAAAAAAGAGAAAAGTACTTGCACGAATCACGATGCAGAATTGGATGGCTAGATAAGGGGGTGTCCATGAGCCTAAGCTCCACAAGATATTTTCCATGGGGGTTTGTCCTATGATGGGCGTGTTGGAGCTGCGGCGGCAGTGTGCAGGGATGAACATGATCAGTACCTTGTCCTGAGCAATTGTTCTTTCCGGTGTAATTAATCCTACAGTTTTAGAGACCATTGCTTGAGGTGAGGCTTTAGCACTTGCAGCTGATCTATCGTTGGATCACTTGGTAATTGCTAGTGACGGCAAACTGATAGTGGATGACATCATAAAAGGGGTAGGAGGCGGTCATATCATAGTCGTCAAGGAGATAAATAATAGAAAAGCACATTTTGCTAGTTGTGATTTTATATTTGAAGGTCGTGCTTCGAATCAGGAGGCTCACAATCTTGGAAATTTTTCTGCCTCGCTTCCTCAGGGTCGCCACTTGTGGCTCATCTCCCCTCATGACCCCCTTTGTATCCCTTTGATTATTGTTCCAAATTAATGAAGTATGGGATGCCTAAACAAATTAGGGCCTACTCATGAGAAAATTATACTCCCTTCAAATAGAAGTATAAGATTTTTTTGGTGGGTGAAATATAAGAATTTTTTGACATTGTGTTTATGGAGGGAGTAGAAATAAGTCCAATGGATTAGATTCGGAAGTAAAACAAAGGGGACATAGTTCATGTGGTTGTACCAACGTATCGTATGGTGAAAAAACACGGAACGACAAGAGCACTACCTATACATTAAGAAGGGATAAATAAAAATAATAATTTACAAAGAGGGGTGCGTGTTTTTAAAAGTAACATGCAAAGACCTTAAAGAAAGAGGGCTACTCACCCCCAAAATGGGCCCCGATAAAGGCTTCTCGGAAACCTATGCTTGCGTCCTAATGTCCAAAAGCGAGGGATGTCGACTCAATGTACGTGAGTCGCCTTCTGTGTGTTGTGCTCTTTTGGATGTTCCATATAGTGTAGATATGGTGACCACTGAACTGGCGTTGCTTCTCTTTTGGCACAACATGGACTATGCTCTCCCACCACTCATTTAAACAATGGGCGAATGAGCGGCGGGAAGACGAACTCGTTCTTGGTAGTCCAAAGGCACACAAGGTTCCATGTGGTCTGGCGAAGGAGCACTCCATGGACAAGAAGGTTGTCGTTTCCTGGGCACTGAGGCATATCCGATAGGTGGCATCAAGCGGATAACCTTAGATGGCTAGACGGTTCCCTATGGGCATTGAGCCATGGAAGATGAGCCATACAAAGATGCGGCATTGGGGCTCGGCATGCGCCCTCCAACCTTGTTTGGCCAGAACAAATTCCACGAACAAGGGGGGAGAGGTCAACCTGGCGACCACCCAGTTCCAGTTATCATTATCCAACTCCTTCAATAGATGTTCTTTCTAAGTTACGATCTTGTACAACTAGGGTATAACTCCAAAAGGATACACATGCCAGACAATTGTCATGCTAGAAAGTCATCTTTTCCCCCATTGCCCACTGTTATCACCGTTGAAGCTTGAAATAGGTCCATATTTTGCCTTGATGCGAGTAAGATTTGAGTCATCCCATGGGCGGTTGAGGTCAGTCCATCGGAACCAGGGCCATTGGAGGCCCACCGCATAGGCGAATCTTTCTAAGTTGACGATACCAAGGGCCCCTAAGTACTTGGGGCGCCATACTGTTGGGAATTGTTGCATGGAAAACAAAAAAATTCTACGCACATGCAATGATCTATCCATGGAGATGCATAGCAACGAGGTGGAGAGTGTGTCTACGTACCCTCATAGACCGTAATAGGAAGCGTTTAACAATGCAGTTGATGTAGTCGAACTTCTTCGTGCTTCAACATATCAAGTACCGAACGCACGACACCTCTGCGTTCTGCACACGTTCAGCTCAGTGTCATCCTCGCCATTTTGATCCAGCAATCAGGGCGAGGTAGTAGATGAGTGCCGTCAGCATAACGGTGTGGTGACGGTGGTGGTGAAGTAATCCCACGGGGCTTTGCCTAAGAACTACGATGATCTAGGGCAGAGGAGTAACTAGAGGCGGAGGGGTGCCGACACACGGCGTGGAATAAGCCGTGTATTGTGTGGCACCGCTCCCCACATATATATTGGTGTGGGAGAGGAGGAGGCAGCCCATAGGGCGCCCCAAGTGGTGCGGCGGCAACCCTAGGGCTCCTCCCTTTGGTGCGCCCCCTGCCAAAAATTGGCACAAGGGGGAAGGAAAGGGAGGAGGCGCCCCCTTCTTTCCTTCCTCCCCTCTCTGGGATATAGTAAGAGGAGGTGGCGCCTCCCCCTTCCATCTAATTGGGTGTGGCTGCCATAAGGGGGCGCATCAGCCCATGTGGGCTGGTGTGTTCCCCTCCACTTGGCCCACTAAGGCCCAATACTCTCTCGGTGCCTCCGGAACCCCTTCCAGTATTCTGATAACTTTCCGGTGCATCCCGAAACCATTCCGGAGACCAAATAGCATCGTCCTATATATCAATCTTTACCTTCGGACCATTCCGGATCTCCTCGTCATATCCGTGATCTCATCCAGGACTCCGAAGAACATTCGGTCACCAAACCACATAACTCATATAATACCAAATCGACATTGAACGTTAAGCGTGCGGACCCTACGGGTTCGAGAACTACCTAGACACGACTGAGACGCCTCTCCGGTCAATAACCAATAGCGGAACCTGGATACCCATATTGGCTCCTACATATTCTATGAAGATCTTTATCGGTCAAATCGTTATGACAACATACGTAATTCCCTTTGTCCATCGGTATGTTACTTGCCCGAGATTCGATCGTCGGTATCATCATACCTAGTTCAGTCTCGTTACTGGCAAGTCTCTTTACTCGTTCCGTAATACATCACCTCGTGACTAACTCCTTTGTCGTTTGCTTGCAACCTTATGATGTGTATTACCGAGAGGGCCCAGAGATATCTCTCCGATAGTCGGAGTGAAAAATCCTAATCTCGATCTATGCCAACTCAACAAAAACCTTCGGAGATACCTGTAGAGCATATTTATAATCACCCAATTATGTTCTGGCGCTTGATAGCACACTAGGTATTACTTTGGTATCCAGGAGTTGCATAATCTCATAGTCGAAGGAATATGTATTTGACATGAAGAAAGCAATAGCAATAAAACTAAACGATCATTATGCTAAGCTAACGGATGGGTCTTGTCCATCACATCATTCTCCTAATGATGCGATCCCGTTATGAAATGACAACACATGTCTATGGTTAGAAAACCTTAACCATCTTTGATCAATGGGCTAGTCTAGTAGAGGCTTACTAGGGACATGGTGTTTGTTTATGTATTCACACATGTATTAAGGTTTCCGATCAATACAATTCTAGCATGAATAATAAACCTTTATTATGAATAAGGAAATATAAAATAACAACTTTATTATTGCCTCTAGGGCATATTTCCTTCAGTCTCCCACTTGCACTAGAGTCAATAATCTAGTTCACATCGCCATGTGATTAACACCCATAGTTCACATCGCCATGTGACCAACACCCAAAGGGTTTACTAGAGTCAATAATTCAGTTCACATTGCCATGTGATCAACACCCAAAGAGTACTAAGGTGTGATCATGTTTTGCTTGTGAGAGATGTTTAATCAATAGGTATGCCACATTCAGATCCATATGTATTTCGCAAATTTCTATGTCTACAATGCTCTGCATGGAGCTACTCTAGCTAATTGCTCCCACTTTCAATATGTATCCATAATGAGACTAAGAGTCATCTGAATCGGTGTCAAAGCTTGCATCGACGTAACCCTTTACGACGAACTCTTTATCACCTCCATAACCGAGAAACATTTCCTTAGTCTTCTAAGGATAATTTTGACTACTGTCCAGTGATCCACTCTTGGATCACTATCGTACCCCCTTGCCAAACTCATTGGCAAGGCACACAACAAGTCTAGTACACAACATGACATACTTTATAGAACCTATGGCTGATGCATAGGGAATGACTTTCATTCTCTTTCTATCTTCTGCCGTGGTCGGATTTTGATCTTACTTAATTTCACACCTTACAATACAGGCAAAAACTCCTTATTTGACTGAACCATTTTGAACTCATTCAAAATATTTGTCAAGGTATGTGCTTTGTGGAAGTCCTATCAAGCGTTTCGATCTATCCCTATAGATCTTCATGCCCAATATATAAGCAGCTTCACCGAGGTCTTTCATTAAAAAATTCTTATTCAAGTATCCTTTTATGCTATCCAGAAATTCTATATCATTTCCAATCAACAATATGTCATCCACATATAATATCAGAAATGCTACAAAGCTCCCACTCACTTTCTTATAAATACAGGCTTCACCATAAGTCTGTATAAAACCATACGCTTTGATCACCTCATCAAAGCGTATATTCCAACTCCGAGGTGCTTGCACCAGTCCATAGATGGATAGCTAGAGCTTGCACACTTTGTCAGCACCTTTAGGATCGACAAAACCTTCTGGTTGCATCATATACAACTCTTCTTTTAGATATCCATTAAGGAAAGCATTTTTGACGTCCATTTGCCAGATTTCGTAATTATAAAATGCGGCTATTGCTAACATGATTCGGACAGACTTAAGCATCGCTATGGGTGAGAAATCTCATCGTAGTCAACTCCTTGAACTTGTCAAAAACCATCCGCGACAAGTCGAGCTTTGTAGATAGTAACATTACCATGAGCGCCAGTCTTTTTCTTGAAGATCCATTTATTCTCAATGGCTTGCCGATCACCGAGCAAGTCCACCATAGTCCACACTTTGTTCTCATACATGGATCCTATCTTAGATTTCATGGCCTCAAGCTAGCCATTTATCGGAATTTGGGCTCATCATAGCTTCTTCCTAGTTCGTAGGTTCTTCATGGTCTAGTAACATGACTTCATAGGACAGGATTACCGTACCACTCTGGTGCGGAACGTGCTTTGTTCGACCTACGAGGTCTAGTAGTAACTAGATCTGAAGTTTCATGATCATCATCATTAGCTTCCTCTCTAGTTGGTGTAGGCATCACGAGAATGGATTTCTCTGAGGTGCTACTTTCCAATTCGAGAGAAGGTACAATTACCTCATCAAGTTCTACTTTCCTCCCACTCACTTCTTTCAAGAGAAACTCCTTCTCTAGAAAGGACCTATTCTTAGCAACAAAGATCTTGCATTCGGATCTATGGTAGAAGGTGTACCCAATTGCTTCCTTAGGGTATCCTATGAAGACACACTTCTCCGATTTAGGTTCGAGCTTATCAGGATGAAGCCTTTTGACATAAGCGTCGCATCCCCAAACTTTAAGAAACGACAGCTTAGGTTTCTTGCGAAACCACGGTTCATACGGTGTCATCTCAATGGATTTAGACGGTGTCCTATTTAACGTGAATGCAGCTGTCTCCAATGCATAGCCCCAAAACAATAGTGATAAATCGGTAAGAGACGTCATAGATCGCACCATATCTAATAAAGTATGGTTACGACATTCAGACACACCATTACGCTGTAGTGTTCCAGGTGGCATGAGTTGTGAAACTATTCCACATTGTTTTAAATGAAGGCCAAACTCGTAACTCAAATATTTGCCTCCGTGATCAGATCGCAGAAACTTTATTTTCTTGTTACGATGATTCTCCACTTCACTTTGAAATTCTTTGAACTTTTCAAATGTTTCAGACTTGTGTTTCATTAAGTAGATATACCCATATCTCCTCAAATCATCTGTGAAGGTTAGAAAATAACGATACCCGCCGGGTGCCTCAACACTCATCGGACCACATACATTGGTATGTATTATTTCCAATAATTCATTGGCTCGTTCCATTGTTTCGGAGAACGAAGTTTTAGTCATCTTGCCCGCAAGTATCAAGTGATTCCAAAAGTCCATCTGCATGGAGTTTCTTCACGCGCTTTACACCAATATGACGTAAATGACAGTGCCACAAGTATGTTGCACTATCATTATCAACTTTGCATCTTTTGCATCAATATTATGAATATGTGTATCACAAGATTCAATAAGCCATTTGGAAGTACGTCTAGTCCCCATGCATGGTTTTGGTAATTAAACGACAATCCTAATGGATTAATGTTTGCATTGAGATATACATTTGAAGGAAAGTTCCATTTGCAATGCATGAAGAATATTGAATGAATTGATGGATGTAATCCATCAACATAAATATATGCATTGAGACTTGATAATGAATGACAATTCCTATGAAGAAACAATGGCATCAAGTTATATAGGAAGGTTTGTTCCATGGGTGATGCAAGAAGGAGATCGAATGGATTCGGAATGAATGCCATATACATATAGTTGTGCATCAAGATTAATCATGGAGCAAAGATAAATGTTGACCAAGATGAAGATCGAAGATTTTTAACACACAAGCGCCAATCATGTGCCACATGAGGTCTTGTGGTATGGTTAGAATTTGTCAATTGTGCTTTTTGTACTAACCCATTCTATGTGTTTTCTATGTCTGTGTGGGCTAGGTGATTCTCATGGACTTACATAAAGAGAAAGATTTCAAGTGCCCATGATAGGATGACATCAAGTGATGATGATCATGGTTTACAAGGGCAAGTTCAAGATAGGCAGTCTGGAGAATTACATGCTTGAAGCTTGCAGATGATCATGTGATGGACACGTGAAGATGAATGCAAAGCAAAGCTTCCCACATTGTGTATGGGGGAGCTACTTGAAGACTTCACCAATGTCTTGCCTTCAGCTTGACCCAAGAAGAAACATCAACATCAAGCTCAAGTGAAAGGCTCGAGTCAAAGGTATTAGTTCCTTTGACGTTAGTGTTGTGGAATGATGACCACCGAAGAAACACACACACTCAAGAATGGATTCTCGATAGCTATGTAGTATAGCTCTTTTATGATTCTCGAGTTATAGGGATCCCGCACTATTAAGAGGGGATCAAAGGGGTTCGTGATGGATTTGCTCAAGTCAACATCTTCTCTACACAATTCCACACCTATCCTATATAGCAAAGAAAATCAAAGCCAAATAGGTTTCCCAAATCAAGGATAACACCTTTGCATATTTTGCATCCTCCATTTTGGTTGATCTTGGATGGTTCTCTATGTGAGGACCTGGGGTTTTTCCATAGCTTCAAAACGAACCCAAGATCATCGAAATCGGAGTTCGTATGAAAAAGTTATGCATGTTTTACTTTCGGTATGATGGCTGTTTTCTGCGGGGCCGGAAGTTCCGGGCAAGTTCCGGGGAAAGTTCCGGGTTAACCAGAGAGTTTGCACATATCTGGTCCAAAGGGATCCTGGAAGTTCTGGGCCTCCCGGAAGTTCCGGGGGCCAGAAGTTCCGGGCAGATTCCGGGCCAAGTTCCGGGCTAACCAGAAAGTTTGCACATATGTGTCCAATAGCTGGCCCGGAAGTTCCGGGCCTGCCAGAAGTTCCGGGCTGCATTTTTCTGTGCGTAACGGGCATATTAGGTGGGGCACTATATAAGGCACCCTTCTTCCCCATCGAGGTAGAGCTTTTTGGATCTGAGATTTCCCCATTCTTTTGAGCTCTGTCCTCCTCCCCCAAGCCTCAAAACTCCAATCCATTTGGGGGAAAACTATCCCATGGATATAGGGTTCATTTGTTGACCTCCTCCATTGTTCCTCTCCTCTCCCATCCCTCCATATCATTAGTTGCTTTTGGTGGGATTTGAGAGAGAGTGGGATTTGAGCCTTCTCATGCTAGACCCCGAAGAGATTTGTGAGAGTTCTTGAGAGAGATTTCATCCAAGCATACACCAACTCCTCCTCTCTCTTTTGACCAAAGCAATTTGTGATTTGATCAAGTCTTGAGCATTTCCCCCTTTATCTTGTTACTCTTGGAGGTTGGAGATTCCTAGGCGTTAGGAGTGCTCCGGTGAGGAATCAACTTGTGATTTGTCCCCCGAAAAGTTTGTGAAGGTTTGGAGGCCGCCTCAAGGTCTACCACTAGTGGTTGGCAATCACCTTCGTGGTGATACCTCGAGGAGAATAGGGTGAGCCTTCGTGGCGTTGGTGTGCCTTTATGGTAACATCCACCTCTCTAACGGTGACTAGCTTCCCTCCAAGGAAGTGAACATCGGGATACATCCTCGTCTCCGTGACTTTGGTTATCCCTAACCCTAACTCCTTACTTGTGGTTTACTTTGGTCATTTGACCGTGCATTCACTATATCTTGTTGTCCTCATTATATTGTGGTGGTTCATTATATTGTGATATTGCTCAAGTAAATTTGTGTAACTTACTTGAGTTTGCTTGTATCATTCAATTCCATATATTGTGATACAATTTGTGTAAGCTTGTATTGCTTACTGGTGGTTGTGTGTATTATTCATTTCCATATCTCGTGATATACATTGAGTAAGTTTTTGTGACTTACTTGTGCTTACTCATATCCTTGTTAGTCTCATCTTGTTTATGCTAAGTTGTTGGTGCACTTAGTGAGCCTAGTATATTTAGGATTTGTTCTTGAAAAGTATCCGCTTGGTTTATTTCCTCATTAGGATATAGCCAAATCCATAAAAGATTTTAAAATGCCTATTCACCCCCCCCTCTAGGCGACATCGTGGTCCTTTCAATTGGTATCAGAGCCTGGTCTCTCCTTATTAGGCTTCACCGCCTAGAGATTAACGCTGTCGACTAGTGAACTAGTGCACGATGGCACATTTTGTTTTAATGGCACAAATTACATTATGTGGAGATTATGCGTGCTTTGTCACTTTCGGGCCATGGGTCCAAATGCTTTGCGGATTGTTGTTATAGGGGATTCAAATATAAAGTATGGACAATCTCCATCACTTGAGGATATGCTTCTTGATAGTCAAGTTTTGAGTGCCATTGACCAAGCTATATCCTTCGAAGTTTTTAAGGAAATCTCAACTTGCAAGTCGGCTCATGAGGCTTGGACCAAACTTAAAGATATATATGGTGGGTCCAATCTTGATGAAGACAATATTATTTTTGAGGAGTTAATGGAGGAGTTCTCCACATTTTTAAATCATGAAGAACTCTCTATTGCTTCCACCTCCAATTACTTGGACACTTCAATATCTTCCACTTCACCAACATGTGGCATGCCACAAGGTAATGACATGGTGAGTGAAGAAATATCGTGTGATGATATGCTTGATCTCCCATGTTGCCATGATATAAATGCTTTGGTTTCCTCTAGTTGTCCTATGACTAACCATGTAGAGGAAATCAAGAAAGATGAGGCATGCTTGATTGATGAAGAACCCTCTTATCCAAAAGAATCATCATCAACCCCCTTTGTTCACATGTGCCTAATGGCAAGAGGTAATGACGAGGTATCATCTTCTCTTAGTGATAATGATGATAGTTGTAATGAGGATGATGATGACGACTTGACTCAAAATCTCTATGAGATTGGGAAAACTCTTCATAGAGCTAAAAATAACACTTATAAAATGTTCCAAGATGTTCTTTCTTGCTTTCAAAAACGTAATGACTTATTTCTTAACGAGCAAGCAAAAAGTGAACAACTTGAACATGAACTTGCTAAGGCTCATCAATGTCTTAGTGATTTGAGGTCTTTAAAAGAAGAGATTGAAGTTACTCATTGTAAACTTAAAGAGGATTTTGAGCACCTTGACCTTGGCTACAAGAATGTCAAAGGAGAGCTCACCAAACTTTCTAAGTCTCATGGGGAACTTCAAGCTACTCATGCGGAGTCTCTAGTTTCTACATGCTCATCTCATATTGATAATGATGCTTGTGCTACTAACTCTATCTTGTGTGAAGCATCGATATTAAAAGAAAATGTTGAGCTTAGGACTCAACTTGATTTGCTAACTAGCAATTATGGGAAATTGGAAGAAAGTCATGAAAAGCTCTCGGGCACTCACGAGGATCTTCTAATCTCTCATGATGGGCTAAAGTTAGCTCATGAGGCTATGGTCACCAAGGTAAAATCGTGTGAGTCTCATGTGGATATTATCACACCTTCTACTCGAAATACCTTATTGCCATGTGCTAGTCCTTGCAATTCCTCTCTACATGATATTGATACATCTTGTGATGAATTGCTCACCATGCCTTGTTGCTCTAACAATGAAGCTTCTATTTCCTCTAGTTCTTTTGTTAATACTAACCTTGTAGAGGAAAATAAAGAGCTCAAGGCCCAAGTCACTAGTTTGAAGAAAGACTTGGAAAAATGTTGTGATAATATCTTGAGTGTGCAAAAGGACCCTCAAGACAAAATAGGACTTGATTTCATCTCCAACAAGATGAAGTCCAAGAACAAGAAGAAGGGACAAGATCAAGTCAAGAATCCGGCCAACATTATTTGCTTCAAGTGCAAGAATGTTGGACACCATGTGAGATCTTGTCCATTGAAGAAGAAGGCTTCAAGTGTGAAGCATCAAGGGAAGTGGCCTCAAGTTCAATCTCAAGATAATGAAAGGCCTCTCCCCATGCTTAACCAAGATAATGTTCTCCAAGTTGAGAAACTAAAGAAGAAGAGAAAGGGGAGCACATGTTGCTATATTTGCCATGATAAGGGACACATATCTTCATCATGTCCCAATGGTAATGTGTATAAGCCTCCAATTATCAATGATCATTATTCACTTAGGAAGGATGTTGATGGTAATATGTTTGCCAAGTATGTTGGTGCCCAAAGTGGTTTGAAAGTGGATAAGACCATTTGGGTTGCCAAGCCTATTGTTACTAACTTCTTAGGACCCAACGTGGTTGGGGACCATCGAGCTCAAACTTGATCAATAGGTGTGTGGAGGGCATTGGAGACATGGCTTGTTCATGAAGAAAAATGATTCTCACCATTCATTATGGTTCAAACCAAGTCAAGTGAATTATCATCATATTTGTCATTCCAATGCTCCTCGTGGCGGTAACTTGTATTTGTATTATCTACATTGAAAGTTACTAGCCCCATGCATGTTTAGGTTTTGTACCTAGCATGTGTTTGTATATGTTGTGTCTCCTAATATGCTTGATTTGTGTTTTCTAGCATGTGTAGGTTGCAATGCATGTCATATATTTGTGTGTGTAGTCTCGAGCCTTTATTGCTTCATTAGTTGAATCTTCCTTGGCTTTTTTGAGATATTAATGGATTATCACATTATGGGGGAGTGTTATGCTCTACGCACATCACAAACCTAAAATGTGTATGTATATGGGATACCACCTAGTATTTATAGTGCAAGATTAATTATCTAGTCACTATGTGGTATGTCAAGTTCATTCGAAACTCAAATTCTCATCCATTGATTATCTTTGGCTGGATTTCATATGCCTCTTATGTATAATACATGGATCATCACATTATGGGGGAGTGATATGCTTTGTGCATATCACAATCCTTGTTAATATGAACAATGGAGGGAAGCCACTTAGAATTTATATTTGAGATTATCTTATATCTCCGTGGCATGCAATGCCTTGTTTACGTATGGCATTCTTGTGCGGTTTTGCCCATGGTTATCTTAAAAATCATATTTGGAAAATCGTTTGATTAAAGCTATTCCAGTTGTTGCTTTGCATGATGATCTTTCTAATTGGAATGTTAATAAGTTGCTATCCAAGCATTGTGTTTATTTCTAAAACTCTCATGTTATGCTTGTGTTAGTATAGATGATCATGTACTTATTTGATTTCTGCACCGAATGATAACTCGAAATACCATTTTGTTCGAGTTCATCTAAATGATTTGTATGGAGTTATGGGAGTTTGTTATCTCATTGTTTATAGCGTGCTATATCTACTTGAGCAAGATATTCCTATGAGTATGTATGCAATGCATATCTTATATGCTCATTGGTTTTCCTTGGTTCATATGTTGAGCTTTGTGTGCTATCATATGTTGATTTGTCACTTTGATTCATCTTGGACAACATGAATGACAAGTGATGTTATTCGAAGTATTAACGGTTATGTGTTCATTTGTCCAATTTGTATCTCCCTGGATTTTGGTAGGCTTGTGCATGCATATTTACTATGTGTAAATTTGCATGCCTTGTTTGCTTTATTTGATCCAATATATATATGGTAATTCCATCAAATTCTTAATAGCTAAAATGTGCATGAAATTCAAATTCATATCGATATGCACATACTTATGTGGTTTTACCCCATGTGTTGTAGTTATGCCAACTACTTCAGACCCAATAAGTTTGGGGACCATATTGTACTTAAAATGTTTTAGGTACATTTGAGAAGCATTGGGTGCTTGGCTTATTCATGAAGGTGGTGGCACTACGAGGAAATTAGAGCCAAGCTTGGACATTTTATTGATCTACGACTTCATACCAATGCTATCTCGGTAACAAGTATTTACTTCATGCATATATATAGAAATGGGGGTCAACCTTGTGTAGGTTGCATCATGGCATGAATTTCTTGACTCGTTCCTATGATACTTGTTTCCTTTCTCAAAGCATCCCAACAATGATCTCTTGTTGCTAGTTGTGATGTCTTTGATGGTTGTGTGTTTGGAGTTCATTAATATACAATAAGTTTATATTAAGCCATGTGCTATGCCTTCAAGCAAAGATCTCATTGGTATATTTTATGACTCCCATTTGGATATCTTATTCTTTCCTTTAGTAACTATTTCATGTGTACATCCTTCTTTGTGGAAATCGTCTACCTAGAATCTTATACACATGAGAGAAGTTACATCTCTAGTTGATATCCCTATTCTTTCATGTCCACCATTTCATTCTCTTTTTATATCTTTGGTGGCTCCATGGAAGCATCTGTTGTATGAGTGCGTGTCTTACCTCTTTGCATCTTAGTGCACTCATGTTTGGTGAAGACTATTGTCCTCGTGCTTGTCTTGACAAGCCTATTACTTCCTATCTTCATCATGGGTTGTCACAAGCTTTGATTTTTAAATTTGCATATTAGTGAGCTTGTGAACCCATTTGCTTGATGTGTGTGTGTCCTGCTTAACTTCGTGTGTATGGGAAGGACATGTCTTGCACCTTGTATCTCATTTACTCAAGACTATGTTGATGCTTAATTCTCATCCGTATATTAGTCTTCTCAAGTGCATTGACATGACTCACACACATCGTTTTGGTTGTGCCTATTATTAGGTGGCCTTATTTACATGTTTCTCAACCATATGTTTGTTGCAAATGTGAGGCTTCTTTTCTTATCTATGCTTGCTTGCAATTGCTTTGTGTTCCAGTTGATTTTGGGGGAATGATGATCCTAATTTGTGCACTTGTATCCAAATACAAAATAAAATTCTAAACAGTGCACAAATCATGGGGAGCTTCTCTATTTTCCTTAGAACACTCCTTTGCCCAAATCATACTATTCTTTTATCCTTTTGGCTCATTGGATCTTTTGATTGCTTGCTTCAATTTGTGCTATGGAAATAAGATCAATTTGTGCCATGTGCTCTATGCCATGTGTCTTGCTATTATGGCTAGGCTCAAGTTGTACAATAGTGGATTCACTTCTGTATATCATGTTCTTATCAATTACAACCTTTTTGTGTATGCGAGTTTCTTTGTGGATGCATATCATGCTGACTATTGGCCACTTAGAACCTTTTATACACAAGAAAGTTCTTATTCGGTATCATCTATTCCTTGTCGGCCACTTGGTTTGGTTCATTTTTATTCTTTGGTGGTTTCGGTAAGAGGTTGAAAGTGAGTGCTCGTATGCATTGCATATATCCCTACACACTCATGTGTTCTGGATGTATTTTAGACCCATACTTGACATGATGATCACATTGGATATTCCTATTATATCTTGTCCAAAATATGTTCTTTGGATCTTTTGAATTTTTTCCTCCCATGTCTAATCTTAATTTCATATCATAGTATCTTGTTGCATTCTAGATCCTAAATATGGTGTGAGCTCCTCAAATTTTTCATCATTGAATATGTGCATTTGATTTCACTCACATTTTTGTGATATGTACACACTAAGGAGGAACTCATACTATATTGATCTTCTAGATTTTTTTGTCCATTTTGGCATTTGTTGCCAATGGGGGAGAAGTTTATAGGGTTTAAGATAAGTAATTTTGTAGTGATTGTGTTCATATATTCATGCATATCTACCCTAGTTATATGTGCTTGTTACATGAATGAGTGTATAGAGAAAGCTTCACCAAGTTTATATCAACCAATATATGCATATGAAATTCGAAGTTCATTCACACATGCATATATTGTGGGGGAGATTGCTTTATATATTGTGGTCTATTAACATCTAAAATTCATTATACAAACCCTCTTGTTGAGATTGTCATCAATTGCCAAAATGGGGGAGATTGAAAGTACATATAGTCCCCATGCATGGTTTTGGTAATTAAACGACAATCCTAATGGACTAATGTTTGCATTGAGATATACATTTGAAGGAAAGTTCCATTTGCAATGCATGAAGAATATTGAATGAATTGATGGATGTAATCCATCAACATAAATATATGCATTGCGACTTGATAATGAATGACAATTCCTATGAAGAAACTATGGCATCAAGTTATATAGGAAGGTTTGGTCCATGGGTGATGCAAGAAGGAGATTGAATGGATTCGGAATGAATGCCATAGACATATAGTTGTGCATCAAGATTAATCATGGAGCAAAGATAAATGTTTACCAAGATGAAGATCGAAGATTGTCAACACACAAGCGCCAATCATGTGCCACATGAGGTCTTGTGGTACGGTTAGAATTTGTCAATTGCGCTTTGTGTACTAACCCATTCTATGTGTTTTCTATGTCTGTGTGGGCTAGGTGATTCTCATGGACATACATAAAGAGAAAGATTTCAAGTGCCCATGAGAGGATGACATCAAGTGATGATGATCATGGTTTACAAGGGCAAGTTCAAGATAGGCAGTCTGGAGAATTACATGCTTGAAGCTTGCAGATGATCATGTGATGGACATGTGAAGATGAATGCAAAGCAAAGCTTCCCACATTATGTATGAGGGAGCTACTTGAAGACTTCACCAATGTCTTGCCTTCAGCTTGAGCCAAGAAGAAACATCAACATCAAGCTCGAGTGAAAGGCTCGAGTCAAAGGTATTAGTTCCTTTGACGTTAGTGTTGTGGAATGATGACCACCGAAGAAACACATACACTCAAGAATGGATTCTCGATAGCTATGTAGTATAGCTCTTTTATGATTCTTGAGTTATAGGGATCCCACACTATTAAGAGGGGATCAAAGGGGTTCATGATGGATTTGCTCAAGTCAACATCTTCTCTACACAATTCCACTCCTATCCTATATACCAAAGAAAATCAAAGCCAAATAGGTTTCCCAAATCTAGGATCACACCTTTGCATATTTGTCATCCTCCATTTTGGTTGATCTTGGATGGTTCTCTATGTGAGGACCTGGGGTTTTTCCATAGCTTCAAAACGAGCCCAAGATCATCGAAATCGGAGTTCGTATGAAAAAGTTATGCATGTTTTACTTTCGGTATGCTGGTTGTTTTCTTGGGGGACGGAAGTTTCGGGCAGCTCGGAAGTTTCGGGCAAGTTCCGGGGAAAGTTCCGGGTTAACCAGAGAGTTTGCACATATCTGGTCCAAAGGGAGCCCAGAAGTTCCGGGCCTCCCGGAAGTTCCGGGGGGCAGAAGTTTCGGGCAGATTCCGGGCCAAGTTCCGGGCTAACCAGAAAGTTTGCACATATGTGTCCAATAGCTGCCCCGGAAGTTCCGGGCCTGCCCAAAAGTTCCGGGCTGCATTTTTCTGTGCGTAATGGGCAGATTAGGTGGGGCACTATATAAGGCACCCTTCTTCCCCATCGAGGTAGAGCTTTTTGGATCTGAGATTTCCCCATTCTTTTGAGCTCTATCCTCCTCCCCCAAGCCTCAAAACTCCAATCCATTTGGGGGAAAACTATCCCATGGATCTAGGGTTCATTTGTTGACCTCCTCCATTGTTCCTCTCCTCTCCCATCCCTCCATATCATTAGTTGCTTTTGGTGGGATTTGAGAGAGAGGGATTTGAGCCTTCTCGTGCTAGACCCCGAAGAGATTTGTGAGAGTTCTTGAGAGAGATTTCATCCAAGCATACACCAACTCCTCCTCTCTCTTTTGACCAAAGCAATTTGTGATTTGATAAAGTCTTGAGCATTTCCCCCTTTATCTTGTTACTCTTGGAGGTTGGAGACTCCTAGGCGGTAGGAGTGCTTCGGTGAGGAATCAACTTGTGATTTGTCCCTCGGAAAGTTTGTGAAGATTTGGAGGCCGCCTCAAGGTCTACCACTAGTGGTTGGGAATCACCTTCGTGGTGATATCTCAAGGAGAATAGGGTGAGCCTTCGTGGCATTGGTGTGCCTTCGTGGTAACATCCACCTCTCTAACGGTGACTAGCTTCCCTCCAAGGAAGTGAACATCGGGATACATCCTCGTCTCCGTGACTTTGGTTATCCCTAACCCTAACTCCTTACTTGTGGTTTACTTTGGTCATTTGACCGTGCATTCACTATATCTTGTTGTCCTCATTATATTGTGGTGGTTCATTATATTATGATATTGCTCAAGTAAATTTGTGTAACTTACTTGAGTTTGCTTGTATCATTCAATTCCATATATTGTGATACAATTTGTGTAAGCTTGTATTGCTTATTGGTGGTTGTGTGTATTATTAATTTCCATATCTCGTGATATACATTGAGTAAGTTTTTGTGACTTACTTGTGCTTACTCATATCCTCGTTAGTCTCATCTTGTTTATGCTAAGTTGTTGGTGCACTTAGTGAGCCTAGTATATTTAGGATTTGTTCTTGAAAAGTATCCGCTTAGTTTATTTCTGCATTAGGATATAGCCAAATCCATAAAAGATTTTAAAACGCCTATTCACCCCCCCCCCTCTAGGTGATATTGTGGTCCTTTCACCATTCACATTGGGTGTATGACCATAGAAGTTTTTATTCATGTAAACAGAACAACAATTATTCTCTGACTTAAATGAATAGTCATATTGCAATAAACATGATCTAATCATATTTATGCTCAACGCAAACACCAAATAACATTTATTTAGGTTCAATATTTACCCCGAAGGTAGAGGGAGTGTGTGATGGTGATCATATCAACCTTGGAATCATTTCCAACACACATCGTCACCTCGCTGTTAACTAGTCTTTGTTCATTTTGCAGCTCCTGTTTCGAGTTACTAATCTTAGCAACTGAACCGGTATCAAATACGCAGGGCTACTATGAACACTAGTAAAGTACACATCAATAAGATGTATATCAAATATACCTTTGTTCACTTTGCCATCCTTCTTATCCACCAAGTATTTGCGGCAGTTCCATTTCAAGTGACCATTTCCTTTGCAGTAGAAGCACTCAATTTCAAGCTTGGGTCCAGCTTTGGGCTTCTTCCCAAGATTGGCAACTTGCTTGCCATTCTTCTTGAAGTTCCCTCTCTTTCCCTTGCCCCTTTTCTTAAAACTAGTGGTCATGTTAACCATCAATACTTGATGCTCTTTCTTGATTTCTACCATCGCCGATTTCAGCATCGCGAAGAGCTCGGGAATCATTTTCGTCATCCCTTGCATATTATAGTTCATCACAAAGTTCTAGTAGCTTGGTGATAGTGACTACAGAACTCTATCAATAATTATCTTATCTGGAAGATTAACTCCCACTTGATTCAAGCAATCATAGTACCTAGATATTCTAAGCACATGCTCACTAGCTGAGCTATTCTCCTCCATCTTGTAGGAAAAATACTTGTTAGAGGTCTCATACCTCTCGACATGGGCATGAGTCTGAAATACCAATTTCATCTCTTAGAACATATCGTATGCTCCGTGGAGTTAAAAACATTTTTGAAGTCCCGGTCTAAGCCGTAAAGAATGGCGCACTAAACTATTAAGTAGTCATCATATCGAGCTTGTCAAAGGTTCATAACATTTGCATCAACTCTTGCAATAGGTCTGTCACCTAGCGGTGCATCAAGGACATAATTCTTCTGTGAAGCAATGAGGATAATCCTCATATCACGGACCCAGTCCGCATCATTGCTACTATCATCTAGCAACTTAGTTTTCTCTAGGAACATATCAAAAAAATATAGGAGCTATATCGCGAGCTATTGATCTACAACACAAATAGGCAAAAACTATAAGACTAAGTTCATGATAAATTAAGTTCAATTAATCAAATTACTTAAGAATTCCCACTTAAATAGACATCCCTCAAGTCATCTAAGTGATACATGATCCAAATCAACTAACCTGTAACACCCCAAAAATTTAACCAGGTTTTAGTTATTAAAATTTTGCCAAGAGTTTAAAATTTTTGCATGCAAGTATATCTCTTTTGATTTCAAAACTTTTCGTTTAATATTAAGAAATTTTTCCCAAGTGGATCCTTCCAAAATATATTGGACTTATTTTCCCTCTCATTTAAAAAACATCTCTCAATCAGGAGATTTATTTATAAAATTATTTCACCCTGAGCTTTATTCATTAAATGACTTGTTTTAAAATTTGGAGCTCTTTTTTGAACTACAACCATTTGATATATTTAACTAAAAATTTCACCAAGGTTTGGAGATATCATGTGATGTCTCTAAATCACTTTTGTGCAATAATATATTTCATTCATTGGATATTTTGAGTTCTACACCAAGTTTTCAAATCTGGTCCAGTGGGCAATTTTACACTACAACCTATTTAAATATTTCTTTAAAACTTCTACCAAAATTAGGGGAGGTCAGTAGGAGCCTATTATTCCACTTTGTGCAAAAACCTATTTATGTTCTTTGAAAAAATTGAGTGAATCATCCTCTTTTTCATTCTGGTCCAGCCTTGTGATTTCTACTGCAACCCTATTTAATTTTGCTCCAAAGATCTTGTGTTTTCTCCTACTTGTAGACAGCCCTACCAAACCCCTAAATCCAGGAGCATGCACCCATTGGATTAATTTTGGTTCATGAAATAATGTCATTTATTTCCTGTCCAGAATTGTAGTTTTGCAAAACTTGCACTAACAAGTTTGTGCTTTTCACAAACTAACCTCACCACTCTCTCTTGCATCTAAGGAGACACTGATCTGGAGTTTTTGACCACTCCAAGACTTGCCTAAGTGCCTGTGGCATTTTGTCAAACACCTAGAGTGCATGGTCAGATTTGGCATGGATTTTAGTTAGCAGTGTGAACCTGATCCTCTGACCCCTTAAGCTTGTCCATTGATCTCCTTGCAACCCATAGCCTAGACCTGCTAACTCCCAGCTCCAACCAAGCGCTCTGGAGTGCCATGGCCACTTCGCCGAGCATCTGGTGTGTGTGCGCTGGGCGCGCCCAGAGCGCGCAAATTGCAGCCGCGCACACGAGCCGCCGCGTCGTGCCCCTGTCTTGGCCCACACTGCAGAACCTCGCCACGCACTCCCCGCCTCGCCACAACACGACAGCCCACCCTGGCGCCCTACAGCGCCACCGCCAGAGCACTTTTGGAGGCACGCCGGCATTCAACGACAGCCCTGCGCCGTTCAGCGCCGCCCAAGCCACCCCGGCTCGCCACCTGGCCCCTTGAACAGCTCAAGCTCATCCACAAGGGTGTCGCCTAGCTCTCGTCGCCGCCACGTTCCCCTGCAGCTACAGAACGGCGGTTCGCCGGCCGCCTTATCCACCGCCGCGGAATCGACCTCGTCGCGCTATAAAAGGGACCCCGAGCCCCTCTGAGCATGCACGCAACCTCAAGCTACCCCCATGGAACCCCCATAGCCCGCAATCGTCAGGGAAACGCCGCCTTCTTCATCTCCGGCAACTCCTGCCGCCGCCAATGTCTCGTTCACTCCGGCGCCACCAGGGCTTCCCCCTCCCCGTTCTCTTCACCAAGAACCCCTCCTTCCATCCAGGAAACCAACCCCCTACTTGATTTTGATCGGGAGCCATCGCCGCCACAAAACCACTTCGCCACCAAAGCCTCCTCCGCCGCGAAGCTCGCCGCCGGCAGCTCCCTCCGCCCCCACCTACCTGACGACCACCGGGATGACCGCCCTGGAGTGGCGGATCCATCCCCGCCCTTGGGGCCCCGCGAGGAGCCGCCAGTCGCCGGCGACGATCGCCGGAGCTCCGCCTCCGCTCGGGACAGAGGAAGGAGAGGGAGAAAGACTAGCCAAACCTGACTAGTGGGCCACCTAGGACCCACTGTCAGTGACCCCCGCTCGGTCCACGCGGAGTAAGTGGAAGCATAAAACTTGCGAGTACATAACCCCTTCTTAGAAAGCGTATTCGTGGCTGAAACGTTTTCTTTTGTTTTATTTTGAAAAAACAGAATTTGACCAAAACTTTGACTGACTATATCTTTTTAAATATAACTCCAAATGAAATGATTCTTTTTCCTACCTCTCTCAAATTTCACCTAGTTTATTTTAAGATTTATTTAAAAAAATAGAACAACTTTTGGTGCTGCTTTTATTTTGTGTGTTAATTCTTTTATATTGCTAAAATAGGATTTTTGAAGAGAGGAGAAATGTTTCAAGTTTTGGAGTGCACCCTGCCTTTCCACACATTGAAGGCAAGCATTCTGAATCCCGGCATAATATTTTGGTGTGATCGTTGATACATTTATAACACCATCGCATTTCGAAGGACTTGTTATTTCATGTAGTATGATCATATGCATGAGTGCATGTTATTGATTTCCATGCTGTTGGAAATGGACACACTTGTGATGATAATCACCCTCATGTGCCTTGCATGCATACCGGCAGGAACCCGGGAAAACCTCTGCCTTGGGTAGGCATGAGTTTGTCGCCGGTCTCCGTCGGGACGGTTATGTCTGGTATGGCATGGCAAGGTGATATGAGCGGTGACTCTGTTGGTTGAAATATATTCGTCATGCTAATCATGCAGGGAATACTTAAACCTCCTGAGTCGACCGTAGATCGAGTCTTGTGCCAGTAACCCCCATACTTGTTTCGTACTACCACTCGTCTCTACAGCAAGTAGAGTACGGTTCAGTAAGTTGTCAACCTCTTTCTAGCACACACCGTACAGAGAGGCCATGGTGGAAGATACCGGTTGTAGCTGGTAGGCAGGCCACCTGGTCCGGGGGCATGGGTGTTTCCGGTTGGGACCGAGAGGGGAGGCCACCCCTTAGAGCGCGCGATATAAATTTGATCCCATGCTACGCGAGGTTGTAGCCTCCCCACTTAGAGTTTGCTTAACAGGTGTCGTGGGTGATTCCAGACACGTGTGAGATAAGCTGGTGTGTGCAAGTTAGGTGTGTTTTCAACAAAAAGACCGTAGACGGAATTAGTCCCGATGGACTAAAGAAATCCGTTACTCGTGGGTAAAGAGTACACCCTCTGCAGAGAATAAACCTATTCGAATAGCCGTGTCCATGGTTAAGGATTACAGTCTGGGATGGGTCAAGTGTCGGTCTTAGTGTCGGTCTTCGGAGGTGAAACTGTTAACCAGAACTGGAATTACTACTTGTGACTTGTGATAATTATGATTATTATTATTGTTGACTAACCCGTGATATTATTGTTATTATCGAGTATCTCTGGGATGGTTCTACCTCCGGGATATTCACTATGATTGTTTCTTTTAAAGCCCTTTATGTGGTGTCGCTCAGACGCCCGACTGTGGCATTTCTTTTAAAGCCCTTTATGTGGTGTCGCTCAGACGCCCGACTGTGGCATTTCTTTTAAAGCCCTTTATGTGGTGTCGCTCAGACGCCCGACTGTGGCATTTCTTTTCAAAGCCCTTTATGTGGTGTCGCTCAGACGCCCGACTGTGGCATTTCTTTTAAAGCCCTTTATGTGGTGTCGCTCAGACGCCCGACTGTGGCATTTCTTTTAAAGCCCTTTATGTGGTGTCGCTCAGACGCCCGACTGTGGCATTTCTTTTAAAGCCCTTTATGTGGTGTCGCTCAGACGCCCGACTGTGGCATTTCTTTTAAAGCCCTTTATGTGGTGTCGCTCAGACGCCCGACTGTGGCATTTCTTTTAAAGCCCTTTATGTGGTGTCGCTAAGACGCCCGACTGTGGCATTTGCTTGTTATTTATTTCATAAATTTTAATACTACTATGTTATTGCATTTTTATAAATAACTGCCTGCACGCATCAGAGATTTATTTATCTTTTGTGACTGACGTCATGAGCATAAAATATTTTCAGCACATCATTGTTATATTATACCTGTGTTCATAATGTTTGCGAGTACATTCAAAGTACTCACTGGCTTGTCCCTGGCTATTGTCTTGGCCAGATTTTCTTGCACGAAGAGGAGCGACGCGATGACAGCCCCGGAACCTAAGTAATGGAGATAGCAGCCTCGCGAAGATAGGAGTTAACCTGGTCAGCTGTTCCCGTGGGAAATGGAGTCCCATAGACACTGATGTTTCACAACCCGCTTCCGCCATCAACCACTAGAAACCATTTGTTGTACTCACAGGCCAGAATGGCCTTGTACTACATATTTTGTTTTCTGCTTGGAATTTCTGTATCAAGTTGGAGCCTCATCAGCTAACAGTAATCCTGGGGCTGATGAGCACGACGGTCTTTTCTGGAAATTTATTACCCGGAAAACCGGTCGTGACAGACTTGGTATCAGAGCCAGGCTGACCATTGGCTAATCCTATCTTAGCCAGGTCGAAAAACTTAGGCAAACCAACCCACTAGACCTTAGCCAAACCCCAGCCAAGCTTCTCGTGCAAGATAGCCACACAGTAATCCCGACACTTTTGGCAGTCGGTGCCCAACCTATCAGCCTAGCCTGTCGATCGCACACCAGTGACCAGCACCCAAGGCGCCTCATTCGCAAGCGTGCGGAAGAAGACTCCATCCCCTTTTCCTATAAAAAGGGCACGCTAGTCTCAACCCAGCACAGCACAGCCGCTACCCCAAACCGAGCCACAATGCCTGGACCCATAGTGCACAACGAGACCACAGCAACCAACCTTGGAGGTTTTGTGACCATCCTCGCAAACCTCACCCGTCGTGCCTATGCGTTAGAGGAGCCACCAGAATATGTTGTGTACCAAGGACCCATGAGCAGTGAGGACCGCCAATTCTGGGCCACTGTGCACATCTACGGTAGGGGTATAGTACCCGAACGCCCCTACAGGTTCACCGGAAGAACAACTTCCTTTGAGCCACAAGCCATACAACTAGCTGCTCGAGAGGCTATAGTTCATCTTAGGCACTTGTCGCCCAGAGTTAACTGTCGCTCGTTCCACTACTACCCCAGACGTGAAGGGTATGGTAGACCACCCCAAGTTGCCAACGGAGATCACGAGACAGATCCTGCATTGTTGCACCTGGTGCGCTTTGTAAGTGCACTAGAGGAACTGTGCGATCAAATCACTATTGATTTAATTGCAGCTCATGGAGAGCTGGTTCGTCGAGCCCCGGCGAGAGAAGAAAACGAGCCCAACGCCGACAACCCAGTCGTGCTGTTTGGACAACCGATCGAGACCCCGAGATCAGCTCCAGCCATTAGCCGAGATGCTTTGATGACCCCAGAAGTGCTTCGTCGCCTTTTGGGAGCACACTCCAATGGGGTGTGGCCAACAATCCCCGTGATGGTCATCATCACTACCCCGACCCTACAGTTCCTCCGCCATCTCCGACTAATCCCGGCAGTGAGACACGTGGAGAAGCCTCGACATCCACCAGGCACGCCCGTTTAGACATAAACGAGGTAGACTAAGCCGTACGAGTAGTACCGAGTCTCAGTGTATCCTAACTTTGTAATCATGCGACCGTGTATATTAACGCAGCCTGTCGTTGTGCCTCTGCTTTAATCGTAGCCTTGCGTATTTTCTTTGTCAGCACATAGTTGCACATTTTTCGGGCACAACTACCAAAACCAACCCGACGACAACCACAGTAACACGTCTCTTTATGAGATATGTGTATCTCTGACACTGACCTGACCTTTGGAGCTAAGCTGGCAAATTTATTACCTTTCACCACGGTAAAACGAATCCGGCTCCATTGCTATATAAAGGCCACCTTGTGACCTTACCCAGCAACCCTCACCTTGTGCACCACACTCACAACTTTTTCCTGTCATGCCGAGCCCCAGCATTCATCTGAGAACCCCAGATGCAACCCCAGGTAGCTTTGTCAAAATATTGTGGGATTTTACCCGCAGTACCATGGGTTCTACCCAGCCACCCCAGTACGAGCTGTTCAAATCTAGAATCACCCCATCCACCTCGGAATATTGGGCAGCAGTACACATTCCTCCTGTAGACCCCAACCAAGATCCAACAGAAGTTTCCTTCGTGGGGAAATCTATGCCAACCCCACACCTGGCCATAGAAGCTGCTGCGAAAGAAGCGATTGCTCGTCTTCGATCCGCAGTACCCTATGCCCGCGAACGAGGATATTATTACTTTCCGAGCCGTGCAGCACCCGGAGAAGTAACGTCTTTTCCCGGTGGGCGTATTGAGAGAGACCCAGTTCTGGCCAACCTTATCCAGTACATCATCGCTCAAGAGCATTTGAACCAACGAGTGATGGATTATCTCCAGGATCTCACTGATCTGAATCCTCAGATTGCCATCGGCAGACCACTGAGGCCCGACCCGGAGAGACGCATACATCGACTGGTCAATCCACTTCCTCCGATAGAAGAGGAGTGTATCCCTTTACCAGAGACATTTTATCAGGACCCCACCCAGTTACCGTTTTCATTTTAGACGTCACTACTGTATTTGTTTTTGCAGCATTTATATTTGCGTGTATCTTATGCATGGTACCCCAAATTTGTGCGACGAGTCGAGTATTTAGTTTCTACTGGTATGAGTAATTTTTCTTCGTGATTAACTTGTGTAACCGCGAAAGATCCTAGTATGAGTTTTCTTTTTACTGAATTGTTGCATCATTTATCCCCTCACTACGTGGATTATTATTATTTTTATTCACGCAGCACCACGGCAGCAGTCTCACAACCGCTCGAACGCATATGGAACTTTTGTTTTTCACAACGGCTCTTAGCAAATCTCGAGGACGAGATTTTTCTTAAGGGGGGTAGTATTGTAACACCCCAAAAATTTAACCAGGTTTTAGTTATTAAAATTTTGCCAAGAGTTTAAAATTTTTGCATGCAAGTATATCTCTTTTGATTTCAAAACTTTTCGTTTAATCTTAAGAAATTTTTCCCAAGTGGATCCTTCCAAAATATATTGGACTTATTTTCCCTCTCATTTAAAAAAACATCTCTCAATCAGGAGATTTATTTATAAAATTATTTCACCCTGAGCTTTATTCATTAAATGACTTGTTTTAAAATTTGGAGCTCTTTTTTGAACTACAACCATTTGATATATTTAACTAAAAATTTCACCAAGGTTTGGAGATATCATGTGATGTCTCTAAATCACTTTTGTGCAATAATATATTTCATTCATTGGATATTTTGAGATCTACACCAAGTTTTCAAATCTGGTCCAGTGGGCAATTTTACACTACAACCTATTTAAATATTTCTTTAAAACTTCTACCAAAATTAGGGGAGGTCAGTAGGAGCCTATTATTCCACTTTGTGCAAAAACCTATTTATGTTCTTTGAAAAAATTGAGTGAATCATCCTCTTTTTCATTCTGGTCCAGCCTTGTGATTTCTACTGCAATCCTATTTAATTTTGCTCCAAAGATCTTGTGTTTTCTCCTACTTGTAGACAGCCCTACCAAACCCCTAAATCCAGGAGCATGCACCCATTGGATTAATTTTGGTTCATGAAATAATGTCATTTATTTCCTGTCCAGAATTGTAGTTTTGCAAAACTTGCACTAACAAGTTTGTGCTTTTCACAAACTAACCTCACCACTCTCTCTTGCATCTAAGGAGACACTGATCTGGAGTTTTTGACCACTCCAAGACTTGCCTAAGTGCCTGTGGCATTTTGTCAAACACCTGGAGTGCATGGTCAGATTTGGCATGGATTTTAGTTAGCAGTGTGAACCTGATCCTCTGACCCCTTAAGCTTGTCCATTGATCTCCTTGCAAGCCATAGCCTAGACCTGCTAACTCCCAGCTCCAACCAAGCGCTCTGGAGTGCCATGGCATTTCGCCGAGCATCTGGTGTGCGTGCGCTGGGCGCGCCCAGAGCGCGCAAATTGCAGCTGCGCACACAAGCCGCCGCGTCGCGCCCCTGTCTTGGCCCACACTGCAGAACCTCGCCACGCACTCCCCGCCTCGCCACAACACGACAGCCCGCCCTGGCGCCCTACAGCGCCACCGCCAGAGCACTTTTGGCGGCACGCCGGCGTCGGCCGACAGCCCTGCGCCGTTCAGCGCCGCCCAAGCCACCCCGGCTCGCCACTTGGCCCCTTGAACAGCTCAAGCTCATCCACAAGGGTGTCGCCTAGCTCTCGTCGCCGCCACGTTCCCCTGCAGCTACAGAACGGCGGTTCACCGGCCGCCTTATCCACCGCCGCGGAACCGACCTCGTCGCGCTATAAAAGGGACCTCGAGCCCCTCTGAGCACGCACGCAACCTCAAGCTACCCCCATGGAACCCCCATAGCCCGCAATCGTCAGGGAAACGCCGCCTTCTTTATCTCTGGCAACTCCTGCCGCCGCCACTGTCTCGTTCACTCCGGCGCCACCAGGGCTTCCCCCTCCCCGTTCTCTTCACCAAGAACCCCTCCTTCCATCCAGGAAACCAACCCCCTACTTGATTTTGATCGGGAGCCATCGCCGCCACAAAACCACTTCGCCACCAAAGCCTCCTCCGCCGCGAAGCTCGCCGCCGGCAGCTCCCTCCGCCCCCACCTACCTGACGACCACCGGGATGACCGCCCTGGAGTGGCGGATCCATCCCCGCCCTTGGGGCCCCGCGAGGAGCCACCAGTCGCCGGCGACGATCGCCGGAGCTCCGCCTCCGCTCGGGACAGAGGAAGGAGAGGGAGAAAGACTAGCCAAACCTGACTAGTGGGCCACCTAGGACCCACTGTCAGTGACCCCCGCTTGGTCCACGCGGAGTAAGTGGAAGCATAAAACTCGCGAGTACGTAACCCCTTCTTAGAAAGCATATTCGTGGCTGAAATGTTTTCTTTTGTTTTATTTAAAAAAAACAGAATTTGACCAAAACTTTGACTGACTATATCTTTTTAAATATAACTCCAAATGAAATGATTCTTTTTCCTACCTCTCTCAAATTTCACCTAGTTTATTTTAAGATTTATTTAAAAAAATTAGAACAACTTTTGGTGCTGTTTTTATTTTGTGTGTTAATTCTTTTATATTGCTAAAATAGGATTTTTGAAGAGAGGAGAAATGTTTCAAGTTTTGGAGTGCACCCTGCCTTTCCACACATTGAAGGCAAGCATTCTGAATCCCGGCATAATATTTGGGTGTGATCGTTGATACATTTATAACACCACCGCATTTCGAAGGACTTGTTATTTCATGTTGTATGATCATATGCATGAGTGCATATTAGTCATTTCCATGCTGTTGGAAATGAACACACTTGTGATGATAATCACCCTCATGTGCCTTGCATGCATACCAGCAGGAACCCGGGAAAACCTCTGCCTTGGGTAGGCATGAGTTTGTCGCCGGTCTCCGTCGGGACGGTTATGTCTGGTATGGCATGGTAAGGTGATATGAGCGGTGACTCTGTTGGATGAAATATATTCGTTATACTAATCATGCAGGGAATACTTAAACCTCCTGAGTCGACCGTAGATCGAGTCTTGTTCCAGTAACCCCCATACTTGTTTCGTACTACCACTCGTCTCTACAGCAAGTAGAGTACGGTTCAGTAAGTTGTCAACCTCTTTCTAGCACACACCGTACAGAGAGGCCATGGTGGAAGATACCGGTTGTAGCTGGTAGGCAGGCCACCTGATCCGGGGGCATGGGTGTTTCCGGTTGGGACCGAGAGGGGAGGCCACCCCTTAGAGCGCGTGATATAAATTTGATCCCATGCTACGCGAGGTTGTAGCCTCCCCACTTAGAGTTTGCTTGACAGGTGTCGTGGGTGATTCCAGACACGTGTGAGTTAAGCTGGTGTGTGCAAGTTAGGTGTGTTTTCAACAAAAAGACCGTAGACGGAATTAGTCCCGATGGACTAAAGAAATCTGTTACTCGTGGGTAAAGAGTACACCCTCTGCAGACAATAAACCTATTCGAATAGCCGTGTCCATGGTTAAGGATTACAGTCTGGGATGGGTCAGGTGTCGGTCTTAGTGTCGGTCTTCGGAGGTGAAACTGTTAACCAGAATTGGAATTACTACTTGTGACTTGTGATAACTATGATTATTATTATTGTTGACTAACCCGTGATATTATTGTTATTATCGAGTATCTCTGGGATGGTTCTACCTCCGGGATATTCACTATGATTGTTTCTTTTAGAGCCCTTTATGTGGTGTCGCTCAGATGCTCGACTGTGGCATTTCTTTTAAAGCCCTTTATGTGGTGTCGCTCAGACGCCCGACTGTGGCATTTCTTTTAAAGCCCTTTATGTGGTGTCGCTCAGACGCCCGACTGTGGCATTTCTTTTAAAGCCCTTTATGTGGTGTCGCTCAGACGCCCGACTGTGGCATTTCTTTTAAAGCCCTTTATGTGGTGCCGCTTAGACGCCCGACTGTGGCATTTCTTTTAAAGCCCTTTATGTGGTGTCGCTAAGACGCCCGACGGTGGCATTGCTTCTTATTTATTTCATAAATTTTAATACTACTATGTTATTGCATTTTTATAAATAACCGCCTGCACGCATCAGAATTTTATTTACTATTTTTGACTGACGTCATGAGCATAAAATATTTTCAGCACATCATTGTTATATTATACCTGTGTTCATAATGTTTGCGAGTACATTCAAAGTACTCACTGGCTTGTCCATGGCTATTGTCTTGGCCAGATTTTCTTGCACGAAGAGGAGCGATGCGATGACAGCCCCGGAACCTAAGTAATGGAGATAGGAGCCTCGTGAAGATAGGAGTTAACCTGGTCAGCTGTTCCCGTGGGAAATGGAGTCCCATAGACACTGATCTTTCACAACCCGCTTCCGCCATCAACCACTAGAAACCATTTGTTGTAATCACAGGCCAGAATGGCCTTGTACTACATATTTTGTTTTCTGCTTGGAATTTATGTATCAAGTTGGAGCCTCATCAGCTAACAGTAATCCTGGGGCTGATGAGCACGACGGTCTTTTCTGGAAATTTATTACCCGGAAAACCGGTCGTGACATAACCCATGTCCGATCATCACGTGAGATGGGGTAGTCATCAATGGTTAACATCTCTATGTTGACCATATCTACTATATGATTCACGTTCGACCTTTCGGTCTCCAGTGTTCCGAGGCCATGTCTATACATGCTAGGCTCGTCAAGTTTAACCCAAGTATTTCGCATGTGATAAACTGTCTTGCACCCGTTGTATGTGAACGTAGAGTCTATCACATCCGTGAAGGAAATATGCCCTCAAGGCAATAATAGTTGTTATTTTATATTTCCTTATATCATGATAAATGTTTATTATTCATGCTAGAGTTGTATTAACCGAAACTTGATACATGTGTGGATACATAGACAAAACACTGTGTCCCTAGTGAGCCTCTACTAGACTAGCTCGTTAATCAAAGATGGTTAAGTTTCCTAACTGATACATCTCCAACGTATCTACTTTTCCTAACACTTCTCCTCTTGTTTTGGACTCTAATTTGCATGATTCGAATGAAACTAACCCCGGACTGACGCTGTTTTCAGCAGAACTACCGTGGTGGTGTTTTTGTGCAGAAATAAAAGTTCTTGGAATGGAACGAAACTTTGCGAGGAATTTTTATACAATAAACAATAATTTATGGAGCCAAGAACCACCGGAGGGGGCACCTGGGTGGAACAACCCACCAGGGCGCGCCCCCCTCCTAGCGTGCCTAGGTGGGTTGTCCCCACCTGGTGGCCCCGTGATACGTCCATTTTGCATCATGCTTTTATATCGATATTTATTGCATCATGGGTTGTTATTACACATTATGTCACAATACTTATGCCTATTCTCTCTCTATTTTTACAAGGTTTACATAAAGATGGAGAATGCCGGCAGCTGGAATTCTGGGCTGGAAAAGGAGCAAATATTAGAGACCTATTCTGCACAGCTCCAAAAGTCCTGAAACTTCACGGAAGTCATTTTCAGATTATATAAAAAATACTGAGCGCAAGAAGTTCACCAGGGGGTCCACACCCTGCCCACGAGGGTGGGGGCGTGCCCTAATCCCCTGGGCGCGCCCCCTACCTTGTGGGCCCCCTGGTGGCCCTCCAATGCCCATCTTCTACTATATAGAGTCTTTCGATGAGAAAAAAATCATAAGCCATCTTTCCGGACGAGACTCCGCCGCCACGAGGCGGAACCTTGGCGGAACCAATCTAGGGCTCTGGCGGAGCTGTTCTGTCGGGGAAACTTCCCTCCGGGAGGGGGAAATCATCGCCATCGTCATCGCCAACAATCCTCTCATCGGGAGGGGGTCAATATCCATAAACATCTTCACCAGCACCATCTCCTCTCAAACCCTAGTTCATCTCTAGTATCCAATTCTTGTCTCCAAGTCTGGGATTGGTACCCGTTGGTTGCTAGTAGTGTTAATTACTCCTTGTAGTTGATGCTAGTTAGTTTATTTGGTGGAAGATCATATGTTTAGATCCTATATGCATATTAATACCCCTCTGATTACGAACATGAATATGCTTTGTGAGTAGTTACGTTTGTTCCCGAGGACATGGGAGAAGTCTTGCTATTACTAGTCATGTGAATTTGGTATTCGTTCGATATTTTGATGAGATGTATGTTGTCTCTCCTCTAGCGGTGTTATGTGAACGTCGACTACATGACACTTCACCATTATTTGGGCCTAGAGGAAGGCATTGGGAAGTAATAAGTAGATGATGGGTTGCTAGAGTGACAGAAGCTTAAACCCTAGTTTATGCGTAGCTTTGTAAGGGGCTGATTTGGATCCACATGTTTCATGCTATGGTTAGGTTTACCTTAATACTTTTGTTGTAGTTGCGTATGCTTGCAATAGAGGTTAATCATAAGTGGGATGCTTTTCCAAGTAAGGACAGCACCCAAGCACCGGTCCACCCACATACCAAATTATCAAAGTACCGAACACGAATCATATGAATGTGATGAAACCTAGCTTGGCGATATTCCCATGTGTCCTCGGGAGCGCTTTTCTCTATATAAGAGTTTGTCCAGGCTTGTCCTTTGCTACAAAAAGGATTGGGCCACCTTGCTGCACTTTATTTACTTTTGTTACTTGTTGCTCGTTACCAATTATCTTATCACAAAACTATCTGTTACCTATAATTTCAGTGCTTGCAGAGAATACCTTGCTGAAAACCGCTTATCATTTCCTTCTGCTCCTCGTTGGGTTCGACACTCTTACTTATCAAAAGGACTACGATAGATCCCCTATACTTGTGGGTCATCAAGACTCTTTTCTGGCGCCGTTGCCGGGGAGTGAAGCGCCGTTGGTAGGTGGAATTTGGTAAGGAAAAATTTATATAGTGTGCTGAAATTTACTGTCACTTGTTACTATGGAAAGTAATCCTCTGAGGGGCTTGTTTGGGGTATCTTCACCCCAACTAGTAGAGCAAAGAGTTGCTCCTCAACCTGCTGAACCTACTGAAAATGAAATGTCTGCATTGAAATTCCTTCGGGTATGTTAGAAAAACTGCTAGCTAATCCTTTTGCAGGAGATGGAACAAAGCATCCTGATGAGCACCTAATATATGTGGATGAAGTTTGTGGATTATTTAAGCTTGCAGGTGTGCACGGAGATGTTATTAATAAGAAGGTCTTCCCTTTATCTTTGAAGGGAGATGCATTGACATGGTATAGGCTATGTGATGATATGGGATCATGGAACTACAAATGATTGAAATTGGAATTTCATCAGAAGTTTTATCCTATGCATCTTGTTCATTGTGATCGCAATTATATATATAATTTTTGGCCTCGCGAAGGAGAAAGCATCGCTCAAGCTTGGGGGAGGCTTAAATCAATGTTATATTCATGCCCCAATCATGAGCTTCCAAGAGAAATAATTATTCAAAATTTATATGCTCGGCTTTCTGATAACAATCGCACCATGCTCGATACTTCTTGTGATCGCTCTTTTATGATGAAGACTATTGAATTCAAATGGGATTTATTGGAAAGAATTAAACACAACTTTGAATATTGGGACCTCGGCGAAGGTCAAGAGTCAGGTATGACTCCTAAGTTTGATTGTGTTAAATCTTTTATGGATACCGATGTTTTCCGTAAATTTAGCACTAAATATGGACTTGACTCTGAAATAGTAGGTTCTTTCTGTGATTCTTTTGCTACTCATGTTGATATCCCTAGGGAGAAGTGGTTTAAATATCATCCTCCCATAGAAGTAAAAGTAGCTTCACCTATTAAAGTTGAAGAAAAGATTGTCACTTATAATGATCCTATTCCTATTGTTCCTACTTCTTATGTTGAGAAACCACCTTTTCCTATTAAGATAAAAGATCATGCTAAAGCTTCAAGTGTGGTTCGTAAAAGCAATATTAGAACATGTACACCTCCTGAGAAAATTAAAGTTGAACCTAATATTGCTATTGTTAAAGATCTCTTGTCTGATAATATTGATGGGCATGTTATTCATTTCCGTGATGGGACTGCTAGAATTGCTAAACCTTTTGCTAAAGATAAACCTAGATCTTTGGTAGGCATGCCTATTATTTCTCTTAAAAGAGGAGATCATTGTTATCATGGCTTGTGTGATATGGGTGCTAGTGCTAGTGCAATACCTATTGACTTATACAGAGAAATTATGCATGATATTGCACCTACTGAGTTAGAAGATATTGATGTCACAATTAAACTTGCCAATAGAGATACTATTTCACCAATGGGAATTGTTAGAGATGTTGAAGTCTTGTGTGGGAAAACTAAATATCCTGCTGATTTTCTTGTTCTTGGTTCCCCACAAGATAGCTTTTGTCCCATTATATTTGGTAGACCCTTCTTGAACACAGTTAATGCTAAGATAGATTGCGAAAAGGATGTTGTTACTATTGGTTTAGGTGATATGTCTCATGAATTTAATTTCTCTAAATTTCGTAGACAACACCGTGAAGAGGAATTGCCTAGTAAAGATGAAATTATTGGTCTTGCTTCTATTGCCGTACCTCCTAGTGATCCTTTAGAACAACATTTGCTAGACCATGAAAATGATATGTTTATGAATGAAAGAAGGGAAATAGATGAAGTATTCTTTAAATAGGAACCCATCCTGAAACACAATTTGCCAGTTGAAATCCTAGGGGATCCTCCTCCACCCAAGGGTGATCCTGTGTTTGAGCTTAAACCGTTACCTGATACTCTCAAATATGCTTATCTTGATGAAAAGAAGATATATCCTATTATTATTAGTGCTAACCTTTCAGAGCATGAAGAAGAGAGATTATTGAAAACTCCGAGGAAGCACCGCGCTACTATTGGATATACTCTTGATGATCTTAAGAGCATTAGTCCCACACTATGTCAACACAAAATAAATTTGGAGAAAGATGCCTGTCGGTGTCAAAACCGGCGGATCTCGGCTAGGGGGTCCCAAACTGTGCATCTAGGCGGATGGTAACAGGAGGCAGGGGACACGAAGTTTTACCCAGGTTCGGGCCCTCTTGATGGAGGTAAAACCCTACCCGAGATCCGCCGGTTTTGACACCGACATTGGTGCTTTCATTGAGAGTTCCTCTGTGTCATCGCTGTTAGGCTTGATGGCTCCTTCTATCATCGTTAGCGATGCAATCCAGGGTGAGACTTTTCTCCCCAGACAGAGTTTTGTATTCGGCGGCTTTGCACTGCGGGCCAATACGCTTGGCCATCTGGAGCAGATTGAAAGCTACGCCCCTGGCCATCAGGTCAGGTTTGGAAGCTTAAGCTACACGGCCGATATCCGTGGTGACTTGATCTTCGACGGATTAGAGCCTCTGCCTTGTGCGTCATGTGGTCATGATGGGTACGATTTAGCTCTACCATCTGACAGTGTTCAGGAGATCGCACCGGCAGCCGCTTCGACCCTCAATTCGGAGCCAGTTGCGCCGTCCATGGACGGGTGGATGGACCCCGCCACGGAGGCCTTACCCCCATCGGCGATCGAGCCGAACATCGACCTTACTCTGCATGAGAGCCGTGTTGACAAACTGCCAGATCTCTCTCTGGTCGCGGACTCCGAACCGCCTGCGCCCGTTCCTAGCGAATCCAATTGGGCGCCGATCATGGAGTTTACCTTTGCGGATATTTTTCAGCACGCGCCCCTTGGCAACATACTGAACTCATTAAGGTCTCTCTCCTTGTCAGGAGAATCCTGGTCGAACTATGTCCGGCGGGATTGGGATGCGGATGGCGTCAAAATTCACCGCCCACCCACCACCCACTTAGTAGCCACTGTCGATGACCTAACCGACATGCTCGACTTTGACTCCGAAGACATCGATGGTATGGACAACGATGCAGGAGACGAGCAGGAACCACTGCCCACAGGGCACTGGACGCCGACTTCATCACATGACGTATACATGGTGGACACACCAAAAGAAAACGACCACGAGGAACAGAAGGACGCAATGAAGGGTTGTCCCCTCGAGAAGCAGTCAAAGCGGTGGCGTAAGCGCCACCCCAAATCATGCCTCGGCAGAAACAACGATCCTACAGACCCAGCATTAGAGTAGGGTGAACCATCGCCGGACCACGGCAACACGGAGAATCAAACCGAACAACCCAATTCTGTCAAAGATAACAGTCCGGATGACATCACACCGGATAGACACCCGGAGCAACAGAATACCCGTCAAAGGCTGGTTGCCACCGCGAGGTGTCTAAAAAAGCATAAGCAAAGGCTCAAGGCTGCGCAAGACACACTTAAAATCAGATGGAGTAAAGTACTCAATACAGTAGCGAAGTACGGCGGTAATTGCCCCACCAAGAGCTACCCGAAGCGGAAGTTGCTACCTGAATTCGATGAGGAGGCCTTAGATCCCCCACAACCAAAAATTAAAATGGCCACCTGGCCGGATAGACGATCTCACGGCCAACATAGAGCGGCAAACAACGCCGCACATAAGCCAATACGCGATCCACGCGAGGGCTCGCATCAAAAGGACGACGCAACCAGATCCATCTATGGACCACGCAAGCGCGCTCCAGCATACGATGTAACACAACAAACATCCGAACAACATGGTAAACCCAGATACAGGGGCGCCGCACACCCCCTATATTTCACCGATGAGGTGCTGGACCATTAATTTCCAGAGGGATTCAAACCCGTAAACATAGAGGCATACGACGGAACAACAGACCCTGGGGTCTGGATGGAGGACTATATCCTCCATATCCATATGGCTCGAGGAGATGATCTCCACACCATCAAGTACTTACCCCTCAAGCTCAAAGGGCTAGCTCGGCACTGGCTTAAAAGCCTCCCCAAAAACTCCATTGGAAGCTGGGAAGAGCTCAAAGATGCTTTTCGGGCAAATTTTCAAGGGACTTATGTCCGACCTCCGGATGCGGATGATTTGAGTCATATAACTCAACAACCCGAAGAGTCAGCCCGAAAGCTTTAGAACAAGTTTCTTACTAAAAAGAACCAAATAGTCGAATGTCCGGACGCCGAAGCCTTGGCAGCTTTTAAGCATAGCTTCCGCGACGAATGGATTGCCAGACACCTCGGCCAAGAAAAGCCGAGAATAATGGCAGCATTAACAAGCCTCATGACCTGCTTTTGCGCGGGTGAGGACAGCTGGCTAGCCAGATGTAGCACCAGCGACCCAAGTACATCCGAAGTTAGAGATGAAAATGGGAAATCACGGCGCAACAAAAATAATAAGCGCCGGAATAAAGAAGATAGCCCGAAGAGCACGGCAGTAAACGCCGGATTCAGAAGCTCTCGGTCAGGTCAGCAAAAGCCGCCCCCTAAAGGTGCCAGAGATGAACTGTCTAGCCTGAACAAAATTCAAGATCAAATATGTCAGATTCATAGCACCCCTGGTAAACCCGCTAATCATACCCATAGAGAATGTTGGGTCTTCAAGCAGTCCGGCAAGCTGAACGCCGTACACAAGGGGGAGGATACACCAAGCAAAGACGACGATGAGCCTCTGAAGCAAGACACTGGGGAACAAAAAAAATTTCCACCAGAAGTAAAAACAGTAAACGTGTTACACGTGATCAAGGGGAGAAATAAAGCGGCACTCCCAGAGAAATATGCCCAAGGGCCTATCACCGCGGAGTCCTGCCACTGGTCGGCTCAACCGATCACTTTCGACCATCGGGATTACTCATCAAATATCTGGCATGCGGGATGGGCTGCCTTGGTATTAGACCCAATAATTGACGGATACCATTTCACACGAGTCCTGATGGACGGTGGCAGCAGTCTAAACCTGATATATCAGGACACAATCCGCAAAATGGGGATAGACCAACGAAAATTTGCCACAACAATACCACCTTTAAAGGAGTAACGCCAGGCCCAGGGGCTCACTGCACGGGCTCCCTGCTACTAGAAGTTATATTCGGCTTCCCCGATAACTTTCGTAGCGAAAATTTAACCTTCCACATTGCTTCGTTCCAAAGTGGCTATCAAGCACTACTTGGACGCAAAGCTTTCGCTCGCTTTAATGCAATACCGCACTAAGCTTCCCTCATGCTTAAGATTCCCCGTCCACGTGGCATCATTACAGTAAATGGAAATATGGAGCGATCCATGCGCGCTGAAGAGAATGCGGCTGCCTGGGCAGCCGCCACTAAAACGGCCTCACCAACTAAAGTATTCGATAGGTCGTTAAGACCACAGACACGGTTAGACGAGTCCGGCGCAGCTGTGTGTAATTCGTACAGGTTTGATGGCCACACCCCTATCACAAATACAGGGGGCTCAACGCGCGCAGACAAGTGGCATTTTTTACTCATCTTGAATTATACATGGTTTTTTCAAAAAACCTACCTTTTTGCACGACAACTTTTCACCTAAGTTCCTCTCTTTTACACATGACCACCGTGCTACACCCGTCCAGGATACGGCACAACGGAGACACAGGCGCAGACGTGCAGCAGAGACCCGTTCCAAGGATTCTTTTTAGATTAAGACCCTGCGTCAACCTTTTTTACTGTCTCTTGTTGATACACATCCCTCGGATTCTCAGTACAATTGAGAAGGATGCTGGCGTCTTGGCATGTGGCCACGTCAGAATAACGCACGTACCTGAACACCAGGGGTTTCTTACAAAGGGCATTGATTAGGCCCGGTTCATACCATAAAGACCGAATACCTTAGGGAGTGTTCGGCATCGCGAGTTTGGCCCTATATGCATCAGCTCCGAATCATGTCTTTGGTCAAATGTTGGGTTTTCCCGGCTCCTATGTTTTGGTACCTTATGTTCCGCTCTATCGTCTAAGGTAGCACTAGGAGAACTACTGCGATTGTGCCCCGGGTCATTCGGACGAGCACCTCAGTAGAGAAAGCCGAAAACTAACTGTCATGATATAGCGTGAGACTGGTCAACCACTCGATGACCTATCGGAATGTTAGAATTCCTCCGCCTTAATGAAGGGCCGTTTCCCGGCCAGGCATGTACGCACCCCGAATTCGGGAGAGTGCGGAGCCACCAGGGGCTATATAGTAGCCCCACCGTCAAACTCCTATGGCTAAGTGAAAGTGTTAAAGCATTATAGTCTAGTTGCCTCGTTCGCTGCGCCATCACCTCCTTAATAGGACCAAGACATTGGGTTAAGTGTGAACATGCGTCTTCTACGAACACCTCCGCATTATATGCGTGGGGTCTGAAGCCGACAACTGCAATCTTTCAGGTTATACACATGTATACATAAACGGCCGCACAAGAGGCATCATATTACTTTCAGGCAAAAGTATAAACACAACCTTAATAAATTTCATAAAAACATTGTGTTTACAATGGGAATACATCTCACTCAAACATAATATTCTTCGAGCACTGGGCCTCTGTCAAACGAGCACCCTCGAGAACCTCTTCAAAATAGTGCTCGGCAGCCACTCGACCTATGGTCGAATCCTGCGCCGCAAGAGTGGTAGCATCCATCTCCGCCTAGTATGCTTTAACACGGGCAAGGGCCATCCGCGAGCCTTCTATGCACGCTGACCTCTTCATCGCATTGATGCGCGGCACCGCACCAAGGAACTGCTGCACTAAGCTGAAATAGCTGTTCGGCTTCGGCTTTTCCGGCCACAACTGATCCATGACAGACCTCATGGCAAGTCCGGATAACCTATTGAGTTCGGCCCATTCGGCTAGCTAATCAGTCAACGAAAGCGGACACTCTGGAACATTAAATTGCGACCAGAACAGCTTGTCCACTTCACGATCTGTTTGATCTCGGAAGAATTTGGCCGCATCGACAGCGCTCGCGGCCAAGTCCATATATGCGTCTGCCGAACTCCACAGCCGATCCAGAGGGGCATACCGCGGACCTCCAAACTTCCTCCGCAGCATAAAGGGCTTCCCAGCCGCAATATCCCCGGCTTCACGCAACTCCTCCTTCTTTGATCTCATAGCAGAGCGGGTGTCTTTGTTCGCCACCGTGGCCTTTTCAAGGTCCGTTGCCTTCGCTTGGTTTTCTTTTTCAAGGAACTGGCGATGGTCGGCAATGTCTTTTAACTTTATGACCATCTTGGCCATCTTCTCTTTGCTCTCGCAATGCGCAGCCTTCTCGGCTTTCAACTCTTCGGCCGCCTTCAAAGCAGCCGCATTACTAATCCTTGCTTGTTCTTTGGCTCGAGCAAGTTCTGCCCGCAGGGTTTCCACGGTGGCAGCTCCATCTGCAGTCACAACATATTAAAGATACTGGCATCATGCTGCTCTTACTATGTGGCATTCACCAGAAAATACCACTTAGCCTGTGCCTCGTCAAGCCTCTTGTTAACAAGCTCGATGTCGGTATCCGCCGCATCCAGTTGCCGCTTTAGTTCGGCAAACTCATGAGTCCGGCTTGCCACCGGAGCTCCCACTACCTGCACATTAAAGCGGTATGGTTATTGCCTAGGACTACGATCCTTTGTTTTCCGTCGTTCTCGGCGACAACTAGAGTCTCAGGGGCTACTATCTACACAGCGCACACCTAAGAATGTGCGGTACCATCACAAATGTACATCATTTTACGTACCTCAAAGCCCGTCAGTAGACTCATAAAGGCATCATCCAACCCGCTTTCGGCGGATGAAATCCTTTCCATCACCATACCCATCAATGTACGGTGCTCTTCTGAGATGGCCGCTCGCTCCAACAGCTCTCTCAGTACGTCCGACCGCATACCAGACGGTGTCGGACTCTTCTATTTGCTCTCTTCAAGAGCCGGACGCTGGGGACTCCGGGGGACTATAGGATTATCTTCTGGCCTCACCGGATCTGGAGAGGCCCTCCGTGACGACACTTCAAGGTCGCCCGCTTCTTGAGCGGAGGAGTCTGGGGGAGGCATTTCGCTCTCCATCATCTCCGGAAGAAGATCCCCCGAAGACGAGGTCTGCTGAGAAGGGCTAAGATCCGAACTGCAAGATAAATACTTCGGTTATTTTCCTCAGAGGTAAGGTAATATATCTTCACTATTAAAGTACTTTTTAATTACTTACAGCTCGTTAGAGGGCTGATCCCCGTGCGGACTTTGTGCGGCAAGAGCACCCTCCAAGGCAAGACCCTCTAGTGGAGATTTCTTCTCCCGCTTGGAAACCTTGGTTTCCGGATCTTCAGAGGTAGTCCTCTTCCTTCCCCTGTGTGAGAGAATGTCAGATTCCTCCCCTCGGTTATCCTCCCTCACGGAGGCGCTCGTTCCCTCGGTCGGAATAGGTAGCGGTGGAGGCCCGCTTTCGCCCTCATTATTCCCCCCTTTGTCTTCCTTTGAGGGCTCCGGGCAAGGTGCTAGCTCGAGCATCTTTTCCAATACCGGATTTTCCAAACCCTCAGGAAGGGGGCTGAACACCGAATCATCTTCGCCTTTGTTATCTAGTCCTGGTCAAAGAGCGATTTCTCAAAATAACGTCTAGGCTTTCAATGTCGGTGTCAAAACCGGCAGATCTCGGGTAGGGGGTCCCGAACTGTGCATCTAGGCGGATGGTAACAGGAGGCAGGGGACAAGAAGTTTTAACCAGGTTCGGGCCCTCTTGATGGAGGTAAAACCCTACGTCCTGCTTGATTAATATTGATGATATGGGTAGTACAAGAGTAGATCTACCACGAGATCAGAGAGGCTAAACCCTAGAATCTAGCCTATGGTATGATTGTCTGTTGTCCTACGGACTAAAACCCTCCGGTTTATATAGACTCCGGAGAGGACTAGGGTTACACAAGGTCGGTTACAAAGGAGGAGATATACATATCCGTATTGCCTAGCTTGCCTTCCACGCCAAGTAGAGTCCCATCCGGACACGAGACGAAGTCTTTAATCTTGTATCTTCATAGTCCGGCCAAAAGATATAGTCCGGCTGTCCGGATACCCCCTAATCCAGGACTCCCTCAATGCCAAACCAGTTCGTGATCACCAACGACGGCTGAATCCTAAGATGAAAGAAGTGGTAAGAAAGGAAATACTAAAGCTCCTTGAGGCAGGTATAATTTATCCCGTTGCTGATAGTCAGTGGGTAAGTCATGTCCATTGTGTTCCTAAAAAGGGAGGTATTATTGTTGTTCCTAATGATAAAGATGAATTAATTCCGCAAAGAATTATTACAGATTATAGGATGGTAATTGATTTCCGCAAATTAAATAAGGCTACTAAAAAGATCATTACCCCTTACCTTTTATTGATCAAATGCTAGAAAGATTATCCAAACATACACATTTTTGCTTTCTAGATGGTTATTCTGGTTTCTCTCAAATACCTACGTCAGCTGATGATCAATCTAAGACCACTTTTACTTGCCCATTCGATACTTTTGCTTATAGACGTATGCCTTTTGGTTTATGTAATGCACCTTCTACCTTCCAAAGATGCATGATGGCTATATTCTTTGACTTTTGTGAAAAGATTTGTGAGGTTTTCATGGACGATTTCTCCGTCTATGGATCCTCTTTTGATGATTGCTTGAGCAACCTTGATCGAGTTTTGCAGAGATGTGAAGAAACTAATCTTGTCTTGAATTGGGAAAAGTGCCACTTTATGGTTAATGAAGGTACTGTCTTGGGGCATAAAGTTTCTGAAAGGGGTATTGAAGTTGATAAAGCCAAGATTGATGCTATTGAAAAGATGCCATGTCCCAAGGACATCAAAGGTATAAGAAGTTTCCTTGGTCATGCCGGTTTTTATAGGAGGTTCATTAAGGACTTCTCAAAAATTTCTCGGCCTCTGACTAATTTATTACAAAAAGATATACCATTTGTCTTTGATGATGATTGTGTAGAAGCATTTGAAATACTTAAGAAAGCATTGATCTCTGCACTGATTGTTCAACCACCTGATTGGAATTTACCCTTTGACATTATGTGTGATGCTAGTGATTATGCTGTAGGTGTTGTTCTAGGGAAAAGAGTTGATAAGAAATTAAATGTTATTCAATATGCTAGTAAAACTCTAGACAATGCTCAGAGAAATTGTGCTACTACTGAGAAGGAATTCCTAGCAGTTGTATTTTCTTGTGATAAGTTTAGACCATATATTGTTGATTCTAAAGTAACTATTCACACGGATCATGCTGCTATTAAATACCTTATGGAAAATAAAGATGCTAAACCTAGACTTATTAGATGGGTTCTCCTGCTACAAGAATTTGATTTGCATATTGTTGATAGAAAGGGAGCTGAGAACCCCGTTGCAGACAACTTGTCTAGGTTAGAAATGTGCTTGATGACCCAGTACCTATTGATGATAGCTGTCCTGATGAACAATTAAATGTGATAAATGCTTCTCGTACTACTCCATGGTATGCTGATTATGCTAATTATATTGTTGCTAAATTTATACCACCTATTTTCACATACCAACAAAAGATTTTTTTTATGATTTGAGGCATTACTTTTGGGATGACCCACACCTTTATAAAGAAGGAGTAGATGGTGTTATTAGACGTTGTGTACCTGAGCATGAACAGGAGCATATCCTACGCAAGTGTCATTACGAGGCTTATGGAGGACACCATGCTGGAGATAGAACTGCACACAAGGTATTGCAATCCAGTTTTTATTGGCCTACTCTCTTCAAGGATGCCCGTAAGTTTGTCTTGTCTTGTGATGAATGTCAAAGAATTGGTAATATTAGTAGATGTCAATAAATGCCTATGAAATATTCACTTGTTATTGAACCATTTGATGTTTGGGGCTTTGATTATATGGGACCTTTTCCTGCTTCTAATGGATATACACATATTTTAGTTTCTGTTGATTACATTACTAAGTGGGTAGAAGCTATAACAACTAGTAGTGCTGATCATAACACCTCTATTAAGATGCTTAAAGAAGTTATTTTTCCAAGGTTTGGACTCCCTAGATATTTAATGACTGGTAGTGGTTCACATTTTATTCATGGCACTTTCCGTAAAATGCTTGCTAAGTATGATGTTAATCATATAATTGCATCTCCTTATCACCCACAGTCTAGTGGTCAAGTAGAATTGAGCAATAGAGAACTCAAATTAATTTTGCAAAAGACTGTTAATAGATCTAGAAAGAATTGGTCCAAGAAACTTGATGATGCATTATGGGCCTATAGAACTGCATATAAAAATCCTATGGGTATGTCTCCGTATAAAATGGTTTATGGAAAAGAATGTCACTTACCTCTCAAACTAGAACATAAGGCTTATTGGGCTATTAAAGAGCTCAACTATGATTTCAAACTTGCCAGTGAGAAGAGGTTATTTGACATTAGCTCACTTGTTTAAAGAAAAAGTCAAAAGATGGCATGACAAAAGAATACAAAAGCGTGAGTTTAATGTAGGTGATTATGTATTGCTATACAAGTCTCGTTTAAGATTTTTTGCAGGAAAACTTCTCTCTAAATGGGAAGGTCCTTACGTTATCGAGGAGGTCTATCATTCCGATGCCATAAAAATCAACAATTTCGAAGGCACAAATCCGAAGGTGGTGAACGGTCAAAGAATTAAACATTATATCTGAGGTAATCATATAAATGTTGAAACCAATGTTATTGAAACTGTAACCCCGGAGGAATACATAAGGGACACTTTCCGGAACGTTTCAGACTCCTAAAAGGAATAGGTATGTGGTACAGTAAGTAAACCGACTCCAAAACAGTTCTAATGGCAATTTTCTTCCATTTTGGAATATTTAGAAAAATAGAAAAATAAGAAGCAGTCCGGGAAGGACACGAGGGCTCCACGAGGGTGGAGGGCGCGCCCTACCCCCTGGGCGCGCGCCCTACCTCGTGGGCACCTCGTGTGCTCTTCGGACTCCGTTTTCTTACATGACACATATTTTGGTCGGTAAAAATTCATTATATAACCTCCCGAAGGTTTTGACTCCCTTATCACGCTAAAATCTCCCGTTCTTGTTTCGAGCTGTTTTCTGCCAGGGTTGTCAAAGCCAAGCACCATGTCGTCTCCCTCCTCCTCAAACAATGAGGGCAACGATGCTTGGCTAATGAAGATAGAGCTGAAGAGAGAAGAATCCATGGAGATTAACAAGGATGAAGGGATCAAGAAGAGCATCGAGGACCAAGTTCCGGCAACAGAAGACATCCTTCAACTTGATCAAAATCTTCTTACCCAACTGAGATCAAAGCTTTCAAGATGATTGAGTTAGCTCGTATACAAAATAAGTATATCACACATGAAAATATTTTGTTGATGGAGCATATCATCGCACTCAAAGGCTTTATCCGGAAGTTAGAAGACCTCCTACGCTTGATGTGCGACTATCCATCATCACCACCATCTTCTTCACCAACAAAAGAGATATAATCACATGGGTATGGGCACTCCCCTTGGCAACTGCCAAGCTTGGGGGAGTGCCCTGATATCGTATCGCCATCACTTTTTACCATTTGTCTTAGTTTGATCCTTTTGATAATATCTTGATCTAGTAACATAAAGTTTTTAGTATGATCTAGTTGTGAGTTTTGCTTTATGATCCTTCTATGTAATCGAGTCTGTGAGCTATATATAACAAAGATTAGTGTTGAGTCAAGGGCTTGATTATTTTGCCATGATATTGAGTGAATAAAATAAAAGAGAAAGAAATAAAAGAGATCAAATGGATTTTATGGAGAGTAATGAGCTCATATATAAAAAGTATGATGAATAAAATTTGTTGAGAGATGACAAACATAGTTTTGGTCATCGTTGCAATTAATAGGAAGTAATAAAGAAAGAGAGGTCTTCACATATAAATATACTATCTTGGACATCTTTTATGATTGTGAGCACTCATTAATATATGACATGCTAAAGAGTTGACGTTGGACAAGGAAGACAACGTAATGGGTTATGTTTTCTTACATCTGAGATAAATTATATTTTCATGGATCATCCAACATGATTGAGCTTGCCTTTCCCCCTCATTCTAGCGAAATTCTTTGCACCAAGTAGAGGTACTACTTGTGCTTCCAAACACCCTTAAACCAGTTTTGCCATGAGAGTCCACCATACCTACCTACGGATTGAGTAAGATCCTCCAAGTAAGTTGTCATCGGTGCAAGCAATAAAAATTGCTCTCTAAATATGTATGACTTATTAGTGTGGGAGAAAATAAGCTTTATATGATCATGTGATATGGAAGAAATAAAAGTGACGGACTGCATAATAAAGGTCCATATCACAAGTGGCAATATAAAGTGACGTTCTTTCACATTAAGATTTTGTGCATTCAACCATAAAAGCGCATGACAACCTCTGCTTGCCTCTGCGAAGGGCCTATCTTTTACTTTTATCTCCTACCTTGCATAAGAGTCATGGTGATCTTCACCCTTCCTTTTTTAAATTTTATCTTTTGGCAAGCACAACATGTTGGAAAGATCCTGGTATATATGGCTAATTGGATGTGAGTTTTCATGAACTATTATTGTTGACATTACCTTTGAGGTAAAATGTTGGGAGGCAAAACTATAAGCCCCTATCTTTCTCTGTGTCCGATTAAAACTCCATACCCATAAGTATTGCGTGAGTGTTAGCAATTGTGAAAGACTATATGATAGTTGAGTATGTGGACTTGCTGAAAAGCTCTTATATATTGACTCTTTCCTATGTTATGATAAATTGCAATTGCTCTAATGACTGAGATTATAGTTTGTTAGTTTTCAATGAAGTTTATGATTCATACTTGAAATTGTGATTGAATTGTTACCCTAGCATAAGAGATCATATGACAAGAATTATATAAGTTGTTGTTCTAAGAATGATCATGATGCCCTCATGTCCGTATTTTATTTTTATCGACACCTTTATCTCTAAACATGTGGACATATTTTTCGATTTCGGCTTTCGCTTGAGGACAAGCGAGGTCTAAGCTTGGGGGAGTTGATACGTCCATTTTGCATCATGCTTTTATATCGATATTTATTGCATTATGGGCTGTTATTACACATTATGTCACAATACTTATGCCTATTCTCTCTTATTTTACAAGGTTTACATAAAGAGGGAGAATGCCGGCAGCTGGGATTCTGGGCTAGAAAAGGAGCAAATATTAGAGACATATTCTGCATAGCTCCAAAAGTCCTGAAACTTCACGGAAGTCATTTTCAGAATATATAAAAAATAATGAGCGCAAGAAGTTCACCAGGGGGGCCACACCCTTCCCACGAGGGTGGGGGCGCGCCCCCTACCTCGTGGGCCCCCTGGTGGCCCTCTGATGCCCATCTTCTGCAATATGGAGTCTTTCGTTGAGAAAAAAATCATAAGCCATCTTTCCGGACGAGACTCCGCCGCCACAAGGCGGAACCTTGGCGGAACCAATCTAGGGCTCTGGCGGAGCTGTTCTGTCGGGGAAACTTCCCTCCGGGAGGGGAAATCATCGCCATCGTCATCGCCAACGATCCTCTCATCGGGAGGGGGTCATTCTCCATCAACATCTTCACTAGCACCATATCCTCTCAAACCCTAGTTCATCTCTTGTATCCAATTCTTGTCTCCAAGTCTGGGATTGGTACCTCTGGGTTGCTAGTAGTGTTAATTACTCCTTGTAGTTGATGCTAGTTGGTTTATTTGGTGGAAGATCATATGTTCAGATCCTATATGCATATTAATACCCCTCTAATTATGAACATGAATATGCTTTGTGAGTAGTTACGTTAGTAACTGAGGACATGGGACAAGTCTTGCTATTAGTAGTCATGTGAATTTGGTATTCGTTCGATATTTTGATGAGATGTATGTTGTCTCTCCTCTAGTGGTGTTATGTGAACGTCGACTACATGACACTTCACCATTATTTGGGCCTAGAGGAAGGAATTGGGAAGTAATAAGTAGATGATGGGTTGCTAGAGTGACAGAAGCATAAACCCTAGTTTATGCGTTGCTTCGTAAGGGTCTTATTTGGATCCACATGTTTCATGCTATGGTTAGGTTTACCTTAATACTTTTGTTGTAGTTGCGGATGCTTGCAATAGAGGTTAATCATAAGTGGGATGCTTGTCCAAGTAAGGACAACACCCAAGCACCAGTCCACCCACATACCAAATTATCAAAGTACGGAACGCGAATCATATGAACGTGATGAAACCTAGCTTGACGATATTCCCATGTGTCCTCGGGAGCGCTTTTCTCTATATGAGAGTTTGTCCAGGCTTGTCCTTTGCTACAAAAAGGATTGGGCCACATTGTTGCACTTTATTTACTTTTGTTACTTGTTGCTCGTTACCAATTATCTTATCACAAAACTATCTGTTACCTATAATTTCAGTGCTTGCGGAGAATACCTTGCTAAAAACCGCTTATCATTTCCTTCTGCTCCTCGTTGGGTTCGACACTCTTACTTATCAAAAGGACTACGATAGATCCCCTATACTTGTGGATCATCACCCCGCAGACCCTGATTCCAACTCCACAAACACCTATTTTTCTAGAAAAAATCAAGGAGAAAGAATTATTGCGATCCACGAGACGGATCCATCATCACCTCCTGTTCTTCATCGGGAGGCCAGATCTGGAGTCCGTTTGGGGCTCCGGAGAGGTGGATCTTCATTCTTCGTCATCATCAACCCTTCTTCATCGCCAATTCCGTGATTCTCCCCACCGGGAGTGAGTAATTTCTTCGTAGGCTCGCTGGTTGGTGAGGAGTTGGATGAGATTCATTATGCAATCGAGTTAGTTTGTTAGGGCTTGATCCCTAGTATCCACTATGTTCTAAGATTGATGTTGCTATGACTTTACCATGCTTAATGCTTGTCACTTTGGGCCCGGGTGCCATTATTTCATATCTGAACCGTTTATGTTATCACCATTATATCCATGTTCTAGATCCGATCTTGCAAGTTATAGTCACCTACTACGTGTTATGATCCGGCAACCCTAGAGTGGCAATAGTCGGGACCACTCCCGATGATGACCGTAGTTTGAGGAGTTCATGTATTCACCATGTGTTAATGCTTTGTTCCGGTTCTCTATTAAAAGGAGGCCTTAATATCCCTTAGTTTCCAATAGGACCCCGCTGCCACGGGAGGGTAGGACAAAAGATGTCATGCAAGTTCTTTCCATAAGCATGTATGACTATTTATGGAATACACGCCTACATTATTTTGATGAACTGGAGATAGTGCCGTATCGCCCTAGGTTATAACTGTCTCATGATGAATATCATCCAACAAGTCACCGATCCAATGCCTACGAATTTATCCTATATTGTTCTTGCTAAGTTACTACTGTTGTTGCTGCTGCACTTGTTACAAAACTACTGCTATTACTGTTACTATTACCATTGCTACTGCTACTATTATCAAAACTATCATATTACTTTGCTACTAATCACGTTGATGCAGGTAATTAATCTCCAGGTGTGGTTGAATTTACAACTCAGCTGCTAATGCCTTCAAATATTCTTTGACTCTCCTTGTGTCGAATCTATAAATTTGAGTTGAATACTCTACCCTCGAAAACTGTTGCGATCCCCTATACTTGTGGGTTATGAAGACCTTTTTCTAGCGCTATTGTCGGGGAGCATAGCTATGTTTTTTGAGTCACTTGGGATTATTATCAATTTATCACTATGAAGAATCTAAAGGATGCTAAGACTAAGATTTTTCCTTCAAAGACGAGGGGAGGTAAGGAACTGCCATCCCATTCTACTTTAGATTCACCTTCTGTTATAAGTAAACTTGCAACACCACCACATGCTATCAATTCTGATATGTCGCAAGTTATTGATAATGCTACTTCTACTATGGATAATGCTTATGATGATGCTAGTACCTTTCTTAATAATGATGATGTGCCACTTGGTGAATTTCTTGATAAACAAATTGCTAGAGTAATACAACATGATGTTGTTGAATCTGATGATGAGCTTGAAACTGAATCTCCTGAAACACCTGCTAGGACTAGCCTTCCTAGATATGAACTGCCTAAGGTACCGGAAGGTTATGCTATGAATGAGGAGACAACTAGAGATATGCTTGCTTCTAGGGATAGAGATGATCTAGAGAAATTATTATGCAAATATAAAGAAAAATCTCTGAATGCTAGAATGAAATATGATCCTAAGTTTGCTACTTCACCTATCTTTATTGATGATAAGGATTATGAATTCTCTGTCAACCCAGAGTTAATTACTTTGGTTGAATCTAATCCTTTCCATGCTTATGAGAATGAAACCGTTGTGGCACATCTTACTAAGTTGAATGACATAGCAACCCTTTTTACTCATGATGAGAAAACTCGCTATTACTTTATTCTCAAATTATTTCCTTTCTCATTAAAGGGTCATGCTAAATCTTGGTACAATACTCTTGCTCCTGGTTGTGTGCATAGTCCCTATGATATGATTTATTACTTCTCTGAAAAATATTTTCCTGCTCATAAGAAACAAGCTGCCTTGCAAGACATATTTAACTTTGTGCAAATTAAAGAAGAGAGTCTCCCAAAAGCTTGGGGAGGCTTTGCCAATTACTTAATTCTTTTCCTGATCATCCTCTTAAGAAAAATGAAATACTTGATATCTTCTATAATGGACCAACCGATGCTTCTAGGGATTTCCTAGATAGTTGTGCTGGTTATGTTTTCAGGGAACGAACTGTTGGTTAAGCTGAATAATTATTGACTAATATATTGAAAAATTATGATGATTGGACTCTTCCTGAACCACCGCCAAAACCCATTCCGAAGAATATGGGTATATTATATCTCAGTCCTGAAGATATGCAAGAGGCAAAGAAATCTATGAAGGAAAAAGGTATTAAAGTTGAGGATGTTAAAATTACCTCCTATTGAAGAAATACATGGGATTAATACACCACCACTACCTAAGGTGGTAGAGGTAAATTCTCTTATGAAGTTCAATGATAATGACAATCCTCACAATATGCACCCTAGTCAATGCCTTTATGAGTTTGAAAACTACATTAGAAAACAAGATCGCTTCAATGCAAATGTTATGAAACAAAAGAAATACAATTCTGATATGATTGCTCGCTTGAGTAACTTGTTATTTAGAATCTAAAATGATGTTAGAGGTGTTGGAAAGCATGCTTCTATGGTACAAACCTAGTTAGAACAAGTTGCTAAATCTCAAAGAGAATTGCTTGATGAAATGAATAATAATATACATGACTTTGTTGTTAGAGTTGCAACTAGAGGAGGTAAAATGACTCAAGAACCACTTTATCCTGAGGGACGCCCAAAACTAATTGAACAGGATTCACAGAGGAACAACACCGCTGCACCTAGTTCTTCTAAAAAGAAAAAGAAAAAGAACAATGATAGGACTTCACATGCTTCTAGTGAACCTGAAATAGGAAGTCCTCCTGATAATGATAATGAAACTTCTATCTTTGATGCTGATTCTTAGTCTAGTAATGAAAATTCACCTAATGACAATGAAAAAGATAATGTTGATGTTCATGAAGACTCTCAACCTAATAATAGTAATGAACCAGACAATAATGTTGAGATAGAACCACCTGTTGATCTTGATAACCCACAACCTAAGAATAAAAGGTAGGACAAAAGAGACTTTGTTACTAGAAAACACGATAAAGAAAGAGAACCGCGGGTTCAAAAACCTATGCCTTTTCCACCTAAGTCAACTAAAAAGAATGACGATGAAGAATTTGAACGCTTTGCTGAAATGCTGAGGCCAGTCTTTTTGCGTACTCGCTTGACTGATATCTTGAAAATGCCTCCTTATGCAAAGTATATGAAAGACATCATCACCAATAAGAGAAAAAAACCGAAAGTTGAAATCTCCACTATGCTTGCTAATTATACTTTTAAAGATGGAGTACCTAAAAAACTTGGATATCCAGGAATACCAACTATACCTTGATCCATTAAAAAGAATTATGTGAAACTGCTTTGTGTGATTTAGGAGCTGGTGTTAGTGTTATGCCTTTCTCTTTATATAAAAGACTTGATTTGAATAAACTCACACCTGCTGAAATATCTTTGCAAATGGTTGACAAATCAACTGCCATACCTATCGGTATTTGTGAGGATGTGCCCGTTGTTGTTGCTAATGTTACTATTTTGACTGACTTTGTTATACTTGAGATACCCGAGGACGACAACATGTCGATTATCCATGGTAGACCCTTCTTGAATACTGCAGGGGCTGTTATTGATTGCAATAAAAGCAAGATCACTTTTCATATCAATGGTAATGAGCATACGGTGCACTTTCCGAAGAAACAATTCCAAGTGAATGGTATTAATGTTATTGAAAAATCACCAATAATCACTATTGGAAGTTTTCAAATACCTCTACCTACTGTCAAAAAGAAATATGAAATGCTTATTGTTGGGGACATTCATATCCCCGTTGAGGTAACTTAGTGATTTACGAAAGTTCTTCGGTTTCATGCTAATCGAAAGTGGTTGTTAATAAGACTTGCTCAACCTTATTAATGGATCATTTTTGAGAGGTATGAAGTTGATGAATTTAGTAAGCACTACCTTATGTCCCTACTTTTGTTTTCTATTTTTATTAGTTAAATAAAATAAAATGCCATGTTTTGTCGATTTTCTAAATTTTCCGTGCAATAAAAAATGACCGAAAAAATAAAAGTTCTTAGAATGCTTTGAAAATTTAATACGATTTTTTCTAAATATTTCTGAATTTCTGGTGCAAATAATATCAGAGGGAGGTGCACTAGGTGGGCACAACCCACCTGGGCGCGCCAGGACCCCCAGGCGCGCCCTGGTGGGTTGTGGTCCCCACGTGGGCCCCCCTCACTTATCCATTCACACCACATCATCACTCACCTCCAGAAAAAACTCACCATTGCTCTATCTCCCGTGTTCTTGCTCTCGAACCCGTGGATTTCAATCTCTTGGCTCGAAGCTCCGTTTCTGAAACTGTTTTGGGGGATTGTTGCTTGGTATGTGACTCCACCGGTTGTCAAATTAGTTTTTGTTTTAGTGGTTTATATTTTGAATAATTAGCTACTCTTGGTGTTGTTGTAGATGAGCTTGCATGTTGAATTCTTAGAGTTCTAAGTGTTTTGAATGCTTGCTATGGCCTCTATGTATCCCTATGAGTAGTTGCTATCAATCTTATAAAGTTTCGTTGATAAATTTTGTGACTCAAATTTTTTCAGAAAATTGTACGCGAACATGATGAAATTTTTTGGAAGGAGTTCTTCGAGGAGGAGATCCTCGGGGGTATCTTCTAGCGACAACTCTGCTTGTCCGTCTTATGTCAAACAAAGTGAAAGTTCCATTCGAGATGTAGCCACCAAAACATGATTATGGCCTTGCGATGAGTATATGATGCATGTGGGCATTAAGGAGGAATTCGAGCAATACGTTCACAATGCCGGTCTCGGTCCCTACATTTCAGATAAGTGCAAGCAATGCCACACTCTTACCGACTCATTTGTCAAAGGATTTAAATTCCATCCCCGTGAGTCTAGGGTGTCATTTAAGCTTTATGAAAATTCATTTACCATCTCACTAGAGATTTTTGCTCACCACTGCAAACTCCCATTCTGGGGTTCGCTTGACGAACCACCAAGAGTTGAGTACCAATCATTCTTGACTAGTCTTTGCTATAGTGACACGAGGGGAGTGACTCAAGGTAGAAAAAAGAGCATTCATTTTCCCGCAATTCAGTACCTTGCATTATTTAACAGGAAATGTATAGTTGGCAAGCAAGACCGTAGCGCACTTTGTCCTCCAGACTTGAGCCTCATACGCACCACTCTCACCGGTGAAAGGAGTTATAATGTTGCAGCTATTGTTGCATGTAGACTGCAGCATAACACTAACAGTGGTTGTTTCTATGGTGGAATTTATGCCACACATTTAGCACGAGGGTTGGGTGTTTCACCTTTGCCCTTTGACCCTATCCTACCCACGCAGTATTTAGACTTTGATGCTTTGAAAGATCATAATATCCTTAAAGGAAAAATTCATAACTTCACTTACAATCTGTTGTTTAACCAAACATCTGTTGTGCACACATATTTGCCTGCGCCTGCTCTTTTTGACTATCACAGCAAAGGAAGATATTTTGTTCTTAGGAGCGAGGCCCGAGCTCACAACGCGGCAGTGGAGGCAGCACGGCAGGCTGAGGCATCCGCACCGAGAGCCTCCGTGAGGTACCACACCAACTACTATCCAGGCTTCTGATTGGTTACCAAGTTAGGCCAAAAGCCTAAACTTGGGTAGTACGTGTTTCTCACCGACGTTACATTCATGTCCACTTATTCCAGTTGTCAGTGTTCACACTTTTTCATTGTATCATCCATGCTTAATTTTATTTTCTTGCTTTCTTCTTGTGTGTTTGAAAAACCTTAGAAAAAACAAAAAAATAGTTGTAGTTAGTTTACTTTCTATGCATTCTTAGTTGTAGTATTAAAAAGAAAACCCAAAAAGATTTCCTTGTTCTTCTTTTGCTTGTTGGGAGCTTTCCCGTGTAAATATTTTTTTCTCGTTTTTGCTTTTCCCTTTTATTTGCTTGTTCAAGAAAACCAAAAACTCTAAAAATATTTCAGTGTGTTTCTCTGAATTTCTCTTCTTTTTATTCGAGTTGTACCGAGGAGAAGACCACGATGAAAATGTTGAGTGGCTCTCATATGAGTAATTGTTGATTTAATAAAGAGCCCATTTTACCTTGTCTTCTCCTGTTGAATAAAATGTTTGCAGATTCCAGCTTAGTCCACGACATTCTTGCACTATTATTATTTTCATATCATTCGGTCATGCAAGTGAAAGGCAATAATGACGGCATTCGATGAACTGGCCGTGGCAGAGAGAAACAGGTATGAACTTGACTTGTTCTTTTTGTGTAAATATGTTTAACCTAGTATCCATGATTCAGCCCATTATGATTAAACATGTTTGCAATGACAATTAGAGATTATAGTTTCTGATGCCATGCATAAGTAGCTAGGAGTGGATAATGATTTATCTTGGATACCAGCATTGCGTTAAAATGATTGTGATGTAGTATGATGATATGGTATCCTCCTCTGAATGTTCGAGTAGCTTGACTTGGCACATGTTCATGCATGTAGATGAATCAAAACCAACATAGCCTCTATGATATTTATGTTCATGGTGTTCATATCCTACTCATGCTAGTCTCCGATGTTACTTATGCATAATGCGTGTTCATGACCGTTGTTGCTCTCTAGCTGGTTGCTTTTCAATCTAATTGCTAGCCTTCGCATGTACTAAGTGGGAATTCTTCTTGTACATCAAAAACCTTGAACCCAAAAGTTATTCCAGATGAGTCCACCATACCTACCTATATGTGGTATTACCTTGCCATCCTAAGTAAATTTGCATGTGCCACCTCGAAAAACTTCTGAAAAATTATATCATTTTTGTGTGCCTGGATTGTTCATGGAACGACAGGAGGTGGTCGGTATCTTCCATGCTAAGCGGGTTATTCTCAGGTCGAGTGTTTATCCACTCGCCATCGCACGAGAAAAGGGCGGTAATAGGGATGCCCAGTCCCAAACTGCAATCAGAAAAAGCTTACAAATAATCAAAGAAAAACTCCCAATGGAGTCAAAACCTTTACTTTTACCGCTTGGGAGCCGCCACTAGCGTGCTTAGCATGGAAGATATTGATAACTGATAGTCGTGAAGTAAATGAGAAGGGTGCATGTCTCAAAATATCATTTACCTCTATTTTAAAAACTTGAGCTCTGGCACCTCTGCAAATCACTACTTCCCTCTACAAAGGGACTATCTATTTACTTTTATATTGTGTCATCACCTTCTAAAACAAGCGCCAGAACCTGAGAGCATTGCTGTCATGACATATGCATTGTGTGTAGCTCATGTTGGGTGCATCATGTCTGGATCTTTTCTATCATGAATTACAATGTTTAGTTGCTACTTGGACTTTGGAGGTGCTCTGCATTTATGTTTTGCGGTCTCAGAAAGGGCTACCGAGATACCACTATTGTCATATTATATCATGGTTGTTTTGACAACGTGTTGCCGTTTGAGATATCTTATTATTGCTCCTAGCTGATTATGTCATTGATATGAGTTAATATAATCTTTAAGAGTTATTGTCGGCATGGTTAGTTATAATGTTGGCTGAAAACCTGGGTGCTGTTTAAGCTTATTTATGCAAACAAGAGCAAAAGAGTTCGTAAAAGTTTTTCTTTTTCACTTTTAGTTTATCAAGTGAATTGCTTGAGGAAAAGCAAAGGTTTAAGCTTGGGGGAGTTGATACGTCTCCAACGTATCTACTTTTTCTAACACTTTTCCTCTTGTTTTGGACTCTAATTTGCATGATTTGAATGAAACTAACCCCAGACTAACGCTGTTTTCAGCAGAACTACCATGGTGTTGTTTTTGTGCAGAAATAAAAGTTCTCGGAATGGAACGAAACTTTGCGAGGAATTTTTATACAATAAACAAGAATTTCTGGAGCCAAGAACCACCGGAGGGGGCACCTGGGTGGGCACAACCCACCAGGGTGCGCCCCCCTCCTGGCGCGCCAAGGTGGGTTGTCCCCACCTGGTGGCCCCGCAGACCCTGATTCTAACTCCATAAATACCTATTTTTCTAGAAAAAATCAAGGAGAAATAATTATCGCGGTCGACGAGACGGAGCCGCCGTCACCTCTTGTTCTTCATTGGGAGGCCAGATCTGGAGTCCGTTTGGGGCTCCAGAGAGGGGGGTCTTCGTTCTTCGTCATCACTAACCCTTCTTCATCGCCAATTACATGATGCTCCCCACTGGTAGTGAGTAATTTCTTCGTAGGCTCGCTGGTCGGTGAGGAGTTGGATGAGATTCATCATGTAATCGAGTTAGTTTTGTTAGGGCTTGATCCCTAGTATACACTATGTTCTAAGATTGATGTTTCTATGACTTTGCCATGCTTAATGCTTGTCACTTTGGGCCCGGGTTCCATGATTTCAGATCTGAACCGTTTATGTTATCAGCATTATATCCATGTTCTAGATCCAATCTTGCAAGTTATAGTCACCTACTACGTGTTATGATCCGGCAACCCTGGAGTGACAATAGTCGGGACCACTCCCGGTGACGACCGTAGTTTGAGGAGTTCATGTATTCATCGTGTGTTAATGCTTTGTTCTGGTTCTCTATTAAAAGGAGGCCTTAATATCCCTTAGTATTCAATAGGACCCCGCTGCCACGGGAGGGTAGAACAAAAGATGCCATGCAAGTTCTTTCCATAAGCACGTATGACTATTTACGGAATACATGCCTACATTATATTGATGAAGTGGATCTAGTGCCGTATCGCCCTAGGTTATAATTGTCTCATGATGAATATCATCCAACAAGTCACCAATCCAATGCCTACAAATTTATCCTATATTGTTCTTGCTAAGTTACTACTATTGTTGATGTTGCACTTGTTACAAAACTACTGCTATCAGTATTACCGTTACCATTGCTACCGCTACTATTATCAAAACTATCATATTACTTTGCTACTGATGACGTTGCTGCAGATAATTAATCTCAGGGTGTGGTTGAATTGACAACTCAGCTGTTAATACCTTCAAATATTTTTTGGCTCCCCTTGTGTTGAATCTATAAATTTGGATTGAATACTCTACCCTCTAAAACTATTGTGATCCCCTACACTTGTGGGTTATCACTAACCATAGTCATGTGTTGTCATTTGATGAATGAGATTACATCATTAGGAGAATGATGTGATGGACAAGACCCATTTGTTGGATTAGCATATTGATCGTTCAGTTTTATTGCTATTACTTTCTTCATGTCATATACACATTCCTTTGACTATGAGATTATGCAACTCCCGGATACTGGAGCAATACCTTGTGTGCTATCAAATGTCACAATGTAACCGGGTGATTATAAAGATGCTCTACTGGTATCTCCGAAGGTGTTTGTTGGGTTGGCATAGATCGAGATTAGGATTTGTCACTCGGAGTATCGGAGAGGTATCTCTGGGCCCTCTCGGTAATGCACATCATAAGAAGCCTTGCAAGCAATGTGACTAATGAGTTAGTTGCGGGATGATGTATTATGGAATGAGTAAAGAGACTTGCCGGTGACGAGGTTGAACTAGGTATGAATATACCCATGATCGAATCTCGGGCAAGTAACATACCGGTGACAAAGGGAATTACGTATGTTGTCATAAAGGTTCGACCAATAAAGATCTTTGTAGAATATGTAGGAGCCAATATGGGCATCCAGGTTCCGCTATTGGTTATTGACCAGAGAGGTGTCTCGGTCATGTCTACATAGTTCTCGAACCCGTAGGGTCCGCAAGCTTAACGTTCATTGATGATATAGTTTTATATGAGTTATGTATGTTGGTGACTGAATGTTGTTCGGAGTCCTCGATGAGATCTCGAACATGACGAGGAGCTCTGGAATGGTCCAGATGTAAATATTGATATATATGATAATAGTGTTTGGTCTCCGGAAGGGGTTCCGGATGTTCCCCGAAATGTTTGGGTATGAGAACACTTTATTTGGGCCAAAGGGGAAAGCCCATGAGGCTTTTGGAAAGTGCAAAAGGAAGTTTTGCGCAGACTAGAGGCTAGATGCTAGGAACCCTAGCGTCTAGGGGGTAGACGCCGGGAACCCTAGCGTCTAGCCCTGGAGTCCGAGAAGGACTCTTACCTTTCAGGCAAAACCGACTTTGAGGAGGATTTTACTCCAAGTTTAGACCCGAAGGCTCTACATATAAATAGAGGGGCAGGGCTAGCTCCCAAGACACATCAAGATTCAGCAAGCCGTGTGCCGACAAGCCCGTACCCTCTAGTTTATCATCCATCTAGCTTATGTAGTGCTTGGCGAAGCCCTGCGGATATTGTTCTTCATCACCAACCGTCACCACGCCATCGTGCTGCCGGAACTCATCTACTACTTCGCCCGTCTTGCTGGATCAAGAAGGTGAGGACATCATCGAGCTGAACGTGTGCTGAACGCGGAGGTGCCATACGTTTGATACTTGATAGGGACGGATTGTGAAGGTGTATGACAACATCAACCGCGTTGATAAACGCTTCCGCTTTGCGATCTTCAAGGGTATGAAGATGCTCTCCCCCTCTCGTTGCTATGCATCTGCTAGAGAGATCTTGCGTGAGCATATGAATTTTTTTGAAATTGCATGCTACGTTTCCCAACAGTGGCATCCGAGCCAGGTCTATGCGTAGATGATATGCACGAGTAGAACATGAAGAGTTGTGGGTGGTGATTGGCATACTGCTTACCATCAACGTCTTATTTTGATTCAGCGGTGTTGTTGGATGAATCGGCCCGGACCAACCTTAGATGACCACATTCATGAGACCGGTTCCACCGACAGACATGCAACTAGTTTTGCATAAAGGTGGCTGGTGGGTTTCTATTTCTCCAACTTTAGTTGAATCGAATTTGACTGCGGCCGGTCCTTGTTGAAGGTTAAAACAGCAAACTTGATAAATCACCATTGTGGTTTTGATGCATAGGTAAGAACGGTTCTTGTTAGAAGCCCATAGCAGCCACGTAAAACTTGTAAGAACAAAGTAGAGGACGTCTAACTTTATTTTGTAGGGCATGTTGTGATGTGATATGGTCAAGACATGATGTGGTATATGTTATTGTAGGAGATGATCATGTTTGTAAAAGTTATCGGCAACTGGCAGGAGCCTTATGGTTGCTGCTTTATTGTATGAAATGCAAACGCCATGTATTTGCTTTACTTTATCACTATGCGTTAGCGATAGTTGTAGAGGCAATAGTTGGCGAGACGACCACGACACTACGATGGAGATCATGGTGTCAAGCCGGTGATGATGGAGACCATGACAGTGCTTTGGAGATGGAGATCAAAGGCACGAGATGATGATGCCATATCATATCACATATTTTGATTGCATGTGATGTTTATCGTTTATGCATCTTATTTTGCTTAGTAAGGTGGTAGCATTATAAGATGATCGCTCACTAAAATTTCAAGGTATAAGTGTTCTCCCTAAGTATGCACCACTGCGACAGTTTGTCGTGCTGAGATGCCACGTGATGATTGGGTGTGATAGGCTCTACATTCACATAAACCGGGTGCAAGATAGTTTTGCACATGCGGAATACTCGGGTTAAACTTGACGAGCCTAGCATGTACAGACATGGCCTCGGAACACTGGAGACCAAAAGGTCGAACATGAATCATATAGTAGATATGATCAACATAGAGATGTTCACCATTGATGACTACTCCATCTCACGTGATGGTCGGACAAGGTTTAGTTGATTTGGATCACGTAATCATTTAGATGACTTGAGGGATGTCTATCTAAGTGGGAGTTCTTAAGTAATATGATTAATTGAACTTAATTTATCATGAACTTAGTCCTGATAGTTTTTGCATATCTATGTTGTAGATCAATGGCCCGTGCTACCGTTCCCTTGAATTTTAATGCGTTCGTAGAGAAAGCTAAGTTGACATATGATGGTAGCAACTACATGGACTGGGTCCGTAACTTGAGGATATCCTCATTGCTGCACAGAAGAATTATGTCCTTGATGCACCACTAGGTGAAAGGCCTGCTGCAGGAGCATATGATGATGTTATGAATGTCTGGCAAGCTCGATCTGATGACTACTCGATAGTTCAGTGTGCCATGCTTTACGGCTTAGAATCAGGACTTCAAACATGTTTTGAATGTCATGTGCCATATGAGATGTTCCAGGAGTTGAAGTTAATATTTCAAGCAGATGCCCGAGTTGAGAGATATGGAGTCTCCAACAAGTTCTATAGCTGCAAGATGGAGGAGAACAATTCTATCAGTGAACACATACTCAAAATGTCTGGGTATCACAATCACTTGACTCGACTGGGAGTTAACCTTCCAGATGATAGTTTTATTGACAGAGTTCTTCAATCACTGCCACCAAGCTACAAAGGCTTCATGATGAACTATAATATTCAAGGTATGGATAAGACAATTCCCAAGCTCTTCGCTATGCTCAAAGCTGCGGAGGTAGAAATCAAGAAGGAGCATCAAGTGTTGATGGTTAACAGGACCACTAGTTTCAAGAAAAAGGGCAAGGGAAAGAAGGGGAACTTCAAGAAAAATGGAAAGCAAGTTGCCACTCCCGGGAAGAAACCCAAGTCTGGACCCCAAGCCTGAAACTGAGTGCTTCTACTGCAAGGGACTGGTCACTAGAAGCGGAACTGCCCCAAGTATTTGGCGGATAAGAAGGATGGCAAAGTGAACAAAGGTATATTTGATATACATGTTATCGATGTGTACCTTACTAATGCTCGTAGTGGTGTCTAGGTATTTGATACTGGTTCGGTTGCTCATATTTTTAACTCAAAACAGGGGCTACGGATTAAATGAAGATTGGCTAAGGATGAGGTGACAATGCGCGTTGAGAATGGTTCCAAGGTCGATGTGATCGCCGTCGGCACGCTACCTCTACATCTACCTTCGGATTAATTTTAGACCTGAATAATTGTGATTTGGTGCCAGCGTTGAGCATGAACATTATATCTGGATCTTGTTTGATGCGGGACGGTTATTCATTTAAATCATAGAATAATGGTTGTTCTATTTATATGAGTAATACCTTTTATGGTCATGCACCCTTGAAGAGTGGTCTATTTTTATTGAATCTCGATTGTGGTGATACACATAATCATAATATTGATGCCAAAAGATGCAAAGTTGATAATAATAGTACAACATGTTTGTGGCACTACTGTTTAGGTCATATTGGTGTAAAGCGCATGAAGAAACTCCATGCAGACGGGCTGTTGGAATCACTTGATTATGAATCATTCGATGCTTGCGAAACATGCCTCATGGGCAAGATTACTAAAACTCCGTTCTCCAGAACAATGGAGAGAGCTACTTACTTATAAAAAATAATACATACCGATGTATGCGGTCCGATGAGTTTGAGCCTCGTGGCAGATATCGTTATTTTCTGACCTTCACAGATGATTTGAGCATATATGGGTATATCTACTTAATGAAACACAAGTCTAAAACATTTGAAAAGTTCAAAGAATTTCAGAGTGAAGTACAGCATCTTCGTAACAAGAAAATAAAGTTTCTACGATCTGATCGCGGAGGCGAATATTTGAGTTACGAGTTTGGCCTTCATTTAAAACAATGTGGAATAGTTTCACAACTCACGCCACCTGGAACACCACAACGTAATGGTGTGTCCGAATGTCGTAACCGTACTTTATTAGATATGGTATGATCTATGATGTCTCTTACTGATTTACCACTATCATTTTGGGGTTATGCATTAGAGACAATTGCATTCACTTTAAATAGGGCACCGTCTAAATCTGTTGTGACGGCACCGTATGAATTGTGGTTTGGCAAGAAACCTAAGTTGTCATTTATTAAAGTTTGGGTTTGTGATGCTTATGTGAAAAACCTTCAGCCTGATAAGCTCGAACCCAAACCAGAGAAGTGCGTCTTCATAGGATACCCAAAAGAAACTATTGGGTACACCTTCTATCACAGATCTGAAGGCAAAATCTTTGTTGCTAAGAATGGATCCTTTCTAGAGAAGGAGTTTCTCTCGAAAGAAGTGAGTGGGATGAAAGTAGAACTTGATGAGGTAATTGTACCTTCTCTCGAATTAGAAAGTAGCTCATCACAGAAACCCATTCCAGTGATGCCTACACCAACTAGATAGGAAGATAATGATAATGATCATGAAACTTCAGATCAAGTTACTACCAAATCTCGTAGGTCAACCAGAGCATGTTCTGCACCATAGTGGTATGGTAATCCTGTTCTGGAAGTCATGTTACTAGACCATGATGAACCTATGAATTATGAAGAAGCGATGATGGGCCCAGATTCTGATAAATGGCTTGAGGCCATGAAATCTAAGATAGGATCCATGTATGAGAACAAAGTGTGGACTTTGGTTGACTTGCCCGATGATCGGCGAGCCATAGAGAATAAATGGATCTTCAAGAAGAAGACTGACGCTGATGGTAATGTTACTATCTAAAAACCTCGACTTATCGTGAAAGGTTTTTGACAAGTTCAAGGAGTTGACTATGATGAGACCTTCTCACCCACAGGGATGCTTAAGTCTGTCTGAATCATGTTAGCAATTGCCGCATTTTATGATTATGAAATCTCGCAAATGGACGTAAAAATTGCATTCCTTAATGGATTTCTTAAAGAAGAGTTGTATATGATGCAACCAGAAGGTTTTGTCGATCCTAAATGTGCTAACAAAGTGTGCAAGCTCCAGCGATCCATCTATGGACTGGTGCAAGCATCTCGGAGTTGGAATATACGCTTTGATGAGGTGATCAAAGCATATGGTTTTATGCAGACTTTCGGAGAAGCCTGTATTTACAAGAAAGTGAGTGGGAGCTCTATAGCATTTCTAATATTATATGTGGATGACATATTGTTGATTGGAAATGATATAAAATTTCTGGATAGCATAAAAGGATACTTGGATAAAAGTTTTTCAATGAAAGACCTCGGTGAAGCTACTTATATATTGGGCATCAAGATCTATAGAGATAGATCAAGACGCTTAATTGGACTTTCACAAAGCACATACCTTGATAAAGTTTTGAAGAGGTTCAAAATGGATCAGTCAAAGAAAGGGTTCTTGCCTGTGTTACAAGGTGTGAAGTTGAGTCAGACTCAATGCCCGACCACTGCAGAAGATAGAGAGAAAATGAAAGTAATTCCCTATGCTTCAGCCATAGGTTCTATCATGTATGCTATGCTGTGTACCAGACCTGATGTATGCCTTGCTATAAGTTTAGCAGGGAGGTACCAAAGTAATCCAGGAGTGGATCACTGGACAACGTTCAAGAACATCCTAAAATACCTGAAAAGGACTAAGGATATGTTTCTCGTTTATGGAGGTGACAAAGAGCTCATCGCAAATGGTTACGTCGATGCTAGGTTTGACACCGATTCGAATGACTCTAAGTCACAAACCGGATACATATTTGTATTAAATGGTGGAGCTGTCAGTTGGTGCGGCTCCAAGCAGAGCGTCGTGGCGGGATCTACGTGTGAAGCGGAGTACATAGCTCCTTCGGAAGCAGCAAATGAAGGAGTCTGGATGAAGGAGTTCATATCTGATCTAGGTGTAATACCTAGTGCATCGGGTCCAATTAAAATCTTTTGTGACAATACTGGAGCAATTGCCTTAGCAAAGGAATCCAGATTTCACAAAAGAACCAAATACATCAAGAGACGCTTCAACTCCATCCTTGATCAAGTCAAGGAGGGAGACATAGAGATTTGCAAAATACATACGGATATGAATATGGCAGACCCGTTGACTAAGCCTCTTCCACGAGCAAAACATGATCAGCACCAAGACTCCATGGGTGTTAGAATCATTACAATGTAATCTAGATTATTGACTCTAGTGCAAGTGGGAGACTGAAGGAAATATGCCCTAGAGGCAATAATAAAGTTGTTATTTTATATTTCCTCATATCATGATAAATGTTTATTATTCATGCTAGAATTGTATTAACTGGAAACTTGATACATGTGTGGATACATAGACAAAACACCATGTCCCTAGTGAGCCTCTACTAGACTAGCTCGTTAATCAAAGATGGTTAAGTTTCCTAACCATAGACATGTATTGTCATATGATGAACGGGATCACATCATTAGGCGAATGATGTGATGGACCAGACCCATCCGTTAGCTTAGCATATTGATCATTCAGTTTTATTGCTATTGCTTTCTTCATGTCATATACACATTCCTTTGACTATGAGATTATGCAACTCCCGGATACCGAAGGAATACCTTGTGTGCTATCAAACATCACAACATAACTGGGTGATTATAAAGATGCTCTACAGGTATCTTCGAAGGTGTTTGTTGGGTTGTATTAGATCGAGATTAGGATTTGTCACTCCGAGTTCGGAGAGGTATCTCTGGGCCCTCTCGGTAATGCACATCATAAGAAGCCTTGCAAGCAATGTGACTAATGAATTAGTTGCAGGATGATGTATTATGTAATGAGTAAAGCGACTTGCTGGTAACGAGATTGAACTAGGTATGAAGATACCGATGACCAGATCTCGAGCAAGTAACATACCGATGACAAAGGGAATTATGTATGTTGTCATAAAGGTTCGATCGATAAAGATCTTCGTAGAATATGTAGGAGCCAATATGTGCATCCAGGTTCCGCTTTTGGTTATTGACCATAGAGGTGTCTCGGTCATGTCTACATAGTTCTCGAATCTGTAGGGTCCGCACGCTTAACGTTCGTTGACGATATAGTTTTATATGAGTTATGTATGTCGGTGACCGAATGTTGTTCAGAGTCCTGGATGAGATCTCAGACATGACGAGGAGCTCCGGAGGAAAAAATTGATATATAGGATAATAGTGTTTGGTCTCCGAAAGGGTTCTGGATGTTTCCCGAAATGTTTGGGTACGAGAACACTTTATTTGGGCCAAAGGGGAAAGCCCACGAGGCTTTTGGAAAGTGAAAAAGTAAGTTTTGCGAAGACCAGAGGCTAGACGCCGTCGGGATGGCGTCTAGCCCTGGAGTCCGAGAAGGACTCTTACCTTTCGGGCAAAACCGACTTTGAGGAGGCTTTTACTCCAAGTTTCGACCCCAAGGCTCAACATATAAATAGAGGGGCAGGGCTAGCACCCAAGACACATCAAGATTCACCAAGCCGTGTGCCGGCAACCCCGTCCCCTCTAGTTTATCCTCCGTCTAGTTTCTGTAGTGCTTGGTGACGCCCTACGGATATTGTTCTTCATAACCAGCCATCACCACGCCGTCGTGTTGCTGGAACTCATCTACTACTTCTCCCGTCTTGATAGATCAAGAAGGTGAGGATGCCATCGAGCTGAACGTGTGCTGAGCACAGAGGTGCCATATGTTCAATACTTGATCGGGACAGATCGTAAAGGTGTACGACTACATCAACCGCATTGATAAACACTTCCGCTTTGCGATCTTCAAGGGTATGAACATGCTCTCCCCCTCTCGTTGCTATGCATCTCCTAGATTGATCTTGCGTGAGCGTAGGAATTTTTTTGAATTGCATGCTACGGTTCCCAACAACCCAATCATCATGTGGTGTCTCAACACGACGAAGTATAGCAACGGTGCATACTTAGGGAGAACACTTTTACCTTGAAATTTAGTGAAGGGATCATCTTATAATGCTACCGCTGTACTAAGCAAAATAAGATGCATAAAAGATAAACATCACATGAAATCAAAATATGTGACATGATATGGCCATCATCATCTTGTGCTTTTGATCTCCATATCCAAAGCATTGTCATGATCTCCATCGTCACTGGCTCGACACCTTGATCTCCATTGTTGCGTCGTGGTCCTCTCGCCAACTATTGCTTCTAGAACCATCGCTAACGCATAGTGATAAAGTAAAGCATTACATGGTGTTCACATTTCATACAATAAAGAGACAACCATAAGGCTCCTGCTAGTTGCCGATAACTTACAAAACATGATCATCTCATACAATAACATTTATCACATCATGTCTTGACCAAATCACATCACAACATGCCCTGCAAAAACAAGTTAGACGTCCTCTACTTTGTTGTTGAAAGTTTTACGTGGCTACTACGGGCTTCTAGAAAGAACCGTTCTTACCTACGCATCAAACCACAATGGTGTTTCGTCAAGTTTGATGTTTTAACCTTCTTCAAGGACCGGCCGTGGTCAAATCCGGTTCAACTAAAGTAGGAGAAACAGACACCCGCCAGCCACCTTTATGTAAAAATAGTTGCATGTCTGTTGGTGGAACCGGTCTCATGTGCGTGGACATGTAAGGTTGGTTCGGGATGCTTCATCCCACAATACCACCGAATCAAAACAAGATGTTGGTGGTAAGCAGTATGACTATCACCGCCCACAACTCTTTGTGTTCTACTCGTGCATATCATCTACGCATAGACCTGGCTCATGATGCCACTATTGGGAATCATTGCATGGAAAACAAAAAAAATTCTACGCACACGCAATGATCTATCCATGGAGATGCATAGCAATGAGGGAGAGAGTGTGTCTATGTACCCTTGTAGACCATAAGCGGAAGTGTTTAACAACACGGTTGATGTAGTCGAACTTCTTCGTGCTTCAACTGATCAAGTACTGAACGCAGGGCACCTCCACGTTCTGCACACGTTCAGCTCGGTGTCGTCCTTGCCATCTTGATCCAGCAAGCAGGGCGATGTAGTAGATGAGTTCCGTTAGCATAACGGCGTGGTGGCGGTGGTGGTGAAGTAATCCCGCAGGGCTTCGCCTAAGCACTACGATGATCTAGAGTGGAGGAGTAAACTAGAGGCGGAGGGGTGCCGACACATGACGTGGAATAATTTGTGTATTGTGTGGCACCCCTCCCCACATATGTATTGGTGTGGGAGGGGAGGAGGCAGCCCCTAGGGCACCCCAAGTGGTGCAGCCGTAGCCCTAGGGCTCCTCCCTTTGGTGCGCCCCTGCCAAAAATTGGCACAAGGGGGAAGGAAGGGAGGAGGCGCCCCCTTCTTTCCTTCCTCCCATCTCCGGGATATGGAAGGTGGTGCCTCCCCCTTCCATCTAATTGGTTGTGGCTGCCATAAGGGGGGCGCACCAGGCCATGTGGGCGGGTGTGTTCCCCTCCACTTAGCCCACTAAGGCCCAATACTCTCCCGATGCCTCCAGAACCCCTTTCGGTACTCCGATAACTTTCCGGTGCATCCCGAAACCATTCCAGAGACCAAATAGCATCGTCCTATATATTAATATTTACCTCTGGAGCTTCTCGTCATGTACGTGATCTCATCCTAGACTCCGAACAACATTCGGTCACCAAACCACATAACTCATATAATACCAAATCGACATCGAACGTTAAGCGTGCGGACCCTACGGGTTTGAGAACTATGTAGACATGACCGAGACACCTCTCCGGTCAATAAACAATAGCGGAACCTGGATGCCCGTATTGGCTCCTACATATTCTACAAGATATTTATCGGCCGAACTGTTATGACAACATACGTAATTCCCTTTGTCCATCGGTATGTTACTTGCCCGAGATTCAATCGTGGGTATCTTCATACCTAGTCCAATCTTGTTACCGGTAAGTCTCTTTACTCCTTCTGTAATATTTCACCTCGTGACTAACTCCTTAGTCGTTTGCTTGCAAGCTTATAATGTGTATTACTGAGAGGGCCAAATACGATCTATGCCAGCTCAAATCCTATACTCGGAGTGACAAATCCTAATCTCGATCTATGCCAACTCAACAAACACCTTCGGATATACCTGTAGAGTATCTTTATAATCACCCAGTTACGTTGTGACGTTTAATAGCACACTAGGTATTCCTTCGGTATCCGGGAGTTGCATAATCTCATAGTCGGAGGAATATGTATTTGACATGAAGAAAGCAATAGCAGTAAAACTGAACCATCATTATGCTAATCTAACGGATGGGTCTTGTCCATCACATCATTCTCCTAATGATGTGATCCCGTTATCAAATGACAACACATGTCTATGGTTAGGAAACCTTAACCATATTTGATCAACGAGCTAGTCTAGTAGAGGCTTACTAGGGACATGGTGTTTGTTTATGTATTCACACATGTATTAAGGTTTTCGATCAATACAATTCTAGCATGAATAATAAACCTTTATCATGAATAAGGAAATATAAAATAACAACTTTATTGTTGCCTCTAGGGCATATTTCCTTCACATACCGCCTTCCAGTTGACAATAGAATGGCTGCCATTTTCCTAGTCGTTGTACTCAGGGAGCCAGATGGATCCCCCGCGAATCTTGTCTAACTTACTCTATTTAATTGCGAGGATTAACAATAGAGTCCCACAAATCACAAAATTGTGCTCAAGTGTGGCATAACCGATGAACCATACTGGATGAAATATCAATACATGTATAACCCTAGCCGCTTGAAAAGAACAAACCTAATTTCCGTAGTTCTATTTGCACTTTGTTGACTTATTTTGCGTTGGAGGATGAAGGGAACCACATTGTGAAGATTAGAAATCTATTTTAATTTTCTTTTGTTCTGCCTTTGTGTTTTTTGTGTATTTGGTGTGTCACAACAAAAAATATCAAGACTCTATCCCATTATTTTTTGATCAACACTTGGAAGCACGTGGAATTTTGCCCCTGCGTATCGCCAACTATCGATCCAACGGGTAGTCGTTTGGCAATTTAGCCCCTCCTTGTGAACAGGTAGTCGTTTGGCAATTTAGCCCTCTTGGTGCTGGTGGTTGCCGTCATGGCGCCAAATATGTTTTCGTCGGTGATGCTCTTGTTTTGTATTTCTGCTCTCTATGTTTTCTTCTTCAACAACATGGTGCTTTGTTCGTCTTGTATGACAGTGGTGTGTATAACGACCTTAGCTTCTCGCCCATACATGTGGTGGATTATGCGGCTATTTTACACCTTAATTTTGAGGTTGGTCCACTTTGCGCTGGTTTAGTATTTTATATTTTATTATCCATCATAATTATGATGGAATGTCGAGATGCGGAAGGTAAAACTACATATGTTGACTTTGAAAAGTCTTGTGATCACTAACCTTTGTCAGCCATGTTCTTTTTGTTTCTGTTTTTTATCCGATGGAATTATTCAATTTGCCAATATTGTCACATCTTTTACTGAAAATATATAGTACTCCGTACGTGGCAAAGTCTTTGTAAAAATGATGTTCATGTTCCCTGCTCAACAGTAGTGGCGGAGCTTGACAAGGTCCAAGTGTGTGTGCGCTATATAACCGGAATGCGTTGGTCGGTTCTCCTGGTTTTGAGAAGGTTTCTGGAATGTGTTGTCTATTTTTTTTCATTCTTCCTGTATTTTTTCTATCAACTTTAATAGTTTATTTTGGCTTTTTTCCTTTTTTTACTTTTCTTCTTGTGTTAATTATTCTTTAATATTTTAGTCCATGAACATTTGAAAAAAGATGAACATATTTCAAAATCCATGAATAGTTTTGGAAATTTGTGAAAAATATTTTTTAAATTCGTGAAATTTTAAAAGTCCAGGAGAATTTGTAAAAGTATGTGAATAGTCTTAAATTTATGACCTTTTTAAAAATTTGCAAACATTATTTAAAATTAAAAAATATTTTTTAAATTGGTGAACATTTTGAAAAAAAATTGATTCACAACATTCTTTAAAACTGTGAACATCTTTTGACTTAATGAACGTTTTCAAATAAATATAGATAGCCAGTTTTTTCCGAGCTATCAGTGGGGCGACCAAAAATAAAAGATAAGCTAATGAGAGAAAGAGCTTAGCTGGGCAAGAGCTTTATGGGCCGGCCCATGTGAGCATTATAGTAACAATACCACAGTCTCAACATGGAATGGAAGAGGAGCGATTTGGCTCCCAAGCTCATCTGCAACCGTCATAAACAGTAAAATCAAATAAAACACAAGAAAATCAACCTTTTTTGCATGGTAAATGTTTTAGTGCATAAGATCTGTGCCGAATTTCTGCTCATTTGGACATCTGAATATCTCTCGGCAAAAATGGCAAATTTAAAGTCTGTGAAATAGTGTATTGTTCTGACCGATTTTTTTGACCGAGAGCTACTCAGATGTCCAAACGAGCTGGAATTTTGTATGAACCCCACACACTAAAACATCTTGCATGAAAAGAAATGGATTTTTAAAATTTATTTAGTGTTTTTCTTTTTTTCTTTTTCTATTCATAGGGTGCTCAGACAACCATCATCGACTAACAACGATAAAACATACAAGGACACCACAATGGCACATCGAACAACTTCACCCCCCTCTCAAAGTAAGCACCATCTCCAACACAGCCCAACATGATAAACAAATGAAAAACACAGCCATAACATAATCAAAATACAAACAAATGCAGATAAAGACAAAACCAAGTAACCAACTGCAATAACCTGAAGAAAGAATTAATCCCACCAGCAAAGAACGGTGCGGCGAAGCGCGCGTTGGTCTCTAACTATTTCTTCATTGATATATTCCAAACCCGGGGTGGTGCCCCCTGTAGCACTCCACTAAGCTCTGTCAGTGTGCTGCCCAACCATCTTTGGTCACAAACCATTGGGGAAAACATCTGCTCGAAATCTGTTTCTTTCAACTGCACTCTTCCTACCGTCAGTTTTGGGCGATCAGATTCTGAGTTTCAGAGTCAGCCGCCACGAACAAAAGCGGCCCCACAAGTCACCTTTTTTTAGCGTAGCCCCACGAGTCCCCTGTGACAGACAAACACTCGGCGAAAAGGACGAATCCAGAACAAATCCGTCACGAATCAGCGTCACGCGGAGGCCGAGCCCACATTCCCACTACACGCGCCGACAGCCCATCCCTATCGTCACCCACAAGACAAAAGAGCCCCTCATCCAGACCGCCTTCCCCCTTCTTCCCTCAGAGAAACCAAAAAATAAATAAAAATCCAGACCGTCTGATCCGCCAGCAGATCCATCTCGCAGCTCCACGTGTCCCGCCTCCCGCCGCTCAGGAAACGTCGGCAGCAGCCGCCGCCCACGGTGCCGCGCACACGCCGGCTTACCACGCTACGGCACCTGGAAACGCGACGCGCTAAGCCATCACACGTGCGATCGCTTTGCCGCTAATGCTGCGATTATCTCACGCTCCACGGCCCTCCACTTGTGCAGAATATATACCGGAGTTGCAATCTCGGCTGATTTATGCGTACGATTGTGCAGCAAGTGCGTTAAACATCGCTGTCACGTGGGAAACCGAAGGGGCAACCGGCCAGATATGAAATCGTCCTAATGACATTATTTTTGACATGCCCTAATGATCTTGACGTAGATTGAGCTGCAAAAACGGAACAAAACACGACTGTTTTTCATTAGAAAAGGCAAAGCTGGGTGATGAAGTGGGAAACCCCATCCTCGCTGTCGACTGATCGCTCTCTCGCTGACGGTTTAGGCACTGAAAATGGAATCTTAGATTCATGCCGCATTGTACTTGGAAAATGCATGGAAATGATTAAAGGAGGATGCAACGTTTCGTTTCTACTAGTAGAAAAGATGTAATAAATCGTAAAGCTTATCCGTACTGGATGCAGATGCTTAGGAACGTCCGAGTGTTGTGTGCTGGCGCCTGGCAATGGTTGGGGGAGAGAAGGATAGATACTGCAGAATAGAAAAAAGATGTGTTCGTCCAAAAATAATGGAGAATTGTGATTGGAGCCCTCTCGCTTTTCTTCACAATAAATAAACCCATTACCTTCCTTTGTACAACATGTAAATACTTTTTGCTATTTTATTTGTGAAAACATTCTTTTCTAATGGAAGTATTAGTGTTGCTCGGATCTGGTCATAGTTCTTCTACGTTTGTGTTTCTTCATGTTGGATCCTTCCGATCTACGCTGCTCTTCATCGGCGGCGGTTGCTGTTCTACTTCGCTAGTCCTATCTCCTATGGGGCCTTAGCATGACGACTTTCTGACTGTCTACTACAACAAGTTTTGCCCGGCTCCGGCAAGGGAGGGGCGACGACGACGCACGTCTTCAGCTCGCTTCAGTACTTGTAGTCGTTGCTAAGTGGTTTACGGATCTGGATGTAATTTTTATATTTTCTGGTATTCGTTGCACTACCATGTTTGAAGATGAATAAATCATAAATTTTCTCACAAAAACAAGTGTTGCACTTCGTCAAAAATAAAATAAGAAACAACCCATTCTATCCTCTTTGGACTATTAAAAAAGAAAACCAAGTTTTTATCCAACTCCATGAAAACCCTATGGTTAATTTATGTTGTGCAATCTGCGAAAGAAAGTACAACTATACTCCATGTGTTGCATCGAGAATTCGTAGGGAAAATTGTTAGGCATATGAAAGCTAAAATCAATATCATGTAAAATATAATGTGGTATACCTATTTTGAAAGGTCACATAAATTATTATGCAACCATGCATATAATCTGGTCAAAATATAGTTGTTTCATATGTTCTATAAAAAATAAATTGGCCAATTTATTTTTTATAGAACATATGAAACAACTATATTTTGACCAGATTATATGCATGGTGAGAGCCAATTTATTTTTTATAGAACATATGAAACAACTATATTTTGACCAGATTAAATGCATGGTTGCAGAATAATTTATGTGACCTTTCAAAATTGGCTCTAAAGCTTGAGTTCACATAATTAAACAAGTTGTGGCACAAACATTAGAAATGAACGAAAATAGAAGATTAAATACAAAGAACTCATGCACAGATCAGGCACTAGAGTAGGCGGGTTTTACTCTAGTTATTATAGAATATATTTGGTGATAAGACTCCTTAGGTGGTACGATGCTCCTGCGTATCATGGACCGTCGGATCATGCTCCAAGCGAGATGACGAATGCGCATGTGATGGCCAACTCCTCCCCTTTGAAATATTTGAAAAAACCCTGGATCATGTTCTTAATTGAGTGTGAAGCCCTTTCCCTACTACTGGTCTACTATAATAAGAAAAAAAAACATATGTTTCAATCTGCAAACACACATTCAAACCCAGCAATCAACAAAATAAATTTACTATTTTTGTTACTTTGTCCATAGATAATATCATGCTGGTTTGGTAAGTTAAATCTGGGAATTTTCATAATAATTTCATTTGTATTTTTTTAATTTTCATATCATCTTGAATTATGATAATTGATAAAAATATTATTAAAAACAAACTTGTTTATTCTTTTTTCAGTTGGTCTTCACAAATTCCATGTCCGCTCTACTCTGTATAATATAAAAATCTGATGCAGCTAGACAACTGACCTATATACGTTATCTTTGCCTCCAATAAGAGCATCTCCAACGGCCGCGCAACCGCGCGGCGCGCTAAATTATTTTTACAGCGCTGAAATAGCCTTTTTTAGTGCGCAATAGGGCGTTTGCTCCAGCAGACGCTGCAAAATATGGCGCGACGCTATAGCTCCAGCAGGCGCATTAAATTTACAGCGCGCGCCCAACACAAACAATATTTCTAACTCGAAATAGAATCAAGAAGATCAAACACACAGAAAATAAATCAACAATAAAGAGTTCAATTATTATTACAACTCAAACGATAATGCCTTTTGGAGCTCGGCCTCCATGGAGGCCGGTTTTTGAAAAACACAAAGTTCATATCTTTATAATTCAAAAAAATTTGAAAAAAATTACAGATATACATGGAGGCATAACACACATGTGCGTAAATTTTTAGGACGAAATACGTTGAAATGAAGGCTGTGCAAAAAAACAAATCTGAGGCTTTTTAACACATGTTACTATTCATCCTCAAAGTCCAGAAATTTGTCTTTTTTCTATAGGTCGCATTTCGAAGTATTTCATCTTGACTTTTTACACACACATACATTTCATCCGTGTATAGTTGCATATTTATTTTCAGAATTTTTTGAAGTCAAAAAGTTTGAATTTTGAATTTTTCAAAAATAAAGGGCTCCATGGAGCTCGGTCACCAAAACACCCTACTCCAACTCAAACAAATAGTTTATTTTTCAACACAACAAATAGTTCAACAATACAACATGAAACATACAACATCAAACTAGTTTTGTCATTCGTTTCATGCCCACCATTCCTTGATTAGATCCTTTTGAAGATCATCATGCGTTTCGGCACGTCGAATGGCATGAGAGAAGGCAATAAATCGGGCCACCCTAGCAGCCCTCCTCTATACTCGCATGGAACGTCCCAACAACTCATACTGAGAATATTCTAAATCTTGCACACGCTCATTCTCGATGATCATGTTATGCATGATCACACAAGCTTTCATGATGTACCAAAGGATCTTTTGATCCCAAAATCTAGTCGGTCCTCTTAGAATAGCAAATTGGGCTTGCAAAATCCCAGAACTCTCTCCACGTCTTTCCTAGCTGCCGCCTGAACATGTGGAAATTAAGATTTTTCTTACCTTGCGGTGTCATCAACGGCTTCTGTCGGTGTCAAAACCGGCGGATCTCGGGTAGGGGGTCCCGAACTGTGCGTCTAAGGCGGATGGTAACAGGAGGCGGGGGACACGATGTTTACCCATGTTCGGGCCCTCTCGATGGAGGTAATACCCTACGTCCTGCTTGATTGATCTTCTTGATTGATCTTGATGATATGAGTATTACAAGAGTTGATCTACCACGAGATCGTAGAGGATAAACCCTAGAAGCTAGCATATGGTATGATTGTCTATTGTCCTACGGACTAAACCCTCCAGTTTATATAGACACCGGAGGGGGCTAGGGTTACACAGAGTCGGTTACAAGGGAGGAGATCTACATATCCGTACTGCCAAGGTTGCCCTCCACGCCAAGGAGAGTCCTATCCGGACACGGGACAAAGTCTTCAATCTTGTATCTTCATAGTCCAACAGTCCGGCCAAAGGATATAGTCCGGCTGTCCGGAGACCCTCTAATCCAGGACTCCCTCAGTAGCCCCTAAACCAGGCTTCAATGACGATGAGTCTGGCGCGCAGATTTGTCTTCGGCATTGCAAGGCGGGTTCTTCCTCCGAATACTCCATGGAAGATTTTGAAGACAAGGATAGTGTCCTGCTCCGCAAAACAAATTCCACATACCACCATAGAGAGAATAATATTTCCACAAATCTAATCTGCTGACACGTTTTGTAACATGACATCATGCCATGACCCGGTCATTATTCGAACCGTTTTTCTCAACCAGCACTGCACATATCGCGAGGTGGTTTTCTTGACACGTCTTGTCGAAGCAGAGATCGTGTCCCCTTATCAAGGGATTCTCATCAATACGGGTATGGGTAACCCAACCGTGCCATCAATTACGGTGTTCGGGGAATAAGCGATTTTAACAGACAAGTGGGGAGGCGCATTGCCTCTTCCGCCCTTATAAAGGGACAAAGATTCACCCTTTTTACCCACGCCTTCTTCCTCCGTTCTTATCCATTCTCGCACACTCAAGCTCCAGCGCCCAAGTTTGCGTCTTTCTCCTCAAACCACTCCAAGCATGTCCGGAGCGGGAGGCAAGTGGATGGTCTCCTCCGTCATGGAGGAGAACATCACAAAGCTACGGGAAGCTGGATATCTAGCCGTGGATATCGTGCACCGGCTGCCAGATGTGGGGCAGATCATCCCTACGTCTGAACCCCATGAGAGGGTAGTTTTCCTTACCCACTTTGTCCGCGGACTGGGATTTCCCCTTCACCCGTTCGTCTGCGGGCTCATGTTCTACTACGGGCTGGATTTTCATGATCTGGCCCCCAATTTCATCCTCAACATCTCGGTGTTTATCGTTGTGTGCGAGGCCTTCCTCCGCATCAGGCCCCACTTTAGCCTGTGGCTAAAGACCTTCAATGTCAAACCGAAGGTGGTGGTCGGCCAGCAAGCAGAGTGCGGAGGCGCCATGGTGGGCAAAATGCCTAACGTCACTTGTCTCAAAGGCTCCTATGTGGAGACCATAAAGGGGTGGCAATCGGGGTGGTTCTACATCACCGAGCGGCGCGACACCAACTGGGTGGCGGCCCCCAAATTTCGATCCGGAATCCCCACGCGGCTCACTTCCTGGAAAGAGAAGGGCCTGTCCTGGGGTTCCCCGATAGAGCTGACCGGACTCCAGACCTGCATCAGGAACATGATGAGCAAGAAAACCAAACTCATCAACGTGGTCCAGGTCATGCTCTTCCACCAGATCCTCCCATGTCAACGACGGGCATTCAATTTGTGGGAGTTCGACCCGGCCAAGAACCAGACGCTGTGAGAGCTCTTCGACACGACGCACAAGGACGTCTGGAAGATGCTGTTCAAGGGCGCCGAGGTACCTCCTCCCCTTACCGAGGACCGCGGACTCAGCGCAAAGCGCCATGCCAATCCGGTAAGTTTTTATATCTCACAGGGTATTTATTTGCCCCAGTTTAATGATGTGTGGAATCTAAGCCTCCATGCCATTAACAGGACTGGGTAGAGACAGTGGAGCAGCTCGATTGCCCAGCCCCTGCCTGAAGATCCTGTAGATGCTCTCCTAACAGAGATGCTGGTTCCGACGCCTTACGAGGTGCCGTTGAAGAAGGCCCAGAAGAAGGCCACGGGGATCCGAAAGGGTCTCCGGTGCAAGGTTATGTCGGACTCATCGTCCGATAACTCCGAAGCGCACTCCTCCCACGAAAACGATGAGGAGGAAGAGAAAAGTTCTCCTCCCCTAGCCGGGGGAGATAAGAAAAGGAAAGCCTCCCCAACCGGGGAGGCCGAAGGGTCCAAGAAGGGAAGGACCCTCCTTCCGGACTGCTCCACGACAGCCGCCCCCAGCGATGACGAGTGGTTACCCAGGGACAAGCCCCTGGCGAAGTCGTGAGTATCCGGATACCATAGTAATTCACGATATGTTTCATTGCACTGCTTCTCCTTATGCCGAATATGATTATGCAGTCCGTCCCGAGCCCGTCTCGATGTATCTTCGTCGGAGAGTTCTTTGGACTCGTCGGATATGAATAGCGATTCACTTATGACCGCCTCCACCCCTTGCCCTACGGACAACGTCGAGGTGTTGTCTCATAAGGCATCGAGCCGAGGGGAGGTAGTCCTGGGGGCGCCTCGAGGCGACCTTATGGACCCTAGGCGCAGAGGGAGCAAGATCCCCACGGGCTCCAAGTTCGGCCCCCAGCCGAACACTGCGCCGGAACCTTCGGTGGTTCCGGACTCCGGCAGGTGATCCCCCGTTAAGGGGGGCAAGCCGCCTGTGTCGGTGGCCTCTGTCCATCTAGAGGCACTGGACAACTTGCTGGAAGTGCTTCGCGGCGCTTCCATCGACGAAGAGCACCGCACTATCATGAGTGTGGTGATCGGGAAAGTTCAGTCCGCCAAAAACGGACTAACCAAAGCTTATGACAGCCTCCTAACAGGCTTTGAGGTAAGCAATCAGAATATAAGGAAATGTTACCGCATAGACAGTATCCCCTGATGCTCTGTTTGGCGTTCGCGAAGAAAGGCCGAATAGAGGATCAAATAATGACTCAGGAGTCTAATCAGAATATGTCTATGTGCATGTGCAGGCTTCACTGCTGGCCGCTGCCACACGTACTGCGGAGGTCTCTGCACTAAAGCAGGACCTGGAGCGGTCCGAGGATGAGCTCGGCCTTACCAAGAGGCAGCTCGAGGAGAGCAAAGGTAAGCAATACCTTGCCTATACATTAAAAAGAAGTTCGGTTGTAAAGTAATAGGATCATCGTGAATTTGCCAGGGGCCACGACCGAGGTGGCGACCCTGAAGAAGGCGATGTTCGAGGCCGAAGACAAAGCGGCCAAGGAGCGCATTGAGCGGGAAAAGCAAGAAGCCCGGGTAGGCGAGGTGCAGCAAGAGCTCGAGGCTCTCGCCAAAAAACATGAGTCCTTGGAGCTTGACTCTAAGACGCGAGAGTCCGAGCTTGCGAAGGCGCTCGAAAGCGCTCGGAGCGCCAAGGCTGAAGCCCACAGGGCCCTCCAGGAGATTGATGCGGTGAAGAAGATAGCAGCGGGTAAGGCATTCATTATGCAAAGCAAGCATGTGAAGGAAACTTTCCTTTTACTTACCCGAGTTCGGAGCTCTCCAGGAGCGTTCACAGATCTTCCCCGCAGTGTACTGGATGCCGTGGAGTTTTACCGAGCTGAGGAGGGGAGCCCGACGGAAAAGTTGTTCTGGTCTCAGTATACTAGGACCGAACACCCAATGCCCTTGAGCCACCAGCTGAAGCAATTGGTGGAGCTTCACAAGGCGGCCGAACAGGCCATGAAGGGTCTTATAGTCCGGATGTGGCCTGGAGATCCCCTGCTTGGCAGCTACATCGGTCTGGTGAGGCAGCTTGTGGATGCCTGCCCACGGCTTGAAGTCTTAAAGCGGTCCGTCTGCATCGAGGGTGCGCGCAGGGCTTTTGCCCGGGCGAAGGTGCACTGGGCGAAGCTAGATGCCGTAAAGCTGGTAAAGGAGCATCACTGCCCCGAAATGTATTATGACAGTGTCCTAAAGGGTTCCCGCCTTGTGGCGGAGGAATGTACTAGAGATGTAATTTTTGAATGAACATGCTCATGTGATCCTGTAATGTGAAACGAATTCATTTGCACTATGCAATGCTTTTTGAATTTAAAATATTACCTTCTGTGCGGCCGTTTATAAAATCTGAGAGTTGGCCAGTCGTCGGCTTCTGCCCCCATGTAACTAGTACTGGGGTGTTCGGGATAAACCTGAGCACTCTTTATCCTAATTTTGGGTCCTCTAAGGGAGGTGGTCAGCACAATGAACCAGTCAATCGGACTATAAGGCTTTATCACTCTCACTTAGCCATGGAAGTCTACAATTTTAAATTTTGGCGAAGCCCCTAGTATTCGAAAGGCCGAATTTGGGGCGCCATATATGCCTAAGTCGGGCAAGGCCGACTCCTCGCCTGAAGCGGAAAAAGTCTTTAAGGACTTAAGACCTCTCGAATAGCGACCAACTCTCGCTTTATCATGATAGTCAGTTTTCGGCTTTCTCTACTGAGGTGCTCGTCTGGAATAACCGGGACACAATCGCAGTAGTTGTCCCAGCGCTACCTTAGCCGATATAGCGGAACGTAAGGTACCAAAACATGGGAGCCGGGCAAACCCAACTATTGACCCAATACATGATTCGGAGCTGATGCATATAATGCTATAAGTTTGGGGTGCCGCACTGTCGAAAGTGTTCGGATTTCTCACGCCGTATTATGGGGTAAACGAATGCCCCTGGCGTACTGACCGTACCAGAATGTATGGGTGCAAGTTATCGTAAATGAACATATAAGAAAAAAAGGGATGGAGAATGCAATAATAGACTAATGCTATGCATTGTTATTTAAATAATACGTCAAAGCGTACTGATACAAGTAGTGCAATAAGCAAAAAATAGGACTATTTGACATGTCCTATCCAAGGGCAAGCTGCGTATGAGTAGTAAAGAGCGGGTATATCGATTGCTATTAGAGACCACCTGGGGGTTCCTTGTACGTCTTAGATTGTTGCCTCCTTGGTTGTTCCTTCCCGTAATGTGTCCGGCAATCATACTGCCGGAAAGGGCTTCCAGAGAGTAAGGTCCTGAAAGAGAAAAAATGATAAAGGTATGCAGCCCCTAGGGCGCTTAAGCCGCATTGCGGGACGTGCCCTGATCGTGCCCCCGCCTATGCCCATGGTATTTTCAGTGCGTAATTATGTACACGTGGCACGGGGTTTGTCGCTTGACTGGGACTGGGACGGGGGCCGGATTGCTTGGCGAGTCTGAATGTGCCAGGCGATCATGTTTCAGGTTACTCCGGACTCACATGACGGTGTCCGGGGGCTGTATCGCCGAATTGGCGGTTTGCCTAAAAAGGCTGCTTTGTGCTTCTGCTGCGAGGGCCGCAGTATGGTCTTCCGTGCGGAGTTAGCGTTCTGTGTTTCCATTGACTGTTATGACCCCTTAGGTCCTGGCATCTTGAGCTTGAGGTATGCATAATGCGGTACCGCATTGAATTTTGCGAATGCGGTTCGCCCGAGCAGTGCGTGATAGCCACTGCAGAACGGGACGATATCGAAGATTAACTCCTCGCTTCGGAAGTTTTCCAGAGCTCCGAAGACCACTTCCAGTGTGATTGAGCCCATGCAATGGGCCTCTACACCCGGGATGACGCCCTTAAAGGTGGTTTTGGTGGGTTTAATCCTCGAGGGATCTATTACCCATTTTGCGCACTGTATCCTGATAGAGCAGGTTTAGGCTGCTGCCGCCGTCCATAAGGACTCGAGTGAGGTGAAATCCATCGACGATGGGGTCTAGGACCATTGCGGCGGATCCGCCATGACGGATGCTAGTGGGGTGGTCCCTATGATCGAAGGTGATCGGACAAGCGGACCATGGGTTGAACTTTGGGGCGACGGGCTCTATCGCATAGACGTCCCATAGTTCATGCTTCTGTTCCCTCTTGGGAATGTGGGTTGCGTATATCATGTTCACCGTCTTCACTTGTGGGGGGAACCTCTTCTGTCCTCCCTTGTTCGGCGGCCGGGGCTCCTTCTCGTCATCACTATGCAGCCCCTTGTCCTTGTTTTCGGCATTCAACTTGTCGGCATGCTTGAACACCCAGCATTCTCTGTTGGTGTGATTGGCTGGCTTATCAGGGGTGCCGTGTATTTGACATGAGCGATCGAGTATGCGATCCAAACTGGACAAGCCCGGAGTACTTTTTTTGAATGGCTTTTTCCGCTGACCGGATCTAGAGCCTCTGAATCCGGCATTGATTGTCGTATCATCGGCATTATCGCCATTGTTGCAGCGCTTTTGTCTATTACAACGTGGTCTGCCGTTGGCATCTTTGGTATCCGAAGTGCCCAGATTCCTTGATGTGTTGTTGCTGCGAGCCAGCCAGCTATCCTCGCCCGCGCAAAAGCGGGTCATGGGTGTCGTGAGGGCTGCCATAGACTTCGGCTTCTCTTGGCCGAGGTGCCGGGCAAGCCACTCGTCACAGATGTTATGCTTGAATGCCGCTAAGGCCTCTACATTCGGACAGTCGGAAATTTGTTTTTTCTTAGTTAGGAACCGTGTCCAAAATTGCCTGGCCGATTCCCCTGGCTGCTGAGTTATATGGCTCAAGTCATCAGCATCCGGTGGTCGCACATAAGTGCCCTGAAAGTTGTCAAGGAATGCGTCTTCCAAATCCTCCCAACTGCCGACGGAGTCTGCTGGCAAGCTATTCAGCCAATGCCGAGCAGGTCCTTTGAGTTTTAGTGGGAGCTACTTGATGGCATGCAGATCATCACCACGAGCCATGTGGATATGGAGGAGGAAATCCTCAATCCATACAGCAGGATCTGTTGTACCATCATACGATTCGATATTTATGGGTTTGAAACCCTCCTGGAATTCGTGATCCATAACTTCATCAGTGAAGCATAGGGGGTGTGCGGCGCCTCTATGTCGGGCTATATTACGACGCAGTTCATATGAGTCTTGTCTGCTGTGTTCAGCCCGACCGGATTTACTTTTAGTGTATCCGGCATGACGGTCATCATCGCGCGCTGGCGCGCGCCCCCGTGACCCGTATATCGACCTTGCATGTTTTGCCCTGCTTTCCAATACGTCTCGCAGGTCCCGTGTGTTTCCCCGGGCCTTGGTATTTTTGTGGCGGCGGGGTGCAGGCTGAACTTCAGGCTGAAACGCCTCTCTGGCTCGGCCACGAGGTGGCCGGTCAGTCGCATCGTACACTGGTGATGTAGGTTTCAATGCTTCCTCCTCGAGGTGAGGTAGCAACCTACGCTTTGGGTAACTCTTGGAGGGGTGCTCGAGTTCGTATTCCTCGGCCGCAAGGACTTCGGTGCATCTGTCTGCTACCAGATCTTGATCAGCTTGAAGCTGTTGTTGCTTTTTCTTCAAGCTATTTGCTGTGGCCATAAGCCGGCGCTTGAAGCGCTCCTGCTCGACGGGATCCTCTGGCACGATAAATTGTTCGTCGCCGAGGCTCACCTAGTCTTCGGAGAGAGGCATGTGATTGTCCTCCTCCAATTCTCCATCTGCTGCCCGCTCTGGAGGGCTAGCTTGTTTACTCTCCCGCTCTAAATCATGCTGGAGGGGATTGTTGTTGTCTTCGGCAGTATCCGGAGTGTTATTGTATCTTGTGCCGGTATCACTACTTTTGCTATGGCGGGACTTAGAGCGGCGCCGCTAACGTTGGCGCTTGGGTTGCTACTTGTAGGGGTCATCCTCCGCTGTCTCGTCGCCATTGCCTTCTTTGGGGGTGTCCGCCATGTATATATCATGTGATGAAGTGGCTGTCCAGCGCCCTGTGGGCACTGGTTCCTGTTCGTCTCCTGCATCGTCGTTCATACCGTCGATGTCTTCGGAGTCGAAGTTGAGCATGTCGGTTAAATCGTCGACAGTGGCTACTAAGTGGGTGGTGGGTGGGGAGCGAATTTCTTCATCGTCCGCATCCTGTTCTAGCCGGACATAGTTTGGCCAAGGCTCTCCTGACAAGGAGAGAGATCTTAATGAATTTAGCACATCACTGAAAGGAGAGTGCTGAAAGATATCCACGGAGGTAAACTCCATGATCGGCGCCCAATCGGATTCGATAGGCATGGGCGTAGGCGGCTCGGAGTTCGTGGCCAGAGACGAATCCAGTGGTTTGGCAACACGGCTCTCGTAAGGGGTGAAGTCAGTATCCGGCTCTATCGCCACTGAGAGTGCGGCCTCCACGGCGGGGTCTATCCACCCGTCCTCGGATGGCGCAATTTGCTTCGGATTGAAGGCCGGAGTAGTTGCAGGTGTGATCTCCCGAACACTATCCGACGGTAGAGCTAAATTATGCTCGTCGTGATCGTGCGGCGCACCTGACATGGGCTCGAATCCGTCGAGGATCAAGTCTCAGCGGATGTCGGTGGTGTAGTTTAAGTTTCCGAACCTGACCTGACGGCCAGGGGCATAGCTCTCGATCTGCTCCAGATGGCCAAGCAAGTTGGCCCGCAGTGTGAATCCGCCGAATACAAAGATATTTCTGGGGAGGAAAACCTCACCTTGGACCGCATCGTTACCGATGATCGAAGGAGCCATCAAGCCTTACGGTGACGGCATGGTGGAACTCTCAATGAAAGCACCAACGTCGGTGTCAAAATCGGCGGATCTCGGGTAGGGGGTCCCGAACTGTGCGTCTAAGGCGGATGGTAATAGGAGGCGGGGGACACGACGTTTACCCAGGTTCGAGACCTCTCGATGGAGGTAATACCCTACGTCCTGCTTGATTGATCTTCTTGATTGATCTTGATGATATGAGTATTACAAGAGTTGATCTACCACGAGATCGTAGAGGCTAAACCATAGAAGCTAGCCTATGGTATGATTGTCTGTTGTCCTACGGACTAGACCCTCTAGTTTATATAGACATTGGAGGGGGCTAGGGTTACACAGAGTCGGTTACAAGGAAGGAGATCTACATATCCGTACTGCCAAGCTTGCCCTCCACGCCAAGGAGAGTCCTATTCGGACACGGGACGAAGTCATCAATCTTGTATCTTCATAGTCCAATAGTCCTGCCAAAGGATATAGTTCGGCTGTCCGGAGACCCCCTAATCTAGGACTCCCTCAGCTTCACAAATGTTTTCCACCTTGGGTAGATGCCATCTGCAAGATAGTAGTCATAGTTGTATGTATGGCCATTGGCTAGAAACTCCACCGGGGTAGTTTCACCATTTGCAATCTTATTCATGAGTGGTGACCGATTAAGAACGTTGATGTCAATCAAAGATCCACACATTCCAAAAAAACATGCCAAATCCAAGTCTCCTGATCGTCCACCACTTCAAGGAGTATAGTGGAACCTTTTTTCTGGCCATGGAATTGTCCATGCCATGCCTTAGGACAGTTCTTCCAACCCCAATACATGCAATCTATTGAGCCAAGCATATCTAGGAACCCGCGAGCTCTGTTCATCTCCAAAAGCCTTGCGGCGTCTTCAGCATTGGGAGCTCTCAAAAATTCCAGACCAAACACTTGCACAATTCCGACTATCAAACACTTGACACACATGATGACTTGACTCTCACCCATGGCCAAGTGGTCAGCAACGAGATCTGCCGGAATACTATATGCCAACATACGCAAAGCGGCGGTCACCTTTTGAAAGGTGCTATGCCCGAGTTCTTCGATGACATTCCTCCTTTGCTGAAAAAACCAATCATGGCTCGCCAGTTTCTCCGCAATGCGTTTGAACAACTCGATGCTCATCCTAAAATGGTGCCGGAAGTAGGACTCGGGGTATATGGGATTCTCCGCAAAATAGTACCTCATCAATTTGTTGTGAGCATCGATCTTAACCCTCGACAATTTCTGATGACCAATAACCGGAGCACCGTGCTTCGGATTTTTATTGACGTGCAAAGCTAGGATCATTGCGAGGTCCTCTTCCTCTTGAATATCAAATTCTTCATCGGAAGAATCGTAGGACAAACTCATCTACAATATTAAATTTAAACTACTTTAAAACTACAAACAACATGCACCAAATTCATCTAAAAAATATAAAGTTCAAGCAATACATACCTTGCAAGCGTTTTGTCAAACACCTTGTGCGTGCCGAGATGCAAACGCCCATCGGGTGTTGTTCGTTAGAGGAATGGTGCGCTCGAGGGGCGGCGGCAAGGAGAGGAGGTGGAGGAAGCGGCGGCGGCGCATGGGGATCGGTGGAGGAAGCGCCGACGGACCGCCTAAGCAAATGGGGAAGGTGTGGGTGACGGCGCCGACGCCTGGAGGTCCCAGATTTCGCGGTTGGTGAAGCGCACACAAATCGTCGTTGTCCAGTGCGTGGGAGCGGGCACATGAAATACACTGTGTGCGATGCTATTTTCCTCCGCGCACTGAACCAAGTTTACTGCACGAACGATTATTGCGCAGCTCTTGGAGCGCCCGTTTCAGCTCCGCGCGCGTGATATGTCTCGGTCGTATCTATAATTTTTGATTGTTTCATGTCAATATTATACAACTTTCACATATTTTTGGCAACTTTTTATATGATTTGTTGGACTAACCTACTGATCTAGTGCCCAGTGCTAGTTTCTGTTTGTTGCATGTTTTTGTTTCATAGAAAATCCATATCAAACGAAGTCCAAACGCGATAAAAATTTACAAAGAATTATTTTGGAATATTTATGATTTTTGGGAGGTGGAATCAACGCAATCGGGGGCCCATAGTGACCACAACCCTCCAGGGCGCGCCCAGGTATCTTGTGCCCTCCTCAAACGTCAGTTGGGGCCCTTCTTCTGGCGCAATAAAGATAATTAATGTGAAAAAATCGTGTAAAAATTCCAGCGCAATTAGAGTTACGGATCTCCGGGAATTTAAGAAACCTTGAAGGGCCAGATCTGGGGAATGCGAAACAGAAGAGAACAGAGAGGGAGATCCATGGAGGCCATGGACTAGAGGGGGAACTCTCCTCCCATATAGGGGGAGGCCATGGAAGAAGAAGAAGGAGGGGGGCTCTCTCCCCCTCTGTCCTGGTGGTGTCGGAGTGCTGCTGGGGCAAGGATCGTGACAGTTATCTACATCAACAATCTTGCTACCGTCAACACCAACTCTCTCCCGCTCTATGCAGTGGTGTAACACCTCTTCTCCCCGCTATAATCTCTTAAACATGGTGCTCAACTCCATATATTATTTCCTAATGATATGTGGTTATCCTATGATGTTTGAGTAGATCTGTTTTGTCCTATGGGTTAGTCGAGATCTTGGTTGGTATGATTATATATTTTATTTATGGTGTTGTCCTACGGTGCTCTCCGTGTCGTGCAGACGTGAGAGATCCCTGATGTAGGGTGTTGCAATATGTTCACAATTCGCTTATGGTGGGTTGCTAGAGTGATAGAAGCTTAAACCCGAGTAAGTACGTTATGGCGTATTGGAGTAAAGAGGACTTGATACTTAATGCTATGGTTGGGTTTCACGACCTTAATGATCTTTACTAGTTGCGGATTCTTGCTAGGGGTCCAATCATAAGTGTATATGATCCAAGTAGAGAAAGTATGTTAGCTCATGCCTCTCCCTCATATAAAATTACAAGAATGATTACCGGTACTTGTTACGATTGCCTAGGGACAAATGACTTTCTTGTTGACAAAAGCTATCCACTTTTATTATCTTGCAATTTACCTGTAGTTTTATCATCGCAAAATAGTTTCATACTTGTTCTAGGTAAAGCAAATGTTAAGTGTGCATAGAGTTGTACCGGTGGTCGATAGTACTTGAGGGAATATTTGTTCTACCATTAGCTCCTCGTTGGGTTCGACACTCTTATTTATCGAAAAAGACTAAAAACGATCCCTTATATTTGTGGGTTATTAACGCGCAAAAAACGGTTTTTTAGCATGCGCCTAAGATAGCGCACCTGTTGGAGATGATATATAGCTAATTGAGTTCTTATAGAGTACGTGCAAACAAGCCTTTCCATTTATCTTGAAGAAGAAGAGAATATATTTGTGTGGATATTGCGGTCAACTAAAATGCACCCATGGTGCTCAATAAACAATGGGCAAATCTGAGGAAATCCAAACATCCCTATCTTTTGAATGCTTCCAACATTGCGCTCAATTCAGAGTATAATACATGTGTTTTTTTTGACTATTTTGCGTTGTAGGAGCTGGTCATCACATGCGCATCATCATGTCCCTTGGAACATGATCAACAGTTCATGATAAATTGGAGCAACGTATCACCTAATGAGTCATATCATCTTTAGGCCTCGTCATACTTTAAGGTGATGTCGGGGGTAGGCCGGGGGTAGTTCGAAGCATTGGACATCATAGCCATAGTATCGATGTCATTATCTCCTAATGCATTGTAACCCTTTCATACGAGGTGGTTTACCCCGTCAATCAAAAACCAAAGAAAAAATAGGGTGTTAACATTACCTCCATGATGAGGCCCGAACTTGGATAAACCCCCCGTGTGATACCCTTGTGTACTTCCGGTCTCACGCACCACCCTATCAGGACTACTAATGATTTTCAGTATCGTCAATTGGCGCGCCAGGCACAGACCGCGCCAACTGGAGAATCAACCTAGATGGGATATCAACTCCAATTCAACGATTTTCCTTCAGGTCAGAAATTCATTTTCGTCTCCCTAAGTTCTGCTGCCAAAACGGTGGGGCGGCTGGACATCAACCCGCCTCCTGCCATAGATAGAACCCCCTTCACAAGAGCTCAGAGCCCCTCTTCAACAACCATAATGGTGCATGCCTACGTGATCATGTGATACAACGAGCCCGATCGACACCTGTGAACCCAGCAACGACGGATGGATCTTCAACAACCTGCCAGCCCACCCAAAGCACAAGGAATCCACATGATCAAAATTTCACATCAATGACACACACATTTCACTAGTTTCAACAATTCCATAAATGTCGTAAACACAATCGCATCCTATCCTATATATCCAAATTGTTGATCCCCATTATCTCTAATTCTTTCAACATGCAACTATGCAAAATCAACATGTCACTAGGCATGAGGAAAATTCTACCTTAACATGGCATCATGCATGTTACTAATATTTAACAGTATTATAAAATTATAAAATATCGAATATTTTAAATAGTTAGAGAGATAAATATTTCTAATTATAGAATTATTTTATTTCAAATATTTCATTTAGTTTACACGATCTCACTTCCAGTTTACTCTATGTCACATATTTCACTTAGTTTACACAATCTCACTTCCAATTTACTTTATGTCGCATATTTCACTTAGTTTGCACAATTTCTTAGAACACATAATGACTTTATTTAACATATTTCACTTAGTTCACACAATTTCACTTCCAAGTCTGACATTTAGCTAACAATTTCAATTCTTTTTCACCGGTTTCACTTAAGGATTTCACACAAAATCAGTACCATATCTCACAATTTCATTTCCAATATTATTATTTGACATTCTCACACAAATTCAGCACCATATCTCACAAGTTCATTACAAATATCACTATTTTCAAAATCCACACAATGCACCGCCACATCCCACAATTTCATTACCAATGAAGCACATATCACATATTTACTTTATTCCATGCATTTTGCATATTGCACCGATCATAATATTTTGCATATACCACATATTTCACACATTCTACAAAAGGAGAATGGCTAGCACACCACCGTGTGGAAGAAGTTCTAGCTGCATTGGAGGCTATCCATCTATGGTAGAACCTCGGGAAGCAAGAGAAGGATCTCATCTCGTGGACTATGCACCATCACCTCTCGCATGGTGTTCCAAGGTGGTGTCGCAATCCACCAGCTGTGGGCTCATCCACCTAGAGAGGGATGGGGCCTAGGCTTGGAGGATAACGATGAAAAATAACATGTCGGTGCAGACCCCCCCCCCCCACCACACCCTGGTCGACTGATACTGTAGCGACCCGACCTCAAACGGTCAAGTCTTTGTGCTTCAGTGTCATCCCTGGATCGGTAATGCTGACACACACAGTGCTCGAAGGATTTATAACAGAGTAGCAATCACACACTTATTACATCAAATGTCTCAATAGAGAACTTATTACAATAAATATGGCTTAAGGCCATCTAATACGATAACAGCGGAAGGCTTGGAAGATAAAGTGAGTCCACCAACTCCAACGGCATAGCTGAGCTGTACGGCAATGACCTAACGAACCTTACTCCTCGTTTGAAAAGTCTGCAACATAATACGTTGCAGCCTGAAAATGGGCCAGCACATGGAATATGCTGGCAATATAACACGGTAGAGCAAGAACAGAATAATGTTATCACTATATGCATATTTGGCTGGTGAAAAGCTCTACGGTTAAAGTTTTGCGAAAAGCCAATTTTTCCCTACAACAAAGGAATAGATTTTATTTAACTATCATGGTAGTTGAAACATCATTGAGAAGGTTCCTCCAATCAATCCCAATTAAAAGTAATTATCAACCCAACAATATTAATTTAGAGTGATGAGATACATATGATAATCCAAGTACTAGATACTCAAGATGTCCATAACCGGGGACACGGCTAACCATGATTAGTTTGTACACTCTGCAGAGGTTTGCGCACTTTTCCCCACAAGACTCGATCTCCTTCATTGGATTTCTCGCACTACATGGTGTTTGAGAAACGGATGACCGAGACACAGTCTTTCAGAAGCATTAACTCTCTACTCCGGATAGACTATACCACCTACAACCCACTACATCTGCTAGTCTACCTCTTCAAGAGCTTCACGCAACTTACTCAACTATGCTAGAGCCCATAATAGCTTGTGGCTGCACACGGAAGTTTCTAGCATGAAATATCTCAGTTCCCTTTGAGCCTGGGTGACGGACCTTAGGATTATCACACGGGTACTCTGGGATATCCTAGGACAACACTGGATTCTCCAGGTGCCCGACAAGCAATCCACCCAGATGTGTATTAAAGTTTCCACCTTAAGTTGAACCATTAGTTAACAATCTCACATCTGTCATGGTTTCACTCAAACCCAATCCACGTCTATGAGCATAGCATAGCAATATAAGCAGCGTAGAAGTAACTCCCAAGGGTTTGATAATAAACAGGTGAATAGGTAGTACCTCATCTACTTCCCAATCCCACATGTTATCAAGTCCTAACCATGCAATGTTTGAGGGTTGAAACTAATGCATAAAAACTGGGTGATAAAGGGATATGCTCAAAGTGTTACTTGCCTTGCTGATGATCCGCAAAACCTAGAGACTCGATGTAGCACGCTTCACACTCCGGGTACTCTATCGCAATCAAACAAGCATACAATAAGCAATCAAACAAGGGCACGGGTAAAACTCAAATAAGAGATCTAACCAGAAAGTTCAGCTTAAGAACTCTGGTTTGCAAAAAGAATCAAATCAAACTGAGCAACGAAACTCAAACTGCGAAAGAAACAAGATCCGATTACTAATCTGGACTAAAGTCAAATTTTACTGCATCAAAATCTTGTTCAAGTTGATTAAACTCAAAGAGGGTTTCAAGACGAAACTCTAGGCGCTTGAGTCGCCTGATTCCGATAAACGAGCGAAAAGTTACACTAAAACGAAAATCGGATCAGAAATCACGATCGAAAATAATCGCGGAAAATCCGAGAAAAAGAAAAACCGACAAACAGGCTAACGAAGTAACATTCGCTGCCTGCGGCTAAACGTTGAAAACCGTTTGTTAAAACGAACGTAAAAACGGGCGTTCGCTAAACAACTAAACCGAAAATAAATCGAACCGGATCTAATAAAAAAAATGGATCTAGGGTTTACGAAAAAAACAAACGGTTTTCTCACAAAAACCGAGGCGGCTACCTTGGGTCCGGCGGGGTCCGACGAGGTCTGGCGACTCCGGCGCGACTGCGGCAGCGGCGGGCGGCGGTGCGGCGCGGGGCGGCGACGACAGCTGCGGGTGGAGGCGGCGGCGGTGCGGCGCGACGGCTAGGGTTAGGGTTAGGGCGCGGGTGGGCTTCGGCGGCGGCTATGGGCTTTTGGCGGCTCGGGGGCGGCGGCTTAAAAAGGCCCCCCGGGCGGAGTCCCGCTCGGGTACGTCCTGGAGTCGGTTAATTTTTTTTAAATAATTTCGTCATGCAGAAAAAGAAAAAAAAGAAATACTAAACAGACTCCAAAAATCCCGAAAAAAATTCCCCGTCCTCTAAAAATAAGCCGGACAAGGTGAACATTTATTTGGGCCTAAAATGCAATTTTATAAAACACATATTTTCCTTATTCAAATAAAATAGCAATAAAACTCCGAATAAAAATCTTATTTGATTTTAATATTAAATCTTTGATATTTCTCTATTTTGAGGAAGTCATTTTATCCTATCTCTTTTATTTTTTTATGAAAGAAATAATCGAAGAGAAAATAATTAAAATCAAACGATCCTCTTTCCAAAATTCGTGAAAACTTGAATATGAAAATAATGAAATCCCCAACTCTCTCCGTAGGTCCTTGAGTTGCGTAGAATTTCTAGGATCAAGCCAAAATGCAATAAAATATGATATGCGATGATGATCTAATGCATAACATTCCAAATTGAAAATTTGGGATGTTACAAACCGACCCCCTTAAGATGAATCTCGCCCTCGAGATTCAGGTTGGCTAGAAAATAGGTATGGGTGGTCTTTGCGAAGATCATCCTCTCGTTCCCAGGTGGCTTCATCCTCGGTATGGTGGCTCTATTGAACTTCGCAAAACTTAATAACCTTGTTGTGGGTAACTCGGCTGGCAAACTCGAGGATCCTGACTGGCTTCTCCTCATAGGTCAAATCATTGTCCAACTGAATCGCTTCCAACGGTACTGTATCTCTCAGAGGAATGTCGGCCATCTCTGCGTGGCACTTCTTCAACTGAGAAACGTGGAACACATCATGAACTCCTGACAATCCTTCGGGTAATTCCAACTTATAAGCAACTTCTCCCATACGTTCCAAAACTCTGTATTGTCCCACAAAGCGTGGCGCTAACTTTCCCTTAACTCCAAAGAGCTTAACTCCTCGTAGTGGTGATACCCGAAGATACACTATGTCTCTGATTTCATAGACTACCTCCTTGCATTTTGAATCTGCATAACTCTTCTGTCGGGACTGAGCTACCTTCAGTCTATCTCTAATCCATTTAACTTTCTCTCTTGATTCCTTAATCAAATCTGGTCCAAATAACTGACGGTCTCCAACTTCATGCCACAACAACGGTGTCCTGCACCTCCTTCCGTACAAAGCTTTGAAAGGTGCCATCTTCAAACTGGCTTGGTAACTGTTGTTGTATGAGAACTCTGTGTAGGGCAAGTTGTCATCCCAACTAGATCCATAATCTAGTGCACAAGCTCTCAGCATATCCTCCAGAATCTGGTTGACTCTCTCGGTCTGTCCATCTGTTTGCGGGTGAAAAGTTGTACTGAACTACAGTCTGGTTCCCAAAGTTTCATGCAACTGATTCCAAAACTTTGAGGTAAACTGGGTTCCTCTATCTGATACAATTGTTCTCGGAACTCCATGCAAACATACGATCCTGGTCATGTATATCTTTGCCAACTTGGCACTTGTATAGGTGGTTTTCACTGGGATAAAGTGAGCTACTTTGGTCAAGCGATCAACTACTACCCATATAGAATCATATCCTGATTTGGTCCTGGGCAATCCGGTGATGAAATCCATGCCAAGCTTATCCCACTTCCATTCGGGTATCGGCATAGGTTGTAACAATCCGGCTGGCTTTTGATGTTCTGCCTTCACTCTCTGACATACATCACATACGGCTACATACTCGGCAATATCCTTCTTCATACCAGTCCACCAGAAACGCTCCTTTAAATCCACATACATCTTGGTGTTTCCGGGGTGAATCGAGTATGGTGAGTCATGAGCCTCCTGAAGTATTAACTTCCTGATCTCTGTGTTATTGGGCACATAAACACGGTCCTCAAACCACAAGGTGTCGTGTTCATCCTCACGAAAACCTTTGGCCTTTCCTTTGCTCATTCTCTCTTTTATCTCGGCGATCTCTTTGTCATCCTTCTGAGCTTCTCGAATCTTTCCTAACAATGTAGACTGAACTTCCATTGTTGCAACAAAACCTCTAGGGACAATCTCCAATCGAAGTTCCCTGAGATCCTCTGCCAACTCCTTTGGCAATCCTGCGCTTATGAGTGTGTTGGCATAACTCTTCCGGCTCAAAGCGTCTGCTACAACGTTGGCCTTGCCTGGATGATAGTGAAGCTTCATGTCATAATCCTTTATAAGCTCCAACCATCTCCTCTGCCGAAGGTTCAGCTCCTTCTGTGTGAAAATGTACTTCAAACTCTTATGGTCAGTGTATACATCGCAATGGTTTCCAATAAGATAATGTCTCCAAGTGTTCAACGCATGCACTACGACAGCCAACTCCAAGTCATGCGTGGCATAATTTAACTCATGCGGTTTTAGTTGTCGTGAGGCATACGAAACAACTCTTCCGTCCTGCATTAGTACTCCTCCAAGTCCTAAGCGAGAGGCATCGCAATACACTTGGAAATCCTTGTGTATATCCGACAGAATCAGTACTGGGGCTGTAGTCAGACGTTTCTTTAACTCCTGAAAACTCGCTTCACATTCTTCCGTCCATTTAAATTTGATATCCTTCTTCAATATCTCTGTCATTGGCTTCGCAATCTTGGAAAAATTCTCAATAAATCTCCGGTAGTATCCTGCGAGTCCAAGAAAACTGCGGATCTCGCTAACTGAAGTGGGTGCCAACCATTCAGTGACTGACTAAACCTTGGTGGGGTCTACTGCTATACCTTCTCCTGATATAACATGTACAAGGAATCCAACTTCTTTCAACCAAAACTCACATTTGCTGAACTTGGCATACAACTGATGTTCCCTGAGTTCTCGAGAACTAAACGCAAATGCTCTTTGTGCTCCTCTTCATTCTTCGAGTATACCATTATATCATCAATGAACACCACAACAAACTTATCCAAATATTCCATGAACACCTTGTTCATCATGCTCATGAAATAGGCATGGGCATTAGTCAGTCCAAATGACATGACCGTATACTCATATAACCCGTACCTTGTGGTAAATGCGGTTTTAGGTATATCCTTTTCCCGGATCTTCAGCTGGTGATATCCTGATCACAGATCGATCTTCGAAAACACCTTAGCTCCTTGCAACTGGTCAAACAAATCATTGATCATCGGCAGTGGGTATTTGTTCTTGATCGTCACCTCATTCAATGCACGATAATCCACAACCATCCTTAGAGACTTATCCTTCTTCTCAACCAAAAGTGTTGGGGCTCCCCATGGTGATGAACTCCGTCGGATGTAACCTTTCTCCAATAACTCCTTGATCTGCTTCTTAATCTCCTCCAGATCATTTGCGGGCATCCGGTAGGGTCTCTTTGATATTGGCCCGGTACCTGGCAATAGCTCTATCAAAAACTCGATGTCTCGATCCGGTGGCATGCCTGGTAACTCCTCTGGAAAAACATCTGGGTAATCCTTCACTACAGGCACTTCCTCCTGAACAACTCCCGTGAGGGTATTTACTTGGCTCCTCCTAGGCGCATGTCTAGATACATACTTGATCCTTTTTCCCTCCGGGGTGGTGAGACAAATTCATTTACTAGCACAGTCAATGCTTCCTCCATACTTTGACATCCAGTCCATGCCTAATATCACATCCAATCCTTGTGACTCCAAAATTATTATGTTTGACAAAAAAACATGGCTACCAATGGTTAACGGTATCCGGTCGCACCATCGGATGGGCATATACTCTGCTCTAGGTGAACTTAATAATAGAGGGGTCCTAAGGGTTTGGGTTGGTAGTCTAAACTTATCCATGAATCCCCTTGATATGTATGAATGCGATGCACCAGTATCAAAAAGAACAAGGGCGGTAAAAGACATAACCAAAACCTTACCGATAACTGCATCCGGCTGCCCCTCAACCTCCTCCACGTTAACGTGGTTCACTTGTCCTTTGTTGAATGGATTAGGCTTCTTCCCAGCGCTCCCATTACCATTTCCATTCTTCGCTTCAGGGCACTCCGTGGCATAGTGTCTAGTCTTCCCGCACTTAAAACAAGTAATGTGACTTAGGTCTCTCTTGGCAGGTGTGGCTGGATTGGAGCGGGTCGGATTGTTGCTTGTTCCGTTCCCAGTCCCATTCTTGGAACCATTGTGGTTATGCGAACTTCCTCCGTTATGGATATGACCTCCATGGTTATGAACAAGTCCTCCCGAGTTCGGGCTTAGATGAGGCTTCTGCTGAGCTCCTGAGTTGTACCTTCCCTATCCACACTTCCTTTTGCGGCTCTCAATTTGCTTCTGCTTCCCTTCGATCATAAGAGCCTTGTCTACCAACTCCTGGTAGTTGTTAAATGTTGCCACCATCAACTGCATGCTCATCTCATAGTTCAGCCCTTCCATAAACTTCTCATGCTTTGCGGTATTTGTGGCCACATCGTCAGGGGCATAATGAGACAACTTACTAAATTCATCCACGTACTGCCCCATAGTATGGTTCCCTTGGTGCAAGTTGCGAAATTCACACTTCTTCATGCTCATAGATCCTGTTGAGACATGGGCAGTGTGGAATGCTTGCTGAAACTGATCCCATGTAACAGTGGCTATAGGACAGGTGACTATGTAATTCTCCCACCGTGAGGCTACTGCTCCATCCAACTGATGTGCCGCCAAACGCACCTTCTCAGCATTTGTACAACCTGTAGTGGTTAACTCCCTTCCAATCTTGTGGAGCCAATCATCTGCCACTATCGGCTCGGTGCTGCTGGAAAACACCGGCGGCTGCAACCTTAGAAAGCGGGCTAAGTTGTCAACTGGTGGTGGTGGTGGGTTGTTGTTGTTGCCTTGATTCTGAACTAACAACTGCATTAGTGTATTCTGCTGTTGGATCAACTGAGTGAGCTCCGGTGGGAAAGTAAATCCGGGGTCACCTCTCGGAGGCATCCGAGGGTTTAGAGGGAAGAGAATAGAATAGAATGAGGTCTAGTGAGAAAACACTACCCATATGCACACGAGACAAACACAATCATATCACTCAATCAATCAAGCAAGGCATACAATCGATCTAACTATCCTTACAAAAGTGCTCGGACTATACTATATACATGGTGGAATACTACTACTGATGTGGTGGTCTACTAGAAATATTGATCGGTCGAAGACTCCATGATGTCTGCTCCAGCTTCGTCTTCATAGTCATCATCGCTATCGTCGGGGTCCGAGTCGGTGTCGTCGATGATGATGTAGTCCTCAGAACGAATCTCCTTGGGTTCATCGTCTTCTCCTCCTGGTGCGGGGTCTCCCAGGAATACTCCTAGTTTCCTTTCCAGATCATCATTCTTCTCCACTAGTACGATGATTTCCTCCTCAAAATCTTCGCGAGTAGCCTTGAGTTCTTCCTCCAGTTCTGTGATCCTTGTCATCGCCTTCTTCAGATCTATCATGCCTGCGCACATATGGTTCTCCTGGCGACGAATGTGCTGGTTTAACTCTTGGATGAAAGCTGTGATTGATCTATCCTTCCTGGTGCTGATCATCTCCCATTGCTCATCTCGGCGCCCACAAATCTGATAGATAGTATCCTTAAGCTCCTTATGCTAAACTTCTCCAATGCGTCCCATGGTGATGTGGGCTGCCATACTCTTTCCTAGACTCTAGGTTGGTGCATCAAAGGAAAACTCTATGGGTTTGGTGGCTGGCGCGAATGTCCTTCCTGGAACTTGAACTTGAATCATCCATCGCTCCTCTTCTGGTAAAGTGGCGTTGTAAGTCCCGGTGAAGCTTGGTATTCCAATGTTCAGGTACTTAGTGATTTCCTTCAAGTGTCGTATGAAAGGTGCTTCTTCATCCGGTTGTGCAAACTTGTTCCTTGCGTCCGCCATCCTAAAGAGTAGAAAATGGAGAGGAGTCAGAAATGAGAAGAGAGTGGTGATCTAGGGCTTTAGCTTAGTGGTCGTGTCCTACACTCAGCGTGTGCTCTGATACCATCTTGTAGCGACCCGACCTCAAACGGTCAAGTCTCTGTGCTTCAGTGTCATCCCTGGATCGGTAATGCTGACACACACAGTACTCGAAGGATTTATAACAGAGTAGCAATCACACACTTATTACATCGAATGTCTCAAAGAGAACTTATTACAATAAATATGGCTTAAGGCCATCTAATACGATAACAGCGGAAGGCTTGGAAGATAAAGTGAGTCCATCAACTCCAACGGCATAGCTGAGCTGTACGGCAACGACCTAACGAACCTTACTCCTCGTCTGAAAAGTCTGCAACATAATACGTTGCAGCCCAAAAACGAGTCAGCACATGGAATATGCTGGCAATATAACACGGTAGAGCAAGAACAGAATAATGCTATCACTATATGCATATTTGGCTGGTGGAAAGCTCTACGGTTAAAGTTTTGCGAAAAGCCAATTTTTCCCTACAACAAAGGAATAGATTTTATTTAACTATCATGGTAGTTGAAACATCATTGAGAAGGTTCCTCCAACTCAATCCCAATTAAAAGTAATTATCAACCCAACAATATTAATTTAGAGTGATGAGATACATATGATAATCCAAGTACTAGATACTCAAGATGTCCATAACCGGGGACACGGCTAACCATGATTAGTTTGTACACTCTGCAGAGGTTTGCGCACTTTTCCCCACAAGACTCGATCTCCTCCGTTGGATTTCTCGCACTACATGGTGTTTGAGAAACGGATGACCGAGACACAGTCTTTCAGAAGCATTAACTCTCTACTCCGGATAGACTATACCACCTACAACCCACTACATCTGCTAGTCTACCTCTTCAAGAGCTTCACGCAACTTACTCAACTATGCTAGAGCCCATAATAGCTTGTGGCTGCACACGGAAGTTTCTAGCATGAAATATCTCAGTTCCCTTTGAGCCTGGGTGGCGGACCTTAGGATTATCACACGGGTACTCCGGGATATCCTAGGACAACACTGGATTCTCCAGGTGCCCGACAAGCAATCCACCCAGATGTGTATTAAAGTTGCCACCTTAAGTTGAACCATTAATTAACAATCTCACATCTGTCATGGTTTCACTCAAACCCAATCCACGTCTAAGAGCATAGCATAGCAATATAAGCAGCGTAGAAGTAACTCCCAAGGGTTTAATAATAAACAGGTGAATAGGTAGTACCTCATCTACTTACCAATCCCACATGTTATCAAGCCCTCACCATGCAATGTTTGAGGGTTGAAACAAATGCATAAAAACTAGGTGATAAAGGGATATGATCAAAGTGTTACTTGCCTTGCTGATGATCCGCAAAACCTAGAGACTCGATGTAGCACGCTTCGCACTCCGGGTACTCTATCGCAATCAAACAAGCATACAATAAGCAATCAAACAAGGGCACATGTAAAACTCAAATAAGAGATCTAAACAGAAAGTTCAACTTAAGAACTCTGGTTTGCAAAAAGAATCAAATCAAACTGAGCAACGAAACTCAAACTACAAAAGAAACAAGATCCGATTACTAATCTGGACTAAAGACAAATTTTACTTTATCAAAATCTTGTTCAAGTTGATTAAACGGAAATAGGGTTTTGAGACGAAACTCTAGGCGCTTGAGTCGCCTGATTCCAATAAACGAGCGGAAAGTTATACTAAAACGAAAATCGGATCAAAAATCGCGATCGAAAATAATCGCGGAAAATCCGAGAAAAAGAAAAACTGACGAACAGGCTAAGGAACGAATGTTCGCTGTCTGCGGCTAAACGGTGAAAACCATTCGTTAAAACGAACGTAAAAACGGGTGTTCGCTAAACAACTAAACGGAAAATAAACCGAACCGAATCTAATAAAAAACGGAACTAGGGTTTTCGAAAAAACCAAACAGTTTTCTCACGAAAACCGAGGCGGCTACCTCAGGTTCGGCGGGGTCAGGCGACTCCGGCGCGGCGGCGCGGCGCGTCGGTTAGGGTTAGGGTTAGGGGGCGGGTGGGCTTCGGCGGCGGCTGTGGGCTTTCGGCGGCTCGGGGGCGACAGCTTAAAAAGGCCCCCCCCCGGGCGGAGTCCCGCTCGGGTACGGCTCGGAGTCGGTTCATTTTTATTATTTTTTAAATAATTTCGACGTGCATAAAAAGAAAGAAATGAAATACTAAACAGACTCCAAAAATCACGAAATAAATTTTCCCCATCCTCTAAAAATAAGCCGGACAAGGTGAACATTTATTTGGGCCTAAAATGCAATTTTGGAAAATGCATATTTTTCCTAATTCAAATAAAATAGCGATAAAACTCCGAATAAAAATCTTATTTGATTTTAGTATTAAATCTTCGATATTTCTCTATTTTGAGGAAGTCATTTTATCCTCTCTATTTTATTGTTTTATAAAAGAAATAATCGAAGAGAAAATAATTAAAATCAAACGATCCTCTTTCCAAAATTCGAGAAAACTCGAATATGAAAATAATGAAATCCCCAACTCTCCCCGTAGGTCCTTGAGTTGCTAGAATTTCTAGGATCAAGCCAAAATGCAATAGAATATGATATGCAATGATGATCTAATGCATAACATTCCAAATTGAAAATTTGGGATGTTACAGATACGTCTCCAATGTATCTACTTTCCTAACGCTTTTCCTCTTGTTTTGGACTCTAATTTGCATGATTTGAGTGAAACTAACCTCGGACTGACGCTGTTTTCAGCAGAACTACCATGGTGTTGTTTTTGTGCAGAAGTAAAAGTTCTCGAAATGGAACAAAACTTTGCGAGGATTTTTATGCAATATATGAGAATTTTTGGAGCCAAGAACTGCCGGAGGGGGCACCTGGTGGGCACAACCCACCAGGGCGCCCCCCCTCCAGGCACGCCCTGGTGGGTTGTCCCCACCTGGTGGCCCCGTAGACCCTGAAACTGACGCTATAAAATCACATTTTTCTAGAAAAAAAAATCAAGGATAAAGAATTATCATGTTTCACGAGACGGAGCCGCCGTCACCTCCTGTTCTTCATCGGGAGGCCAGATCTGGAGTGCGTTTGGGGCTCCAAAGAGGAGGATCTTTGATCTTCGTCATCACCAACCCTTCTCCATCACCAATTCCATGATGCTCCCCACCGGGAGTGAGTAATTCCTTTGTAGGCTCGCTGGTCGGTAAGGAGTTGGATGAGATTCATCATGTAATCTAGTTAGTTTTGTTAGGGATTGATCCCTAGTATCCACTATGTTCTGAGATTGATGTTGCTATGACTTTGCCATGCTCAATGCTTGTCACTTTGGGCCTGGGTGCCATGATTTCAGATTTGAACCGTTTATGTTATCACCATTATATCCATGTTCTAGATCCGATCTTGCAACTTATAGTCACCTACTACGTGTTATGATCTGGCAACCCCGTAGTGACAATAGTCGGGACCACTCCTAGTGATGACCGTAGTTTGAGGAGTTCATGTATTCACCGTGTGTTAATGCTTTGTTCCGGTTCTCTATTAAAATGAGGCCTTAATATCCCTTAGTTTCAAATTGAACCCCGCTGCAACGGGAGGGTAGGACAAAAGATGTCATGCAAGTTCTTTCCATAAGCACATATGACAATTTACAGAATACATGCCTACATTATATTTATGAACTAGAGCTAGTGTCGTATCACCCTAGGTTATGACTGTCACATGATGAATATCATCCAACAAATTACCGATCCAATGCCTACGAATTTATCTTATATTGTTCTTGCTAAGTTACTACTGCTATCATTACTATTACACTTGTTACAAAACTACTGCTATCACTGTTACCGTTACCATTGTTGCTGCTACTATTATCAAAACTATCATATTACTTTGCTACTGATCATGTTGCTGCAGATAATTAATCTCCATGAGTGGTTGAATTGACAACTCAGCTATTAATACTTGCAAGTATTCTTTGGCTCCCTTGTGTCGAATCTATAAATTTGGGTTGAATACTCTACCCTCAAAAACTGTTATGATCCCATATACTTGTGGGTTATCAAGACCTTTTTCTGGCGCCGTTGTCGGGGAGCATAGCTATATTTGTTGATTCACTTGGGATTATTATTAATTTATCACTATGAAGAATCTGAAGGATGCTAAGATTAAGATTAATCCCTCTAAGATGAGGGGAGGTAAGGAACTGCCATCTAGCTCTGCTTTAGATTCACATTCAGTTATAAGTAAACTTGCAACACCACCACATGCTATTAATCCTGATATATCACAAGTTATTGATGATGCTACTTCTTCTATGAATGATACTTATGATGATGCTAGTACCTTGCTTGACGATGATGACGATGATGATGATGATGATGATGATGATGTGCCACTAGGTGACTTTCTTGATGAACAAATTGCTAGAGTAAGACAACATGATATTGTTGAAATTGATGATGAGCTTGAAACTGAAAGTCTTGAAACACCTAGTAGAACTAGCCCCCCTAGATATGAATTGCCCAAGGTACCGGAAGGTTGTGTTATGAATGAGCAGACAACTAGATATATTCTTGGTTGTAAGGATAGAGATGATCTAGAGAAATTATTATGCAAGTATAAAGAAAAATCCTTGAATGTAAGAATGCAATATGATCATAAGTTTTCTACCTCACCTATCTTTATTAATGATAAGGATTATGAATTCTCTATCGACCCAGAGTTAATTACTCTGGTTGAATCTGATCCTTTCCATGGTTATGAAACTGAAACTGTTGTTGCACGTCTTACTAAGTTGAATCACACAGCTGTTACGGAACATAGTAATTTCAAAAAATTTCCTACGCACACGCAAGATCATGGTGATGGATAGCAACGATAGGGGAGAGTGTTATCCACGTACCCTCGTAGACTGAAAGCGGAAGCGTTAGCACAACGCGGTTGATGTAGTCGTACCGAACGTACCGAACGCAGTTGATCAAGTATCGAACGTATGGCACCTCCGAGTTCAGCACACGTTCAGCCTGATGACGTCCCTCGAACTCTGATCCAGCTGAGTGTTGAGGGAGAGTTTCGTCAGCACAACGGCATGGTGACAATGATGACGTTCTACCGACGTAGGGCTTCGCCTAAGCACCGCTATAGTATTATCGAGGTGGACTATGGTGGAGGGGGGCACCGCACATGGCTAAAAGATCAAACGATCAATTGTTGTCTCTAGGGCGCCCCCTGCCCCTGTATATAAAGGAGCAAGGAGGGTGCGGCCGGCCAGGAGAGAGGGCGCGCCAGGAGGAGTCCTACTCCCACCGGGAGTAGGACTCCCCTCCTTTCCTAGTTGGATTAGGACTTGGGAGGGGGAAAGAGGAGGGAGAGAGGAAGGAAGGGGGGGGGGGCGCCGCCCGCCTCTCCTTGTCCTATTCGGAGTAGGGGGGAGGGGCGTGCGGCCCAGCCCTGCCGCCTCTCCTCTTCTCCATAAAGGCCCACTAAGGCCCATTAACCTCCCGGGGGGTTCCATTAACCTCCCGGTACTCCGGTAAAATCCCGATTTCACCCGGAACACTTTTGATATCCAAACATAGGCTTCCAATATATCAATCTTCATGTCTCGACCATTTCGAGACTCCTCGTCATGTCTGTGATCACATCCGGAACTCCAAACAACCTTCGGTACATCAAAACATATAAACTCATAATATAACTGTCATCGAAACATTAAGCGTGTGGACCCTATGGGTTCAAGAACTATGTAGACATGACCGAGACACGTCTCCGGTCAATAACCAATAGCGGAACCTGGATGCTCATATTGGCTCCCACATATTCTACGAAGATCTTTATCGGTCAGACCGCATAAGAACATACATTGTTCCCTTTGTCATCGGTATGTTACTTGCCCGAGATTCGATCGTCGGTATCTCAATACCTAGTTTCAATCTCGTTACCGACAAGTCTCTTTACTCATTCCGTAATACATCATCCTGCAACTAACTCATTAGTTGCAATGCTTGCAAGGCTTAAGTGATGTGCATTACCGAGAGGGCCCAGAGATACCTCTCCGACAATCGGAGTGAAAAATCCTAATCTCGAAATATGCCAACTCAACAAGTACCTTCGGAGACACCTGTAGAGTACCTTTATAATCACCCAGTTACGTTGTGATGTTTGGTAGCACACAAAGTGTTCCTCCAGTAAACGGGAGTTGCATAATCTCATAGTCATAGGAACATGTATAAGTCATGAAGAAAGCAATAGCAACATACTAAATGATCGTGTGCTAAGCTAACGGAATGGGTCAAGTCAATCACATCATTCTCCTAATGATGTGATCTCATTAATCAATTGACAACTCTTTGTCTATGGTTAGGAAACTTAACCATCTCTGATCAATGAGCTAGTCAAGTAGAGGCATACTAGTGACATACTGTTTGTTTATGTATTCACACATGTATTATGTTTCCGGTTAATACAATTCTAGCATGAATAATAAACATTTATCATGATATAAGGAAATAAATAATAACTTTATTATTGCCTCTAGGGCATATTTCCTTCAGTCTCCCACTTGCACTATAGTCAACAATCTAGATTACATAGTAATGATTCTAACACCCATGGAGCCTTGGTGCTGATCATGTTTTTCTCGTGGAAGAGGCTTAGTCAATGGGTCTGCAACATTCAGATCCGTATGTATCTTGCAAATTTCTATGTCTCCCACCTGGACTAAATCCCGGATGGAATCGAAGCGTCTCTTGATGTGCTTGGTTCTCTTGTGAAATCTGGATTCCTTCGCCAAGGAAATTGCACCAGTATTGTCACAAAAGATTTTCATTGGTCCCGATGCACTAGGTATGACACCTAGATCGGATATGAACTCCTTCATCCAGACTCCTTCATTTGTTGCTTCTGAAGCAGCTATGTACTCCGCTTCACACGTAGATCCCGCCACGAGGCTTTGCTTAGAACTGCACCAACTGACAGCTCCACCATTCAATGTAAACACGTATCCGGTTTGCGATTTAGAATCGTCCGGGTCAGTGTCAAAGCTTGCATCAACGAACCATTTAAGATGAGCTCTTTGTCACCTCCATAAATGAGAAACATATCCTTAGTCCTTTTCAAGTATTTCAGGATGTTCTTGACCGTTGTCCAGTGATCCACTCCTGGATTACTTTGGTACCTCCATGCTAGACTTATAGCAAAGCACATATCAGGTCTAGTACACAACATTGCATACATGATATAGCCTATGGCTGAAGCATAGGGAACATCTTTCATTTTCTCTCTATCTTCTGCAGTGGTCGGGCATTGAGTCTTACTCAACTTCACACCTTGTAACACAGGCAAGAACCCTTTCTTTGCTTGATCCATTTTGAACTTTTCAAAACTTTGTCAAGGTACGTGCTTTGTGAAAGTCCAATTAAGCGTTTTGATCTATCTCTACAGATCTTGATGCCCAATATATAAGTAGCTTCACCGAGGTCTTTCATTGAAAAACTCTTATTCAAGTATCCCTTTATGCTATCCAGAAATTCTATATCTTTTCCAATCAACAATATGTCATCCACATATAATATTAGAAATGCTAGAGAGCTCCCACTCACTTTCTTGTAAATACAGGCTTCTCCAAAAGTCTGTACAAAACCAAATGCTTGGTTACACTATCAAAGCATTTATTCCAACTTCGAGAGGCTTGCACCAGTCCATAAATGGATCGCTGGAGCTTGCACACTTTTATAGCTCCCTTTGGATCGACAAAACCTTCCGGTTGCATCATATACAACTCTTCTTCCAGATTCCATTCAGGAATGCAGTTTTGACATCCATTTGCCAAATTTCATAATTATAAAATGCGCCAACTGCTAACATGATTCAGACAGACTTAAGCATCACTACGGGTGAGAAGGTCTCATCGTAGTCAATTCCTTGAACTTGTCGAAAACCTTTTGCAACAAGTCGAGCTTTATGGACAGTAACATTACCGTCGGTGTCAGTCTTCTTCTTGAAGATCCATTTATTCTCAATTGCTTGCCGATCACCGGGCAAGTCAACCAAAGTCCACACTTTGTTCTCATACATGGATCCCATCTCAGATTTCATGGCCTCAAGCCATTTTGTGGAATCTGGGCTCACCATCGCTTCTTCATAGTTCGTAGGTTCATCATGGTCTAGTAACATAACTTCCAGAACAGGATTACTGTACCACTTTGGTGAGGATCTTAGTCTGGTTGACCTACGAGGTTTAGTAACAACTTGATCTAAAGTTTCATGATCATCATCATTAACTTCCTCACTAATTGGTGTAGGTGTTGCAGAAACCGGTTTCTGTGATGAACTACTTTCCAATAAGGGAGTAGGTACAGTTACCTCATCAAGTTCTACTTTCCTCCCACTCACTTCTTTCGAGAGAAACTCTTTCTCTAGAATAACTCCAAATTTAGCAACAAAAGTCTTGCCTTCGGATCTGTGATAGAAGGTGTACCCAACAGTCTCCTTTGGGTATCCTATGAAGACACATTTCTTTGATTTGGGTTTGAGCTTATCAGGTTGAAGCTTTTTCACATAAGCATCGTAGCCCAAACTTTCAGAAACGACAACTTTGGTTTCTTACCAGACCACAGTTCATAAGGCATCGTCTAAGCGGATTTCGATGGTGCCCTATTTAACGTGATTGCGGCCGTCTCTAAAGCATAACCCCAAAACGATAGTGGTAAATTAGTAAGAGACATCATAGATCGCACCATATATAGTAAAGTACGATTACGACGTTCGGACACACCATTACGTTGTGGTGTTCCGGGTGGCGTGAGTTGCGAAACTATTCCGCATTGTTTCAAATAAAGACCAAACTCATAACTCAAATATTCTCCTCCATGATCAGATCATAGGAGCTTTATTTTCTTGTTACGATGATTTTCAAATTCACTCTGAAATTCTTTGAACTTTTCAAACGTTTCAGACTTATGTTTCATTAAGTAGATATACCCATATCTGCTTAAATCATTTGTGAAGGTGAGAAAATAATGATATCCGCCACGAGCCTCAACATTCATCGGACCACATACATCTGTATGTATGATCTCCAACAAATTTGTTGCTCTCTCCATAGTACCGGAGAACGGCGTTTTAGTCATCTTGCCCATGAGGCACGGTTCGCAAGTACCAAGTGATTCATAATCAAGTGGTTCCAAAAGTCCATCAGTATGGAGTTTCTTCATGCGCTTTACACCGATATGACCTAAACGGCAGTGCCACAAATAAGTTGCACTATCATTATCAACTCAACATCTTTTGGCTTCAATATTATGAATATGTGTATCACTACTATCGAGATTCAACAAAAATAGACCACTCTTCAAGGGTGCATGACCATAAAAGATATTACTCATATAAATAGAACAACCATTATTCTATGATTTAAATGAATAACCGTCTCGCATCAAACAAGATCCAGATATAATGTTCATGCTCAATGCTGGCACCAAATAACAATTATTTAGGTCTAATACTAATCCCGAAGGTAGATGTAGAGGTAGCGTGCCGACCGCGATCACATCGACTTTGGAACCATTTCCTACGCGCATCGTCACCTCGTCCTTAGCCAATCTTTGCTTAATCCGTAGCCCCTGTTTCGAGTTGCAAATATTAGCAACAGAACCAGTATCAAATACCCAGGTGCTACTGCGAGCATTAGTAAGGTACACATCAATAACATGTATATCACATATACCTTTGTTCACCTTGCCATCCTTCTTATCCGCCAAATACTTGGGGCAATTCCGCTTCCAGTGACCAGTCTGCTTGCAGTAGAAGCACTCAGTCTCAGGCTTAGGTCCAGACTTGGGTTTCTTCTCCTGAGCAGCAACTTGCTTGCTGTTATTTTTTAAGTTCCCCTTATTCTTCCCTATGTCGTTTTTCTTGAAACTGGTGGTCTTATTGACCATCAACACTTCATGCTCCTTCTTGATTTCTACCTCCGCTGCCTTTAGCATTGCGAAGAGCTCGAGAATTGTCTTATCCATCCCTTGCATATTATAGTTCATCACGAAGCTCTTGTAGCTTGGTGGCAGTGATTGAAGAATTATGTCAATGACGCTATCATCCGGAAGATTAACTCCTAGTTGAATCAAGTGATTGCAGTACCCAGACATCTTGAGTATATGCTCACTGACAGAACTATTCTCCTCCATCTTGCAGATGTAGAACTTATTGGAGACTTCATATCTCTCAATCCATGAATTTGCTTGAAATATTAACTTCAACTCTTGGAACATCTCATATGCTCCATGACATTCAAAATGTCGTTGAAGTCCCGGTTCTAAGCCGTAAAGCATGGCACATTGAACTATTGAGTAGTCATCAGCTTTGCTCTGCCAGACGTTCTTAATATCGTCAGTTGCATCAGTAGCAGGCCTGGCACTCAGCGGTGCTTCCAGGACATAATTCTTCTGAGCAGCAATGAGGATAATCCTCAAGTTATGGACCCAGTCCGTGTAATTGCTGCCATCATCTTTCAACTTTACTTTCTCAAGGAACGCATTAAAATTCAACGGAACAACAGAACAGGCCATCTATCTACAATCAACATAGTCAAGCAAGAAACTATCAGGTACTAAGTTCATGATAAATTTAAGTTCAATTAATCATATTACTTAAGAACTCCCACTTAGATAGACATCCCTCTAATCTTCTAAGTGATCACGTGATCCATATCAACTGAACCATGTCTGATCATCATCTGAGATGGAGTAGTTTCAATGGTGAACATCACTATTTTGATCATATCTACAATATGATTCACGCTCGACCTTTTGGTCTCTGTGTTCCGAGGCCATATCTGTTATATGCTAGGCTCGTCAAGTTTAACCTGAGTATTCCGCGTGTGCAACTGTTTTGCACCCGTTGTATTTGAACGTTGAGCCTATCACACCCGATCATCACGTGGTGTCTCAGCACGAAGAACTTTCGCAACGGTGCATACTCAGGGAGAACACTTTATACTTTGATAATTTAGTGAGGGATCATCTTGTAATGCTACCGTCAATCAAAGAAAGATAAGATGCATAAAAGATAAACATCACATGCAATCAATATAAGTGATATGATATGGCCATGATCATCTTGTGCTTGTGATCTCCATCTCCGTAGCACCATCATGATCACCATCATCACCGGCGCGGCACCTTGATCTCCAGCGTAGCATCGTTGTCGTCTCGCCAATCTTATGCTTCTACGACTTTCGCTACCGCTTAGTGATAAAGTAAAGCATTACAGGGCGATTGCATTGCATACAATAAAGCGACAAGCATATGGCTCCTGCCAGTTGCCGATAACTCGGTTACAAAACATGATCATCTCATAAAATAAAATTTAGCATCATGTCTTGACCATATCACATCACAACATGCCCTGCAAAACAAGTTAGACGTCCTCTACTTTGTTGTTGCAAATTTTACGTGGCTGCTATAGGCTTAGCAAGAACCGTTCTTACCTACGCATCAAAACCACAACGATAGTTTGCCAAGTTGGTGCTGTTTTAACCTTCGCAAGGACCGGGCATAGCCACACTCGGTTCAACTAAAGTTGGAGAAACTAACACTCGCCAGCCACCTGTGTGCAAAGCATGTCGGTAGAACCAGTCTCGCTTAAGCGTACACGTAATGTCGGTCTGGGACGCTTCATCCAACAATACCGCCGAACCAAAGTATGACATGCTGGTAAGTAGTATGACTTATATCGCCCATAACTCACTTGTGTTCTACTCGTGCATATGACATCTACACATAAAACCAGGCTCGGATGCCACTGTTAGGGAACGTAGTAATTTCAAAAAAATTCCTACGCACACGCAAGATCATGGTGATGCATAGCAACGAGAGGGGAGAGTGTTGTCCACGTACCCTCGTAGACCGAAAGCGGAAGCGTTAGCACAACGCGGTTGATGTAGTCGTATGTATTCACGATCCGACCGATCAAGTACCAAACGTACGGCACCTCCGAGTTCAGCACACGTTCAGCCCGATGACGTCCCTCAAACTCCGATCCAGCCGAGTGTTGAGGGAGAGTTTCGTCAGCACGACGGCGTGGTGACAATGATGATGTTCTATCGACGCAGGGCTTCGCCTAAGCACCGCTACAGTATTATCGAGGTGGACTATGGTGGAGGGGGCACCGCATACGGCTAAAAGATCAAACGATCAATTGTTGTCTCTAGGGTGCCCCCTGCCCCTGTATATAAAGGAGCAAGGGGGTGCGGCCGGCTAGGAGAGAGGGCGCGCCAGGAGGAGTCCTACTCCCACCCCCTTTCCTAGTTGGATTAGGACTTGGGAGGGGGAAAGAGGAGGGAGAGAGGAAGGAAGGGGGGCGCCGCCCCCCTCTCCTTGTCTTATTCGGGCTAGGGGGGAGGGGTGCGTGGCCCAGCCCTGGCCACCTCTCCTCTTCTCTGTAAAGGCCCACTAAGGCCCATTAACCTCTCGGGGGGTTCCGGTAAACTCCTGGTACTCTGGTAAAATCCCGATTTCACCCGGAACACTTCCGATATCCAAACATAGGCTTCCAATATATCAATCTTCATGTCTCGACCATTTTGAGACTCCTCGTCATGTCCATGATCACATTCGGGACTCCGAACTAACTTCGGTACATCAAAATATATAAACTCATAATATAACTGTCATCGAAACGTTAAGCGTGTGGACCCTAGGGGTTCGAGAACTATGTAGACATGACCGAGACACGTCTCCGGTCAATAACCAATAGCGGAACCGGGATGCTCATATTGGCTCCCACATATTCTACGAAGATCTTTATCGGTCAGACCGCATAACAACATAGGTTGTTCCCTTTGTCATCGGTATGTTACTTACCCGAGATTCGATCATCGGTATCTCAATACCTAGTTTCAATCTCGTTACCGGCAAGTCTCTTTACTCGTTCCGTAATACATCATCCTGCAACTAACTCATTAGTTGCAATGCTTGCAAGGCTTAAGTGTTGTGCATTATCGAGAGGGCCCAGAGATACCTCTCCGACAATCGGAGTGACAAATCCTAATCTCGAAATATGCCAACTCAACAAGTACCTTCGGAGACACCTGTAGAGCACCTTTATAATCACCTAGTTACATTGTGACGTTTGGTAGCACACAAAGTGTTCCTCCGGTAAACGGGAGTTGCATAATCTCATAGTCATAGGAATATGTATAAGTCATGAAGAAAGCAATAGCAACATACTAAACGATCATGTGCTAAGCTAACGGAATGGGTCAAGTCAATCACATCATTCTCCTAATGATGTGATCTCATTAATCAAATGACAACTCTTTGTCTATGGTTAGTAAACTTAACCATCCCTGATCAATGAGCTAGTCAAGTAGAGGCATACTAGTGACATACTGTTTGTCTATGTATTCACACATGTATTATGTTTCCGGTTAATACAATTCTAGCATGAATAATAAACATTTATCATGATATAAGGAAATAAATAATAACTTTATTATTGCCTCTAGGGCATATTTCCTTCAACAACCACCCTTTTTACTCATGATGAGAAAACTCGCTATTACTATATTCTTAAATTATTTCCGTTCTCATTAAAGGGTGATGCTAAAGCTTGGTACAATACTCTTGATCCTAGTTGCGTGTGTAGTCCCCATGATATGATTTTTTACTTCCCTGAAAAATATTTCCCTGCTCATAAGAAACAAGCTGCTTTACAGGAAATATTTAATTTTGCACAAATTGAAGAAGAGAGTCTCCCACAAGCTTGGGGGAGGCTTTGCCAATTGCTTAATGCTTTGCCTGATCATCCTCTTAAGAAAAATGAAATACTTGATATCTTCTGTAATGGACTGACCGATGCTTCTAGGGATTTCCTAGATAGTTGTGTTGGTTGTGTTTTCAGGGAAATAACTACCGGGCAAGCTGAAGAATTATTGAATAACATATTGAAAAATTATGATGATTGGACTCTTCCTGAACCACCGGTTAAACCTAGTCCGAAGAAGAGGGGCATCTTATATCTCAGTCCTGAAGATATGCAAGAGGCAAAGAAATCCATGAAGGAAAAGGTATTAAAGCCGAGGATGTAAAAAATTTACCTCCTATTGAAGAAATACATGGGCTTGATATACCATTGTCACCTAAGGTGGTAGAGGTAAATTCTCTCATGAAATTCAATGATAATGACAATCCTCACAATATGCACCCTAGCGAATGCCTTTATGAGTTTGAAAATTACATTGGAAAATAAGATCAGTTCAATGCAAAATGTTATGAAACAATTGAAATACAATTCTAATATGATCGCTCACTTGAGTGACTTGTTATTAGAATTTCAACTGATGTTAGAGGTGTGGGAAAGGATGCTTATATGGTTCAAACTCAGTTAGAACAAGATGCTAAATCTGAAAGAGAGTTGCTTGATGAAATAAATAGTTACATAAGTGACTTTGCTGTTAGAGTAGCAACTAGAGGAGGTAAAATGACTCAGGAACCACTTTATCCTGAGGGACACCCAAAAATAATTGAACAAGACTCTCAAAGAGTTAACACTGATGCACATAGTAGTCCTTCTAAAAATAAAAAGAAGAAGAAAAATGATAGGACTTTGCATGCCTCTAGTGAACCTGAAATAGAAAAACCTCCTGATAATGATAATGAAATTCTATCTCTGATGATGAAACTCAGTCTGGTAATGAACACTCACCTTCTGATAATGAAAAAGATAATGATGAGGTTCATGAAAATACTCAAACAAATAGTAAAGAACCAAACAATGATGTTGAGATAGAACCTGTAGCTGATCTTGATAACCCACAACCCGAGAATACAAGATATGATACAAGAGACTTTATTGCGAAAAAATGAAGGAAATATACCCCTAGAGGCAATAATAATTTTGTTATTTTATATTTCCTTATTCATGATAAAGGTTTATTATTCATGCTAGAATTGTGGTCGGAAACTTAAATACATGTGTGAATACATAAACAAATACCATGTCCCTAGTATGCCTCTACTAGACTAGCTCGTTGATCAAAGATGATTAGGTTTCCTAACCATGGACATGTGTTGTCATTTGATAAAGGGGTCACATGATTAGGAAAATGATGTGATGGACAAGACCCACCCATTAGCTTAGCATCTGATCGTACAGTTTATTGCTACTGCTTTCATGTATGTCAAATACATATTCCTTTGGCTATGAGATCATGCAACCACAGATACCGGAGGAATGCCTTGTGTGCTATCAAACGTCACAACATAACTGGGTGATTATAAAGATGCTCTACAGGTATCTCCAAAGGTGTTTTGTTGGGTTGGCATGAATCGAGATTAGGATTTGTCGCTCTGAGTATCGGAGAGAGGTATCTCTAGGCCCTCTCGGTAATACACATCATGAGCTTGCAAGAAAATGACTAAGGAGTTAGTCATGAGGTGATGTATTACGGAATGAGTAAAGAGACTTGCCGGTAACGAGATTGAACTAGGTATGAAGATACCGACGATCGAATCTTGGGCAAGTAACATATCGGTTGACAAAGGGAACTACGTATGTTGTCATAACGGTTCGACCGATAACACTACAAAAAAAATACACTTCCGTGATGATACGTGTTTGTCACAGTAGGTCGCATTTTCTGTCATGCATGTACATCCATGATGATTTTATGACAGAATCAAGATAGTCATACCTGTGTTGTCGTAGAAGTGTTCCATGACATTGCCAAAATTATCATCACGAAAGTGTCCACTTCCATGACGATAAATCGCGCGTCATAGAAGTGCTTTCGTCAAGGGTGACTGACACGTGGCATCCACCTTAACGGAACGCCGTTAAGCTATCGGGTCGGGTTTTGGATCCGATAACCCGTTAATAGCCCCGACCAATGGGGATTTCCATGTGTAAAATCATCATTGGCTGGAGGAAACACGTGTCGGCTCATCGTTGGGACAGATGTCATCCACTCATTGGACAGAAGGCGCCTATGATACGTCGACACGTGGCACGGCCCAATAGAGGCCCATTCATGTGAAAAGGCCGTCCCGTTTGACTTGGTCAAAAGGTGGCAGGCCGGCCCATATAAAGCCTGTTAACGGCATGTTCGCATATAGCCCATTTACAGCCTGCTAACCCAAGGCCCGTTACGCCCTATCCGAATTAGGCCCAATAGTGTCATCTAGGCCACCCAATATGATTCCAGCCCATTTTCACTTCTGGCCCATGTATGGCCCATGATTTCTTTCGGCCCATATGAGGCCCTATGTAAGTCTTGGCCTATTAACGTCCCGTAATGAACAGTGTATCACTTTACACCCATTAACGGCCCGTGGTGAAACTGGCCTGTAATGAACAGTGTATCATTTTATACCCATTAACGGCCCATTATTCCATTGGGCCGTTTCTAGCCCATGTTATCTTTCGGCCTTCTCAGAGCCCATTTATTCTTGGGATCATTTCTAGCATTCGTTTAATTACGGCCAGTTACTGTCATTTTCTGCTTGTGGGCCAAATTCATCCCATGGTTACAGTCGGCCCGTTTGGGGTTCGTTAATACGCTGGGCCATTTTTATAGCGTCATCAAATACGGCCTATTAACGATGGCCCATTATGGTCGGCCCATGAATGGATGATTCCAACTCTAGCCCGTTTACGGCCATAATGCGGTCTGTTTGGCCCATGTTTGGCCAATCGATCATACGGCCCGTATAAGGCCCGTTGATGATATGACCCACAGAAGGCCCATTGTTTCTACGACCCGTAGAAGGCCCATTGTTTCTACGGCCCGTAGAAGGCCCACTGTTTCTACGTCCAGTAGGAGGCCCAGTGTCACTACAGTAAATATTAGCCCATGGTTATTGTGGCCTAGTTTTAAAAAATAGGTTATTGCAGCCACTAGCTAAGCGCGGAAAAAGAAGTGCAATGACTACAAGCAAACAAATAAACAAGACAACCAGGAAATAAATAAGCAAGCAACTAACGCTAGGCTATCACGGCTATTACACATATTACATCCACTGGGCATCAAAGTTCGCCACCAGTGCAAATATAGGGAACAAAGCAGCATATCATATACACTGGTTGTCAAAGTTGGCGACCAGCGCAAATAAACGCCATAGCAAAACAAATCCAGAACTGAAACCACTTCAAAAGATCTCAAGAAACAATATCCTGGGTACCCATAATGCTGGCAAGATGCTTAGCAAGCTTATTAACTTTCTCTTGTTTGGCGCTTAAATCCTCCAGCGCTTGCTGTTGCACCAGAAAATATGCATCTGAATTCTGCAGGGACTTTCTCAGTCCTTCAACTTCCTGTCGCAGCACATCTGATCGATGTCTTTCAACTTGAAGTTGAGACTCAAGAAGATGAACTGATTCAGGCAGCGAGTTCGAAGAGCTTGTGCCAGCAGTAGTGGCCAGTAACTCGAACACTACATCAAGACATGACTTTTGGGTTCCCTCACTATTGTCAAGATAGTTTTTATCAGCTTTCTTGGAGACCAACAGGGGATGTCTCACTATCTTGAACCTTATCTGCATTACTTCCTTTACCATTGGATAACACGGTACTGTTCTCCAATATTTTGTCCGCATTCTAAAAGAGAAACAAGTAGACACATCACATGTTTACCACGTTGTATATGAAACTCATTTTGGTAAATGAGTTCAGTAGTAAAGTTGACAGGATAACAGCATGAAACAAACATATATCTATGTACCATTGTCACTTTATGGTCTATGTCATTCTAGTTTTTGTTGCCAAATCAAGATAGAGACACAGTTCTATTTGTTCAAGACAAAGAAGAATATACATAATATAAGTGTGGGTAACTATAGAGCAATAACAACACTTGTAATGTGCATGACATGAGAACATAACTGTTTATTCAATTGAAACTGCAATCAACATAGAGTAGGTTACAACAGCAAACCAGTTAAATAAATAGGTTTAAAACATACCTGTTGCGCCATTGGAGTTTCAATTCCATCCTTCAAATTTCAAAATAGTTGGTATGAGTAAATACAGTAATGCAAGAGCAAAGGAGTATGAACCATAGCTATAGAACCTGACCTGAGAACAAATCTTCTTCTCCTTTAAGCGTTGAGTTGGGATTCAGAGTGGTGGTCCTCGTGCTTTGGGCACTGCAGTTCCCTTACTAACTTCTCGTGTTTGGGTGCTCTATGGTGGAGACGGTGCTGTGTCAACTGGAACTGGGTTACTATCTATCGGGGTTCGGGTTAGAAGGGGTGTAGCTGGTTCTTTATAACCCACAAGTATAGGGGATCGCAAGAGTTTTTGATAAGTAAGAGTGTCGAACCCAACGAGGAGCTAAAGGTAGAACAAATATTCCCTCAAGTTCTACCGACCACCGATACAACTCTACGCATGCTTGATGTTCACTTTACCTAGAACAACTATGAAACTAGAAGTACTTTGTAGGTGTTGTTGGATAGGTTTGCAAGATAGTAAAGAGTACGTGAATAAAAAGTAGTGGCTGTTTAGATAAAGAAACAATAAAGTAAATATAGCGAGTGTGGAAAAGTGGTGGTAGGAGTTGTGAAATTGCCCCTAAGCAATTGACTACTTTACTAGACCGATAGCAAGTATTATGTGGGAGAGGCCACTGCTAGCATGTCATCCCTGACTTGGAATTCTATGCAATTATGATTGGAACTATTAGCAAGCATCCGCAACTACTAATGTTCATTAAGGTAAAACCCAACCATAGCATTAAGATATATTGGCCCCTCTTCAATCCCGTATGCATCAATTTCTATGCTAGCTTGAAGCTTCTGTCACTCTTGCCCTCCAATACATAGTCCTATCAACATACAACTAACCCTAGGGTGTGATCCACGTGCGCAATCATATGATGGGCACCAAAGGACAACAACATAACCACAAGCAAATTAAATCAATCATAGCAATTCATCAACCACCGATAGGACAACGAAAATCTACTCAGACATCATATGATGGCAACACATCACTGGATAATAATATGAAGCATAAAGAACCATGTTCAAGTAGAGGGTACAGCGGGTTGTGGGAGAGTGGACTACTGTAGAAAGAGGGGGGAAGGTGATGGAGATGTTGGTGAAGATGGCGGAGGTGTTGGTGTAGATCGCAGTGATGATGATGGCCCCCGGTGGCACTCCGGTGCCACCGGAAGCGAGGGGGAGAGAGCCCCCTCCTTCTTCTTATTCCTTGACCTTCTCCCTAGATGGGAGAAGGGTTTCCCCTCTAGTCCATGGCCTCCATGGCACGGGAGGGGCGAGAGCCCCTCCGAGATAGGATCTGTCTCTCTGTCTCTCTTTGTTTCTTCATTCTCAGATTCTTCCCTTTCACTGTTTCTTATATTCCCGGAGATCCGTAACTCCGATTGGGCTGAAATTTTGACACGATCTCTATCCGGAAATTAGCTTTCTTGCGGAGAAACAAGGGCATCAACCGCCTTACGGGGTGGCCACGAGGGTCAGGGGCGCGCCTGCCTCCCCAGGGCGCCCCCTACCTCATGGGCCCCTCGAGAATCGTCTCGCGTGGATTCTTCTTCCAAAAATCATATATATTCCAAAAAAAATCTCCGTCAGTTTTTATTCCGTTTGGACTCCGTTTGATATGGATATTCTACGAAACAAAAAACATGCAACAAACAGGAACTGGCACTGGGCTCTGGATCAATATGTTAGTCCCGAAAATAGTATAAAAAGTTGCCAAAAGTATATGAAAGTTGAATAATATTGGCATGGAACAATCAAAAATTATAGATACGTCGGAGATGTATCAGCATCTCCAAGCTCAATTCCTGCTTGTCCTCGAGTAGGTAAATGATAAAAAAGATAATTTTTGATGTGGAATGCTACCTAGCATAATCTTGACCACATATCTAATCATGGCATGAATATTAAGACACGAGTGATTCAAAGCAATAGTCTATCATTTGACATAAAAACAATAATACTTCAAGCCTACTAATAAAGCAATCATGTCTTTTCAAAATAACATGGCCAAAGAAAGTTATCCCTACAAAATCATATAGTCTGGCTATGCTCCATCTTCACCACACAAAATATTCACATCATGCACAACCCCGATGACAAGCCAAGCAATTGTTTCATACTTTTGACGTTCTCAAACCTTTTCAACTTTCACGCAATACATGAACGTGAGCCATGGACATAGCACTATAAGTGGAATAGAATATGATGGTGGAGAAGACAAAAAGGAGAAGATAGTCTCACATCAACTAGGCATATCAATGGGCTATGGAGATGCCCATCAATAGATATCAATGTGAGTGAGTAGGGATTGCCATGCAACGGATGCACTAGAGCTATAAGTGTATGAAAGCTCTAACTGAAACTAAGTGGGTGTGCATCCAACTTGCTTACTCATGAAGACCTCGGGCATTTGAGGAAGCCCATCATCGGAATATACAAGCCAAGTTCTATAATGAAAATTCCCACTAGTATATGAAAGTGATAACTCAAGAGACTCTCTATATGAAGAACATGGTGCTACTTTGAAGCACAAGTGTGGAAAAAGGATAGTAGCACTGCCCCTTCTCTCTTTTTCTCTCATTTTTTTGTTTTTTATTATTTTTTTATTTTTTGGTGGGCTTCTTTGGCCTCTTTTTTTATTTGGGCTTCTTTGGCCTCTTTTAAATTTTTTTGTAAAGTACGGAGTCTCATCCCGACTTATGGGGGAATCATAGTCTCCATCATCCTTTCCTCACTGGGGCAATGCTCTAATAATGATGATCATCACACTTTTATTTACTTACAACTCAATGTCTAGAACAAAGATATGACTCTATATGAATGCCTCCGGCGGTGTACCGGGATGTGCAATGATCTAGCATAGCAATGACATCAAAAAACGGACAAGCCATGAAAACATCATGCTAGCTATCTTACGATCATGCAAAGCAATATGACAATGAATGCTCAAGTCATGGATATGATGATGATGGAAGTTGCATGGCAATATATCTCAGAATGGCTATGGAAATGCCATGATAGGTAGGTATGGTGGCTGTTTTGAGGAAGATATATGGTGGGTTTAAGGTACCGGTGAAAGTTGCGCGATACTAGAGAGGTTAGCAATGGTGGAAGGGTGAGAGTGTGTATAATCCATGGACTCAACATTAGTCATAAAGAACTCACATACTTATTGCAAAAATCTATTAGTCATCGAAACAAAGTACTATGCACATGCTCCTAGGGGGATAGATTGGTAGGAAAAGACCATCGCTCGTCCCCGACCGCCACTCATAAGGAAGACAATCAATAAATAAATCATGCTCCGACTTCGTTACATAATGGTTCACCATACGTGCATGCTACGGGAATCATAAACCTCAACAAAAGTATTTCTACAATCCACAACCACCCACTAGCATGACTCTAATATCACCATCTTTATATCGCAAAACTATTGCAAGGAATCAAACATATCATATTCAGTGATCTACAAGATTTATGTAGGATTTTATGACTAACCATGTGAATGACCAGTTCCTGTCATCTCTCTAAATAGATATAAGTGAAGCAAGAGAGTTTAATTCTTTCTACAAAAGATATGCCCACGCTCTAACAAATATAAGTGAAGCAAAAGAGCGTTCTACAAATGGCGGTTGTCTATGTAAAGAGAAACAGGCAATCCAAACTTCAAATGATATAAGTGAAGCACATGAAGCATTCTATAAAGCCATACTCAAAAGATATAAGTGAAGTGCATAGAGCATTCTATAAATCAACCAAGGACTATCTCATACCAGCATGGTGCATAAAAGAAAAATGAAAACTAAATGCAAAAGATGCTCCAAGATTGCACATATCGCATGAACAAAACGAATACGAAAACATACCGATACTTGTTGAAGAAAGAGGGGATGCCTTCCGGGGCATCCCCAAGCTTAGACGCTTGAGTATCCTTGAATATTTACTTGGGGTGCCTCGGGCATCCCCAAGCTTGAGCTCTTGCCTCTCTTCCTTCTTCTCACATCGAGACCTTCTCGATCATCGAACACTTCATCCACACAAAACTTCAACAGAAAACTCGGTAAGATCCGTTAGTATAATAAAGCAAATCACTACTCTAAGTACTGTTGCAAACCAATTCATATTTTGTTTTTGCATTGTGTCTACTGTAATATAACCTTTTCATGGCTTAATCCACTAATATAATTCGATACTTTCATCAAAACAAGCAAACTATGCATCAAAAACAGAATCTGTCTAAAACAGAACAGTCTGTAATAATCTGAACATTCACCATACTTCTGATACTTTAAAAATTCTACCACAATTAGTAAAAATAAAAAAATTGTATACGAAGACAGTGCAAAAAGAATCAGAACCATTTGACGTTCCAGCAAAAATGTAAAATCGCGCACTACAGCCAAAGTTTCTGTCCTACACCATACAAACCATCAAGCAAATGTAAACATCCTAAAGGCAAACCTTGGCACATTATTTTTTATAATAGAATGGAATTGTACAAGGGGATAATTATTTTTATTGAAAAGTTTCTGTAATCAAGATTCACAAAGTTTCCATGAGCATGAACAAAGTTCAAGGCTAGCTCCCACTTCAACAATGCTTGTCTTTCTCACTTTCGCTTTCCTTTTTGAAAAAGTTTTGGGTTCCCCTCTTTATTTTTGTTGTTTTTAAACTATATGAAAGAACTCAACATAAATTAATGACTCCCTAAAATTTCCGGGTTGTCTCCCTGGCAGCGCTTTCTTTAAAGCCATTAAGCTAGGCATATAGTGCTCAAGTAATGGATCCACCCAGATCCCAAGGTATATCAAAGCCAATTTTAATTAACAATGATTTATAATTTAGTAGTGAGCACAAAGTAACATATATAATGCAATAACGAAGTCTAACTCTGTTCCTATGCATCGGCATGTCATAAAAGAACAATTCATGCACACAAAGTAAAGGCCAATGCATAGTATAAATAGTTTCTTGCACTTTTATCATATTGGAAACATAGAGAGGTGGATATATAGTTCCTCTCTCATAATAATTGCAAGTAGGAGCAGCAAGCACATGCATATTATATTCATCAAAATCATCATGTGCAACGGTAAAAGGCAACCCATCAATATCATCCTTAATAAGTGCAAACTTCTCCGATATAGTGTAGTCGGGAGAATTCAAAAAGATAATAGGACTATCATGTGTGGGTGCAATAGCAACAATTTCATGTTTAACATAAGGAACTATAGCAAGTTAATCTCCATAAGCATAATTCGTATTGGCATCTTGGCCACAAGCATAGCAAGCATCATCAAAAAAGGATATTTCAAAAGAATTGACGGGATCATAACAATCATCATAGCAATCATCCTTCGATAAGCACGAAGGGGAATTAAACAATGTATGAGTTGAAGAGTTACTCTCAATAGAAGGTGGGCACGGGTGATCAATCCGCTCTTCCTCCTTTTGTTCTTAGCTCTCCTCCTCATCTTTTTCATCCAATGAGCTCACAGTTTCATCAATTTCTTCTTCTGTAGACTCCTGCGAAATATTAGTCTCTTCTTGGATAGCGGAGTAGCTCTCAATATAAGGTTTAACATAAGCATTAGAAGCATAATTATCAAAGCAATATTTAAGTATGGCAAAATTTTCAGATTTGTAAAGAGTAGCATCATACTTTTCAATCAAAGAAGCAATTTCATAAGCATCATTAAAAGCAACAAATTCTTCAATTTGTTGAACATCATAGTAACTATAAACACCCTTAGCATACAAAGATACGATTCCATTATCACTAAACTCACATTGGTAGGGAAGGTGTTTCTTAGGGTTTTCAGAACAACAAGTAAAATCATATATATATATATATATATATATATATATATATATATATATATATATATAACATAAATTCCAAGCATAGCATTGCAAACGATGAATTTGATCCAATAAACGTTTCCCTCTTTCAGATATACGGTGTCGCACATAACAAGCATGCTGATCTAAAGATTTGCCCTCAACTAAGCTAGTTGGGGTTTCAGCACGAGCACATACGGATCGAAGATGATCCAAGTAATAAGCTTCAGCAGTGTGATAGATTTTGAGTGGTTCTTCAACTATTGGTTCAGTAGGTACAACTATTTTTTTTGGTATTTTGCGTTTCCTACCCATAACTAAAGAAAAGAACAACTAATAACAACAAATAAAAATTACTTAGTGATAAAGCAAACAAGCACACAGGAGAATATTCACCCCACGCTATTGCTCCCCGGCAACGGCGCCAGAAAAAGGTCTTGATAACCCACAAGTACAGGGGATCGCAACAGTTTTCGATAAGTAAGAGTGTCAAACCCAGCAAGGAGCTAAAGGTAGAACAAATATTCCCTCAAGTTCTATCGACCACCGATACAACTCTACACACGCTTGACGTTCGCTTTACCTAGAATAAGTATGAAACTAGAAGTACTTTGTAGGTGTTGTTGGATAGGTTTGCAAGATAATAAAGAGTATGTAAATAAAAAGTAGGGGCTGTTACGATAAAGAAACAATAAAGTAAATATAGTGGAAAAGTTGTGGTAGGAGTTGCGAAATTGCCCCTAAGCAATTGACTACTTTACTAGACCGATAGGAAGTATTATGTGGGAGAGGCCACTGCTAGCATGTCATCCCTGACTTGGAATTCTATGCACTTATGATTGGAACTATTAGCAAGCATCCGCAACAACTAATGTTCATTAAGGTAAAACCCAACCATAGCATTAAGATATATTGGTCCCCCTTCAATTCGTATGCATCAATTTCTATGCTAGGTTGAAGCTTCTGTCACTCTTGCCCTCCAATACATAGTCCTATCAACATACAACTAACCCTAGGGTGTGATCCCCGCGCGCAATCATATGATGGGCACCAAAGGACAGCAACATAACCACAAGCAAATTAAATCAATCATAGCAATTCATCAACCACCGATAGGACAACAAAAATCTACTCAGACATCATAGGATGGCAACACATCATTGGATAATAATATGAAGCATAAAGCACCATGTTCAAGTAGAGGGCACATCGGATTGCGGGAGAGTGGACCGCTGTATAAAGAGGGGGGAAGGTGATGGAGATGTTGGTGAAGATGGCGGAGGTGTTGGTGTAGATCGTGGTGATGATGATGGCCCCCGGTGGCACTCCGGTGCCACCGGAAGCGAGGGGGAGAGAGCCCCCCTCCTTCTTCTTCTTCTTCCTTGACCTTATCCCTAGATGGGAGAAGGGTTTCCCCTCTGGTCCATGGCCTCCATGGCATGAGAGGGGCGAGAGCCCCTCTGAGATTGGATCTATCTCTCTGTCTCTCTCTGTTTCTGCGTTCTCAGATTCTTCCCTTTCACTGTTTCTTATATTCCCGGAGATCCGTAACTCCAATTGGGCTGAAATTTGACACGATCTCTATCCAGAAATTAGCTTTCTTGCAGCGAAAGAAGGGCATAAACCGCCTTACAGGGTGGCCATGAGGGTCAGGGGCGCGCCTGCCTCCCCAGGGCGCCCCCTACCCCGTGGGCCCCTCGAGCATCGTCTCGCGTGGATTCTTCTTCCCAAAATCATATATATTCCAAAAAAATCTCTGTCAGTTTTTATTCCATTTGGACTCCGTTTGATATGGATATTTTGCAAAACAAAAAACATGCAACAAACAAGAACTGGCACTGGGCACTGGATCAATATGTTAGTCCCAAAAATAGTATAAAAAGTTGCCAAAAGTATGTGAAAGTTGAATAATATTGGCATGGAACAGTAAAAAATTATAGATACAACAAAGACGTATCAGTTCTCTGTCCAACTGGGTAGGGGTACTGTAACACCCTCGAGGCGACTATAGCTCCCACGTGTCGAGGCACGACTTAGAGACATAATCGCATTGAAGGCATATGTCGCAAGTGAGGTAATCTTCACACAACCCATGTAATACATAAGGGAAAGAGATACATAGTTGGCTTACAATCGCCACTTCACACAAATACAAGAATAAAGCATTACATCATCCAAATACAATCAAGGCCCGACTACGGAGCCAAAATAAAAGACGAACCCCAAAAGCGACAAAGGTCCCCGATCGACCCCAACTGGGCTCCACTACTGATCAACTAGAACGAAACAACACAAAGGACAAGATCTTCATCGAGCTCCTCCTGAGCTTGGTTGCGTCATCTGCACGGACTCATCGGCACCTGCAAGCTGGTTTTGGAAGTATCTGTGAGCCACGGGGATCAGCAATCTTGCAGCCTCGCGATCAAGACTATTTAAGCTTATGGGTAAGCTAAAGGTATGAGGTGGAGCTGCAGCAAGCGACTAGCATATATAGTGGCTAACTTATTCGCAAAAGAGAGCGAGAAGAGGAGGCAAAGCGCGAGCAAGAAACTCGAGAACAACCTGCGCAAACATTACTCCAACACCGTGTCCACTTCCCGGACTCCGTCGAGAAGAGGCCATCACAGTAACACACTCAGTTGATTCATTTTAATTAAGTTAAGGATCAAGTTATCTACAACCGGACATTAACAAATTCTCATCTGCCCATAACCGCGGGCATGGCTTTCGAAAGTTCAAATCCCTGCAGGGGTGTCCCAACTTAGCCCATGACAAGTCCACGGTCAACGAAGGAATAGACCTCCTCCCGAGACATTCCGATCAGACTCGGTATCCCGGTACAACAAGACATTTCGACAGGGTAAAACTAAACCAGCAACACCGCCCGAATGTGCCGAGAAATCCCGATAGGAGCTGCACATATCTCTTTCTCAGGGCACACTCAGATTGTCCTAGGTACGGGTAGGCCAGCCCAGAGTTGCCCCTGGTGGTCACCGGCAGCTGACAGGTTGGACCAACACTCAGAGGAGCACTGGCCCGGGGGGGGGGGGGGGTAAAATAATGATGACCCTTGAGTCCGCGAAACCCAAGGGAAAAAAGGCTAGGTGGCGAATGGTAAAACCAATGTTGGGCATTGCTGGAAGAGCTTTACTTAAGGTGAACTGTCAAGGGGTTCCCATTATAGCCCAACCGCGCAAGGAACGCAAAATCCGGGAACATAACACCGATATGACGGAAACTAGGGTGGCAAGAGTGGAACAAAACACCAGGCATAAGGCCGAGCCTTCCACCCTTTACCAAGTATATAGATGCATTAAGATAACATGACAATATAATGATATCCCAACAAGTATATAAATGTTCCAACAAGGAACGGTCTCCAATCTTCACCTGCAACTAGCAACGCTATAAGAGGAGCTGAGCAAAGCGGTAACATAGCCAATCAACGGTTTGCTAGGACATGGTGGGTTAGAGGTTTGACATGGCAATTTGGGAGGCTTGAAAGCAAGTGGAAGGCATCGTAGCATTGGCATAGCAAAAGAGCGAGCATCTAGCAAAGCAAAGATAGTAGTGATTTCGAGGGTATGATCATCTTGCCTAAAATCCCGCAAGGAAGAAGAACGAGTCCATGAAGAAGACAAACGGACGTAGTCGAACGGATCCTCACAAACGCGACGTTACCGGAACCAACCCGAAGAAGCAAACACTGGAAAGAAGCAAACAACATAGTAAACAACCATCACATAAACATGGCATGATGCACAACCAAGTATGATGCATGTCCGGGTTAAATATGCATGGCATGGCAAAGTGCAACAACCAAAACTACAAATTAAGTGGAGCTCAATATGCAACGAGTTGCATATTGACGGAGCACCACATCAATTATTTAGTTTGACCTCGTTTATGTACCCAGCAATATTAAACGTTGTTAAACATGGCAAGAGGGTGAAGTAAAAGAAAACTACCCATCTAGTCAAGTTTAAATGAGGCCGGAAGCAACGAACAACATTTCCGGAAACTCCTCATGAGCATACTTTGGTTATGGTATTGTTCTGCCCTAAACCATATTTTATAGTTGATAAACATGCAAAGTGAAGCCACCATGTTAAACTAGGCATTTTTCTACCCCATTTACATATGAAGTTTATTAAAATCCGAGTTACGGTTATTTAGTTATGAAATAAATCATTTTAGGATGGCATAGGAGCAAATTTAAACAAACAGCAAATTAAACATTTTAAACATGGGTGAAAATGACATATTATGAAACTAGATGCAATTCTAAGCATTTTTCATATTAAGTTTATTTTAATATGATGCATCGTTTGTGAGTTACAATATGCATGATCATGAAGGGGTTTTCTGCAAAACTGTTGTCTCTGAAAAAATAGATAAATTCGCCGAACTGAAAAAAACAAGAGCTGGACCGCAACAGGGGCGGCTGGGCGCTGGGGTTGGCCTCACCTAGTGGGCTGAGGCCCACTCGGTGCAGAGGCTCGTGCGCTGGGCCAGCTGCGCAGTGGGCTGGGGAGGCGCTGGGCTGTGGTTGGGCCAACGAGGCCGGCTGGCCCAGGCGAGCGAGGCGTGCTCGTCGTCCTCGTGCTCCCGCACGAGCAGGGAGGTTGACGGTGGCGCTGATGATGGCAGGGAGGAGCGGAGGCGGCGTGATACGAATGGGGCTCGCCGGATCCGCGAGCGGAGGCGTCGGGGCGGCCAGATCCGAGCACGGGAGGTCACCGGGGTTCCATTCTTGGTCGCGAGGAGGCTCGGCAGTGACCTAGTCGCGGGTCCGGTGGACCTTCGATGGTGCGGGCAGCAGCAAGATGGAGAGGTGCGGGCGCGGAGCGGGAGGCGTGCAAACGCCGAGGAGGTGGAGTGGATCCGGGTGGCGAGGACGGCCTGCTAGTTGCTGCTGCTCGCCGGCAGCTGCTGGGTCGACGACGGGGTCGAGGTGCACCTCGGGCGCCATGGGTGCTACGGGGGATGGACAAACCCAACGATTGGGGCTCTGCTGCTGCTGTGGGAGCAAGGGGCTCAGGCACAAGGTGGGAGGCGGCAAGGAGCTCCTCTCCCTTGATTCGGGCGCGGGGTGGGGAAGATCGAGCAGGCAGGGGAAGGAGGAGGCGCTCGGCTGGTCGGATCGGAAGGAGGGGATGGATTGGATTGGATCGGGGGAAAACGAAGAGGGTGGCTGGTTGGTTCGACGCTGATAACAAGGAGAGTGGCGGCGGCGTGGGGATGGGATGGATGGGACAAGGTCCCTAGATTTTAGGGTTTGTCCAAAATAGTCTAGGAGTAGACTATATATATGGAAAAGACGGAAGTTTAGCGGCTAATCCGTCCCTCCAATTAAAATCGAGCGGTTGAGAATAAAACACTAGGAAGTCCAAATAAGAAAACGGTGATGTTTTGTAGACGTTTGGGGATGATCCGGACACAACGGTGATGACTGCTCGGGTCGGGTCCGGGACAGCTTTTAGGACGCGCGCGCGAGGGGGGGTTTGATGCACTGAGCAGAGAGGGTTTCGGGCCATGCGATCGCATCGGACAACTCCGGAAGCGAAGAGGGGAAAGAGGATGGACTAGGTGGGCCGTGGCGAGACTGCGAGGGGGAGAAGAGAGAGAGAGCTCGGCATCTGTTTCCGAAGACCGAAAACGTCTGATGAAAAGACCGGCTATAATGCCGCTATAGTTTAACGGTTGGGCTAACAAACGAACTCCGAATGCGGTGAAACTTGACAAGCGGTCTATCTACACTATAATAAGACCACACGCCAACTTTCAACCCATTCCGAGAACATTTTCCCGGCCACTTATAAAATAATATTTTGGACATGCTGCGGGCGCGTGCGAGTGTGGTTGGGCTTAGAACGGACAACACACGGAACTGGGGAAACCCAGACGGATGCATGTTTTGAAAACATGATGATGCAATGCACATGATGATATGACAAGATGCAACACGCAAGCGAATGACAAGCCAACAACAGCGAATAACAGGAATACACGTGGCACATCGGTCTCGGGGCGTTACAACACTCCACCACTATGAGAGGATCTCGTCCCAAGATCTAGAATGGCACCGGAGGGACAACGGAAGAGAAAGAGAAGAGGTAAAACTAATGTTGCTTCTTTGACAAACGAGTGAAACCACGAACCTTGAAAAGGTTAAGCCATGTCGAGTAAAGAATGCAACGGAGATAAATGAAATTGAGAGCACTCCGTTAGGAAAGATGAACAAGGAAGAACAACTTCGGGCAGCACTTTGATTGAAAAGAAAAGGAATTGAATAAGAACTTGGTAAGATGAGAAGATACTTGATGAACTCACAACACTCTGGTTGAAAAAGGGTTAGCAAAGGAAAGAATATGGTCTTGACAAACCAAGATGAGGGGTGAAAAGAGCAACATCGCTAGACCTCCGGGAGAAAGAATAGAAGTTGGATCGTCGAAACAAAAGAACGAAGAGGAAAAACAACATCTTCTACGTTAAATGAGCTTGCAAAAGCATCTACAGGAGAATGGTCGAACGAAGTTGTTTGAAAACCAACAACGAAAAGAATAAGCTTGATGTGGGCTTATGGAAAACATCCCAAAATTATGAGGTGAAATTCTGCCACTAACGAAACAATAGATTGGCTTGATATCAAGAAGGAGACAAGAGACTAATTCACCGGGAGGGTAAAAGAAGAACTTGGATTATTTAAAAGCACCATAATAGCAACAAACCTTAGGGAAGGCTTTAGGTGAAATATAACCCAAGATAAGTCCAATGACGATATTGATGGATTTAAAATACCTCATTCTTAACAACATGTGAATCACGAAACATGAACTCAAATTATCAAGAATGACATAATACCACCTCCAATGATACGGTAGAAAGAAAATGCACTCCGGATAGCAAGATGAAGAAAGCTTGAGCTCCTTTGAAAAGAATCTCGATGAACACTTCGAGAAAGAATTAAATCCTTGATGAACTATCATGTAGAACCTTCATGACGAACTCCGGTAACAAAAGAATGATCAAACGGAAAGGAAGACGAGAAGAGTAAGGTTGAAGCCTTGCAACGATTAGATGAAGCTTAGCAACAAGATAAAGAGAAAACTTGGCACTCCGGTAAAGAAAGATGAAAAAATGGAGGCAAGAATTTGATGAGCCTCCGGAATAAGGAATTGAATTTAGTCGATGAAACAAGAATAAGAATTACATTATGCTTATTCTTCATCAATTAAATTGATGACAATCAACGGATTTGACATATTACTTATTCTCATAGCAAAGATTAAGAGAGATATAACATAAACTTGAGAATGTCTTCAACGAACCACCGGTAGGATTGGAACATCGAATTAAATTGTTATGATAACAAAGGAAGAGAAAATCTTGAATGAACCACCATAAGAATTAAGAATGAATAAAGAGAAGATAAAGAAAACACCGGGACGAATTGACAAATGAACGAAGATACATGAGAGAATTCAGATCCATGAGAATAGAGGGATTACGAGCTGACTAGAGAATCCTTGATTTAAGCTCCGGTATGATTTTGGAGAATGATAGCTGAAAGTTGAGAATGAATAAACCTGAATTGATGGCCTCCGGATAACACACTGAGAAGACTCTTGAATTGCTCCGGATAGGTGAAAAGAATTCTCACAATCAAAACAATTATGAGAGTAAGGCAACAAGCTAGAATCACGAATCTTCACGAGAACGGATATGATTGAAGAGAAAATTATTCCTTGGTCTTTAAATGTTGAGAATGATGACGAGAAACACCACCATGAATTATTGAGACACTCCGGAAGAATCAAAACGAAGAGGTTAAGCCAATGATGAAAAGAATTTGAAAGATCTTGGAGAAGACATTTGACTGATGATGAATCATTCTTACGTCAAACTTTGACAAGAAATTTGAGGATATCTCCGGGAAATAAGAAGAGTCAGGTAAGATCCTGGGGAAAGACCTGTGGGTTAGGGCCCACTGAAAAGAAACACCGTAGAACGATTTAAAAGAGAGAATGCACCGGTTGAGTTAAATGGCTTGAATGAGATAACAACCTCGGAATAGTTTGAACTGATCTTGAATGAAAAAAACGAGCCTTCTGAGATATCTTGAGCACTCCGGGACAATAGAATAGCGAGAGGTGAACGATTAAGAATTGCACCGGCATGAGAAAGCCTTGAAATACGGAAAAGAATATGATCAACACCGAAAGCTTGAATTGAATCCACCAGAGAAGAAAAGAATGAAGAATGACGAACTAGTAGAACATCTTCTTGAGAACCACCGGGTAAGAATATTGCCAAAAAAAGAATGGAGTGACTTCACATGAATTGAATGGATACCCGATGAAGAAATCTGGGTCCTCGAAGAAACAAAAAGGGAGGGAGGGTGGGAAAAAGAAAGACAACTTGGAGATGGATGAAACGAATGCCATTGAGAGAGCTGATACTTGATCTTGCAGATGTTGAAATGATCGGATCCACTTGAGGATAGACACACCGGTTGAAAAGGTTTGACATGACAATCTCGATTATCATGAAGGATTAGTATTCACATGGGAACATGAGAACACCATTTGGGGAAGGTATGGAATCAACACTTGACATTGAAGCAACTTGAATACCACAACTCAAAACAAAACAAAGGATTGGCTTGCGGAATAAGCCGGAACAAACATATGATAGAGATTTTGTCCGAAGTTTTTGTAGTGGGGCCTACATGGGCTTGATCGTACAGCACCATCATGTACAAGGCAATGCACATGACATACGAAGCGTCCCCGAGTCGGCATAGCCAAGGACTCTTTAAGACACAACGAGACCACTGTAAAACCAACCGTGAATAGACGGACCACTAGACGTCGAACCCCAATTTCATATCATACATCTGTCGGAAAGATATCCTAAGAGCTACTTGAATTCCCACTTATAAACTCCCGAAATTTTCCCGGTTATGCAATCAGGTGTTGGGGATACAGGGGAAGCATAAAATCTCACCCAATTCTAGCAAACCCTACATCCAGCTGTATCCATCCTTCAACACATAACCAAGAAACCTTCGGAAATCATCTACCTCAACCTTCGAAAAGGATCCGTTATACAAGTTATGGCAATACTCCCGAACTCCCGCCCCAGTACTGGGTGGCGTCGAGGTTATCTCACCAACGAACTGCATAAAAGAGATTTTCGATGTCGGCGTACTAAACTCAGGTATTCCAGAACTGCAACGATAAAATTATGACGACAACACCTCAGAGCTCAACTCCCTGGGACACTTCCACAAAACCCCTGACAGGAGGCACCAAGACAATGTTCTCGTCATAAAACCATCGGAACGATTCCAAGATACCCGCGTGATCCTAAATTTTTTTAGTGAAATTTGAGAAGAGAAGAGTCAAAATTCTACATCAGGATGCCTTACCAGAGCGATGAGGAGACTGGGAAGTAAAAAGAATTCCTAAACTCTCTGATATATAATTCATAAATGACTCAAAACATTTTTCTAGACACAACTCGGCTGCTAAAAACGATCAAGCAATGGGGCTCCTAAGGTCGGGAAAGGCTCTGATACCAACTTGTAACACCCTCGATGCGACTATAGCTCCCACGTGTCGAGGCACGACTTAGAGACATAATCGCATTGAAGGCATATGTCGCAAGTGAGGTAATCTTCACACAACCCATGTAATACATAAGGGAAAGAGATACATAGTTGGCTTACAATCGCCACTTCACACAAATACAAGAATAAAGCATTACATCATCCAAATACAATCAAGGCCCGACTATGGAGCCAAAATAAAAGAAGAACCCCAAAAGCGACAAAGGTCCCCGATCGACCCCAACTGGGCTCCACTACAGATCAATTAGAACGAAACAACACAAAGGACAAGATCTTCATCGAGCTCCTCCTGAGCTTGGTTGCGTCATCTGCACGGACTCATCGGCACCTGCAAGCTGGTTTTGGAAGTATCAGTGAGCCACGGGGACTCAGCAATCTCGCACCCTCGCGATCAAGACTATTTAAGCTTATGGGTAAGGTAAAGGTATGAGGTGGAGCTGCAGCAAGCGACTAGCATATATGCTGGCTAACTTATTCGCAAAATAGAGCGAGAAGAGGAGGCAAAGCGCGAGTGAGAAACTCGAGAACAACCTGCGCAAACATTACTCCAACACCGTGTCCACTTCCTGGACTCCGCCGAGAAGAGGCCATCACTGTAACACACTCAGTTGATTCATTTTAATTAAGTTAAGGTTCAAGTTATCTACAACTGGACATTAACAAATTCCCATCTACCCATAACCGCGGGCACGGCTTTCGAAAGTTCAAATCCCTGCAGGGGTGTCCCAACTTAGCCCATGACAAGCTCTCACGGTCAATGAAGGAATAGACCTCCTCCCGAGACATTCCGATCAAACTCGGTATCCCGGTACAACAAGACATTTCGACAGGGTAAAACTAAACCAGCAACACCGCCCGAATGTGCCGACAAATCCCGATAGGAGCTGCACATATCTCTTTCTCAGGGCACACTCAGATTGTCCTAGGTACGGGTAGGCCAGCCTAGAGTTGCCCCTGGTGGTCACCGGCAGCTGACAGGTTGGACCAACACTCAGAGGAGCACTGGCCCGGGGGGGGTAAAATAATGATGACCCTTGAGTCCACGAAACCCAATGGGAAAAAAGGCTAGGTGGCGAATGGTAAAACCAACGTTGGGCATTGCTGGAAGAGCTTTACTTAAGGTGAACTGTCAAGGGGTTCCCATTATAGCCCAACCGCGTAAGGAACGAAAAATCCGGGAACATAACACCGATATGACGGAAACTAGGGCGGCAAGAGTGGAACAAAACACCAGGCATAAGGCCGAGCCTTCCACCCTTTACCAAGTATATAGATGCATTAAGATAACATGACAATATAATGATATCCCAACAAGTATATAAATGTTCCAATAAGGAACGGTCTCCAATCTTCACCTGCAACTAGCAATGCTATAAGAGGGGCTGAGCAAAGCGGTAACATAGCCAATCAACGGTTTGCTAGGACATGGTGGGTTAGAGGTTTGACATGGCAATTTGGGAGGCTTGAAAGCAAGTGGAAGGCATCATAGCATTGGCGTAGCAAAAGAGCGAGCATCTAGCAAAGCAAAGATAGTAGTGATTTCGAGGGTATGATCATCTTGCCTAAAATCCTGCAAGGAAGAAGAACGAGTCCATGAAGAAGACAAACGGACGTTGTCGAACGGATCCTCACAAACGTGACGTTACCGGAACCAACCTGAAGAAGCAAACACCGGAAAGAAGCAAACAACATAGTAAACAACCATCACATAAACATGGCATGATGCACAACCAAGTATGATGCATGTCCGGGTTAAATATGCATGGCATGGCAAAGTGCAACAACCAAAACTACAAATTAAGTGGAGCTCAATATGCAATGAGTTGCATATTAACGGAGCACCACATCAATTATTTAGTTCGATCTCGTTTATGTACCCAACAATATTAAATGTTGTTAAACGTGGCAAGAGGGTGAAGTAAAAGAAAACTACCCATCTAGTCAAGTTTAAATGAGGCCGTAAGCAACGAACAACATTTTCGGAAACTCCTCATGAGCATACTTTGGTTATGGTACTGTTCTGCCCTAAGCCATATTTTATAGTTGTTAAACATGCAAAGTGAAGCCACCATGTTAAACTAGGCATTTTTCTACCCCATTTACATATAAAGTTTATTAAAATCCGAGTTACGGTTATTTAGTTATGAAATAAATCATTTTAGCATGGCATAGGAGCAAATTTAAACAAACAGCAAATTAAACATTTTAAACATGGGTGAAAATGACATATTATGAAACTAGATGCAATTCTAAGCATTTTTCATATTAAGTTTATTTTAACATGATGCATCGTTTGTGAGTTACAATATGCATGATCGCGAAGGGGTTTTCTGCAAAACTGTTGTCTCTGAAAAAATAGATAAATTCGCTGAACTGAAAAAACAAGAGCTGGACCGCAACAGGGGTGGCTGGGTGCTAGGGTTGGCCTCACCTAGTGGGCTGAGGCCCGCTCGGTGCAGAGGCTAGTGCGCTGGGCCAGCTGCGCAGTGGGCTGGGGAGGCGCTGGGCTGTGGTTGGGCCAACGAGGCCGGCTGGCCCAGGCGAGCGAGGTGTGCTCGTCGTCCTCGTGCTCCCGCACGAGCAGGGAGGTTGACGGTGGCACTGACGATGGCAGGGAGGAGCGGAGGCGGTGTGATACGAATGGGGCTCGCCGGATACGCGAGCGGAGGCGTCGGGGCGGCCAGATCCGAGCACGGGAGGTCACCGGGGTTCCGTTCTTGGTCGCGAGGAGGCTCGGCAGTGACCTAGTCGCGGGTCCGGCGGACCTTCGATGGTGCGGGCAGCAGCAAGATGGAGAGGTGCGGGCGCAGAGCGGGAGGCGTGCAAACGCCGAGGTGGTGGAGTGGATCCGGGTGGCGAGGACGGCCTGCTGGTTGCTGCTGCTCGCCGGCAGCGGCTGGGTCGACGACGGGGTCGAGGTGCACCTCGGGCGCCATGGGTGCTACGGGAGATGGACAAACCCAGCGATTGGGGCTCTGCTGTTGCTGCGGGAGCAAGGGGCTCGGGCACAAGGTGGGAGGCGGCAAGGAGCTCCTCTCCCCTGATTCGGGCGTGGGGTGGGGAAGATCGAGCGGGCAGAGGAAGGAGGAGGCACTCGGCTGGTCGGATCGGAAGGAGGGGATGGATTGGATTGGATCGGGGGAAAACAAGGAGGACGGCTGGTTGGTTCGACGCTGATAACAAGGAGAGTGGCTGCGGCGTGGGGATGGGATGGTTGGGACAAGGTCCCTAGATTTTAGGGTTTGTCCAAAATAGTCTAGGAGTGGACTATATATATGGAAAAGAGGGAAGTTTAGGGGCTAATCCGTCCCTCCAATTAAAATCGAGCGGTTGAGAATAAAACACTAGGAAGTCCAAATAAGAAAACACTGATGTTTTGTAGACGTTTGGGGATGATCCGGACACAACGGTGACGACTACTCGCGTCGGGTCCGGGACACCTTTTCGGACGCGCGCGCGAGGGGGGGTTTGATGCACTGAGAAGAGAGGGTTTCGGGCCGTGTGATCACATCGGACAACTCCAGAAGCGAAGAGGGGAAAGAGGATGGACTAGGTGGGCCGTGGCGAGACTGCGAGGGGGAGAAGAGAGAGAGAGAGCCCGGCATCTGTTTCCGAAGACCGAAAACGTCCGACGAAAAGACCGGCTATAATGCCGCTATAGTTTAACGGTTGGGCTAACAAACGAACTCCGAATGCGGTGAAACTTGACAGGCGGTCTATCTACACTATAATAAGACCACACGCCAACTTTCAACCCATTCCGAGAACATTTTCCCGGCCACTTATAAAATAATATTTTGGACATGCCGCAGGCGCGTGCGAGTGTGGTTGGGCTCAGGACGGACAACAGACGGAACTGGGGAAACCCGGACGGATGCAAGTTTTGAAAACATGATGATGCAATGCACATGATGATATGACAAGATGCAACACGCAAGCGAATGACAAGGCAACAACAGCGAATAACAGGAATGCACATGGCACATCGGTCTCGGGGCGTTACAGGTACAATCTGCGAGAGTCTGGGTTATGTGTGGTGGATCTGGTCCTTGGGCAAGTACAACCGTGGTTCTATCTGCATCAACTGGTAGCACTATCTTTTCTTAAGACCGTGTTGTTACTCCCTTAGATACTGCCATCATGCTCTCCAATTCAAATGGCTGATAAACAAGAAAAGTAATTGAAAGTATAGACATTGTATGATAGACATGTGCAATGGATAGTGGGGAATAAAAGAGGGCATGAAATAATTCATATTTATGTTGTCTAACCAAACAGGATAGCATGACACAATTTCACATATATGATGGCTAACTAAACAGGATAGCATGACACAATTTCACATTATGATGGCTAACTAAAAAACATGGAAAGACATAGTTCAAAATATGAGACTATGTAAACAGGATGACATGACATAACTATATAATGTGTTTATTAAATAGGTTGGCATGCCATAATTCACTTACATTCACGGATAGAATGCCATAATTCAAAATATGATGACTGTAAACACTAAACAGGATGAGATGATATAACTATATGATGTCTTTATTAAATGGGTTGCCATGCCATAATTCAGATAGATGATGTGTATGTACTATGTAAACATGATGGCATGATATAATTCAAATATATGATTTATATAGTAAGCAAGTAAGCAGATGGCAATCCATATATGATGTAAAAACTAAGCAATGCAAGACAATGCATGGCATGAGTAATATAACCCTGCCAAGTTTGAGTATAGACCTCAGGGGGGAAATAGGACTGGTCATCAGTCTCTGAATCCTCCTATGAGGAGCTCTCTGTAACCAGCAAGATGTCTGCTTCAGCAGGTAGCATTGTCTTCTCTGAATACCTTGTTTTCACTCCAGATACTTCCATCACCGCTTCAAATGGCTAATGCACAGGAAGAGTAGTTGAATATACAAACGTTGTCGACAAATGGAACACGTAATACAAAAAAATGATAGCATGATATAATTCACATACATGATGATTGGCTAAACAGCATGGCATTACATAATTCACATATATAATGCCTTTGCAACAAGATAGCATTGTATAATTCACATATATAATGTCTTGCAACAAGATGGCAATGCATAATTCACATATATGGTAATTAGACACTGAACAGGTGGCATTCACACAAAGCATGTCTAAACTAATCAAATGACATAGCAATGCGAGACACCATACACACGATATGAGCAACATAACCCTGCCAAGTTAGAGCATACACCTCGTGGGGGGGATAGGACTGGTCATCTGTCTTTGAATCCTCCTCCAAGGATCTATCCGTAACCAGCGAGATATGCGCTTCGTCAGATAGCATAGTCTGCTCTGAAGACCTTGTTTTCACTCCAGAATTTGCCATCACCGTGTCAAATGGCTGATGCACACGAAGAGCAGTTGAATGTACTAACATTGTTGACAAATGTAATATGTAACGGAAAAAAGGATGGCCTGATATAATTTACATATAAGATGACTGGCTAAGCAAGATGGCATTGCAAAATTCACATATATCATGCCTGGCTAAACAAGATGGCGTTGCATAATTCACATAAACGATGAATAAACTAAACAGATGGCATTTGCACAAAGGATGCCTAAACTAAGCATATGACATATTTGATGTATAAAGTAAGCAATGCAAGACACCATATGCATGATATAACCAACAGAAACATGCCAAGTTAGAGCGAAGACCTCAGGGGGTAAATAGGAGTTGTCTTCTCCTTCGGAATCCCCCTCAGAACAGATATCTTCCTCTCGATTACAATCTGAAATGCCTGGAGGGGGGCTGCCTTTGCGCCTACCATGGAGCGACGTTTGCATGAAATTTTATTGCCACACATGGCTCGTCTCTTTTGCTCTACATGTTCAGTTCCATTGTTTACAATAACTGTCATGCATAGGAATAAAACATAGTGAGATTATGTAAGGAGTGCATGCAGAAATCCAGAGTGATGGTAGCAACCTGTGGATAGACCCAAAACCAATAATAGCAGGCAGATAATGGCTTCAGTTAAAAATACAGATAATGGCTTCTTTACTGTTTGTTTCCCACCCAACATGAAACTCATAGTAGACACCGGAGATTAACCAGATAGTAGATAGATACTATTGATAGTGGCCCCGATATGTAGCCCACAACCATTTAAAAACTCAAGTTTAACCATTAGTTTGGAGCTAACTTAGAGTCTAATCGGTGAACAGGACGATAAAGTAGCATGTAATATTAAGCGATGCATAAAGTAAGTAGACATGAAAGAGTGTGACCTCTCTTGCGGACCCGTGTAGTCCTCGAGGTCATCTACTCGGTTGATGATGGTAATGCAGTTATCATGGCTGCCATCGGCGGGGAAGAAGATCTGAGGCGGTGAAAGACAGTCTGGAGGCCGGATCCCTGTTGTGCTGGACCCTTCTGTCGTTGGAGCAGCTGAGCTGGGGTGGACGACGGCGCAGCAGGAGCGGGACAAACCACGCAAGGTTTTCTTTGACAACTATCTGTAAGAGAAGTAATTCTATAAGGGCTCGGTTGAATTGGAGGATTCCAACAATGCAGGGATAGGAAATAGACAGGAATAGGATAGGAATGCACGTGCAAAACAGAGAATTTAAAAACACAGGATTTCTGCCAATCTGGGTGTTTGATTCACAACAATTGGAAGATAACAGGATGCAAAGAAGCATCGTGAGATTAAGTCAAACCACAAGAAAATGTATGGTTATAATGCAATTATGCTACTATCTCTTAGTCTTGTGCTTCATGAATAGGAATTTGAAAAGGAGGACAAGTGAAAATTAAAATTCCTACATTTTTTCTTTCAAGGAGACACTAAAGGAACAAATCTGTGTGCTCAGTGGACAATATATATAACATGTAGAGTAAAAAAGAGAGGCAATAAGTGTACAACCTCTTTGGCAAAGCCATGTCAATCTCAGTGTGACTGGGTTGGCCAGTGAGGATGCTCTGGCTGACTTTGCTGTCGGAGGAGGGGAAGAAGATCTTAGGCGTCTGGAGATGGAGCCCGAGGTACTGCTCCGCTGTGATGGAGGGTTTTGTTGTTGCAGCAGCTCCGGTGAGTTGTACGACGCCGAGGTTGAAGCAGGACAAGACAGATAGCGAACAACGTTAACCTGAGTGGAATTCTAATAGCATATCCAATACATGACGTAAAATACATAACCACAAAGTGCTAGATGTAAAATACATCAGTCGCTCATCTCTGAACTTAACCGTCGAAACTGAACTTAACTGTCGAAACTGAACTTAACTATCAAAACTGAACTTAACTGTCGAAACTGAATTTTGTTGTCGAAACTGAACGCACTAGCAAGGTGAGGCTACATGTCGGTCGACTGACTTTTTCATCTCTGGTCAGTCGATTTTGCAATCGTTGGATACGAAATCAAGGGCCTGCGGTTCATCTTCAACCTCCACCCCCTTGAGCCGCCAGCCACCACCGGCCAAACAGCAGCCCCCCGCCGCCCGCGGCCGGCGGTGCGCCGCCCTGCCTGCCCCGAAAACACTCTCCATCGCCGGTCCGCCGCCGCCCCGGCCATCCCTCTAGCCCCCCCCCCCCCCCCGTGCCGAGCTTTTTCTCCGACGATTCCCACGCCACCGTCCCGCCAACGCCCCGCCACCGCCGGCGACCACCGCCCCCATCCCGAACCCTATGATAGATAGTAGGGTACCTCTCCGGCGAGCCCCCCTCCCTGCTGTGGCTGGTTCTCCCTTCACCCTGGTGAGCCCCCCTCCCCCACCCCCTGAAAATCGACTGACCCAAAAGTCGATTCAGTCGACTGAAGTGTAGCTAAATTGGAGCATCATCGCAAGCAAGAGCAAGAGCGAGAGCAGCAGCGCGAGCAAGAGCAATAGCAAGAGCAGACCAGGCTGGGGACCGAGAGCAAGAGCAGATCAGCAGCAGCTCCTACTGATGTGGACATCGCTGCCGAGGGAGCGACACCGTGGAGGAAGTGGCCAGCGACGCCGCCGTGGATGGAGCCGCGCCGTGTCGGCTCGGGACCGAGCGCCAGCAGCACGGTGAGATCGAATCAAGAAGAAAATGCGGCGATTAGTGTACAACCTCTTTGGTGGCGCCGATTAGGCCGCAGCTTCATCCGAGGAAACGATGATGATGATGCTCTTCCGGTGGTGCAGGTGAAGACAGCGGTGTGGGAATGGAGGTGGCGCGAAAGATGAGGGGAATGTCAGGGCAGCTCCTTGGAGGTGGAGGACGGGGTGGCTGAACCGGCGGGATGATGAGATCGACAACGGATCCTCATATGGTACGGTGGATGAGGGATGTCGAGGTGTTGCTGTGGACGACGTCGTTGGGGAAGAGGCTCCGGCTGGGTGGCGGATGGAGCAGGGTGTGGGGTTTCGTCACGGGTTTTCGCGGCCTCAGTGTACGAATGGGTGGGCGGATGGGATGGCAGTGGGGAACCATGGCTTAGAGACGCGCTTGTCCGAAATGTGGGGTAAGTTACGAAAGTGCCCCCACCGATTTGAGGCAGTTCTTTCGGTTCAGGGGTACCACGGGCATTTCGTGTTTCGGGATTTCACAGGAGGTGGGAGTTATCGCGCGCGTTGTAATTTTGGAATAGCAAGGCGCGGGTTGAGATGGAGGGAGTTGTCGGAGCACAACGAGACAAAGATATATCTTAAATATTTCGGGCTAACAAGGCGCGGGTTGAAATTTCCAGACAAGCCTAACATGTACTGTACCAAATCAATGCGCACTACAAATGTCATTCAAAACTTTGAATTCATGTTATGTTCAATTAAAATATTTTGCTACGTGTATAATGCATGGAACCTACTACTCAAATGAACATTTTAGTGCATTCCAAACGTATATACTACCGCTTCAATATGAACTAAATTTGAATTCGTTTCTCTATTTGAATAAGATCTACAGTAATGATTGTTGTGAAGTTAAAGCATTTTAATTCGTTTCTCTGTTTTAATAAGATCTACAATCATCATTATTGTCAAGTTAAACCATCGTTTGTGTATTATCTTCACAGCACACCACATGATTAGTCTCGAGTTACATATGAACTATGTGCACTATATGAACTCGAACTAGATTTTTTGAATCCACTTTATTTTGATTTCAAGTCACATTACATTTCTAGCTCTAGTTAGATCTTCATAATCTAAACCATGTCTCATATGTATAATGTGTTTATCATATTATGTATGGTGCCCCGTCCCCTACGCCTACAAGTATTTAGATGTGAGTTGCAAACACCACACATTACCACAAATTCAAATAAAATGTGAGAATGTTCGATATATAGTATTGTTTACATTGTTCTATATTTAGTTGTAAGCTGCAAACGCCACACATTATCACAAATTCAAATAAAATGTGAGATTGTTTGATGTATAGTATGGTTTAGATTGTTCAGCATTTAGCTGTGAGCTGCAAACGCCATGCATTATCGCATTATGGTATAACATGTGCACAGCATGTGTATCACCGCTATATTCATGCATGCAATGTTTAAAACACTATGATCTCCTATTCAAATATATGAATCTGCTTTCATATCAAATTATGATCTTTGTTAGTCTCTTACACCCACACAATCCTCTAACCTTTGTAGCTACCACTAACTTTCTCTCGTGCATGCACACGCCCCTCCCCCCTCCCTCGGCATTCTATACACCGGGCACATTCATTTTTTTCTTTAGGTCGTTCTCCCAGAGTCTCCACAACTCCTTTCCGACACCCACCGATCGATAAACCTCTCCAGCGATGCCTGCCTACAACATACACACACACCTTCAATCTCCTCCTTTATGTGCCCTTGCCTCGTGTCTCTCATACGGCCAGACACACATGTAAACTCTCACCCTTCTTTTCATCGATCTCACAACCGCACACTCCTCCCCGTATCTAGCTAGTAGTTGGGCCTCTCGCACCACCTCCTAGGTCCATTCTCTCTGTCTATCCGTCTCGCTGGGCCTTATTTGCCTCTAACAAATGGACGTACACCGACCGATCTCTCGCTATACATATAGCTAGATAGGTCCTTATAACTCGCTTTTACCCACACGTCAATCGATCTACCTCATTAGTTGTGTCTCTCCCTTCCTCCGACAAACAACAATTGATCTACCGATCTAGTTAGGTTTGCTTACCAAACACATGGTTCCCCTTCATCATCCATGGATGCGTCCCGACAGATCTATCACGCACAGGCACACACAAAAACACATCCCCACTCTTACTGATAACATTGCAGTTCCACCCTTAGTTTGTCTAGTAGGCCTCTCCCACCATCTTCGAGAAGCAACTCCATCACCCATCCAGCACTCTACCCCTCTCCCTCACTCTGTCTCTCCTCTCTCTCTCTCTCTCTGTCCCATCATATTTCCCGTCCTTCAGTTATGTATGGATGTCGACCGATCTCCCTCAAGACATACCTGGGTCTCTCCTTCTCAACACATATACGAGTCGTTCTACCTCTATAGTTAGGCCTCTGCCTACCCCTCCCCCCACCCCCTCCCCCCCCCCACACACACACCGATACATCGAGCACTCTAGTCATGTCTCCCTGCCACAAAGAAACTTGACATGTGCCCTCTAACGTTCCGGTAGGCCAGTCGCCCTATATCTTTGACTTGCACACACCCACACAATTTCGATGGCTCTCTTCATCGATCTCGCACCCACCCACTTGATCCTCTCTTCGACTCTATCGATAGCTATGACCCCTCCCTCTCTTCTCGTGGATTGCCCAACCCTCTATGTATGATATGGATAGGCATCCATTTCACACACATTGCATGCAAAATTTTGTTTGAGATGTCATCGACACATATTCCCACAAATAATTCACGAAATCAACCCCCACCCCACCCCCACCCCAAAACAAAAAACACTCACTAACGCGGTTTGTATCTCTCACACCCACCCACATAGGTGGGGGACGTGCACGAAGAGAAGAGGTGCATGCATGGCACACGTACTCCCGTCTCTTTCCCAACCACACCCACGCGGGTACACTGTGGAGCTCATTTCTGTACGAAAAAGGCAGCCCACGTGGTAGTTTAGCACGTGTACTGGTTGTCCACTTGGTGGAGGGAGGATCGTCTACCACGGGTGAACAAACAAATTGCGACTTGACGTGTTATGTTAAAAAAAGAGGCAAACCATGTGGGGCCTACCTTAGAGGCAAGGCTCTATACACTGGAGTACTTTTGATGTGTCCCGTCAACTCGCAGAACGAGGAGAAGCTTGCTTAGTACGCCGTCTCCCCCGTCCTAAATATAAGTCTTTGTAGAGATTTCACCATGAACCACATGCGGATGTATATAGATGCATTTTAAGTGTAGATTCATTCATTTTGTTCCGTATGTAGTGGAATCTCTACAAAGACTTATCTACTAGTAATAGCTAGCCCCCACTACTAGGAATTCTCTATCCTCTCCTTGAGCCACATCATCAAAATTGATGTAGCCGTTAGATGAAGTAAATCAGTCCATAATAGTCGTCTGATCTAGACGTTGAGAGGCTCCGCACTATGCCACATGCAAGCATGCAGAAATACCGTGGCACATGCATGTGAGTGGGTTTTAAATCACATCAACATGTCTGCATGCGAGCATGCACCGGTAGCATGCATGTAAGTGAGCTTTTAAGTCCCATTAACATGTCAAAAAGAAAAATATAATCCCATTATGCAGTAGGAGTTGGTTGGTCTTTTTTCCTTACGTGGGATGATCTAAATGATGATGGGAGTTTATTTAGTTTGGCTACCACATTTGTCATGCGGTTATAGAGTTTTTTTAGTTCTATGAAATCGGTAATTTTGCGCAGAGAGATATACCGCTGTTCCGAGGCAACGCGCAGGGACTTGTCTAGTAATATTTAGGAACGGAGGGAGTACTATGTAAAGAGTTAGGTGTCGCACGGTGATAGTGTGAGGTGGGCCATGTAATCACTGAGCCTGCGTGTTTTCACTGCTCTTGCATGCCTTCGCTGTAAGAATGGAGAAAATTGTAATCTAGTAGTAGTACCTCCTTTCGCCGAAAGCATGGGACATCCAGCAGTCCTACCACCTCAGTAATAAAGACCAATGAGCCGTCAAATCACATAGACCCAGCAGTAACCATCACTCTTGCGCCAGTGAGAGGTCGCGTCCGCTCTACCCGAGCATGAATGCGGCACCGATTCTTTGGAGCCATGCTGACCGTTTCGGGTGGGAAGCGCACGCGGACGATGGAGGGGCTTTGGGTGGGCTAGGCTGGTCAGGAGCGGGCGTGGCAGCTGTCCGCATGTCCCTACCGGACACGCCCGGAAACGAGAGGATGCACCGACTCTTGCGGCTAAAATCGTACACTACACAACATCTCTCTGTAGGAGTAGGTCGATCTGTCGCTCTCTCTAACACACACATGTTGTTAAACACACAAACACACACACGCACACACACGCACCTTGGTCCCGTTGCACCTTCTAACTTGAGGTCTCGGGTTCGATAACTACACTTGAGCATAATTTATGCCAGGAGGATTATTTGACTGGTCAAAATGTTTTCTAGGGTTTGCATGCTTCACACTCTCTCTCCAGTATATATATACACGCTGGAGCCTCAGCGCTTGTAGTTGCTCTCTTCACACTCTCTCGCCCTCTCCCTCCGTTCCGAATTACTTGTCGTGGGTATGGATGTATCTAGATGTATTTTAGTTCTAGATACATCCATTTCTTCGACGAGTAATTTGGAACGGAGGGAGTAGTTGCTCTCTTCACACTCTCTCGCCCTCTCCAGATCTAAACAGGACTTCGTTGGCCTCTCTCTCCCCTCACTACTGCTCAAAGAGCCGGCAGGATCCGTTCGTCGGGAAGGGAAGGAGGCTTAACGATGTCGCCGTCGGCGAGGGACTACCGGCGCAGCTGTTCACTTTCCACCCAGCGGCGGCGCGGGAGGGCCTCCGACCCCTTCTTTTTCGTCGCCGTCCCATCGCCCACCAAACCACGCCCCAAGAACCTTAAGGTATAATTTACTTACTCCACATGCATTGCTCTAGCTGCATGTATACCATGAATCTAGGATGTGGTTCAAAGAGGAAAGGAGTGGGGGAAAGTAGTGGGAAAAGTTGTATATAGCATGAATCTAGGACGTGGTTCAAAGAGGAAATGAAGGGGGAAAGTTGTATAGCATGAATCTTGGACGTGGTTCAAAGAGGAAAGGAATGGGGGAAAGTAGTGGGGAATGTTGTATCGCATAAATCTAGGACGTGGTTCAAAGAGGAAAGGAAGGGGCGAAAGTACTAGTTCAAAAAGGAAAGGAAGGGACAAGACTGTAGAGTTTGAGCAGGACTAGATTTGCTGCGCTCATATAGGGAAAGGTGTCTAAAGATAACAAAACTGGGACCAACACAAATATGCTCCTTGGTTGTTTGTTCTTTGTTGCAACAGACTGTGCATGACCACAGTACATCGGTAGATGCACATGGTGCTGGTGCATCCACTGTCTCGTGCAACTCATTAGCTGTTGTTAATCTAAGGCCCTGTTTGGTTAAAAACTCCCTAGTCCCTACCTGCTTGGTTCCAGGGACTAAACATGGACTAGAGGTTATTAAATGACATGCTAAAAGACCATGTTACCCCTAGTAATGAACTAATAGAGACAAGGTGCGATGCGTGGCAGGGGCAACTGTTGGAAAAGTTCCCAAAAAGACTCCCTCGGGGTCTTCTTTCTTTAGTCCCAAATGCCCACTTTTAGTCCCTAAAAGTCCCTCATGTTTGGTTTAGATGGGACTGACACGGAGTTTTTTTAGTCCCTACACCAAAATGTCCCTGTAAATAAACACCCTCTAATAATGTCGCTGGAAAATTGATGCAATGCCATAGTTAAAAGCAAATTACATGTTTAACGAATTTTATTATTAATATAATCTCTATGTTAATATTAATCAATGCCACTGTTTGAGAAATGCTACTGTCTTGCTTTCTTTCCCATTTAGATAAGGTAGATGCTTCTTTTTGTTGGCTTCTGTGTCATCCACCGTTATTGACCACTAATTGTTTCCTTTGCACCTCTGTGTAAACAGGGTTATCTACTTCACCTCGTTGCCATTGTGACCTTTTGTTGCACTGCACAAAACACTTTTGTTTTAAGAGTGTTTTGTGCAGTTCAACCAAAATGTCACACCGACAACGTTGCTTGATTGCTTGATCTTAGTGGAACTGCACAAGAGGAGATCTTACTTCCTATCCGTTAAGGCAAATTTGGTTCAGATCTTCTTCTTATGAGTTGTTTGAATTCCGCATCATGAGAGGTCAGTACTAGCCTTCTTTCACATGATTCTGCAGTGTGCTTTCATATGTTGTGCTACTTGTACAATAATGTTGCTTGATTTTAGTGAACTGCACAAATGGAGACAAGACTTCCAATCTGTATGTGCACCGTAATATCCCATTGAGGTAAGATAAGGATATTTCACAACTGCTGGCCTGTATTTTGCCACTTTCATCAGAAAATTAAGTTTAGTACTATACTTGTGCTCCCTAATTGACATGCCAAATCTTACATTGAAGGCGAAGCTTGTCTGTTATTGAACCAAGTGATGAAGGGGAAGAACAAGCGGAAGAAAAACAAAAATCAACTCCCGGTGCTGTAATGAAGCACTGGAACTGTGATGACACAAGTAATGATATAGTTTTGCATCTTAATTTATTGCTATGGCTGGAACGAGCAATTGTTTTGCCACTGATTTGATGCCACTCTTAATGTAATATGTAATTATCTCAACTTGTGCAAACAGGGATATTCTTTGAAAATACCATATATTTTAGTGGAACTGCACAAGAAGATGTTGGAAACATTAAACTAATCGAGGAGTGTATAGTAAGCATGGCCACCACCGTAGATAGCAACAGATGGTTCCGGAGAAGTGCTTCATTTGTATGCTCTACACAATAAGCCTCCTGACAAAGGTTGGTCCTCGCCCACTGATTTCATCCATATGATTGAGCTTTGTCATCTCTATTGGTGTTGTGCTACTGTTTAGATATTGTCATGAAAAAGTGGTATTGTCCTTGAGAAGTGCTTCATCTGTGTTGTTTTAAATATTTCCTTTCCTTTTTTTCGAGCAAACAGGGATGCTAGCATTTAGTAGTCCTCTTGTCTTTGCACAATAGGATCATCTTCCTCTAAAGAAGAATATGGAGTATGTGAAGTGACTAGTTCCGATTATGCCAGGATGAAGAAGCCATGTCTATCTTCTCATCAGAAGGAGCAGTTGAAGGATGGTTACATTACTCCCCACAAGACCAAACTAACTTCAGCTCAGAAGGACTGACAAATCTCCATTTTTTTGCTGTGATGCGCGAGTACAATGTTGTTCTAGGATTCTTTCTGGTGAGTTCCATTTTTCTAAAAGTGTGCTCTACATGGACCATGTATGTGCCTGTTGAAACTGTCAATTCATAGTACAGTTTGCTTTATACTAATCACTTTTTTGTATTTGTGCAAACAGGGGTGCTCAGCTTGATTTCAATGGGAACTGCACAAAATGTTCATGAATACATCGAATCATTCATTTCCACCACAAGAAAGGAGGTGCCGATAAGTTCAAGGCGTTGCAACATATAAGGGCGAAATCATACAAGCTACGCGCGAATTTGGTTGATTTTGGTGGAACTGCACAAAAAGAACAGCTGGTTTATTTAGCACGAGGTGCCATGTCAATGTCCGAACTGATGGCAAACCCTGCCCATTCCACAATCGTAGGCATTTGATATTTTGGAATGGGACAACCTTGTCAAATTTTGCTCATTGATTTTAGCAAGACATGCGTTTGATATTTTCGAATGGGACGCCCTTTGCTGTCAGCAGCGTCGATCAATTTTTTCTTTATTCTTTAGTTGTGAAGTAAATATTGCCTCTGACATGTGAGTCGCTGAGATGCATAATCATCGATTGTTTTGAATGTTCTCTATGAATTGCCAGGCCTGTGTGTTTGATTGCAATGTACAGAAACGCTAAAAAGCTGCTCAAACTCTTTGTACTCCTTCTGTTCCTTTTTACTTCGCACATTGTGAAAGTGCATACTTTTTTGTATAAGATTGGTCAAAGTAGAGATACTTTGACTGCAGACAAAACTTGTATGCAGACTAGAAAGGACCGGAGGGAGTACATGTGAAACTGCTGCAAACGAGGTGATCACCCTAGGAATAATGCTAGTACGTATTGTTTTGCATGTTCATCCAATGCCAGTGATACAGGAATTCGAACTAATCGAAATAAATTCATTCATACACGGTCGGATTTCATATAAACATGCCAGATTTCATTACATTTCATACATTCTTCAACTAAAAAGGGGTGCGCTGGAGGTATAATTAATTAACCGAAGTTACCCACATGTGTCCCGCTGAGCCGAACAGAAGCTTCAGTGACTTAACTGCAGGTGCAGTTGCGTAACTGACATGTGGCATGTTGGGCCCACGTGTCAGTCAGCCAACTGCACCAGCAGTTAAGTAGAAGCAGCATTCTTCTCCAGCGCAACTCTCCGACTCCACGTCGCCGCCAAGAAGCTAACCGACCGTCAATGGTCAACCCGCCTAGCTTGGCTTCAACCGGAGGGTAGCAGTGGTGGCCTTACTTGGACCCGAGCGGCGGCGACCTACCGTGTTCTACTCTTCCTCGTTTTCTGTGTGGCGCGGCCTCGTTGGCAACAGGGCGGGGCCTCGACGGAGCCGACGCTGTCCTCTGCCTAGTTGTTGGCGGGGCGGGGCCTCGGCGGAGCCGGCGGTGTCCTCTGCCTCATTGTTGGAGGGGCGGGGCCTTGGCGGAGCCGGCGGTGTCCTCTGCCTCGTTGTTGGCGCCGCGGGGCCTCGGCGGAGCAGGGCCTCTTCAACGCCTGCGGAGCGGGGACTCGTCGGAGCCGGCATTTTCCTCTGCCTCGTCCTTGGTCTCGCCAAACAGCGTCTCGCCCGCTTCATCGCCCTCTTTGCTAGCCTCTTTGTAAGCATCCGTAGCCTCCGCCACCTGCATGCGGTATTGTAACACCCCGGATGTAATTTACCTAATATGTACTCCAACTCTTGCCGTTTCCGGTGCTAAGTTATTTTTATTTCCTCGGGTTCGGGTTTTTGTTTCCGGGTGTTGTTGTCGTTTGTCATGCATCACATATCATGTCATCATGTGCATTGCATTTGCATACGTGTTCGTCTCATGCATCCGAGCATTTTCCCGTTGTCCGTTTTGCATTCCGGCGCTCCTATCTCCTCCGGTGGTCATTTCTACCTTCTTTTCATGTGTGGCGGTTAAACATTTCCGGATTGGGCCGAGACTTGCCAAGCGGCCTTGGTTTACTACCGGTAGACCGCTTGTCAAGTTTCATACCATTTGGACTTCGTTTGATGCTCCAACGGTTAACCGAGGGACCGAGAAGGCCTCGTGTGTGTTGCAGCCCAAAACCCTTCCATTTTGGACCAAAACCCACCAAAACCCTCTCCATCATCTAGAGCGTTCGATCACGATCGCGTGGCCGAAAACCGCACCTCACTTGGACACTCCTAGCTCCCTCTATGTCTATAAATAGCACCCCCTCTGAAATTCTCGGTTCTCCTCTCCCAAAACCCTAGATCCATCTTCCCCGCGCCGCCGGACACGTCCGAACCAGGCCGGACATGTCCAACCTCCCTGCGCCGCCGCCACGTGTCGGCTCCTGATTCGCCGAGCCGCCGCGCCCACATCGACGCGCCGCCACCCGCGCGCCGGCCCGCTCGGGGCCCCCGTGGCCCAGATCCGCCGCACCGCCGCCCGCCTTCTTCTCCCCCGACGCCGTTCAAGCTCCGCCGCCTTCGCTCGCCGCGCTGCCGCCTGCCTCCCTCGCCGGCGTGCGCCGCCACCTCGTCGCCGCGGCCGCCACGCGCCACCGCCGCCTCTTCCTCGCGCCGCCACGTCTCCCGGAGGCCCGGCGAGCGTCTCCGCCGTTCCGGCGAACCCCCAAGCCGGACGGCCTCCTCTTCCTCCCTCCACTCCGGTCGCCGCACTGCCATCGACGCCGGCAAGACCCCGGCGAGCTCAGATCCGACCTCAGGGCACGTGCAAACCCTAGATCTGGGTTGACCTCCTCCCCTCTCTCCGTATTATTTTGCAATGTTCATCATGCTATATCTCCGCATCCGTAGATTCGTTTTGCGCGTGTAGCATATCAAAATGTTCGTCTCAGAGAGCACATCATTTCATCTCATTGCATCATTTTCATTTGAGCTCATCTTGATGCCTGAAATGCTGTTGGAAGAGTGCTATTTGAGTTAATTGTCAGATCTGCTGCACCAAATAGCTATTTGTCATTTTTGCCATGATTAATGTGTGCATGATATGCCCCGGAGTTCTACATGTGTTTTGATATATGCTTTGCCATCTGTCCATAGGTGCTTGCCATGTATTTTTGTGGTATGTGTGGTGACTAGCAAAAGCTTGCAAAGTGGTGCATTCGTTAATGCTGATTTCAGGGACTTAGCAATTTCACTAAGTCCTTGATCTGTTTTTATCAATATGCCATATGTTCATGTTGTTTCCTAGTGATCCGTGCCTCTTTTGAGGATGATCAGTAGGGATGATTTGTTAATCTTGTAGTGCTCTATCCATACATGTCCTTGTTTGAATTTATGGAGCAACCTAGCTTGAGTCAATCGAGCTCTACTTTTGCTATTTCGTGAATCTGGGCAGATTGTCTACTTGTTAGCGATTTTGCCGAGGATGTTGTAGTTGATCCGTGCATGCTATGTTGTTATTTGGCCATGTCTAGCTTGTATAATGTGTATTCTTGATGGGTGTATGCTTAGATTGTCATGCCTTTCTCTGTAGTGAGTGCATCGAGCTCGTAAACATGCCTACTTGCTATCAATTTTGCATGCTCCAGTTTTTCACTAAGTCTGTGTTCTGATTATGTTTTTGCCATGTTCACATGCTTGCAATTGTATTTTCTGATCCCTTTTGGCTCAACGTCACTAAGGGACTTTTGTTAAGCTCTTTGAGTAGCTCCATGTCATGCCTTGCTTTGCCATGTTAATTTCCTATAGCATATAGTTTTCATGCTCCAAAGTGTGCTACCTGATCTGAAATTCCAGGCTTGTGTTAATTTCTCTAAGTCTGAAACCTGTTTACCAATTGCACTTTTGCCAAGCTTGTTTGAACCTGTTAATGGATGAATTGGCTGTAGCTCAGTGTTCATCTTTTGTCAAGAATTATGAGTGGATACCTGCCATGTATTTTTTTGCCATGTTTGAGTGTTGTAGCATATTTAACTTGTTGCATTTAGATGGCTACTTGCTGTTTATCGCAGACCGGTGCCATATTCGTTTTGCTTGCCATTTCCAAACTGTGCATCCGATTCCGGCGATCTTTATATCGATTTCAACCGAAATCACCTCATCTTTCCAGTGGCACTCTTGGATTTCCAAGTTGGGGCCAGGTTCATTCATTCCTTGTCAAATCTTGCATATGCATCACATATCACATTCCGCATAGCATACCATGTTTGCATCGTGTTGTTTGAGCTTTGCACGTGGTTGATTGTGTTCCTTTTTCTTGTTTGCCTTGTTTGGGTAGAGCCGGGTGACGAGTTCGATAACGAGGGGCCCGTTGAGTTTGCTTTCGAGGATCTAGTCAACTCTGGCAACTTTGCAGGCAAGATGATCATACACTCGAAATCACTTCTATCTTTGCTTTGCTAGATTGCTCACTCTTTTGCTATGCCTATGCTACGATGCCTACCACTTGCTTATCATGCCTCCCAAATTGCCATGTCAAACCTCTAACCCACATGTCCTAGCAAACCGTGGATTGGCTATGTTACCGCTTTGCTCAGCCCCTCTTATAGCGTTGCTAGTTGCAGGTGAAGATTGGAGACCGTTCCTTGTTGGAACATTGTTTACATGTTGGGATATCATTATATTATCTTGTTATCTTAATGCATCTATATACTTGGTAAAGGGTGGAAGGCTAGGCCTTTTGCCTAGTGTTTTGTTCCACTCTTGCCGCCCTAGTTTCCGTCATATCGGTGTTATGTTCCCGGATTTTGCGTTCCTTACGCGGTTGGGTAATAATGGGAACCCCTTGACAGTTCGCCTTGAATAAAACTCCTCCAGCAATGCCCAACCTTGGTTTTACCATTTTCCACCTAGCCTCTTTTTCCCTTGGGTTTCCGGAGCCCGAGGGTCATCTTATTTACCCCCCCGGGCCAGTGCTCCTCTGAGTGTTGGTCCAACCGAGCGATGTCCTGGGCTACCAGGGGCAACTCTGGGCTGGCCTACCTGACGTCTGGCTCATCTGAGTGTGCCCTGGGAACGAGATATGTGCAGCTCCTATCGGGATTTGTCGGCACATTCGGGCGGTGTTGCTGGACTTGTTTTGTCTTTGTCGAGGTGTCTTGTAGAACCGGGATACCGAGTTTGATCGGAATGTCTCGGGAGAAGGTTTATCCTTCGTTGACCGTGAGAGCTTGTGATGGGCTAAGTTGGGACTCCCCTGCAGGGATTTGAACTTTCGAAAGCCGTGCCCGCGGTTATGGGCAGATGGGAATTTGTTAATGTCCGGTTGTAGATAACTTGAACCTTAACTTAATTAAAATGAATCAAATGTGTGAGTAACCGTGATGGTCTCTTCTCGGCAGAGTCCGGGAAGTGAACAAGGTGTTGGAGTAATGCTTGCCGTAGGTTGTTCTCTAGTTCTTTGTTCGTGCTTTGCCTTCTCTTCTCACTCTCTTTTGCAAACAGGTTAGCCACCATATATGCTAGTCGCTTGCTGCAGCTCCACATATTACCTTGCCTTACCTATAAGCTTAAATAGTCTTGATCGCGAGGGTGCGAGATTGCTGAGTCCCTGTGGCTCACAGTTTACTTCCAAACCAGATGCATGGCCCGATGACTCCGTTCCAGATGATGCGCTTGAGCTCAAGTGGGAGTTTGACGAAGACTCACGCCGTTACTATGTGTCTTTCCCTGATGATCAGTAGTGGTGCCCAGTTGGGGCGATCGGGATCGTGTCGCATGTTGGGTTGATCTTTTATTTTGGTACCATAGTCGGACCATGAGTGATTGGATGATGTAATGCTATTTATGTACTTTGTTTGACGTGGCGAGTTTAAGCCAACTATGTACCTTCCCTTTTATTATCTATTTACATGGGATGTTGTGAAGATTGCCTTACTTGCGACATTGCTTTCAATGCGGTTATGCCTCTAAGGCGTGCTTCGACACGTAGGAGATATAGCCGCATCGAGGGCGTTACAAGTTGGTAATCAGAGACTTCGCCGACCTTAGGAGCCCCCACTGCTTGATCATTTTTAGCAGCTGTTATTGAGTCTAGAAAAATGTTTTGAGTCATTTAGGAATTATATATCGGAGAGTTTAGGAATTCTTTTTACTCCCCAGTCTCCTCATCGCTCTGGTAAGGCATCCTGACGTAGAGTTTTGACTCTTCTCTTCTCAAATTTCACTAAAAAAAATTTAGGATCTCGCGGGTATCTTGGAATCATTCCGATCGATTTGTGACGAGAACATTGTTCTTGGTGCCTCCTGTCAATTAGGGGTTGTGGCAGTGTCCCGAGGAGTTGAGCTCCGAGGTGTTGTCGTCATAATTTTATCATTGCAGTTCTGGAATACCTGAGTTTAGTTCGCCGACATTGAAAATCTCTTTTATGCAGTTGTTGGTGAGATAACCTCGACGCCACCCAGTACTGGGGCGGGAGTTCGGGAGTATTGCCATAACTTGTATAACGGATGCTTTTCGAAGGTTGAGGTATATGATTTCTGAAGTTTTTCTCGGTTATGTGTTGAAGGATGGATACAGCTGGATGTAGGATTTGCTAGATTTGGGTGAGATATTATGCTTCCCCTGTATCCCCAACACCTGATTGCATAACCAAAAAGGTTCGGGAGTTTCATAGGTGGTAATTCTTGTAGCTCTAGTTCTTCTTCCACGGATATTTGGTTTGAGATTGGGATTCCTTACCGAGTATTCGTTCTTGCTCCATACCTTGTTGATTTTATTCCTCTACCTAAATTCTAAGTGGCTTCTCAATTTATGGATATGTGACCATTTCAATTGGAATGCATTCGTTCATTTTGTTCGGATGTGAAGACAATATGTTGCTATTTCTACCCGTTGGATTCAGCTTCAATTTTATCTGTCAATGTGCTAATGGATGTCAACATCTTCAGGATGGCTCCTCCAACGCGCATGACTCCGAATCCTGATCTGTCACCACCACCTCCTCCTCCGGAGGCATGGCAAGCTGTGATGGCCGCAACCAATGCAAACACGTAGTTGATCATGCAAATTCTTCAAGAGCGCAACCAAGCGAACCAAGGCAACCAAGGCAACCAGGGCAACAATCAGAATCACTTTGCTACACTCAACCAGTTCCTTGCTAACCAGCCAAAGACCTTCAGCAACTGTGTTGAGGCAACTGATGCTGACGATTGGCTTGTGGACTTATGCAAGCATTTCGAGTGCAGTAACGTCAGGCCTGAGGACTTTGTCAAGTTCGCTTCCTTCCAACTCAAAGACCAAGCTGCAGAATGGTTCCAGCAGTACAGAGATTCTAGAGGAGGTCGTTTGATTACCTGGGATGAATTCCGTCAAGACTTCAAAGCTCATCATATTCCTCAGAGCATGGTTGAAAGCAAGCGTGAGGAATTCCGCAACCTGAAGCAAGGCTCTTTGTTTGTTTATGACTACAACAAGTTGTTTCAGAAGCTCGTCCGCTTTGCTAAGCAGGACGTCCCTGACGAGAAGAGCATGATATACCAGTTCAGGGGTGGTCTCAGAGAGGAAATCCAGCTAGCTCTTGTTCTCTTTGAGCCCTTGAGGTACGATGAGTTCTACAACATGGCATTGAAGCAAGAGGCTGCTCAACTGAAGTGTGATGCTTCCAAGAAGCGATTCAGAGATGCTACTCCTTCTTCCTCTACTCAAGTGGCCAAGCAGCAGAAGTATTGGCTTCCTCCTCCTCCGTTCTGTCAGCCGTATCAACAGAAGAGCAAAGGTGGCAGTGGATCTTCCCACCCACCCAACCCTGGCTCTCAGAACAAGACTTCGTCTCAAGCTTCAAGATCGAGTGCTCCATATCACCGTCCGCTTTCAGAGGTCACGTGCAACAAGTGCCAACAGAAGGGTCACTATGCCAACAAATGCTTCAATCAGAGGCGTCTCCCTCCTCCTCCTCCTGTGAGATCGACAAGTACAGCTATGATCAAGCATAACCCCAAGTCCGCCAAGGTCAACTTAATGAATGCAGCTCAGGCAGAGGACTCGTCATATGTCATCTTGGGTAACCTTCCTGTTAACAATATTCCTGCAAAAGTTCTTTTTGACACTGGTGCATCGCATTGTTTCATCTCGATTTGTTTTTAAGCATGAGTTGCCTTTACAAGATTTGCCTAGTCAGTTATCCGTTGTTTCTCCGGGTAAATTCATGAATGCAAGCGCTATGGCCCCGGATGTTACTATCACATTGGGCGACAACAAGTTTCTTTCTTCTCCGGTGGTTCTTGGTAACTCGAATATTGATCTTATTCTCGGAATGGATTGGCTTTCTAAGCACAAGGCGCACCTTGATTGTGCTGCCAAGCAGATTCAATTGACTCATTCGTCTGAGGATGTAATTGTCTTTGCCACTCATGATGATACAATCCGTCTGTTTTCTCTCAATGAGAAGGGTGAACTGGATGCCATCTCGCAAATTCCAGTCGTCTGTGAATATCAAGACATCTTTCCAGAAGAGCTTCCAGGAATGCCTCCGCACCGGCCAATTGAATTCGTCATCGATCTTGAGCCTGGCACGGAACCGGTTTGTAAGCGTCCTTACAAGCTCGGACCTGAAGAGTTGAAGGAGATGAAGAAACAACTCGATATTCAAGAGCGAATGGGTCTCATCCGACCTAGTTCCTCTTCGTGGGGTTGTGGAGTACTCTTTGTGAAGAAGAAGGATGGAACGGACCGACTCTGTGTTGACTACCGTCCATTGAACAAGAAGACTATCAAGAACAAGTACCCACTTCCCAACATTAATGAGCTGTTCGAACAACTCAAAGGTGCCCAAGTATTCTCCAAGTTTGATCTCCGTATGGGTTATCACCAGATTCGAATCCGTGAGCAAGATATTCCCAAGACAGCTTTCAGGACAATATATAGTTCATATGAATACACTGTCATGTCTTTTGGCCTCGTCAACGCTCCTCCGACTTTCTCTCGCATGATGAACTTCATCTTCAACGCCTACACAAATGACTTTGTTTTGGTCTATCTCGACGACATTCTGGTCTTTTCGAAGAACAAGGAAGATCATGCCAAGCACTTGCGTTTGGTGCTCGATAAGCTCAGGGAACATCAATTCTATGCCAAGTTCTCAAAGTGCGAGTTTTGGCTCGATGAGGTTCTTTATCTTGGGCATATCATCTCTGCCAAGGGCATTGCGGTGAATCCTGAGAAGGTGTCTGCAATTGTGAATTGGGAACCACCTCAGAACGTGAAGCAACTCTGTAGCTTCCTCGGTCTCGCAAGCTACTGTCGAAGGTTCGTTGAGAACTTTTCAAAAATCGTGACGCCTCTTTCAAACCTTCTCCAGAAGCACGTCAAGTACGTTTGGTCTCCGGAATGTGACATCGCTTTCAACACTTTGAAAGAGAAATTGGTCACTGCTCCAGTTCTGACTCCTCCTGATGAATCCAAACCGTTCGAGGTCTTCTGTGATGCCTCTCTCCAAGGTCTTGGTGCAGTGTTGATGCAAGAGAAGAAAGTTGTGGCTTATACCTCTCGCCAGTTGAAGCCCAACGAGAAGAAATACCCCACTCATGACCTTGAGTTGGCGGCAGTTGTGCATGCTCTTTTGACTTGGAGACATCTCTTATTGGGAAGAAAAGTGGACATTTTCACTGACCACAAGAGTCTCAAGTACATCTTCACTCAGCCTAATCTCAACCTCAGGCAGACTCGTTGGGTCAATATGATTCAAGAGTATAATCCGAGTATCGAGTATACTCCAGGCAAGTCCAATGTGATTGCTGACGCATTGAGCAGGAAGGCTTATTGCAACAGTCTAATTCTCAAGCCTTATCAACCCGAGCTTTGTGAAGCTTTCCGCAAACTTAATCTTCAAGTTGTTCCTCAAGGTTTCCTCGCCAACCTTCAATTCTCTCCTACCTTGGAAGACCAGATTCGCCAGGCTCAGCTTCTTGATGCTATGGTGAAGAAGGTGAAGATTGGGATTGCCAAGAGTCAACCCAAGTACAAGTGCTACCGCCTTGATGACAAGGATACTCTCTTCTTCGAGGATCGTATTGTTGTGCCCAAAGGTGACCTTCGTAAAGTGATCATGAATGAGGCTCACAATTCACTTCTCTCCATCCACCCTGGGAGTACGAAGATGTATCAGGACCTCAAACAGGCTTATTGGTGGACTCGAATGAAGCGCGAGATTGCTAAGTTCGTCAATGAGTGTGATGTCTGCAGAAGAGTGAAGGCAGAACACCAAAGGCCAGCTGGTCTCCTCCAACCTCTTGCCATTCCAGAATGGAAGTTTGACCACATTGAGATGGACTTCGTGACTGGGTTTCCAAAGTCAAAGCGTGGCAATGATGCTATATTCGTTGTCATCGACAAACTCACTAAAGTGGCTCACTTTCTGCCTATCAAAGAGTCAATCACGGTAGCTCAATTGGCGGATCTGTATACCTCTCGGATTGTCTCGCTGCACGGTATTCCATAGGTGATCTCTTCAGACCGTGGCAGCATCTTTACCTCCAAGTTTTGGGAGTCTTTTCAGGAGGCCATGGGCACCAACATCCGCTTCAGCACAGCTTTCCATCCTCAAACTAGCGGTCAAGTCGAGCATGTCAATCAGATTCTTGAAGATATGCTCAGGGCTTGCGTTATCTCCTTCGGTATGAAGTGGGAAGATTGTCTTCCATATGCCGAATTATCCTACAACAACAGTTTTCAAGCAAGTTTGGGCAAGGCCCCATTCGAAATTCTGTATGGCAGGAAGTGTTGTACCCCTCTCAACTGGTCTGAAACCGGTGAACGTCAACTTCTTGGAAATGACTTAATCACAGAGGCAGAGGAAATGTGTAAAGTCATTTATGATAACCTCAAAGCAGCGCAATCGTGCCAGAAGAGCTACTATGATAGTAAGCATCGTGATTTGGCTTTCGAGATCGGAGACCATGTTTACCTCCGCGTCTCTCCAATGAAAGGTACTCGTCGATTCAGTATCAAAGGGAAGCTTGCCCCTAGATACGTGGGTCCTTTCAAGATCGTCAGCAAGAGAGGCGATCTTGCCTAAACTCGAGCTTCCTTCAAACTTTGCAAATGTGCATGATGTGTTCCATGTCTCTCAGCTCCGGAAATACTTCAAGACTCCTGACCGCACCGTCAACTTCGAAGACATTCATCTCCAAGAAGATCTCTCTTATTGTGAGCACCCCGTTGCTATTCTTGAAGAGACTGAACGCAAGACTCGCAATAAGTCAATCAAATTCCTCAAAGTCAAGTGGTCACATCATTCCGACCGTGAAGCCACCTGGGAACGCGAGGATCACCTCCGTTCTGAGTACCCGGCGTTCTTCCAGTCCTAGATCTCGGGACGAGATCCTTTCGTAGTGGTGGAGTGTTGTAACACCCCGGATGTAATTTACCTAATATGTACTCCAACTCTTGCCGTTTCCGGCGCTAAGTTATTTTTATTTCCTCGGGTTCGGGTTTTTGTCTCCGTGTGTTGTTGTCGTTGTCATGCATCTCATATCATGTCATCATGTGCATTGCATTTGCATACGTGTTCGTCTCATGCATCCGAGCATTTTCTCATTGTCCGTTTTGCATTCCGGCGCTCCTATCTCCTCCGGTGATCATTTCTACCTTCTTTTCATGTGTGGGGGTTAAACATTTCCGGATTGGGCCGAGACTTGCCAAGCGGCCTTGGTTTACTACCGGTAGACCGCCTGTCAAGTTTCGTACCATTTGGACTTCGTTTGATGCTCCAACGGTTAACCGAGGGACCGAGAAGGCCTCGTGTGTGTTGTAGCCCAACACCCTTCCATTTTGGCCCAAAACCCACCAAAACCCTCTCCATCATCTAGAGCGTTAGACCACGATCGCGTGGCCAAAAACTGCACCTCATTTGGACACTCCTAGCTCCCTCTATGTCTATAAATAGCACCCCCTCCGAAATTCTCGGTTCTCCTCTCCCGAAACCCTAGATCCATCTTCCCCGTGCCGCCGGACGCGTCCGAACCAGGGCGGACATGTCCAACCTCCCTGTGCCGCCGCCACATGTCGGCTCCTGATTCACCAAGCCGTCGCGCCCACATCGAGGTGCCGGCCTGCCCGGCCCGCTCGGGGCCCCCGCGGCCCAGATCCGCCGCACCACCGCCCGCCTTCTTCTCCCCCGACGCCGTTCAAGCTCCGCCGCCTTCGCTCGCCGCGCCGCCGCCTGCCTCCCTCACCGGCGGGCGCCGCCACCTCGTCGCCGCGGCCTCCACGCGCCACCGCCGCCTCTTCCTCGCGCCGCCACGTCGCCCGGAGGCCCAGCGAGCGTCTCCGCCGCTCCGGCGAACCCCCAAGTCGGTCGGCCTCCTCTTCCTCCCTCCGCTGCGGTCGCCGCACTGCCATCGACGCCGGCAAGACCCCGGCGAGCTCGGATCTGACCTCGGGGCACGTGCAAACCCTAGATCTAGGTTGACCTCCTCCCCTCTCTCCGTATTATTTTGCAATGTTCATCATGCTATATCTCTGCATCCGTAGATTCCTTTTGCGCGTGTAGCATATCAAAATGTTCGCCTCAGAGAGCACATCATTTCATCTCATTGCATCATTTTAATTTGAGCTCATCTTGATGCCCGAAATGCTGTTGGAAGAGTACTATTTGAGTTAATTGTCAGATCTGCTGCACCAAATAGCTATTTGTCATTTTTGCCATGATTAATGTGTGCATGATATGCCCCTGAGTTCTACATGTGTTTTGATATATGCTTTGCCATCGTTCCAGAGGTGCTTGCCATTTATTTTTTTGATATGTGGTGATGACTAGCACAAGCTTTCAAAGTGGTGCATTCGTTAATGCTGATTTCAGGGACTTAGCAATTTCAGTAAGTCCTTGATCTGTTTTTATCAATATGTCATATGTTCATGTTGTTTCCTAGTGATCCGTGCCTCTTTTGAGGATGATCAGTAGGGATGATTTGTTAATCTTGTAGTGCTTTATCCCTTCATGTCCTTGTTTGCATTTATGGAGCACCCTAGCTTGAGTAAATCAAGCTCTACTTTTGCTATTTCGTGAATCTGGGCAGATTGTCGACTTGTTAGCGATTTTGCCGAGGATGTTGTAGTTGATCCGTGCATGCTATGTTGTTGTTCTTGCCATGTCTAGCTTGTATAATGTGTATTCTTGATGGGTGTATGCTTAGATTGTCATGCCTTTCTCTGTAGTGAGTGCATCGAGCTCGTAAACATGCCTACTTGCTATCAATTTTGCATGCTCCAGTTTTTCACTAAGTCTGTGTTCTGATTATGTTTTTGCCATGTTCACATGCTTGCAATTGTATTTTCTGATCCCTTTTGGCTCAAGGTCACTAAGGGACTTTTGGTAAGCTCTTTGAGTAGCTCCATGTCATGCCTTGCTTTGCCATGTTAAGTTCCTGTAGCATATAGTTTTCATGCTCCAAAGTGTGCTACCTGATCTGAAATTCCAGGCTTGTGTTAATTTCTCTAAGTTTGAAACCTGTTTACCAATTGCACTTTTGCCATGCTTGTTTGAACCTGTTAATGGATGAATTGGCCGTAGCTCAGTGTTCATCTTTTGTCAAGAATTATGACTGGATCCCTGCAATATATTTTTTTTCCATGTTTGAGTGTTGTAGCATACTTAACTTGTTGCATTTAGATGGCTACTTGCTGTTTATCGCAGACCGGTGCCATATTCGTTTTGCTTGCCATTTCCAAACCGTGCATCCGATTCCGGCGATCTTTATATCGATTTTAACCGAAATCACCTCATCTTTCCAGTGGCACTCTTGGATTTCCAAGTTGGGGCCAGGTTCATTCATTCCTTGTCAAATCTTGCATATGCATCACATATCGCATCCCGCATAGCATACCATGTTTGCATAATGTTGTTTGAGCTTTGCACGTGGTTGATTGTGTTACTTTTGCTTGTTTGCCTTTTTTGGGTAGATCCGGGAGACAAGTTCACTAACGAGGAGCCCGTTGAGTTTGCTTTCGAGAATCCAGTCAACGCTGGCAACTTTGCAGGCAAGATGATCATACACTCGAAATCACTTCTATCTTTGCTTTGCTAGATTGCTCGCTCTTTTGCTATGCCTATGATACGATGCCTACCACTTGCTTATCATGCCTCCCAAATTGCCATGTCAAACCTCTAACCCACCATGTCCTAGCAAACCGTTGATTGGCTATGTTATCGCTTTGCTCAGCCCCTCTTATAGCGTTGCTAGTTGCAGGTGAAGATTGGAGACCGTTCCTTGTTGGAACATTGTTTACTTGTTGGGATATCATTATATTATCTTGTTATCTTAATGCATCTATATACTTGGTAAAGGGTGGAAGGCTCGGCCTTTTGCCTAGTGTTTTGTTCCACTCTTGCCGCCCTAGTTTCTGTCATATCGGTGTTATGTTCCCGGATTTTGTGTTCCTTACGCGGTTGGGTAATAATGGGAACCCCTTGACAGTTCGCCTTGAATAAAACTCCTCCAGCAATGCCCAACCTTGGTTTTACAATTTGCCACCTAGCCTCTTTTTCCCTTGGGTTTCCGGAGCCCGAGGGTCATCTTATTTAACCCCCCGGGCCAGTGCTCCTTTGAGTGTTGGTCCAACCGAGCGATGTCCGGGGCTACCAGGGGCAACTCTGGGCTGGCCTACCCGACGTTTGGCTCATCTGAGTGTGCCCTGAGAACGAGATATGTGCAGCTCCTATCGGGATTTGTCGGCACATTCGGGCGGTGTTGCTGGACTTGTTTTGTCTTTGTCGAGGTGTCTTGTAGAACCGGGATACCAAGTCTGATCGGAATGTCTCGGGAGAAGGTTTATCCTTCGTTGACCATGAGAGCTTGTGATGGGCTAAGTTGGGACTCCCCTGCAGGGATTTGAACTTTGGAAAGTTGTGCCCGCGGTTATGGGAAGATGGGAATTTGTTAATGTCCGGTTGCAGATAACTTGAACCTTAACTTAATTAAAATGATTCAACTGTGTGAGTAACCGTGATGGTATCTTCTCGGCGGAGTCCAGGAAGTGGACACGGTGTTGGAGTAATGCTTGCCGTAGGTTGTTCTCTAGTTCTTCGTTCGTGCTTTGCCTTCTCTTCTCGCTCTCTTTTGCGAACAAGTTAGCCACCATATATGCTAGTCGCTTGCTGCAGCTCCACATATTACCTTGCCTTACCTATAAGCGTAAATAGTCTTGATCGTGAGGGTGCGAGATTGTTGAGTCCCTATGGCTCACAGATTACTTCCAAACCAGACGCAGGGCCCGGTGACTCCGTTCCATATGATGTGCTTGAGCTCAAGTGGGAGTTCGACGAAGACTCACGCTGTTACTATGTGTCTTTCCCTGATGATTAGCAGTGGTGCCCAGTTGGGGCGATCGGGACCGTGTCGCATGTTGGGTTGATCTTTTATTTTGGTACCGTAGTCGGACCATGAGTGATTGGATGATGTAATGCTATTTATGTACTTTGTTTGACGTGGCGAGTGTAAGCCAACTATGTACCTTCCCTTTTATTATCTATTTACATGGGATGTTGTGAAGATTGCCTTACTTGCGACATTGCTTTTAATGCGGTTATGCCTCTAAGTCGTGCTTCGACACGTAGGAGATATAGCCGCATCGAGGGTGTTACAGGTACTGCCAACACTCGAGGCGGCCCTTGCGGGCGGAGTGGTACGAGTCGAGCAACGCCTCCTGCTCCGCCCGCTCCGCGGTGATCTGCTTCTCCGCCTGCAGGTGCTCCTCGAGGAGATGGTGGTTGTAGGTGGTGTTGGCATGCGCCTCCCGAAACTGCTCCTCACGCATCTGCCTCACCCTGTCCATATATTGGGCACGGGCCTCATCGATGGTCATGGTGCAATGCACCGGCGAGGATGGCGCAGAGGAGGGGGTTGGCGCTGGATCATCGACTACCATGTTCTCCATTGGGACGTCGTCGTCCTCCGGCTGCCTGCCGGCCAGCCGGTCGGCAGCAATGGCTGCCATCTCCCTGTGGTCCGTCGTCCGCCCGTCCCGAAGAGCGCTGGAGCGTGAGGAAGCCATGGTGGGCAGTAGTGGTGTGGACAGGAGAAAGGGAATGGATGCAGATGACTGCGGCTATATGGCCGGCGCAGCAGTTTATATAGCAATGGTGGGCGGGCGGAGGGACAGACGTGTAGTGCCGGAGTAGCCGCCTCGGCAACCGCGTATCATTAATGTGGGCGGCAGATGGACGGACGGATGACACTTGTGTCGTTTGAAGGAGGAGCAATCGCCTACACCAGGAGCGGGAAGGGCGGCATTGACTGTTTCGGGCGGGAAGTGCGCGCAGGCGAGGAGATGACTTTACTTGGAGAGGATGACAATGGGGACCCACCAGGTCCATAGCCTCACGTATGCAAGTGCCTCCTTATTATATATATATATATATAGGACAACACTATTCTAATCCGAGGATTAGAATAGTTATTTGGATCACGGCGCGCCCTATATATGGCTGGAGGGGCTATTCCCGAACTTCCGAATCGGTACAGTGGACGCAAAAAACAACCATTTCCACCCACCCGCTGACCACTCCCCCACGATCCCCGTCCCGGCCCGATCCCCACCTTCCCCGCCCCCCTCCACAACCGTCGTAGGGCCGCCGGCTACTCGGCCCCGTCGACACCACCGTCATCGCCGCGCCCACAACTGGCGCCGCCTCCCTCGCCCCGCCAGTCGGTCCGTCGGTCCCTCTGACCGGTTCATCCTCACTACATGAACTTCACCACGCGGGCGGATCCCGTTGGCTCGGCGGCAACCAGAGCTGCGACCTCGCCCGCCCCCGGATCTGGCCACCGGACCTCCTCCTTCCCCCGGGACTGATCCCACTGCCATCTGCCGCCACCAAGCACCGGCGTGCGACCCCGACGCCGCCTGTCACCATGAAGCGCCGGCGCGCGACCCCGTCACCTACCTCTGGTACGCCGCCGCGCCTCCCCTGGGACCTAGGCTGCCCCCGACATTGCTCAGCTCCTCCTCGCTGATCTTCCCCAGCCACGGGCACCTCCCCGTCCAACCTCCAGTGACGCAAACCACCTCCGCCTGATTCCCTCCCGTCTGCCACTCTATGAGAGAGGTTCACCTCTTGGGTGCAAACTTTCCTTTGCCCTGGCGCGACCTGCCCTCCCTTTTGGTGTGACCTGCCCTCTGCTATGCCGCACCTTCCTCCAGCGCGCCAGCACTCTACTCCATCAGCGCATCCACCGAGCACCATTTCCCTTCTCTCTCCACTATGATAGCAGCACGGGTAGACAGTGTCTGAAGTTCAGCTGTATCTACTCCATTATATGTTTAGCTGTATTAGTGTTTCACTCCATTAGCAAATTCATGTTATGCTCATTTCTTCAGCAACCGGTGGATACACCAACATGCAATGAGCTCCCCTGGTTCTTCTTCTGCTCATGCGGTGGATCATGCTGCAACTTTCATTTAGTACTGATGCTCTAATTCTGTCAGTTTAGTCCTTGTATTGTTCTTGTAGGCACAAATTTGAAGAGTCAGAGAAAATGGAAAAAGAATGCATCAGTATAGCTACTTAGCAGAAAATGGTCAAAGAGTATGTTGCTTCAATGGTTTTTTTGCCAGAATTTTTTTGTCTTGAATAGAAGTTCAAATGAATAGACAGGGATAAGGTCACATATGTGTACCAAGAAAAAGTTCGCGGTTTGAAGGAGCATTGAAGTTCAGAGTGATGTGGATGTGAAGGTTCAGAGATGTTTTTTAGTACATGCAGACATGTTTTTCCTCTCTTGTTTTTCATTTCTTAAACTTCATAATTGATTAGATAACTTCTACGGCAACATGTTGTTATCTGAAAAGCTTACGGACTCTTGTGTGTACGTAAAACACTTTGATCAGTATACTCTTTAGTTTATGATTCTTTCTTTCCACTATAACTCAAGCTTGGTGTTCCTAAAAAAATATAGTGCACCTCCCGTTTGCGAGTCTGTGTGCCCACAATCTTTTGGTTAAATGACCTTTATGAAATGTGATGATTCTTCATACAGTAGTTTCTGCAAAAGGAAAAAATATTCAGGTGTCTACAACAAAACTCCAGTGCATAAAACAGATGTTTTGTGTTTATGTATCTAAAAAATTGGCCACTGTTGCAGGCCGGCTTTGCCTGGTGTATCAGTTCAGCTGCAACAAAAAAAATTATATGTTTTTGCCTAGTTTAGTCGGTTGTCGGAACCAAAAAAGGGGCTGAAGGTCAAAATGTTTTATTCGTGAAGGTCAAAAGTATGTTAAGTATATTTTCTGGAATAGTGGCACTCTTTGTACATCATGTTGTCAAGTTATTCATACTTGTATTCTGTAGAACAGAAAAAGAAAAGTTAGGGTGTTCAACTTAGTAACCCGCCCTAGTGACGATGACAACACACCACTCTTCCTTATCTAGCAATGATTTGGTGCTCCTATGGATCAACAGCAACTTGTGACCTTCTAGCGATGGCCGACTTGACCTTCCTAACGAATCGGTTCAAATGTTTGCTACAAAAACAAGGTATTTCTATTACTAACAGAAATAAACCAAGAAGTCCAATTTAGAAAAATAGAGAAGTTCAATATTTATAAAAAAAAGTCAAATTTTCCTTGTTACCAAAGAATAAAATGAAGAAGATCAAATTAAAATAAAGGAGTAGTTTGATGTATATGAAAAACTTAAATTATTTTCGTTTCTAGGAAAAATAAAAGTATAAAGTTCAATTTAAAAAAGTTTAATGCTTATTTAAAAATATATTTTTTAAGAATAGGACTAAAGAAGTTCAATTTAAAATAATAGAGAAGTTTGTAGTATATAAAAACCTCAATTTTTCTCGTTACTGAAGAATAAAATGAGGAATTTCAAATTTTAAAAAAAGGAAAAACTAAAAAAGGGTTCGAAAAATAATTTTTTTATTTTTCAAATAAATAGAAGTTCAAACTAAAATAGCGAGAAGTTCATAGAGAAAACTACGAGAAGTTCAAGTACTGCAAGGAATACATTTCAGGTGAGAATAAAAGTATAGAAAAATAAAATCTTAAAAGTTTTGTTGAAAGAAGTTCAAGTGTTCTGTCTGGGGAAGTTCAAAAATTCTTGCGAGAGAGGTTCACCTTGTATTTACATGCTCGATTTTTTCAGTATAAAAATCGAATACAATTCTTTACTCAAAATATAAAAAGGTGAAGTTCAGAGTTTATTAAAACCTAGGATTTACCTATTCAAAATATAAAAAACACAACGCCATTTTTTCCAGTTTTAAAAACAACTCATAAACGAAAAAATGGTTGCTAGAAGTTCAAGTGCTTGGTGAGGAGAAGTTCAAAAAATTCTTGTGAGAGAGGTTCGTCGTATATTTAGATGTCCAAAATACATAAAAAAATATGTTGTTTTTGTGTTTTAAAATAATTCTCTCAAACCAGAGAGAAGTTCAAAGTGACAACAACCAGAAGTTCACGTACTACATGGTGTGTATTTCATATAAGAAAAATACAATAGAGTGAAACAGAGTGAAGTTCAACCAGACATGCCCTAGAAGTTCAACTACTTCACGCAGTGCAAAAAATAGCTCGTCAAAAACAAAGTGAGGTTCAAACAGACATGCCCGAGAAGTTTAATTACTTCATGCAGTGTGTTTCCATTCGCAATGAAGGCAAAAATCATGATCTCGCCATTTCTCTAATTACTTCAAAACGACAGGGAATATCATTTGTATAAGTTCAAGTCCTCGGTCGGAGAAAGTTAAAAAAATTATTGCGTGAGGGGTTTGTATAAAAGGAATATCATTTGTGTAGCACTGACGAAATGGATGAGAAAATTGTAAACGAAAATACGTCACAGAAGTTCAACGTGAAAACAGCATGAAGTTCAACTACTACGCTGAATGAGTTTCAGATGAAAAACTTTTAAAACCATCGCGAGTATGAAAAAATGATCAACACGGGAAAGTTATGTGCTTACAGCAGCTTTCCACCGGTATATCACTTGCTCAATTCCGGTGAGTGGATGGAGAGTTACGAGCAGTGGATGGAGACCTACGAGCAAAAAAATCACGTGTAAAACAGAATGAAGTTCAGGTACACGCGCCGAGAAGTTCAGGTTCTTCACGTGGTGCATTTTCGAAGAACCTGTTTCGCGATAGAGGCAGAACGAATGATCCCGCCGTTTTCAAAATTACTTAAAAACGGCTAGGAATCAGAGAAAACTATCAACATGAAAAAGTTTCGCATTTTCCGTAGCTTTTCAGCGGTATATTATTTGCCCCATTTCGATAAAGTTTATAGAAATTACGGCGAAAATACGTTTTCCGCCATTTTCGAAACTGACTTAAAACCGTAAAGAATTGGGAGAAACAATACATACCAAAAGGTTTCGCATTTGTTCAAGCTTTCCAACGCCATATCATTTGCTGCATTCGAACGCACGGTTAAAAAATTAGCTCGAAAATATGAACTTGGTAGGACTTGGACAATTTTCTAAATTACTCTTAAACCATTCAAAATTAGAAAAAAAAACTTTCAAGATGAAAAAGTAGCGCATTTTCATAAGCTTTCCAACGCTGTATCATATGCCTCCATTGGATTAGCCGTTTAGAAATGACATCGAAAAAATGAACTCAGTTGTTAGGTTTACGAAATTTTACGTTTTTTCAAATTACTCTTTAACCATAGGGAATTAGAAAAAACTTTCAACATGTGGGAGGAGCGGTTTTGCAGCAGCTTTCCAACGCCATATTATATGCCTCATTCCAAAAAACGGTTTAGAAATGCGATCGAAAATACAATTCACGTTTTTTATGTGAAGAAAAAACGGTTTTCAAAACTGCTCTTAAACCGCTTATATTTTGCTATTTAAGTTGGGTCATGATATTGGTGTCCATAGCTTTCCAACGGTATATCGCAAGCCCCATTTGGGCAATGTTGGCGGAAGTTCAATCTAGTTCACAGGGAAGTCCAACGTACTACTACCGGGGCAGGTCAGGTTGTGATCAGAATATTATTCTGATCCCGTGATCAGAATAGTGTTTACGTATATATATATATATATATATATATATATATATATATATATATATATATATATATAACTATAATTTATTTTGCTTCCTCCTGGTTTCCTGACATCACGGTCCCACACCATTGTCAACCTATGTAGTACTCCCACCTTTCCGGTTTATAGGGCTTATCTCAAAATTTTAGTTTTTCCATTTTATAAGGCTCAATTTGGTTGTTCCCCATCACATGTTCAGACTTCGAGGTGCATTAAATCATTGCATGCAAGTATTAAGAGAAAACTGACCAATGCATGCACTTTATGCATGCATGCATTGCAATTAATGCATTCGTAAACATAATTTTTTGAGGAAAACAAAAGCATTAATTGGGTGCTTTTGCAAACTACAAGAAATATTCCACCACTCATCATCTACCTTGGTTGGTGAGATTTTTGAATTGAGCCTTATAAATCGGAAATGAGGGAGTAGTCAATAAATGAGAGAATTGCACAAGAAGCGGCCGACAGCTGGGACCAAGCACCTCGAGTAGTATTTGTGTTTTTGAGGTGTGAACACTGCAGAGTTTTTTGATGTTTAGCCCAGATATTAATTTTTCTCCTCTAAATAACAACGAAAACATCGCTGCAGGTATTAACTGGGTGGGTTGTGGCCCGTCTAGCCTAGGCCAGATATCTAGCCCAGATATTAATTTTTTTCAAGCTGAAAATGGCTAGCACAGCTATACTTTTTTTTAGGAATACCCAGGCAAGGTCAAGTTGTTATTCTCCGTCCTGCTGGGCTACAAATCTTTCCTAGGAGGGATGCATTAGGCTTAACAAGAAAATGGGCTTTAAGAAATAATAAATGGGATGTAATTATAAAAACTGGGCAGTAACTATAAAAAATGCACCAAACACGTGATTAATTTATAAAATATTATTTTTGGATATTGAAAATCTTAATTTCATTAACTGTTGCGAGTGCAATGTTTTGTTGGATTTTTACGTAATATAAATTTATATTGAAATTGTATTTAATCTGACTAGAAATTTCGGGATAAAAATATTTCGGATCCCATCAAAATGTGCGAAATTTTATTGAATTCTGTGTTGAACGGTTGGTTGAAATGGGTTGTACTTTTAACAAACTATAAATGGGTTGTAGTAAATTCCATTAGAATTCAAAAATGGGCTACACATTCTTACAAATCTCAAATGGGCTATAAGTTCTCTGCCACACACTTCTGTCCTTACTAAGTTGACGTGTCCCCTAAAAAAACAGAGTTGACGCGTATGCAAGGCTTTGTCAACTTATAGTCAACACATGGTTCTAGCAGCAGTGGCCGTTGGATGTCCATCCAACGGATGTCGTGCTTCTTCTTCAATCTCGGATATTCTAGCTTCACCCGCCCAAAAAATGATTCCTCCCCCTGACATCTGGGGCGCACCATTTCGGAAGCTAACCTGTGGGCCTACTAAGTTGACGTACCAAGGGCTTTGTCAACTTAGTCAATATAAACGATTCTAGCTGCAGTGACCGTATGATGTCCATCCAACGACCGTTGTGCTTCTTCAACCTCTGGTCTTCTTGCTCCAGCCGCCCAAAGCAGCACCGATCGTGCCGCCTTCTCTAGCCTCCCGTGGGCGGCTGTGCTGCCGCGGAGGCCTCACCGCCCCCTACTACTCCCACCGCTGGCCAGGCCATCCCTCCACTCACCCACACTGCCTATTATTCTGCAGCGACGGCAGCATAGCCGAACTAGCGAACCCTCGTACTCCTCTCCGCGTGTGCATCCACTGCCGCGTCTTCCCCGGCTCCGCGTCATCCCCTTCCTAGGCCTCGCCGACGTCCACCGCCCTGGTGATCTCGGCGCGGCGTGGTCAGCGTGGTCAACGAACGACTTCCATCGGACGTGGACTGTACATGGAGAGGCTGACAGCTGGGTCCACGGCAGCCGCAAGGAAGTGCCTCCTTATTACGTGCAAAATAATTATTCCTCCACCTGACAGCATGGACCCACCGGACGGGCCACCGTATTTCGCAAAAAAAATGATTCGCCCCCTGAGTACTGGGACCCACAAGCTACATCTTCGCACGCAAGGAAGTGCGTCCGAAAAAAAATGATTCGCCCCCCGACTGCTGGGACCCACCAGCTACACCTTTGCATGCAAGGAAGTGCGTCCGGGCAAAAAAACGATTCGCCCCCCTGACTGCTGGGACCCAGCAGCTACACCTTCGCACGCAAGGAAGTGCGTTCGGGCAAAAAAAGAAAACGATTTGCCCCCCTGACTGCTGGGACCCACCAGCTACATCTTCGCAGGCAAGGAAGTGCCTGACAGTCGGGACCCACCTAGTCGAAGCGTACGTAGCGTTGTCATTCTGGTTGCGAACGTGTACGTACATACTGGTCGATGTAGAGGCGCGCACGTGTCGTAGTAGAGGTGCGCACGTGTCGTAGTAGAGGCGCGCACGTAGCATGTACACGTACGTACAGCGGCCAGGGTGCAAGAAAGAAAATATGGCAACGTATGTGTACATACGGGCAGGGTCTCGAACGCCTACTCGCGCATACGTACGGCCAGGGCTCGTGTACATGGCTAGGTCGGAACGGGGAAACAGCGTCATCGTCGTGTTCATGGGGAGGCAACAAAATGCGTCGTGTTCATGGGGAGGCAACAGAATGTGTCGTGTTCATGGGGAGGCAACGGAATGCGTCGTGTTCATGGGGAGGCAATGGAATACGTCGTGTTCATCGGGAGACAACAGAACGCATGGGAGCCAACCGGCTGGGTCGGAACGGAATGCGTGGTCGTGTTCATCAGGAGGGCATGGACGGAACAGGCGATGGAAACGAGGCCTGGCGTACCGCACAATGGAGCAAACGGACCTCCTATGTTCGGAACGGGGTCCTGTTGATTGGGAGGGGTGTGGCATACCGCAAAACGGAGGAAACAAACCTCCTACGGTCGAAACGGGGTCCTATTGATTGGGAGGGGTGTGGCGTACCGCAAAACGGGCGAGACGGACCTCCTACGGTCGAAACGGGGGTCCTGTTGATCGGGAGGGGTGTGGCGTACCGCAAAACGGACGAAACGGACCTCCTACGGTCGAAACGGGGGTCCTGTTCATCAGGATGGGTGTGGCGTACCACAAAACGGACGGAACAGACCTCCTACGGTCGAAACGGGGGTCCTGTTCATCGAGAGGGGTGTGGCATACCGCAAAACGGGACTTCACGGGATACTGTTCATCTCCACCGTCGACCTCTTCCAGCCTCCACGGGCTACCGTCGACCTCCTCCAGCCTCCACGGGCTCCTGTTCATCCAGCCTCCACCGCGCGCTACTCCACCGGCTATTGTTCAACCACCACTCCACGGGCACCCCTCCACCGTCTAATGTTCATCCAGCCCTCCACACCACGGGGTCCTGTTCAACCACCCCTCCACGGGCACCCCTCCACTGCCTATTGTTCATCTAGCACTCCACCACACCACGGGATCCTGTTCATCCAGAGGCAACACCACCGCTCACTGTTCATCCAACCCCCCCCCCCCCCGGCAACGCTCACTGTTCATCCCAGAGGCAGCATCGACCGGCTTCAGTTAGCAGCAGTAGCGAAGGAATCGCTCGATCGGGTTCAGTTAACAGCCATCGATCGATTGCTCGGGTTCAGTAACGCGTAGCATGCAGTGCAATCGCTCGGGTTCAGTTAGAGCCCAACGCCTCGCTCGGGTTCTGTTAGAGCCAACGCCTCGCACACACGTGCATACGTGTATGAGAGAAACGCGCATTGCTCGGCCGCCGACCTCCCACCGTAACTGGGAACTCCCCGAAATTTTCCTCGCCCTCGCTTCTACCATGGTTTTTTCCGTCATGGACGGCCCAAAGAATGTCATGCAGCTGCGTCTCCGGCCCGCCCAGGACGAAAAGCCCATTTTCTATCATGATTTTTGGTCATAGAAGTAGGAGCCCACCACATCTATGATGATACCGGGTTTTGTCACAATTATCGTCATAGAAGTGTCATATGTATGACAGGAAAAAAATTCGTTCGGCCCAAAATGTCACGGATGTGTCTTTTCTTGTAGTGTAAAGATCTTCGTAGAATATGTAGAAGCCAATATGAGAATCCAGGTTCCGCTATTGGTTATTGACTGGAGAGGTTTCTCGGTCATGTCTACATAGTTCTCGAACCCATAGGGTCCGCACGCTTAACGTTCGATGACGATTTAGTATTATATAAGTTATGTCATTTGGTGACCAAATGCTGTTCGGAGTCCCGAATGAGATCACGGACATGATGAGGAGTCTCGAAATGGTCGATAGGTAAAGATTGATATATAGGACGATGGTATTCGGACACCAAAAATGTTCTGGATGGCACCGGGTACTTATCGGGTCACTAGAAAGGGGTTTCGGGCACCCCCGACAAAGATATGGGCCTTATGGGCCAAGTGAGGGAAGACACTAGCCTTGGTGCGCCCCTATAGAGGCAATCCCTATGAGGAGAAGGAAAGTGTGGATTAGGATTCCTACTTCCTCCCCTCCCCCCCCCCTCTTTCCTTCCACCTCGGTTATATATGGCAAGGGGGCGCACGGCTTGGGAGGGACTCCAAGTAGGATTCCTCCTACTTGGGCACCTCCTATGGCTGCTCCTCCGTCCGTCCCACCTATATATATGAGGAGGGGGCGCCTAGCACACAACAGACAATTTCCTAGCCATGTGCGATGCCCCCTCCACAGATTACACCCTCGGTCATATTCTCGCGGTGCTTAGGCGAAGCCCTACACGGATCACTTCACCATCAATGTCACCATGCCGTCGTGCTGATGGAACTCATCTACTTCCTCATCACTCTACGGGATTAAGAGTTCGAGGGACGTCATCGAGATGAACGTGTGCAGAACTCGGAGCTGTCGTACGTTCGGTGCTTCATTGGTTGGAATGAGAAGAAGTTCGACTACATCAACCGCGTTGTCAAACGCTTCCGCTTTCGGTCTACGAGGGTACATAGACATACTCTCCCCCTCTCATTGCTATAAATATCCTAGATAGATCTTGCGTGAGCATAGAATTTTTTTTGAAATTGCATGCTACGTTTCCCAACAGTGGCATCCGAGCCAGATCTATGCGTAGATGATATGCACGAGTAAAACACAAAGAGTTGTGGGCGGTGATCGTCATACTGCTTACTGCTACCTCTTGAGCATGCGTTGGTTTTCCTTTGAAGAGGAAAGGGTGATGCAGCAAAGTAGCGTAAGTATTTCCCTCGGTTTTTGAGAACCAAGGTATCAATCCAGTAGGAGACTACACACAAGTCGCCTAGTACCTGCACAAACAAATAAGAACCTTGCAACCAACGCGGTAAAGGGGTTGTCAATCCCTTCACGACCACTTGCAAAAGTGAGATCTGATAAAGGTAATAAGATAAATATTTTTGGTATTTTTGTTGTATAGATTGGAAAGTAAAGATTTCAAAATAAATAGTAAACTAGAATTGTAGATTGGAAACTTATATGATGTAAAGTAGACCCGGGGGCCATAGGTTTCACTAGTGGCTTCTTTCAAGATAGAATATATTACGATGGGTGAACAAATTACTGCCGAGCAATTGATATAAAAGAGCATAGTAATGAGAATATCTAGGCATGATCATAAACATAGGCATCATGTCCGTGTCAAGTAGACCGAAACGATTCTGCATCGACTACTATTACTCCACACATCGACCGCTATCCAGCATGCATCTGGAGTATTAAGTTCATAAGGACAGAGTAACGCATTATACAAGATGACATGATGTAGAGGGATAAACTCAAGCAATATGATATAAACCCCATCTTTTTATCCTCGATGGCAACAATACAATATGTGCCTTGCTGCCCCTACTGCCACTAGGAAAGGACACCGCAAGATTGAACCCAAAGCTAAGCACTTCTCCCATTGCAAGAAAGATCAATCTAGTAGGCCAAACCAAACTGCTAATTCGAAGAGACATGCAAAGATATCAAATCATACATATAAGAATTCACAGAAGAATCAAATATTGTTCATAGATAATCTTGATCATAAACCCACAATTCATCGGTTCTCGACAAACACACTGCAAAAAGAATTACATCGAAGAGATCTCCAAGAACATCAAGGAGAACTTTGTATTGAGATCCAAAGAGAGATAAGAATCCATCTAGCTAATAAGTATGGACCCGAAGGTCTGTGGTAAACTACTCACACATCATCGGAGGGGCTATGGTGTTGATGTGGAAGCCCTCCGTGATCGAATCCCCCTCCTGCAGATCGCCGGAAAAGGTCCCCAGATGGGATCTCACGGTTACAGAAGGTTGTGGCGGTGGAAAAGTGGTTTCGTGGCTCCCCTAGATGTTTTTAGGATATAAGAGTATATATAGGCGAAGGAAGTAGGTCGGTGGAGCTATGAGGGGCCCATGAGGGTGGGGGCGCGCCTGCCCCCTGGGCTCGCAGCCGTACCTCGTGGCCGCCTTGTTGCTTCCTTGACCTCCACTCCAAGTCTCCTGGATTGCGTTTGTTCCAAAAAAGGTCCTAGCGAAGGTTTCATTCCGTTTGGGTTCCATTTGATATTCCTTTTCTGCAAACACTGAAATAGGCAAAAAATAGCAATTTGCACTGGGCCTTCGGCTAATAGGTTAGTCCCAAAAAATAATATAAAAGTGCATAATAAAGCCCATTAAAAATCCAAAACAGATAATATAATAGCATGGAATAATCAAAAATTATAGATACGTTGGAGACGTATCAAGCATCCCCAAGCTTAATTCATGCTCGTCCTCGAGTAGGTAAATGATAAAAGCAGAATTTTTGATGTGGAATGCTAACTAACATAATTTTCAATGTAATTCTATTTATTGCGGCATGAATGTTTAAAACCAAAAGATTCTAGACAAAAGTTTAATATTGACATAAAAATAATAATACTTCAAGCATGCTAACCAAGCAATTATGTCTTATCAAAATAACATAGCCAAAGAAAGCTTATCCCTACAAAATCATATAGTTTGGCCATGCTTCATTTTTGTTGCACAAAATGCTCCCATCATGCACAACCCCGATGACAAGCCAAGCAATTGTTTCATACTTATCCTTTTCAAACTCTTTCAACTTTCACACAATATATGAGCGCGAGCCATGGACATAGCACTATGGGTGGAATAGAATATGATGATGGAGGTTGTATGAGAAGACTAAAAGGAGAAAGCATCACATTGACGCGGCTAATCAACGGGCTATGGAGATGCCCACCAATGATGTCAATGCAAGTAGTAGGGATTGCCATGCAACGGATGCACTAGAACTATAAATATATGAAATCTCAACAAAAGAAACTAAGTAGGTGTGCATCCAACTTGCTTGCTCATGAAGACCTAGGGCATTTTGAGGAAGCCCATTATTGGAATATACAAGCCAAGTTCTATAATGAAAGATTCCCACTAGTATATGAAAGTGACAACATAAGAGACTCCCTATCATGAAGATCATGGTGCTACTTTGAAGCACAAGTGTGTAAAAAGGATAGTAACATTGCCCCTTCTCTCTTTTTCTCTCATTTTTTATTTGGGCCTTTTTCTCCTTTTTTATGGCCTCTTTTTTTCATCCGGAATCTCATCCCGACTTGTGGGGGAATCATAGTCTCCATCATCCTTTCATCACATGGGACAATGCTCTAATAATGAAAATCATCACACTTTTATTTTCTTACAACTCAAGAATTACAACTCGATACTTAGAACAAGATATGACTCTATGTGAATGCCTCCGGCGATGTACCGGGATATGCAATGAATCAAGAGTGACATGTATGAAAGAATTATGAAGGTGTCCTTGCCACAAACACGATGTCAACTTCATGATCATTCAAAGCAACATGACAATGATGGAGCATGTCATAATAAACAGAATGGTGGAAAGTCGCATGGCAGTATATCTCGGAATGGCTACGGAAATTCCATAATAGGTAGGTATGGTGGTTGTTTTGAGGAAGATATAAGGAGGCTTATGTGTGATAGAGCGTATCGTATCATGGGGTTTGGATGCACCGGCGAAGTTTGCACCAACTCTCGAGGTGAGAAAGGGCAATGCACGGTACCGAAGAGGGTAGCAATGATGGAAGGGTGAGAGTGCATATAATCCATGGACTCAACATTAGTCATAAAGAACTCACATACTTATTGCAAAAATCTACAAGTCATCAAAACCAAGCACTACGCGCATGCTCCTAGGAGGATAGATTGGTAGGAAAAGACCATCGCTCGTACCTGACCGCCACTCATAAGGAAAGCAATCAAAGAACACCTCATGCTTCAAATTTGTCACACAACGGTTACCATACGTGCATGCTACGGGACTTGCCAACTTCAACACAAGTATTTCTCAATTCGACAATTACTCAACTAGCACAACTCTAATATTACCACCTTTATATCTCAAAACAATTATCAAGTATCAAGCTTCTCATAGTATTTAATGCACTCTATATGAAAGTTTTTATTATACCTGTCATGTAATTGTCACGGCAGATGTCCTAGTGAAAGGACTTAGTCGTGGAGCCATCGCAACTAGGAAGCTTAAAGGGGTTAATCGGGACAAAGGACACGAGAGGTTTATACTGGTTCGGCCCCTTACGGTGAAGGTAAAGCCTAGTCCAGTTGATGTGGTATTGCTAGGTTTCGATGACCAAGGAGCGAAATATGCTAGCTTGGCTCTTGATCTGTTCTTTCTTACCCTGAGCCGCCGCCGGGTCGTCCCCTTACATACACGGGCTGACGCCCTGCGGCCCAGAGTCCCGGCCGGCTCATACAACGTGTCCGGCTCGGTGACAACTCTTACATGCCTTATTTTACAAGTCTTATTCATACATGGCGGTTTATACTTACAGGCCTTAAGCCGCCTCTGGGCTTGGGCCTACTACAAGCCTTATCATAACCGTCACTTTGCATACTCTTCGGGCTTCACTTAAGTAACCCGCCATTGTGGTTGACCCGGCCCCTCCTGGGTGGGTCATACCTGGTAGTCATATCACCAACATTAGGCCCCAAGTTGATTTGAACTTTGTTCATGTCAATCTTCAACACTTAGACGAAATCCATCTTCTACTGCTTGTCAAAGCTCTGGAAACCGCCAAGAGGTCATCTTCAGAAAATTTGGAAACCTGCCACGACGTCATCTTTAACGGATCCATATCTTAAATGCCTTTCCGAAAATCGAGGCATCCATTTAGCTAGATAATCATTATTTTGGCCTTCCTCGTTTTTCGTGCCTGCCTGTTCACCTATCTCCTTATAAATAGGCACGGCTGGTCTTCCTCATTCTTCTTCCTCCTTCTCTCACAACCCCTCTGTCGCTCGAGCTCCGCCGTCGCCGCAACGCTCACCGTCGTCCTCAACCTTGGCCGCTGCATCACCCTGAGCTTGTCCAGAGAACAGCGGCGACCCTCCACACCAGATTTGCGTCCGTAAGTTTTTGCCTTTCCGCACCTCAAATCCGCAGGGTTTGCAAGTTTGTCGGTGTTCTTCGCTTTTCATCATGGATTCTTCATAGTTTCTCCACTGCATCCTCTTTTGATCCAAAAGAAGCATGGAACTCCTGCGGTAGTTGTTTCGCATCCATTTTCGGATGCTAGTAGATCCCCTTTTCTTGCACAAAGGCCTCCTTAGAACTGATGAACTCCTCTGCACTAGTTTTTTAGGTCTAGATTTATTTTCCTTTTTTGAACAATCTTGATCCAAAATAGTAGCAGCAGCCTGTGAAACTTGTTTATCTCAGTACTTAGCCAATTTTTTGTCGTTGGCCTCCTTTGAATATCTTTAGTCATGGCGGCTTACCATGCCGGCTCATTTTTCCTTCATATATCATTAGCCCTTATTTAAGCCGCCATTACGCATCTATATTGTAAACATTAACCTCTGATTCCACCATTTAATTTAAGCCAATAAATTACTTCCTTTTTAGCTCGTCTTCTCACCATGCCACCAAAGACGATGACAGTTTGCAATTGGGTCCCTTCCATAGTCACTGACGCCACTCTGAAGGATTTTGTTACCATTGGATTTTTACCGGAGAAGAACATTATGTCTTACCGCGCTCCTGACCCGACCGAAGAAAGACCTCAGCCCAAGGACGGTGAAGTCATCGTTTTTACTGATCATATGAACCGGGGTTTTTCACCACCCGTCTCAAAATTCTTCAGAGATGTTCTGTATTTCTTCAAGCTTCACCCACAAGACCTTGGACCCAATTCCATATCAAACATCTGCAATTTTCAAGTTCTCTGCGAGGTTTATCTTCAAGAAGAACCCACTATTGAACTCTTCAGAGAGTATTTCTATCTGAACCGCCAGAATGAATACACCAACGGCCCCGGCCTGGAACTTGGTGGAATTTTGATTCAGCGCCGATAGGGTGCTGTTTTTCCCTTAGTAGTCTTACCAAGCCATCCCAAGGATTGGAACCAAACTTGGTTTTATTGCAAAGACACGTCGCCAGCTGATGAAAAACCAACGCCGGGTTATCGCGTGGAGCGTCTTGACTCTAAGTTTTTACTCCCTAACAAGCTTACTGCCACTGAATGTAAGAAGCTTATCCCAAGCATCAAAAGGATTCAAGCCTTGTTGGGAAACGGCTCAACTGGAGTTGACTTGATCTGTTGTTGGATCGCATGGCGGGTCATCCCTCTGAGCCGCCGTTCTGACTTGATGTATAACAATGCCGGAGGACCATATGACCCTCTGCATCATAGTTCTGTACAACTGACTAAAGAAGCCATCGTTGAAATGTCAACCACCCTCGTAAACAGTAAATATGAGGACTGCAGTAAAGTTGGATTGAATCCTTTCTGCAAACTTAACCCGGCACCAGAGGTAAATCCCCTTGACCCCCTTTTTCCTTCAGTAGTTAAGTTCTATGACTTTTAACCTTTTATTTGCCTACAGGCCAAATCTGACTTTTGGAAGGCCAAATATGATCATGAAACTGCCAAGAAGGCTGGAGCCGCCGCCATAGCCACCAAGAAGACAACCCGAAAATCCAAGAAGAAAAGAACTACTTCTGATATGTTCAAACTGGATGATGTTTCTGAGTCGAAGATAGCCCTTGACTCTCTTGGCCTAGTTTTTAACAACCTTATTGACACTGACTATTGCCAGGATGACACGGGGGCCAGCTGGGCAGTAGAAGAAGAGGTAACTATTTCCTCCGACTCAGCCCCTTTGCCAAGATAGAAACCTCGACTGGTAACCCAGAAAGTAAGGTTTTCACACCCTTTGGCTTATTTGGATCCTCATTTTCTTTTGAAAAAACAGCAACATGAGAGCCGCCGCCAGGCTCGGATCAGTGACGACAATGAACTACCCTCTGTCTTACCAAAAACTCCTCGGAAACGCCAGAATGAGGTTTCTTTCACCTTTGTCTCTTGCTTTTATCAATGAATCTATTTCCTTACTCTCTTAACTGTGATTTCACTATTGCAGGAGGTTTCTCGTTCTTCTGGCGATTCTTCACAAACTCAATTTTCGGCTTTCAAGACTTCCCCTGGGTAAAGAAAATTATCTTTCTTCTGCATCTTTAAGTCTGTATCATTATGCTGACTCATGAAATTCTTCTTAGCGGTCAAGCAAAGCCTACCCGAAAGACCCTGCTCCTGAACCGACAATACCAACTCCTGCTCCTGAACAATCTGAAGCACCAGAAGACCCTGCTGTCAATGTTCGAATAGATCCTCCTGAACCGTCTGTTGATGAAACTATTCTTAACCCATCTACTGTTAAACCGTCAAACTCAGCTAACCCGTCGGCGACTTACGACAATGACATTTTAATCACTGGTAGTAGATTTGTTGAACCGGGCAATCCAACTGTACTGGCCAGGCACTCTGCCAAGCAAGAGGCTTTGGAAAGGTAGAAAGTGTGATTTAACGTCTCTCACTATGCTCACCTGAGTATTAGTGACGTGCTATCTGGATACCTAAGTCATGTGCATTCCAGCCGTGACTCTGAAATTGAGATGGTCAAACAGCTGTAACTGAAATATGAGGTATGCTCTCCGGCTTTCATTAGTTTACATATGCTCTGCCAGCTCCCAAGTCTCCGGATTATGATGACCCTAAATGATCTGTAGACTTATGATATAGGTTGATGCTCTGTCTCAGATTTTCCCTAACTCTAGTAGATTAGCATAAATTTTCACCTGTAGTCCCCAAGGGTCGGCTTAATTCATCATGAATGAGCCGGTACTTAACTTTATAACTGTCTTGAATCCAAACTAATATTGTTATCCGGCTCAAGATGAAAAACTTTCTGCATCTCCTGCATTAGCCCCCAAGTGCCAAGCGTTGTTACTTGTAAAACACTTTGGACTTTAATCATAGAAGAGTCCTTTTTTGCATTTTAAGAATTGCTCTGGCAGACATTAGCCCCCAAGTGCCAACTGGCGTTGCATTGCAAAGTGCTTGGGACTTTACTCATTATGACTTTTATTGGAATAAAATTTTGACACACCTGTTCATGTCTGTAGACCGCCATCACTGAATTGGGTTCTCAACTGACTGATGCAAAGACCCGGTTGGCGGCTCAAGAGACCGAGATAAAGAATACCGACTCCAAACTCCAGTTGAGCCTATCTGAAGCAGAGAAACTGAAGACCAGTTTTGATGTGGAGAAAAAGTCATGGGCCGATGAAAAAACCTTGCTGATACAGCACGCTAAAACAGCCGAGGCGGCTCTCATGGAGGTTACCACGGAGCTCACCGGTTTAAAAAACCGTGTGTCTCAGATGGTCTCTGCAATCTTTGGTGAGTCATTGTATTATTTACTTAAACTCCATTTTTGCCAGAAATATAAGCCGCCTGCTTAACCTTTTAAAATACTCATAGGTCCACGGAGCAGCAATCTGAGCCAAAATAGCTTGACAAAACTCAAGGCGGTTTACACCCTGGTGGAACAACTGTACACTGGAGCTCAACGGGCGCTTGCCATTATTTCCCCAGCCAACCAAGGACCAAACCTCTTGACTGATGTTTTGAAGAAGTTATCTATCTTACCTGCCAGATTCCAAGAGGTAAACCGGTCTTGTGCAAGAGCCGGAGCCTGACTGCTCTAAGCCGCTCCAAAGCCTGGGTGCCGGAGCTAGACCCGGCAGATGTAGCCAAGGGGTATCCCAGCCTTAAGGAAAACGGGGCCCCATTTGATCAAGATGATTTCGCTGCTTGTGTGAGGGGAGTTCTTCCTCATGCTACTATCCTTGGAGACGAGACCGATATTGATAAGTATCAGCCGGGTTTTGATGTTGAGAATAAAAAGATGGCAACTCCTTCATATAAAGTGACAGATCTCATCCCGTCGGTTCGCCAACACACCTTCGCCCCAGAAATTGACCCGGCTGGTCTAATTGATGATGAAGATGAGTTTGTTGCTCTTCATGGCTTTGATTGGTCCAAGCCTAGTTTCCAACCAGTGGAGGAAGATGAACTGGCGAGGGAGGAGTCGTAACCATCCCAATAATCTGGCTAACACTTAATGAACTGGACTTAGCTTAACATCTGCTTAGTAGAAAAGACAGTTTTAACCTTTTGGGCTCCCAACGCCTTGTAATAGGCTAGCTTAAAACTGCATGTTCTTCCTATGCCATCGTGCATATCATACTGCGTACGACTTTGTTATCCGTCATGTCAATATATGCTTTATGTCCTTTATCATATCTGTGTGTTTAAACCTGTTCATGTATGTAAAAGATGCGAAACTGTCCTATCGGTTTGTCGCTGGACGGGTCAAAACACTCAATACATAACTATGAAATTACCATAGTGGAATAATCAGGGCTACATGTAAAGATAAATAAGGCTGGAAAGCCTTTGATTAAAGAAAAAACACAGATAAGTCTACTTATGAACGACAATGTCATACCTGTGTTCTTTGATTCTGGACTGTCGGCTTATGTGACCCGGACAGTAACGGTGACAACCCAATCTTTTTAGAAGTCAATACTTCCGTATGCCTGATGACTGTTATACATTGGCAACTTATTGTCAAAGAACCAAGCCGGTTTAAATTGAAATCATACTTACAGTTAGATTCTAGACAACAAAAAACCAGTAAAATGAAAGAGCATCTTTGAAACAATGTAAATCAAGAATCGAGAAAAAAAATTGGAGGCTTCTGAGTCGAATATGATCAGTAAACCGTACCAAAGGGGTTAAGCTAGGATTCGAATACGATCATGTAGCCCCCAGTGGCTTTGGCGTTGCACCGATCAAGAGGGTACCAACATCTATGTTCTCTTTGGTTCGAATATGACCTATGTTTGAATAGGAAGCCCCCAAATGACCTTGAGATGTTTTTAACAACCCTGATTCGAATACCATCCAAGTCGGACCCAAAAGGTGTTAAGCTATGATTCGGATACGATCAAGAAGCCCCCTAGTGAGTTTGGCTTTGCACCGATCAAGAGGGTTACGACAGCTATGTTCTCTTTGGTTCGAATACGACCTATGTTTGAACAGGAAGCCCCCTAGTGACCGTGAGGTTTTAACGGCTAGATTCCATTACGATCATGAGCCGGACCAAAAGGATTAAGCTAGATTCGAATATGATCAACCTCCAATTGGTCGTCTTATACTTAAGATAACAAAGACATGTGATCATTAAGGAAAAAAGGACACAGGTCCTGCTTTATTACTTATCATAATATATACAATGTCAAAGTATGTACATTATGAGAGCCGGTGGCTCAAGTGTAGTAAGGCCGAAGATGAGCAATATTCCACGGCCGGCAGGTCTCCTCCTCCGACTTACATGAGTCTTTATGCTCTCGAACATCGATAAGGTAGTATGACCCATTATTCAAGTTCTTGCTGACCACAAAGGGTCCTTCCCAAGGTGGGGATAGCTTGTGCGCATCAGACTGATCCTGGATGAGCCGGAGCACTAGGTCACCTTCTTGAAAGGTTCTTGACTTAACCCGACGACTGCGGTAATGGCTCAGGTCCTGTTGGTAAATTGCTAAGCAGGCTGCCGCTAAGTCACGTTCTTCATCCAATAAGTCAAGCGCATCCTGACGGGCTTGTTCACTATCAGCTTCAACGTAAGCCGCCACGCAGGGCGAGTCATGACGGATGTCACTGGGCAGAACTGCCTCTGCTCCATAAACCATGAAGAAAGGCGTATAACGCATAGACCTGTTAGGGGTAGTATTGATGCTCCATATCACAGAGGGTAATTCTTCCACCCAACAACCCAACGTCCATTGTAAAGGGGCCATAAGCCGGGGTTTTAGACCTTTCGGGACTTCCTGATTGGCTCTTTCAGCTTGACCATTGGATTGGGGGTGACCTACTGATGAAACATCAAGCCGGATATGTTCCCGTTGACAGAACTCTTCCAAAGCTCCTTGGGACAGGTTGGTGCCATTTTTAGTAATAATGTTGTGTGGAAAACCAAAACGAAAAATCACTTTCTTCATGAATTGAACCGCCGTGGCCGCATCACACTTACTGACCGGCTCTGCCTCAACCCATTTTGTGAACTTATCCACTGCCACCAAAAGGTGCGTATTTTTATCTTTGGACCTTTTGAAAGGTCCAACCATGTCAAGCCCCCAGACTGCAAATGGCCAAGTAATTGGAATCATCCGCAATTCCTAAGCCGGCACGTGCGCTCGTCGTGTGAATTTTTGACACCCATCACACCTACTGACCAGATCCTCCGCATCAGCGTGAGCCGTTAGCCAGTAAAAACCATGACAGAAAGCTTTGGCCACAAGAGACTTTGAACCAGCATGATGGCCACAATCGCCTTCATGTATCTCACGAAGAATTTCTTGACCTTCTTCAGGAGAGATACAACGTTGAAACGCTCCGGTGACACTGCAATGATACAACTCACCATTGGAAATTGTCATTCACTTAGACCGTCGGGTTATCTGTCTGGCCAAGGTCTCATCCTCCAGCAACTCGCCCTGGGTCATATAAGCCAAATACGGCACTGTCCAATCTGGAATGACATGAAGAGCCGCCACCAATTGTGCTTCCGGGTCTGGAACGGCCAAGTCTTCCTCTGTAGGCAACTTGACAGAAGGGTTATGCAGAACATCTAAAAAGTATTAGGCGGCACCGGCTTATGCTGAGATCCCAACCGGCTTAAAGCATCGGCCACTTCATTCTTTCTGCAGTCAATGTGCTCCACTTGATAACCCTTGAAGTGCCCAGCAACAGCGTCAACCTCACGGCGATAAGCCACCATGAGAGGATCTTTGGAATCCCACTTGCCTGATACTTGTTGAGCCACCAAATCTGAGTCGTCGAGGCACCGTACCCGGCTTAAACTCATTTCTTTAGCCATCCGAAGACCATGGAGTAAGGCCTCATACTCAGCTGCGTTGTTAGTACAAGGAAACATCAATCGCAACACATAACAAAATTTGTCACCTCAAGGAGAAGTTAAAACAACACCAGCCCCCGAGCCTTCCAATTGTCTGGACCCATCAAAATGAATTGTCCAATATGTGTTGTCTGGATTCTCTTCAGGTATCTGCAACTCCATCTAATCGTTAATGAAGTCCACCAGTGCTTGAGATTTGATGGCAGTATGTCGCACATACTTTAAACCATGAGACCCAAGTTCAATGGCCCACTTGGTGACTCATCCCGTGGCTTCTGTATTTTGAATAATATCTCCCAAAGGAGCAGAGCTAACCACAGTGATAGGATGACCTTGAAAGTAATGCTTAAGCTTCCGGCTCACCATGAACACCCCATAGACAAGTTTCTGCTAATGCGGATATCTCTGTTTGGACTCAATGAGCACCTCACTGACGTAGTAAACCGGCCATTGGACCGGATATTCCTTGACAGCCTCTTTGCGCTCTACAACAATGGCCACACTAACAGCACGTGTGTTAGCAGCCACGTATAACAACAGTGGCTCCTTATCAACGGGAGCAGCAAGAACCGGCGGCTCAGCGAGCTGTCTTTTCAGATCTTCAAAGGCAGAGTTAGCAGCAGCACTCCAGACAAAATCATCCGTCTTCTTCATCATTTGATATAACGGCATAGCCTTCTCACCTAATCAGCTTATGGAACGGCTTAAAGCGGCAACACGACCTGCCAGCCGTTGAACGTCATTGATGCACGCCAGTTTAGCCAAAGACGTAATCGCCTTTATTTTCTTCGGGTTCGCCTCAATGCCTCTATTAGACACCAAAAAAACCCAAAAGCTTGCCAGCTGGGACTCCAAAAACACACTTGGTCGGGTTAAGCATCATCTTGTAGACCCGGAGGTTATCAAAGGTTTCCTTCAGATCATCTACCAGGGTCTCCTTCTCTCTGGATTTCACCACTATATCGTCCACATAAGCATGAACATTACGCCCAATCTGATTATGAAGACAGTTCTGCACACACCGCTGATAAGTCGTCTAGGCACTCTTAAGCCCAAAAGGCATAGACACATAGCAGAAGGCTCCAAACGGGGTGATGAAAGCCGTCTTCTCCTGGTCCTTAACTGCCATCTTAATCTGATGATAGCCAGAATAAGCGTCCAAAAAACTCAAACGCTCACAACCCACCGTAGCATCAATGATTTGATCAATACGAGGGAGAGCAAAAGGATCAGCCGGATAAGCCTTGTTTAAATCCGTGTAATCCACACACATACGCCAGGTGCCGTTCTTTTTTAGCACAAGAACCGGGTTAGCCGACCACTCTGGGTGAAAAACTTCAACAATAAACCCGGACGCCAAGAGCCGGGCCGCCTCCTCACCAATAGCCTTGCGCCTTTCCTCATTGAACCGCCGAAGGAACTGCCTGACCGGCTTAAACTTTGGATCAATATTGAGTGTGTGCTCAGCGAGTTCTCTCGGTACACCCAGCATGTCAGAAGGTTTCCATGCAAAGATGTCCCGGTTCTCACGGATGAACTCGATGACCGCGCCTTCCTATTTGGGATCCAAATTAGCACTGACAATAAATTGTTTGGATGATTTGCCAGGCACAAAATCAATCATCTTGGTATCGTCAGCTGACTTAAACTTCAGCGCCGGCTCATGCTTCATAGTTGGCTTTTTCAAAGATGTCATGTCTGCCGGGTCAACATTGTCTTTATAGAACTTTAACTCTTCCGTCGCGCAAACAGATTCTGCGTAAGCAGCATCTCCTTCCTCACACTCCAAGGCTATTTTCCGGCTTCCATGTACTGTGATAGTACGTTTATAACCCGGCATCTTGAGCTGCAGATAAACATAACATGGCCGCGCCATGAATTTTGCATAAGCCGGTCGTCCAAACAGGGCGTGATATGGGCTCTTGATTAACCACCTCAAAGGTTAATTTCTCAGCCCTGGAATCATGTTCATCTCCAAAAGCTACCTCCATCTCAATCTTACCCACTGGATATGCCGACTTACCAGGCACCACTCCATGAAAAACAATGTTGGATGTCTTAAGACTTTTGTCAGTCAAACCCATGCGACGGAATGTCTCATAATGGAGGATGTTGATGCTACTACCTCCGTCCATGAGAACTTTAGTGAATTTATATCCACCAACCTGAGGCGCCACCACCATAGCCAGATGACCCGGATTGTCAACCCGGGGCGGGTTATCCTCCCTACTCCACAGAATAGGTTGCTCAGACCATCTCAAGTAACGAGGAACCGCCGACTCAATAGCGTTGACCGCTCTCTTATGAAGTTTCTAGTCCCTTTTGCATAAGCTGGTGGTGAACACATGATACTGCCCACTACTTAGCTGCTTTGGGTTACTCTGAAACCCGGATTGCTGCTGCTGCTGACCTCCTTGGCCAGATTGCTGACTATAACCACCTTGATTACCTTGAGGGCCCTGGCCATGAAAACCGCCACCGCCTGAATTGCCGCCCGGGCCATGAAAGTCGTCGCCGCCTGAGCCGCTACCAGGTCCATGATTACCGTCAAACATGTTAGAATTCTTGAAAGCCTTCAAGATCGTACAGTCTTTCCATAGATGGGTGGCCGGCTTCTCCCGGGTGTTGTGTCTTGGACAGGGTTTATTTAGCAACTGCTCGAGGGTGGGACCTGACCCGTCTGACCAAGGAGGTGGCCTCCCCTTACGATGTTGATTGTTGCCTTGTGCGTTGGTGTTAGCCACAAACTCCAGACTACCGTCAGCCTTATGTTTATTATTACCTCCTTGATTTGCCGGGTTATGCTGGTGACCTTTGTTGTTGCCATTCTTCTTTTTCTTCCCTGTCTTCTCTTTGTCAGACGCGGGATCCTTAGTACTATCAGAGTCGGCGTATTTGACCAGAGCCGCCATTAGCTGGCCCATATCATTACAATCACACTTGAGCCGCCCCAGCTTCTGTTTCAGAGGTTCAAAACGGCAATTTTTCTCCAACATTAGGACCGCGGAGCCAGCATCCATCTTATCAGATGAATGTATTATTTCCTTCACCCGGTGCACCCAATGGGTCGTGGATTCACCTTCCTCTTGCTTGCAATTAGTCAAGTCCACAATCGACATGGGTTGCTTGCATGTATCTTTGAAGTTCTGAATAACCCGGGCTTTTAACTCTGCCCATGAGCCGATGGAATTGGGTGGCAATCCCTTCAACCAAGTGTGAGTTGTTCCATCTAACATCATAGTGAAGTACTTGGCCATTGCTGCGTCACTGACCTCCAATAATTCCATGGCCATCTCGTAACTTTCAATCCATGCCCCAGTCTGTAAGTCGGCTATGTAATTAGGCACCTTACGAGGCCCCTTAAAATCCTTTGGCAAGCGCTCATTACGTAGAGCCGGCACCAAGCAAGGGACACCTCCTGTCCTTGTGGCCACACCTGCTTCAACAAAGGTCGTGGGATAAACCAGAAAAGCTTGGTGAGCCGCGTGCTCAGCTGCCTGTTGAACCGCCCGCTCAGCCTCTTGGCAGATCCTACCCTGGTCAACCAAGTTAAGAGCTCCATGACGTGTCGGGTCATGCCTGTGTGGCTGGTCATGGCGCTGGGCGTTGCTTGACATGGCCGCTAAGTCCATATGCTCGCTGTAGCTCGGGCTCCGGCTCGGCCAAGGGGCTGAATGAATCTTGTCTCGACTATAAGAGTATGACCAAGGGGTTGAATGAATCTTGTCTCCGACCCTCTGTTTCGATCGCCGTCGGAGAGTCGCCTTCCATGGGGAGAGCCACCAAACGTGCCGATGCAGCGATCAGATTCTCCAGAGGGCTAGGAAAATGACCCGATGGTGTTGGGGTATAATGAGGCGGAGCAGTATTCATACAAGGGGGTTCCATAGCCCGCGGCTGACCCAGCGCCCCGGCCCCGGGTGTTGTAATCTGGTTTGCCTCCGGCGGGTTACTAGGACCGGCTCCGGGTGTGTGGAAGATGTTCCTAGGATCGTAAGTCAGAGGCAGACGTGATTGAGCCTTCTGGTGCCTTCTCCTCATGACCTCGTTTGATGCATTCGGATCCATCGTGAGCCGAAAAGCCTCTGATTGAAGCTATTGAGCCCAGGCGTCCAAAGCCGCCCGCTCCACAGCCATCCTAACGTCCTCCGCCGCCAAGTTTTCCTTGGCTTGTGCTACCTCCCCACATAGTCGTGCCACCTCCGTATCATGCCGGGCCTTATCCGCCAGTTCAACCACGGCGGTCAACAGGGCCGTCATCCTATCCATGAGATCCATCAGCACCTGAGCCAGCGGGCGCGCGGGGTCTCCTGACCCAGCCGCTACTGTCCCGGTGGTTATTGCTGCCGCAGCCGTAGAGTTTTGAGCGGGCTGCGTACCAGTCATGAAGATCCCTGCTCTGTTCGGCGTCTCAAAGGGGTCCGGAATACTGCTGCCATCGGAACAGCCCCCAAGCCTGCCATCTTGTAGTTGATACAACGAATCCGTCTTGCCTGTGGAGGACTCACCATCATAATTAATGGTTGTCTCACCACCATCCACAGATCCTTCAGAAAACTCCCCTCCATGGATGCAACCCACGAAGGCACGCCTCATGGCGGGCTGAGTCTGTTGGGGAACGTAGTAATTTCAAAAAAATTCCTACGCACACGCAAGATCATGGTGATGCATAGCAACGAGAGGGGAGAGTGTGATCTACATACCCTTGTAGACCGACAGCGGAAGCGTTATGACAACGCGGTTGATGTAGTCGTACGTCTTCACGGCTTGATCAATCAAGCACCGAAACTACGGCACCTCCGAGTTCTAGCACACGTTCAGCTCGATGACGATCCCCGGACTCCGATCCAGCAAAGTGTCGGGGAAGAGTTCCGTCAGCACAACAGTGTGGTGACGATCTTGATGTTCAACTGTCGCATGGCTTCGCCTAAGCACCACTATAATATTATCGAGGAGTATGGTGGAAGGGGGCACCGCACACGGCTAAGAAAATGATCACGAGGATCAACTTCTATGTCTAGGGGTGCCCCTACCCCCGTATATAAAGGAGAAAGGGGAGGAGGCCGGCCGACCCTATGGCGCGCCAAGGAGGAGGAGTCCTCCTCCTAGTAGGAGTAGGACTCCCCTCTTTCCTACTCCTACTAGGAGGGGGAAAGGAAGGGGGAGAGGGAGAAGGAAAGGGGGGTGCCGCCCCCCCCCCCCCTCTCCTAGTCCAATTTGGACCAGAGGGGGAGGGGGCGCGCGGCCCACCCTGGTCACCCCTCTCTCTCTCTCCAGTAGGGCCCATAAGGCCCATTACTTCTCCCGGGGGGTTCCGGTAACCCTCTGGCACTCCGGTTTTCTCCGAAATCACCCGGAACACTTCCGTTGTCCGAATATAGCCGTCCAATATATCAATCTTTATGTCTCGACCATTTCGAGACTCCTCGTCATGTCCGTGATCACATCCGGGACTTCGAACTAACTTCGGTACATCAAAACTCATAAACTCATAATATAACTGTCATCGAAACCTTAAGCGTGCGGACCCTTCGGGTTCGAGAACAATGTAGACATGACCGAGACATGTCTCCAGTCAATATCCAATAGCGGAACCTGGATGCTCATATTGGCTCCCACATATTCTACGAAGATCTTTATCGGTCAGACCGCATAACAACATACGTTGTTCCCTTTGTCATCGGTATGTTACTTGCCCGAGATTCGATCGTCGGTATCTCAATACCTAGTTCAATCTCGTTACTGACAAGTCTCTTTACTCGTTTCGTAATACATCATCTCGCAACTAACTCATTAGTTGCAATGCTTGCAAGGCTTATGTGATGTGCATTACCGAGAGGGCCCAGAGATACCTCTCCGACAATCGGAGTGACAAATCCTAATCTCGAAATACGCCAACCCAACATTTACCTTTGGAGACACCTGTAGAGCTCCTTTATAATCACCCAGTTACGTTGTGACGTTTGGTAGCACACAAAGTGTTCCTCCGGCAAACGGGAGTTGCATAATCTCATAGTCATAGGAACATGTATAAGTCATGAAGAAAGCAATAGCAACATACTAAACGATCGGGTGCTAAGCTAATGGAATGGGTCATGTCAATCACATCATTCTCCTAATGATGTGATCCTGCTAATCAAATGACAACACATGTCTATGGTTAGGAAACATAACCATCTTTGATTAACGAGCTAGTCAAGTAGAGGCATACTAGTGACGTTTAGTTTGTCTATGTATTCACACAAGTATTATGTTTCCGGATAATACAATTCTAGCATGAATAATAAACATTTATCATGATATAAGGAAATAAAATAATAACATTATTATTGCCTCTAGGGCATATTTCCTTCAGTCTCCCACTTGCACTAGAGTCAATAATCTAGATTACACAGTAATGATTCTAACACCCATGGAGCTTTGGTGCTGATCATGTTTTGCTCGTGGAAGAGGCTTAGTCAATGGGTCTGCAACATTCAGATCCGTATGTATCTTGCAAATCTCTATGTCTCCCACCTGGACTAGATCCCGGATGGAATTGAAGCGTCTCTTGATGTGCTTGGTTCTCTTGTGAAATCTGGATTCCTTTGCCAAGGCAATTGCACCAGTATTGTCACAAAAGATTTTCATTGGACCCGATGCACTAGGTATGACACCTAGATCGGATATGAACTCCTTCATCCAGACTCCTTCGTTTGCTGCTTCCGAAGCAGCTATGTACTCCGCTTCACATGTAGATCCCGCCACAACGCTTTGTTTAGAACTGCACCAACTGACAGCTCCACCGTTTAATGTAAACACGTATCCGGTTTGCGATTTAGAATCGTCCGGATCAGTGTCAAAGCTTGCATCAACGTAACCATTTACGATGAGCTCTTTGTCACCTCCATATATGAGAAACATATCCTTAGTCCTTTTCAGGTATTTCAGGATGTTCTTGACCGCTGTCCAGTGATCCACTCCTGGATTACTTTGGTACCTCCCTGCTAGACTTATAGCAAGACACACATCAGGTCTGGTACACAGCATTGCATACATGATAGAGCCTATGGCTGAAGCATAGGGAACATCTTTCATTTTCTCTCTATCTTCTGCATTGGTCGGGCATTGAGTCTTACTCAATTTCACACCTTGTAACACAGGCAAGAATCCTTTCTTTGCTTGATCCATTTTGAACTTCTTCAAAACTTTGTCAAGGTATGTGCTTTGTGAAAGTCCAATTAAGCGTCTTGATCTATCTCTATAGATCTTAATGCCCAATATGTAAGCAGCTTCACCGAGGTCTTTCATTGAAAAACTCTTATTCAAGTATCCCTTTATGCTATCCAGAAATTCTATATCATTTCCGATTAGTAATATGTCATCTACATATAATATCAGAAATGCTACAGAGCTCCCACTCACTTTCTTGTAAATACAGGCTTCTCCAAAAGTCTGTACAAAACCAAATGCTTTGATCACACTATCAAAGCGTTTATTCCAACTCCGAGAGGCTTGCACCAGTCCATAAATGGATCGCTGGAGCTTGCACACTTTGTTAGCTCCCTTTGGATCGACAAAACCTTCCGGCTGCATCATATACAACTCTTCTTCCAGAAATCCATTCAGGAATGCAGTTTTGACATCCATCTGCCAAATTTCATAATCATAAAATGCGGCAATTGCTAACATGATTCGGACAGACTTAAGCATCGCTACGGGTGAGAAGGTCTCATCGTAGTCAATCCCTTGAACTTGTCGAAAACCTTTTGCGACAAGTCGAGCTTTGTAGACAGTAACATTACCGTCAGCGTCAGTCTTCTTCTTGAAGATCCATTTATTCTCAATTGCTTGCCGATCATTGGGCAAGTCAACCAAAGTCCATACTTTGTTCTCATACATGGATCCCATCTCAGATTTCATGGCTTCAAGCCATTTTGCGGAATCTGGGCTCACCATCGCTTCTCATAGTTCGTAGGTTCATCATGATCTAGTAGCATGACTTCCAGAACAGGATTACCGTACCACTCTGGTGCGGATCTTACTCTGGTTGATCTACGAGGTTCAGTAGTATCTTGTTCTGAAGTTTCATGATCATCATCATTAGCTTCCTCACTAATTGGTGTAGGTGTCACAGAAACTGGTTTCTGTGATGTACTACTTTCCAATAAGGGAGCAGGTACAGTTACCTCATCAAGTTCTACTTTCCTCCCACTCACTTCTTTCGAGAGAAACTCCTTCTCTAGAAAGTTTCCGAATTTAGCAACAAAAGTCTTGCCTTCGGATCTGTGATAGAAGGTGTATCCAATAGTTTCCTTTGGATATCCTATGAAGACACATTTCTCCGATTTGGGTTCGAGCTTATCAGGTTGAAGCTTTTTCACATAAGCATCGCAGCCCCAAACTTTCAGAAACGACAACTTTGGTTTCTTGCCAAACCACAGTTCATAAGGCGTCGTCTCAACGGATTTTGATGGTGCCCTATTTAACGTGAATGCGGCCGTCTCTAGAGCATAACCCCAAAACGATAGCGGTAAATCAGTAAGAGACATCATAGATCGCACCATATCAAGTAAAGTACGATTACGACGTTCGGACACACCATTACGCTGTGGTGTTCCGGGTGGCGTGAGTTGCGAAACTATTCCGCATTGTTTCAAATGTACACCAAACTCGTAACTCAAATATTCTCCTCCACGATCAGATCGTAGGAATTTTATTTTCTTGTTACGATGATTTTCAACTTCACTCTGAAATTCTTTGAACTTTTCAAACGTTTCAGACTTATGTTTCATTAAGTAGATATACCCATATCTGCTTAAGTCATCTGTGAAGGTGAGAAAATAACGATATCCGCCACGAGCCTCAACATTCATCGGACCACATACATCTGTATGTATGATTTCCAACAAATCTGTTGCTCTCTCCATAGTACCGGAGAACGGTGTTTTTGTCATCTTACCCATAAGGCACGGTTCGCAAGTACCAAGTGATTCATAATCAAGTGGTTCCAAAAGTCCATCAGTATGGAGTTTCTTCATGCGCTTTATACCGATATGACCTAAACGGCAGTGCCACAAATAAGTTGCACTATCATTATCAACTCTGCATCTTTTGGCTTCAACATTATGAATATGTGTGTCACTACTATCGAGATTTAATAAGAATAGACCATTCTTCATGGGTGCATGACCATAAAAGATTTTACTCATATAAATAGAACAACCATTATTCTCTGATTTAAATGAATAACCGTCTCGCATCAAACAAGATCCAGATATAATGTTCATGCTCAACGCTGGCACCAAATAACAATTATTTAGGTCTAATACTAATCCCGAAGGTAGATGTAGAGGTAGCGTGCCGACCGCGATCACATCGACTTTGGAACCATTTCCCACGCGCATCGTCACCTCGTCCTTAGCCAATCTTCGCTTAATCCGTAGTCCCTGTTTCGAGTTGCAAATGTTAGCAACAGAACCAGTATCAAATACCCAGGTGCTACTGCGAGCATTAGTAAGGTACACATCAATAACATGTATATCGCATATACCTTTGTTCACCTTGCCATCCTTCTTATCCGCCAAATACTTGGGGCAGTTCCGCTTCCAGTGACCAGTCTGCTTGCAGTAGAAGCACTCAGTTTCAGGCTTAGGTCCAGATTTGGGTTTCTTCTCTTGAGCAGCAACTTGCTTGCTGTTCTTTTTGAAGTTCCCCTTCTTCTTCCCTTTGCCCTTTTTCTTGAAACTAGTGGTCTTGTTGACCATCAACACTTGATGCTCCTTCTTGATTTCTACCTCCGCAGCTTTCAGCATTGCGAAGAGCTCGGGAATAGTCTTATTCATCCCTTGCATATTATAGTTCATCACGAAGCTCTTGTAGCTAGGTGGCAGTGATTGGAGAATTCTGTCAATGACGCAATCATCTGGAAGATTAACTCCCAATTGAATCAAGTGATTATTATACCCAGACATTTTGAGTATATGCTCACTGACAGAACTATTCTCCTCCATCTTGCAGCTATAGAACTTATTGGAGACTTCATATCTCTCAATCCGGGCATTTGCTTGAAATATTAACTTCAACTCCTGGAACATCTCATATGCTCCATGACGTTCAAAATGTCATTGAAGTCCCGGTTCTAAGCCGTAAAGCATGGCACACTGAACTATCGAGTAGTCATCAGCTTTGCTCTGCCAGACGTTCATAACATCTGGTGTTGCTCCAGCAGCAGGCCTGGCACCCAGCGGTGCTTCCAGGACGTAATTCTTCTGTGCAGCAATGAGGATAATCCTCAAGTTACGGACCCAGTCCGTGTAATTGCTACCATCATCTTTCAACTTTGCTTTCTCAAGGAACACATTAAAATTCAACGGAACAACAGCACGGGCCATCTATCTACAATCAACATAAACAAGAAAGATACCATCAGGTACTAAGTTCATGATAAATTTAAGTTCAATTAATCATATTACTAAAGAACTCCCACTTAGATAGACATCCCTCTAATCCTCTAAGTGATCACGTGATCCAAATCAACTAAACCATGTCCGATCATCACGTGAGATGGAGTAGTTTCATTGGTGAACATCACTATGTTGATCATATCTACTATATGATTCACGCTCGACCTTTCGGTCTCCGTGTTCCGAGGCCATATCTGTATATGCTTGGCTCGTCAAGTATAACCTGAGTATTCCGCGTGTGCAACTGTTTTGCACCCGTTGTATTTGAACGTAGAGCCTATCACACCCGATCATCACGTGGTGTCTCAGCACGAAGAACTTTCGCAACGGTGCATACTCAGGGAGAACACTTCTTGATAATTAGTGAGAGATCATCTTAAAATGCTACCGTCAATCAAAGCAAGATAAGATGCATAAAAGATAAACATCACATGCAATCAATATAAGTGATATGATATGGCCATCATCATCTTGTGCTTGTGATCTCCATCTTCGAAGCACCGTCATGATCACCATCGTCACCGGCGCGACACCTTGATCACCATCGTAGCATCGTTGTCGTCTCGCCAATCTTATGCTTCCACGACTATCGCTACCGCTTAGTGATAAAGTAAAGCATTACAGCGCAATTGCATTGCATACAATAAAGCGACAACCATATGGCTCCTGCCAGTTGCCGATAACTTGGTTACAAAACATGATCATCTCATTCAATAAAATTTAGCATCATGTCTTGACCATATCACATCACAACATGCCCTGCAAAAACAAGTTAGATGTCCTCTACTTTGTTGTTGCAAGTTTTACGTGGCTGCTACGGGCTTAAGCAAGAACCAATCTTACCTACGCATCAAAACCACAACGATAGTTTGTCAAGTTGGTGCTGTTTTAACCTTCGCAAGGACCGGGCGTAGCCACACTCGGTTCAACTAAAGTTGGAGAAACTGACACCCGCCAGCCACCTGTGTGCAAAGCACGTTGGTAGAACCAGTCTCGCGTAAGCGTACGCGTAATGTTGGTCCGGGCCGCTTCATCCAACAATACCGTTGAACCAAAGTATGACATGCTGGTAAGCAGTATGACTTATATTGCCCACAACTCACTTGTGTTCTACTCGTGCACAACATCAACACATAAAACCTAGGCTCGGACGCCACTGTTGGGGAACGTAGTAATTTCAAAAAAATTCCTATGCACACGCAAGATCATGGTGATGCATAGCAACGAGAGGGGAGAGTGTGATCTACGTACCCTTGTAGACCGACAGCGGAAGTGTTATGACAACGCGGTTGATGTAGTCGTATGTCTTCACGGCCCGATCGATCAAGCACCAAAACTACGGCACCTCCGAGTTCTAGCACACGTTCAGCTCGATGACGATCCCCAGACTCCGATCCAGCAAAGTGTCGGGGAAGAGTTCCGTCAGCACGACGGCGTGGTGACGATCTTGATGTTCAACTGTCGCAAGGCTTCGCCTAAGCACCACTACAATATTATCGAGGAGTATGGCGGAAGGGGGCACCGCACACGGCTAAGAAAATGATCACGAGGATCCACTTCTGTGTCTAGGGGTGCCCCCTGCCCCGTATATAAAGGAGCAAGGGGAGGAGGCCGGCCGGCCCTATGGCGCGCCAAGGAGGAGGAGTCCTCCTCCAAGTAGGAGTAGGACTCCCCTCTTTCCTACTCCTACTAGGAGGGGGAAAGGAAGGGGGAGAGGGAGAAGGAAAGGGGGGCGCCGCCCCCCTCTCCTAGTCCAATTCGGACCAGAGGGGGAGGGGGGCGCGGCCCACCCTGGCCGCCCCTCTCTCTCTCCACTAGGGCCCATAAGGCCCATTACTTCTCCAGGGGGGTTCCGGTAACCCTCCGGCACTCCGGTTTTCTTCGAAATCACCCGGAACACTTCCAGTGTCCGAATATAGCCGTCCAATATATCAATCTTTATGTCTCGACCATTTTGAGACTCCTCGTCATGTCCGTGATCACATCCGGGACTCCGAACTAACTTCGGTACATCAAAACTCATAAACTCATAATATAACTGTCATCGAAACCTTAAGCGTGCGGACCCTACGGGTTCGAGAACAATGTAGACATGACTGAGACATGTCTCCGGTCAATAACCAATAGCGAAACCTGGATGCTCATATTGGCTCCCACATATTCTACGAAGATCTTTATCGGTCAGACCGCATAACAACATACGTTGTTCCCTTTTTCATCGGTATGTTACTTGCCCGAGATTCGATCATCGGTATCTCAATACCTAGTTCAATCTCATTACCGGCAAGTCTCTTTACTCGTTTCGTAATACATTATCTCGCAACTAACTCATTAGTTGCAATGCTTGCAAGGCTTATGTGATGTGCATTACCGAGAGGGCCCAGAGATACCTCTCCGATAATCGGAGTGACAAATCCTAATCTCGAAATACGCCAACCCAACATTTACCTTTGGAGACACCTGTAGAGCTCCTTTATAATCACCCAGTTACGTTGTGACGTTTGGTAACACACAAAGTGTTCCTCCGGCAAAAGGGAGTTGCATAATCTCATAGTCATAGGAACATGTATAAGTCATGAAGAAAGCAATAGCAACATACTAAACGATCGGGTGCTAAGCTAATGGAATGGGTCATGTCAATCACATCATTCTCCTAATGATGTGATCCCGTTAATCAAATGACAACACATGTCTATGGTTAGGAAACATAACCATCTTTAATTAACGAGCTAGTCAAGTAGAGGCATACTAGTGACGTTTTAGTTTGTCTATGTATTCATACAAGTATTATGTTTCCGGATAATACAATTCTAGCATGAATAATAAACATTCATCATGATATAAGGAAATAAAATAATAACATTATTATTGCTCTAGGACATATTTCCTTCAGAGTCCGGGTGGGTCTCGCATGCTGAGCCGTCTCGATGAGGTCAGTGCAGATGTTCGGCTCAGGACCTGGCTCGCCGATCCGGCCGATGAAGACGTGGATTCCGCCGAAGGGGACCCGGTACCCGTACTCAATTGAGCCGGCGTCGGGGCCCCAGCCGGCGTCGTCGATGTAGAGCTTGCCGCGACGACTCTTGGTCATCCGGCCCACAGCGTATCTGAGGGAGTCCTCGATTAGGGGGTCTCCGGACAGCTGGACTATATCCTTTTGCCGGACTGTTAGACTATGAAGATACAAGATTGAAGACTTCGTCCCATGTCCGGATGGGAGTTTCCTTAATGTGGAAGGCAAGCTTGGCAATACGGATATGTATATCTCCTCCCATTGTAACCGACTCTGTGTAACCCTAGCCCTCTCCGATGTCTATATAAACAGGAGGGTTTTAGTCCATAGGACGAACAGACAATCATACCATAGGCTAGCTTCTAGGGTTTAGCCTCTCCGATCTCGTGGTAGATCTACTCTTGTACTACCCATATCATCAATATTAATCAAGCAGGACGTAGGGTTTTACCTCCATCAAGAGGGCCCGAACCTGGGTAAAACATTGTGTCCCCTGCCTCCTGTTACTATTCGGCCTAGACGCACAGTTCGGGACCCCCCACCCGAGATCCGCCGATTTTGACACCGACATTGGTGCTTTCATTGAGAGTTCCTCTGTGTCGTCGTCGTTAGGCTTGATGGCTCCTACTATCATCGATGGCGATGCGGTCCAGGGTGAGACTTTTCTCCCCGGACAGATCTTTGTGTTCGGCGGCTTTGCACTGCGGGCCAATTCGCTTGGCCATCTGGAGCAGATTGAAAGTTACGCCCATGGCAACCAGGTCAGGTTTGGAAGCTTAAACTACACGGCTGATATCCATGGAGATTTGATCTTCGACTGATTCGAGCCTCTGCCTTGTGTGCCGCGCGGTCACGATGAGCATGACTTAGCTCTCCCATCGGACAGTGTTAAGGAGATCGCACCGGTAGCCGCTCCGACCCTCAATTCGGAGCCAGTTGTGCCTTCCGCGGACGGGTGGATGGACCCCGCCACGGAGGCCTTACCCTCAGCGGCGATCGAGCCAAACATCGACCTTGCCTTGCACGAGAGCCGTGTTGTTAAACTGCTGGATCCTTCTCCGGCCACGGACTCCGAACCGCCTGCGCCCGTTCCTATCGAATCCGATTGGGCACCGATCATGGAGTTTACCTCCGCGGATATTTTTCAGCACTCGCCCTTTGGCGACATACTGAACTCATTAAGGTCTTTCTCCTTGTCAGGAGGATCCTGGCCGAACTATGTCCGGCAGGACTGGGATGAGGACGACGAAGAAATTAAAGGCCCACCCACCACCCACTTAGTAGCCACTATCGATGACTCAACCGACATGCTCGACTTCGACTCCGAAGACATCGACGGTATGGACGACGATGCGGGAGGCGAAGAGGAACCACCGCCCACAGGGCACTGGATGTCCACCTCATCATATGACGTATACATGGTGGACACACCAAAAGAAGACGATGACGAGGAACGGAAGGACGCAACGAAGGCTTGTCCCCTCGAGAAGCAGTCAAAGCGGCGGCGTAAGCGCCGCCCCAAATCCCGCCTCGGCAGAAATAACGATCATACAAACCCAGCATTGGAGCAGGGCAAACCACTGCCGGACCACGGCAATACAGAGAATCAAACCGAACAAACCGATTATGTCAAAGAAAATAGTCCGGATGACATAACGACGGACAGGCACCCGGAGCAGCAGAATGCCCGTCAAAGGCTTGTTGCCACTGCGAGGAGTCTGAAAAAGCAGAAGCAATGGCTCAAGGCTGCGCAGGACACACTCCAAATCAGGTGGAGTAAAGTACTCAGCACAGCAGCGAAGTATGGTGGTAATCGCCCCACCAAGAGCTACCCGAAGCGGAAGTTGCTACCCGAATTCAATGAGGAGGCCCTAGATCCCCCACAACCAAAAACCAAAATGGCCACCTGGCCGGATAGACGACCTCACGGCCAACATAGAGCGGCAAACAACGCCACTCACAAGCCAATACGCGATCCACGCGAGGGTTCGCACCAAAAGGACGGCGCAACCAGATCCATCTATGGACCACGCAAGCGTGCCCCAGCATATGATGTAACACAACAAACATTAGAACAACGCGGTACACCCAGATATAGGGGTGACGCACACCCCCTATGTTTCACCGATGAGGTGCTGGACCATGAATTTCCATAGGGATTCAAACCCGTAAACATAGAGGCATACGACAGAACAACAGACCCTGGGGTCTGGATTGAGGACTATATCCTCCATATCCATATGGCTCGAGGAGATGATCACCACGCCATCAAGTACTTACCCCTCAAGCTCAAAGGGCCAGGTCGGCACTGGCTTAAAAGCCTCCCTGAAAACTCCATTGGAAGCTGGGAAGAGCTCGAAGACGCTTTTCGGGCAAATTTTCAAGGGACTTATGTCCGACCCCCGGATGCGGACGATTTGAGTCATATAACTCAACAGCCCGGAGAGTCAGCCCGAAAGCTTTGGAACAGGTTTCTTACTAAGAAGAACCAAATAGTTGACTGTCCGGATGCCGAAGCCTTGGCAGCTTTTAAGCATAGCGTCCGCGACGAATGGCTTGCCAGACACCTCGGCCAAGAAAAGCCGAGAACAATGGCAGCATTAACAAGCCTCATGACCCGCTTTTGCACGGGTGAGGACAGCTGGCTAGCCAGATGCAGCACCAGCGACCCAAGCACATCCGAAGTTAGAGATGAAAACGGGAAATCATGACGCAGCAAAAATAATAAGCGTCGGAATAAAGAAGACAGCCCGAAGAGCACGGCGGTAAACGCCGGATTCCGAAGCTCTCGGCCAGGTCAGCAAAAGCCGCCCTCTAAAGGCGCCAGAGATGAACTGTCCAGCCTGAACAAAATTCTGGACCAAGTATGTCAGATCCATAGCACCCCTGGTAAACCCGCTAATCATACCCACAGAGAATGTTGGGTCTTCAAGCAGTCCGGCAAGCTCAACGCCGTACACAAGGGGAGGATACACCAAGCGAAGATGAGGATGAGCCTCTCAAGCAAGACACTGGGGAACAAAAGAAGTTTCCATCAGAAGTCAAAACAGTCAACGTATTACACGTGATCAAGGGAAGCAAAGGGGCCCTCCCAGATAAATATGCCCAAGGGCCTATCACCGCGAAACCCTGCCACTGGTCGTCTCAACCGGTCACTTTTGACCATCGTGATTACTCAGCAAGTATCCGGCGGGCAGGATGGGCTCCCCTGGTATTAGACCCAATAATTGACGGATACCACTTTGCACGAGTCCTGATGGACGGTGGTAGCAGTTTAAACCTGATATACCAGGATACAATCCGCGAAATGGGGATAGACCCAACGAAAATTTGCCATAGCAACACTACCTTTAAAGGAGTAACGCTAGGCCCAGGGCTCACTGCACGGGCTCCCTGCTACTAAAGGTTATATTCGGCTTCCCTGATAACTCCCGTAGCGAACATTTAACCTTCCACATTGCTCCGTTCCAATGCGGTTATCAAGCACTACTTGGACGCGAAGCTTTTGCTCGCTTTAATGCAATACCGCATTACGCTTCCCTGACGCTCAAGATGCCCGGTCCACGTGGCATCATTACAGTGAACGGAAGTATTAAGCGATCTTTGTGCGCCGAAGAGAATGCGACTGCCTTGGCAGCCGCACACTAAAAACAGCCTCACCAACTAAAGCATTTGATAGGTCGTCAAGACCACGGACGCGGTTAGACGAGTCCGGCGCTGATATATGTAGTTTGTACCGGATTGATGGCCACACCCCTATTACAAATACAAGGGGCTCAACGCGTGCAGACAAGTGGCAATTTCTACTCATTTTTAGTTATACATGGTTTCTTTAAACACTATCTTTTTGCACGACAACTTTTTCACCTAAGTTCCTCTCTTTTACAGATGATAATCATGCTACACCTGTCCAGGATACGGCACAACGGAGACATAGGCGTAGACGCGCAGCAGGGACCCGCTCCAAGGATTGTTTTTAGATTAAGACCCTGCGTGAACCTTTTTTACTATCTCTTGTTGATACACATCCCTCGAATTCTCAGTACAATTGAGAAGGATGCTGACGTCTTGGCATGTGGCCACGTAAGAATAATGCACGTACCTAGACACAAGGGGCTTCTTACAAAGGGCACTAATTAGGCCCGGTTTATACCATAAAGACCGAATACCTTAGGGAGTGTTCGGCGTCGCGAGTTTGGCCTTATATGCATCAGCTCCGAATCATTGTCTTTGGTCAAATGTTGGGTTTGCCCGGCTCCTGTGTTTTTGTGCCTTACGTTCCGCTTTATGGGCTAAGGCAGCACCAGGAGAACTACTGCGATTGTGCCCTAGTTCATCCGGACGAGCACCTCAGTAGAGAAAGCCGAAAACTGACTGTCATGATATAGCGTGAGACTGGTCAACCACTCGATGACCTATTGGAATGTTAGAATTCCTCCGCCTTAACGAAGGGCCGTTTTCCGGCCAGGCATGTATGCACCCCGAGATCGGGAGAGTGCGGAGCCACCAGGGGCTATCTAGTAGCCCCACTGTCAAACTCCTATGGCTAAGTGAAAGTGTTAAAGCATTATAGTCCGGTTGCCTCATTCGCTGCGCTATCACCTCCTTAATAGGACCAAGACGTTGGGTTAAGTGTGAACATGCATTTTTTGCGAGCACCTCCGCATTATATGTGTGGGGGTTGAAGCCAACGACTGCAATCTTTCAGGTTATATACATATATACATAAACGTCCGCACAGGAGGCATCACATTACTTTCCGGCAAAATTGTAAATATAGCCTTATTATATTTCATAAAAACATTGTGTTTACAATGGGAATACATGTCACTCAAACATAATATTCTTTGAGCACTGGGACTCTATCAAACGAGCACCCTCAAGAACCTCTTCAAAATAGTGCTCGGCAGCTACTCGGCCTATGGCCGAACCTTGCGCCGCAACAGTGGTAGCATCCATCTCCGCCCAGTATGCCTTGACACGGGCAAAGGCCATCCCCGAGCCTTCTATGCATGCCGACCGCTTCATCGCGTTGATGCGCGGCACCGCGCCAAGGAACTGCTGCACTAAGCTGAAATAGATGTTCGGCTTCGGCTTCTCCTGCCACAAATGATCTACAACAGACCTCATGGCGAGTCCGGACAACCTATTAAGTTCGGCCCATTCGGCTAGCTGATCAGTCAAGGGAAGCGGACGCTCTAGAACGTTGAATTGCAACCAGAATAGCTTGTCCACTTCATGATCTGATTGATCTTGGAAGTATTCGACCGCATCGACAGCGCTTGCCGCCAAGTCCATATATGCGTCTGCCGAACTCCACAGCAGCAGAAAGGGCTTCCCAGCCGCAATATCCCTGGCTTCGCGCAGCTCCTCCTTCTTTGCCCTCATAGCAGAGCGACTGTCTTTGGTCGCCATAGTGGCCTTCTCAAGGTCCGCTGCCTTCACTCAGTTCTATTCCTCAAGGAACCGGCAACGGTCGGCAGTGCCTTTTAATTCTATGGCCATCTTGGCCATCTTTTCTTTGCTTTCGCAATGGGCGGCCTTCTCGGCTCTTAACTCTTTGGCCGCCTTCAAAGCAGCCGCATTACTAACCCTCGCTTGTTCCTTGGCTCGGGCGAGTTCCGCCCGAAGGGTCTCCACGGTGGCAGATCCGTCTGCAGTCACAACATATTAAAGATACTGGCATCATGCTGCTCTTATTGTGCGACATTCACCAGAAAACATTACTTACCCTGTGATTCGTCACGCTGCTTGTTAACAAGCTCGATGTCGGCGTCTGCCGCATCCAATTGCCGTTTTAATTCGGCAAACTCACTAGTCCGGCTAGCCACGGGAGCTTCCACCACCTGCTCATAAAGGCAGTCTGCTTATTGCCTGGGACTATGATCCTCTGTTCGCCGCTGTTCTCGACGACAACCAGAGTCTCAGGGGCTACTATCTACACAGGGCACACCTAACATGTGCGGTACTATCACATATTATCTCACGTACCTCAAAGCCTGTCAGTAGACTCATAAAGGCTTCATGTAATCCGCTTTCGGCGGACGAAATTCTTTCCATCACCGTACCCATCAGCGTACGGTGTTCTTCTGAGATGGCCACTCGCCCCAACAGCTCCCTCAGAACGTCCGACCGCATACCAGATGGTGCCGGACTCTTTTGTTTGCTCTCTTCGAGAGCCGGACGCTAGGGACTTTGGGGGTCTATGGGATTATCTTCTGGCCTCACCGGATCTGGAGAGGCCCTCCGTGACGACACTTCGGGGTCGCCAGCTTCTTGAACGGAGGATTCCAGGGGAGGCGTTTCGCTCTCCATCATCTCCGGAAGAAGATCCCCCGAAGACGAGCTCAGTTGAGAAGGGCTAAGACCCGAACTGCAAAGATATATGCGGCGGTTATTTTCTCAGAAGAAAGATAGTATACCTTCACTATTAAATTATTTTTTGGATCACTTACGACTCGTTGGAGGGTTGACCCCCCCACGGACTTTGTGCGGCAAGAGCACCCCCCGAGGCAGGACCCTCTGTTGGAGACTTCTTCTCCCGTTTGGAGGCCTCGGCTTCCGGATCCTCGGAAGCAGTCCTCTTCCTCCCCAGTTATCCTCCTTTATGGAGGCGCTCATTCCCTCAGTTGGAACTGGCAGCGATGGGGGCCTGCTTCCGCCCATATTATTCCCCCCATGTATCTTCCTTCGAGGGCTCCGGGCAAGGTGCGAGCTCGAGCATCTTTTCCAATACCGGATTTTCCAAACCCTCAGGGAGGGGGGCCGAACACCGGATCATCTTCACCTTTGTTAGCCAGTCCTGGTCAAGGAGCGATCTCTCAGAAATAACTTCATGATAAATAAAAGACGGTGTGTTCGGCTAGAGGATTTCTTACTTGTTCGGCGGCGCGGTTACTGCTGAGGCCCACGTCCTCGGTAGTATCCGGACACTCTATTTGAGGTCCGAAGAATGACTTGTACATCTCCTCGTGCGTCAGGCCGATGAAACTTTGAATGGCATGCGGTCCTTCTGGGTTGAACTCCCACAAGCGAAGGGACCGGCATTTGCAAGGATGGACTCGACGAACCAGCATAACTTGCATTACCACAACCAAATTAAAATCTCCCTCAAAGAGATCTTGAATGCGGCTTTGCAGTATAGGCACGTCCTTGGCTGGACCCCAGCTCAGACCTCTGCTAATCCATGACATCAGTTGTGGTGGGGGCCCGAGCGGAAAGCGGGGGCAGCCGCCCACTTGGCACTTTTGGGAGCCGTGACGTAACACCACTCCCGTTGCCATAATTCAGACACCTCTGGAAAGGAATCTTTCGGCCACGGAGCTCCTGCCATCTTGCCTATTGACGCGCCTCCGCACACTGCATGTTGCCCCTCGATCATCTTCGGCTTCACTTCAAAGGTCTTGAGCCATAGGCCGAAGTGAGGGGTAATGCGGAGGAAGGCCTCACACATGACAATAAATGTCGAGATGTGGAGAAAGGAGTCCGGAGCTAGATCATGGAAATCTAGCCCGTAATAGAACATCAAACCCCTCACGAAGGGATCCAGAGTGAGTCCTAGGCCTCGGAGGAAGTGGGAGACGAACACGACGTTCTCGTTGGGTTCGGGAGTGGGGACGACCTTCCCTCGAGCAGGCAGCCAATGCGAAACCTCGGCGGTCAGGTATCTGGCCTCCCTCAACTTCTTGATATCCTCTTCCGTTATGGAGGAGGGCATCCACCAGCCTTGAAGGCTGGATCCGGACATGATTGAAGATCCAGAGCACCTAACATGGGCTTTCGGTGTTAGAACTCGAGGAGGGGGAGGGGTTCGATTGAGCACGAGAGGGAAAAAGCGAAAACCTTGTCCCTTTATAAAGAGGGTGAATATCAAGCGTCCTCTCCATAGCCGTTTGGGACTTGCCTATAATCTAGGAGTCCTAGACACGGTTGGGTTACCCACAACCGTATTAATGAGAATCCCGTAATTGGGGGAACACGATCTCTGCTTTGACAAGACGTGTCAAGAAACCGCCTCGCGTTATGTGTGGAGCTGGTTGAAGAAAAACGGTTCGAATAATCACCGGGCCATGACATAACGTCATGCTGCCAAAACAAGTCAGCAAATTAGATTTTGCGAAAATATTATTTTCTCTACGGTGATATGTGGAACTTATTTTGCAGGGTCAGACACTATCCTTGTATTCGAATTCTTCCGTGGTGTATTCGAAGGAGGAACCCGCCTTGCAATGCCGGAGACAATACTGTGCGCCGGACTCATCGTCATTGAAGCCTGGTTCAGGGGCTACTCAGGGAGTCTTGGATTAGGGGGTCTCCAGACAGCCGGACTATATCCTTTGGCCGGACTGTTAGACTATGAAGATACAAGATTGAAGACTTCGTCTCGTGTCCGGATGGGACTTTCCTTGACGTGGAAGGCAAGCTTGGTAATACGGATATGTAGATCTCCTCCCATTGTAACCGACTCTGTGTAACCCTAGCCCTCTCTGGTGTCTATATAAACCAGAGGGTTTTAGTCCATAGGACGAACAGACAATCATACCATAGGCTAGCTTCTAGGGTTTAGCCTCTCCGATCTCGTGGTAGATCTACTCTTGTACTACCCATATCATCAATATTAATCAAGCAGGACGTAGGGTTTTACCTCCATCAAGAGGGCCCGAACCTAGGTAAAACATTGTGTCCCATGCCTCCTGTTACCATCCGGCCTAGACGCACAGTTCGGGACCCCCCACCTGAGATCCGCCGGTTTTGACACCGACAGTATCCCTTGAGCCCTTCGAAGTTGCCCTTCAGGAACTCAAATCCACCGTGCGCTGGCCCCATGGTGGGCGCCAACTGTCATGGAATTGTCACGGCAGATGTCCTAGTGAAAGGACTTAGTCATGTAGCCATCGCAACTAGCAAGCTTAAAGGGGTTAATTGGGACAAAGGACACGAGAGGTTTATACTGGTTCAGCCCCTTACGGTGAAGGTAAATCCAAGTCCAGTTGATGTGGTATTGCTAGGTTTCGATGACCATGGAGCGCTCGATCTGTTCTTTCTTACCCTGAGCCGCCGCCGGGTTGTCCCCTTATATACACGAGTTGATGCCCTGCGGCCCACAGTCCCAGCCGGCTCATACAACGTGTCCGGCTCGGTGACAACTCTTACATGCCTTACTTTACAAGTCTTATTCATACATGGCGGTTTATACTTACGGGCCTTAAGCCGCCTCTGGGCTTGGGCCTACTACAAGCCTTATCATAACCGTCACTTTGCATACTCTTCGGGCTTCACTTAAGTAACCTGCCATTGTGGTTGACCCGGCCCCACCTGGGCGGGTCATACCTGGTAGTCATATCCCCAACAATACCCATCCTGGATGCCTATCATATTAGGACTAATTTTATACCCAAAGCAAATTACCATGTTGTTCTAAAAGACTCTCAAAATAATATAAGTGAAGCATGAGAGATCAATAATTTCTATAAAATAAAACCACCACCGCGCTCTAAAAGGTATAAGTGAAGCACTAGAGAAAAATTATCTAGCTCAAAAGATATAAGTGAAGCACATAGAGTATTCTAATAAATTCTGATTCGTGTGTGTGTCTCCCAAAAGGTGTGTACAGCAAGGATGATTGTGGTAAACTAAAAAGCAAAGACTCAAATCATACAAGACGCTCCAAGCAAAACACATATCATGTGGTGAATAAAAATATAGCCTCAAGTAAAGTTACCGATAGGCGAAGACAAAAGAGGGGATGCCTTTTGGGGAATCCCCAAGCTTAGGCTTTTGGTTGTCCTTGAATTTTACCTTGGGGTGCCTTGGTCATCCCTAATCTTAGGCTCTTGCCACTCCTTATTCCATAATCCATCAAATCTTTACCCAAAAACTTGAAAACTTCACAACACAAAACTCAACAGAATATCTCATGAGCTCCGTTAGTATAAGAAAACAAACCACCACTTTAATGTACCGTAATGAAGTCATTCTTTATTTATATTGGTGTTAAACCTACTGTATTCCAACTTCTCTATGGTTCATACCCCCGATACTAGCCATAGATTCATCAAAATAAGCAAACAACACACGAAAAACAGAATCTGTCAAAAACAGAACAGTCTGTAGCAATCTGGAAGTTTCGAATACTTCTATAACTCCAAAAATCCTTAGAAATTAGGAAGTCCTAAATAATTTGTAGATTGATCTACTGCCGTTTGAATTGGTATTTTATCGCTCTCTGGTTAAAAATAAAAATTATTCTCGTGAGCGCATACTTTCTGTTTTTTCAGAAAGATCAAATAATAATCATCCAAGAAGATCCTAAAGGCTTTACTTGGCACAAACACTAACTAAAACAAAAAACATAATCATAACAGAGTATAGATGATTTATTTATTATTAAACAGGAAAAAAAAGCAAAGAACAAAAATAAAATTGGGTTGCCTCCCAACAAGTGCTATCGTTTAACGCCCATAGCTAGGCATCAAAACAAGAATAGATCTGGGTATTGTCATCTTTGGTAGGCAAATCTTCAATTGAACACTTATAACCCTTAGGGGGTTCTTTGTTTTTGCAAAAGATCAAACTCCTAGGTAGGAAATCAAGAAATTCATTTGTACCAAAAGGTTCCTTAATGATATCTAAAAAGTTGGCGTGAACACTTATTGACTTGAGATCTTCATTTTTCTTACTAGAAGATTCACCCTTATTTTTAGGAACATAGATAAATTTGGCAACTTTGGTAGGAGGGGGATTTGAGGTGTTTTTAATGGCATAAAAAGCGGACCACAAGTTGGTAATAATTTCTTTGAGTTTATCAATTCTAGTGGAATCTTGATCTATCTTTTCATTGACTATGGGTTCCTCTTCCTTAAGATTTTTCAGAGTAACTCCTACCTTAGATCCATATTGAGTAATTTGGTTGTGGATCTTTTTATCCAAATTTTCAATTAACTCTACAGTGGCAATTTTGTTTTCAATAATATCAAGCCTTTGCATCACATGTTCCAAAGTTAAAATAGTTCCATTGACCAAAAAAGGTGATGGGCCTAACAAATCTATCATAGCATTATAAGAATCAAAAGTATGGTTTCCCAAGAAATTCCTTCCGGTGATGGTGTCAAGAACATATCGATACCAAGGAGTGATGCCTATGTAAAAACTGCGAAGAAGAACGGAAGTAGATTGCCTTTTAATAGATCTATTTTGAGCATTGAAAATTCTATACCAAGCATCTTTTAGGTTTTCTCCCTCCCTTTGTTTAAAATTAAGAACTACATTATCGGGAGTGTTAACAATGATATAGGAGAACTAGCCATGAGGGAAAATAAATGATCTAACACACGGACACACAAGAGGCAAGCGAAAAGAGGCGAACAGAAAAAGAGGCGAATAAAATGGCAAATGTGAAGTGGGAAGGAGGAAAACGAGAGACAAATGGCAAATAATGTAATGTGAGGGATAAGAGTTTGTGATGGGTACTTGGTATGTCTTGACTTGAGTGTAGATATCCCCGGCAATGGCACCAAAAATCCTTTTGCTACCTCTTGAGCATGCGTTGGTTTTCCCTTGAAGAGGAAAGGGTGATGCAGCAAAGTAGCGTAAGTATTTCCCTCTGTTTTTGAGAACCAGGGTATCAATCTAGTAGGAGACTACACGCAAGTCGCCTAGTACCTGCACAAACAAATAAGAACCTTGCAACCAACGTGATAAAGGGGTTGTTAATCCCTTCACGTCCACTTGCAAAAGTGAGATCTGATAAAGATAATAAGATAAATATTTTTGGTATTTTTGTTGTATAGATTGGAAAGTAAATATTTCAAAATAAATAGTAAACTAGAATTGTAGATCGGAAACTTATATGATGTAAAGTAGACCCGGGGGCCATAGGTTTCACTAGTGGCTTCTCTCAAGATAGCATATATTACGGTGGATGAACAAATTACTGCCGAGCAATTGATAGAAAAACGCATAGTTATGAGAATATCTAGGCATGATCATAAACATAGGCATCACGTCTGTGTCAAGTAGACCAAAACGATTCTGCATCTACTACTATTACTCCACACATCGAACGCTATCCAGCATGCATCTAGAGTATTAAGTTCATAAGAACAGAGTAACGCATTAGGCAAGATGACATGATGTGGAGGGATAAACTCAAGCAATATGATATAAACCCCATCTTTTTATCCTCGATGGCAACAATACAATACATGCCTTGCTGCCCCTACTGTCACTAGGAAAGGACACCGCAAGATTGAACCCAAAGCTAAGCACTTCTCCCATTGCAAGAAAGATCAATCAAGTAGGCCAAACCAAACTGATAATTCGAAGAGACTTGCAAAGATATCAAATCATGCATATAAGAATTCGGAGAAGAATCAAATATTGTTCATAGATAATCTTGATCATAAACCCACAGTTCATCGGATCTCGACAAACACACCGCAAAAAGAATTACATCGAATAGATCTCCGAGAACATCAAGGAGAACTTTGTATTGAGATCCAAAGAGAGAGAAGAAGCCATCTAGCTAATAACTATGGACCCGAAGGTCTGTGGTAAACTACTCACACATCATCGGAGGGGCTATGGTGTTGATGTAGAAGCCCTCCATGATCGAATCCCCCTCCGGAAGATCGCCGGAAAAGGTCCCCAGATGGGATCTCACGGGTACAGAAGGTTGCGGCAGTGGAAAAGTGATTCCGTGGCTCCCCTGGATGTTTTCAGGGTATAAGAGTATATATAGGTGAAGGAAGTAAGTCGGTGGAGCTACGAGGGGCCCATGAGGGTGGGGGGAGCACCGCCCTACCTCGTGGCCGCCTCGTTGCTTCCTTGACCTCCACTCAAAGTCTCCTGGATTGCGTTTGTTCCAAAAAGATCCTCGTGATGGTTTCATTCCGTTTGATATTCCTTTTCTGCGAAACACTAAAATAGGAAAAAAAACAATTTGCATTAGGCCTTCGGTTAAAAGGTTAGTCCCAAAAATAATATAAAGTGCATAATAAAGCCCATTAAACATCCAAAATGGATAATATAATAGCATGGAACAATCAAAAATTATAGATACATTGGAGACGTATCACTTACCACCAATGTCTTATTTTGATTTGGCGGTATTGTTGGATGAAGCGGCCCATACCAACCTTACATGACCATGTTCATCAGACCGGTTCCACCGACAGACATGCAACTAGTTTTGCATAAAGGTGGCTGGCAGGTGTCTGTTTCTCCAACTTTAGTTGAATCGAATTTGACTACGGCCGATCCTTGTTGAAGGTTAAAACAGCAAACTTGATAAATCACTGTTGTAGTTTTGATGCGTAGGTAAGAACGGTTCTTACTAGAAGCCCGTAGCAGCCACGTAAAACTTGCAACAACAAAGTATAGGATGTCTAACTTGTTTTTGCAGGGCATGTTGTGATGTGATATGGTCAAGACATGATGCTTTACTTTATCACTATGCGTTGTAGAAGCAATAGTTAGCGAGATGACCACGACGCTACGATGGAGATCAAGGTGTCAAGCCAGTGACGATGGAGATCATGACCATGCTTTGGAGATGGAGATCAAAAGCACAAGATGATGATGGCCATACCATGTCACATATTTTGATTGCATGTGATGTTTATCTTTTATACATCGTATTTTGCTTACACTGGTACACATCGGTGCTATACAAACGGTTTTTAACCCCTTTCCGCGACGACATTTGGAACCGTCTCCTTGACGGTGATAGGGGGTCCTTCCCACACAACCCAGAAACCGTCCGGGATAGGGAGCCTTGATGCATATAGTTGTCCCTGTATAACCGTTTCCGATATCTCGAATATCCCAAACGCTTCATCCTTGCTACTCGTTTGTGCTCTCATTGCCATCGCGGTCGGGTTTTGTGGTTTTACCTAAAAACAGGCAGATTCCAGGCACAGGAGCTTTCCAGGCAGATTCCGGGCATGGGAGTTTTATGATGTCTGACACATCACAAACAGTTCATCATTATAAACTGTGTATGGTAGGTAGACAATAACACACATTTAGTTTTCCTGCACCATATGTGATAGTGTCTGACATCACACACGCTTTGCAAATGGAAACTATGTGCATTGTTACACATGTTTCCTCTCTATGAACGGTGTCGGATTATGATGTATATCGCACACATTGTGCTTTATTAACCGTGTGCACCGTAATGACCTGCAGGCCGTAATTATGCCCTAATTTAATTGATGCTATTTAAAATTGTACCTAATTTAAACTTGAAAGTAGGCTATAACTTTATTCATATCCATCAGGTTCAAAAAACCAATGCATTATTCGATTCATAGGTACATATGTTTAAGAATTACATAAGCACCAAATAAAGAATAATGAACCAGGGTTCTATACTTGTACTATTACAGATGGTAAAGAAAGAGGCGACAGACATTCCGGTTGCTGAACAAGTGAAGTGGAATGGCCCTATTGTGCTCTCCTGGATGCAGAAGGCATGCAGGACTCTAGTCCAACCCCTTGTGATGGTCGGCCACCAATCATGTAGTTTGAGAGGTAATCTTTAGTAAACTGCTTCAGGATCCATTGCAAAAGAAAAAAAATTCAGACATTGTCATCTAAAACAACTCATTATGGGCAGTAAAAAGAAGGCTACAGGGTTCTTACTTACCATCATGCAGTTCACTATTGTCTTGCATAAAGTGTAAACAAATAGTTTGATTGACATCTTTTGACCCATTTTAATAACAATCTTTATCAGTTTCCTCACTTGATGCCAGTTCATGAATATCTCATTGCCCCATACGCAGAAAGGGTCAAAGTGTGCATCTTTGGCAATGATATATGTACCTAAAAGCACCAAGTTAATATTAGAATCTAAACAACAATTGAAAAATGATGTAGTACAACACTCCCTCCATCCCATTATATAAGATTTTATTACATGTATATCTAGACATCATCAGGACATTAAGGTAACACTCTTCCTTGTTGCTATGTAGCCTGGGATTGCATATTTAGTCATTCAGTACAATGCATGTTGCTATGTAGCCTCAGATATATTAAATATGGCCCTAGTTAACCTACTGATAAATGGGTTACAGATATATTCAGTGAAATGTCCGGTTCGACGATTAATCCCTTATCAGCCCCAGGCTATATGGTACCAGCTACCGATATCCTGAACAGTGAGTATATATAAGCAATGCGATGAAACTAACCTCAATGGCAAACAACATTGTTCTCAATATTGTCTTGCATGAGTACATATAAAGGCATGTTAAGCACAACACGCTAAACATCAACCAAATATATCCATGGTAGACAACATAATCTACAAATGATAGCTTCAGTGTGCAGGCTTAAGCATGCTAGGTTAGCAAAACAAGAAGTGGAAAGGTGTGTTAACTGCATCAGGCATAACATTTAAAAACAAGCAAATAGTCATTCAAACTGGTATTGTGCAGGTCTAAAGTACACTAGTTATTGTTAAAAAAAGAAAAGGCATGTTAACTGCAATATCCTTAACAGCAACCAAATATCTTAATTCATAGTGGTATTGTTGAAACTGTTATTGATGAAACACGACAAATAGTTGCACATATAGAGCATCACATTGTGAAGAACTCGAATAAACAAGTCATAAGTGAAGGAAATATGACCTAGAGGCAATAATAAAGTTATTATTTATTTCCTTATATCATGATAAATGTTTATTATTCATGCAAGAATTGTATTAACCGGAAACATGATACATGTGTGAATACATAGACAAACAGAGTGTCACTAGTATGCTTCTACTTGAACTAGCTCATTGATCAAAGATGGTTATGTTTCCTAGCCATAGACAAACAGTTGTCATTTGATTCACAGGATCACATCATTAGGAGAATGATGTGATTGACTTGACCCATTCCGTTAGCTTAGCACTTGATCATTTCGTTTGTTGCTATTGCTTTCTTCATGACTTATACATGTTCCTATGACTATGAGGTTATGCAACTCCCGTTTACTAGAGGAACACTTTGCGTGCTACCAAACGTCACAACATAATTGGGTGATTATAAAGGTGCTCTATAGGTGTCTCCGAAGGTACTTGTTGGGTTGGCGTATTTCGAGATTAGGATTTGTCACTCCGATTGTCAGAGAGGTATCTCTGGGCCCACTCGGTAATATACATCACTTAAGCCTTGCAAGCATTCCAACTAATGAGTTAGTTGTGGGATGATGTGTTATGGAACGAGTAAAGAGACTTACCGGTAACGAGATTGAACTAGATATTGAGATACCGTCGATCGAATCTCGAGCAAGTAACATACCGATGGCAAAAGGAACAACGTATGTTGTTATGCGGTTTGACCGATAAAGATCTTCGTAGAATATATAGGAGCCAATATGAGCATCCAGGTTCCGCTATTGGTTATTGACTGGAGACATGTCTCAGTCATGTCTACATAGTTCTCGAACCCATAGGGTCCGCACGCTTAAAGTTTGATGACGGTTATATTATGAGTTTATGGTTTTTGATGTACCGAAGGTAGTTCGGAGTCCCAGATGTGATCATGGACATGACGAGGAGTCTCGAAATGTTCAAGACGTAAAGATCGATATATTGGACGACTATATTTGGATACCTGAATGGTTCCGGGTGAGATCGGGATAATACCGGAGCACCGAGAGGTTATCGGAACCCCCCGGGAGGTATATGGGCCTTAATGGGCTTTAGTGGAAAGGAGGGGAAAGGAGCAAGGGGGGCGCCCCCCAAGCCCAATCCGAATTGGGAGGGGGGCCGGCCCCCCCTTTCCTTCCTCCCTCCTTCCTCTTCCTTCCCTCTCCCTCTCAAAATAGGAAAAGGAGGAGTCCTACTCCTGGTGGGAGTAGGACTCCCCCCTTGGGCGCGCCTCCTCCCCTTGGCCGGCCCTCTCCTCCCCTCCTTTATATACGGAGGAGAGGGGCACCCCATAGACACAACAATTGATCTCTTGGATCTTTTAGCCGTGTGCGGTGCCCCTCTCCACCATAGTCCACCTCGATAATATCGTAGCGGTGCTTAGGCGAAGCCCTGTGACGGTAGAACATCAACATCGTCACCACGCCGTCGTGCTGACAGAACTCTCCTTCAAAGCTTGGCTGGATCGGAGTTCGAGGGACGTCATCGAGTTGAACTTGTGCAGAACTCAGAGGTGTCGTGCGTTCGGTACTTGATCGGTCGGATCATGAAGACGTACGACTACATCAACCGCGTTGTGCTAACACTTCCGCTTTCGGTCTATGAGGGTACGTGGACACACTCTCCCCTCTCATCACTATGCATCACAATGATCTTGCGTGTGCGTAGGATTTTTTTTAAAATTACTATGTTCCCCAACAGTGGTATCAGAGCCTGGTTTTATGCGTTGATGTTATATGCACGAGTAGAACACAAGTGAGTTGTGGGCGATACAAGTCATACTGCTTACCAGCATGTCATACTTTGGTTCGGCGGTATTGTTGGATGAAGCGGCCCGGACCGACATTACGCATACGCTTATGCAAGACTAGTTCTACTGACGTGCTTTGCACACAGGTGGCTGGCGGGTGTCAGTTTCTCCAACTTTAGTTGAACCGAGTGTGGCTATGCCCGGTCCTTGAGAAGGTTAAAACATCACTAACTTAACGAACTATCGTTGTGGTTTTGATGCGTAGGTAAGACCGGTTCTTGCTCAGCCCGTAGCAGCCATGTAAAACATGCAACAACAAAGTAGAGGATGTCTAACTTGTTTTTGCATGGCATGTTGTGATGTGATATGGTCAAGACATGATGCTATATTTTATTGTATGAGATGATCATGTTTTGTAACTGAGTTATCGGCAACAGGCAGGAGCCATATGGTTGTCGCTTTATTGTATGCAAAGCAATCGCCCTGTAATTGCTTTACTTTATCACTAAGCGGTAGCGATAGTCGTAGAAGCAATAGTTGGCGAGATGACAATGATGCTACGATGGAGATCAAGGTGTCCCACCGGTGATGATGGTGATCATAACGGTGCTTCGGAGATGGAGATCACAAGCACAAGATGATGATGGCCATATCATATCACTTATATTGATTGCATGTGATGTTTATCTTTTATGCATCTTATTTTGCTTTGATAGACGGTAGCATTATAAGATGATCTCTCACTAAATTTCAAGATAAAAGTGTTCTCCCTGAGTATGCACCGTTGCCAAAGTTCGTCGTGCCTAGACACCACGTGATGATCGGGTGTGATAAGCTCTACGTCCATCTACAACGGGTGCAAGCCAGTTTTGCACATGCAGAATACTCAGGTTAAACTTGACGAGCCTAGCATATGCAGATATGGCCTCGGAACACTGAGACTGAAAGGTCCAGCGTGAATCATATAGTAGATATGATCAACATAATGATGTTCACCATTGAAAACTACTCCATTTCACGTGATGATCAGTTATGGTTTAGTTGATTTGGATCACGTGATCACTTAGATGATTAGAGAGATGTCTATCTAAGTGGGCGTTCATAAGTAATATGATTAATTGAACTTAAATTTATCATGAACTTAGTACCTGATAGTATTTTGCATGTATATGTTTGTTGTAGATAGATGGCTCGTGTTGTTGTTCCATTGATTTTTAATGCGTTCCTTGAGAAAGCAAAGTTGAAAGATGATGGTAGCAATTACACGGACTGGGCCCATAACTTGAGGATTATCCTCATTGCTGCACAGAAGAATTACGTCCTCGAAGCACCGTTGAGTGCCAAACCTGCTGCAGGAGCAACACCAGATGTTATGAACACCTGGCAAAGCAAAGCTGATGACTACTCGATAGTTCAGTGTGCCATGCTTTACGTCTTAGAACCAGGACTTCAACGACGTTTTGAATGTCATGGAGCATATGAGATGTTCCAGGAGTTGAAGTTAATATTTCAAGCAAATTACCGGATTGAGAGATATAAAGTCTCCAATAAGATCTATAGCTACAAGACAGAGGAGAATAGTTCTGTCAGTGAGCATATACTCAAAATGTCTGGGTATCATAATCACTTGACTCAACTGGGAGTTAATCTTCTTGTTCATAGTGTCATTGACAGAGTTCTTCAATCACTTCCACCAAGCTACAAAAGCTTCGTGATGAACTATAATATGCAAGGGATGAATAAGACAATTCCCGAGCTCTTCGCAATGCTAAAGGCTACGGAGGTAGAAATCAAAAAGGAGCATCAAGTGTTGATGGTCAATAAGACTGTCAGTTTCAAGAAAAAGGGCAAACGGAAAAAAGAAGGGGAACTTCAAGAAGAACAGCAAACAAGTTATTGCTCAGGAGAAGAAACCCAAGTCTGGACCTAAGCCTGAGACTGAGTGCTTCTACTGCAAACAGATGGTCACTGGAAGCGGAACTGCCCCAAGTATTTGGCGGATAAGAAGGATGGCAAGGTGAACAAAGGTATATGTGATATACATGTTATTGATGTGTACCTTACCAGAGCTCGCAGTAGCACCTGGGTATTTGATACTGGTTCTGTTGCTAATATTTGCAACTCAAAACAGGGACTACGGATTCAGCGAACACTCGCTAAGGATGAGGCGACGATGCGCGTGGGAAATGGTTCCAAAGTCGATGTGATCATCGTCGGCACGCTACCTCTACATCTACCTCTGTGATTAGTTTTAGACCTAAATAACTGTTATTTGGTGCCAGCGTTGAGCATGAACATTTTATCTGGATCTTGTTTAATGTGATATGGTTATTCATTTAAATCTGAGAATAATGGTTGTTCTATTTATATGAGTAATATCTTTTATGGTCGTGCACCCTTAAAGAGTGGTCTATTTTTGATGAATCTCGATAGTACTGATACACATATTCATAATATTGAAGCCAAAAGATGCAGAGTTGATAATGATAGTGCAACTTATTTGTGGCACTGCCGTTTGGGTCATATTGGTATAAAGCGCATGAAGAAACTCCATACTAATGGACTTTTTGGAATCACTTGATTATGAATCACTTGGTACTTGCGAACCATGCCTCATGGGCAAGATGACTAAAACGCTGTTCTCTGGAACTATGGAGCGAGCAACTGATTTGTTAGAGATCATACATACTGATGTATGTGGTCCAATGAATGTTGAGGCTCGTGGCGGGTATCATTATTTTCTCACCTTCACAGATGATTTAAGCAGATATGGGTATATCTACTTAATAAAACATAAGTCTGAAACATTTGAAAAGTTCAAAGAATTTCAGAGTGAAGTTGAAAATCATCGTAACAAGAAAATAAAGTTTCTACGACCTAATTGTGGAGGAGAATATTTGACTTACGAGTTTGGTTACATTTGAAATAATGCGGAATAGTTTCGCAACTCACGCCACCCGGAACACCACAGCGTAATGGTGTGTCCGAACATCGTAATCGTACTTTACTAGATATGGTGCGATCTATGATGTCTCTTACTGATTTACCGCTATCATTTGGGGTTATGCTTTAGAGACGGCCGCATTCACGTTAAATAGGGCACCATCAAAATCCGTTGAGACGACACCTTATGAACTATGGTTTGGCAAGAAACCAAAGTTGTCATTTCTTAAAGTTTGGGGCTGCGATGCTTATGTGAAAAGGCCTCAACCTGATAAGCTCGAACCCAAATCGGAGAAATGTGTCTTCATAGGATACCCAAAGGAAACTATTGGGTACACCTTTTATCACAGATCCGAGGGCAAGACATTCATTGCTAAGAATGGATCCTTTCTAGAGAAGGAGTTTCTCTCGAAAGAAGTGAGTGGGAGGAAAATAGAACTTGATGAGGTAACAGTACATGCTCCCTTATTGGAAAGTAGTTCATCACAAAAACCGGTTCCTGTGACGTCTACACCAATTAATGAGCAAGTTAATGATGATGATCATGAGACTTCAGATCAAATTGTTACTGAACCTCGTAGGTCAACCAGAGTAAGATCCGCACTAGAGTGGTACGGTAATCCTGTTCTGGAGGTTATGTTGCTAGACCATGACGAACCTACGAACTATGAAGAAGCGATGGTGAGCCAAGATTCCGCAAAATGGCTTGAAGCCATGAAATCTGAGATGGGGTCCATGTAAGAGAACAAAGTGTGGACTTTGGTTGACTTGCCCGATGATCGGCAAGCCATCGAGAATAAATGGATCTTCAAGAAGAAGACTGACGCTGATGGTAATATTACTGTCTATAAAGCTCGACTTGTTGCAAAAGGTTTTTGACAAGTTCAAGGGATTGACTATGATGAGACCTTCTCACCCGTAGCGATGCTTAAGTCTGTCTGAATCATGTTAGCAATTGCCGCATTTTATGATTATGAAATTTGGCAAATGGATGTCAAAACTGCATTCCTGAATGGATTTCTGGAAGAAGAGTTGTATATGATGCAACTAGAAGGTTTTGTCGATCCAAAGGGAGCTAACAAAGTGTGCAAGCTCCAGCGATCCATTTTATGGAGTGGTGCAAGCCTCTCGGAGTTGGAATAAACGTTTTGATAGTGTGATCAAAGCATATGGTTTTATACAGACTTTTGGAGAAGCCTGTATTTACAAGAAAGTGAGTGGGAGCTCTGTAGCATTTCTGATATTATATGTGGATGACATATTGTTGATTGGAAATGATATAGAATTTCTGGATAGCATAAAAGGATATTTGAATAAGAGTTTTTCAATGAAAGACCTCGGTGAAGCTGCTTATATATTGGGCATCAAGATCTATAGAGATAGATCGAGACGCTTAATTGGACTTTCACAAAGCACATACCTTGACAAAGTTTTGAACAAGTTCAAAATGGATCAAGCAAAGAAAGGGTTCTTGCCTGTGTTACAAGGTGTGAAGTTGAGTAAGACTCAATGCCCGACCACTGCAGAAGATAGAGAGAAAATGAAAGATGTTCCCTATGCTTCAGCCATAGGCTCTATCATGTATGCAATGTTGTGTACTAGACCTGATGTGTGCCTTGCTATTAGTTTAGCAAGGAGGTATCAAAGTAATCCAGGAGTGGATCACTGGACAGCGGTCAAGAACATCCTGAAATACCTGAAAAGGACAAAGGATATGTTTCTTGTTTATGGAGGTGAAAAAGAGCTCGTCGTAAATGGTTATGTCGATGCAAGCTTTGACACTGATCCGGATGATTCTAAATCGCAAACCGGATACATGTTTTTATTAAACAGTGGAGTTGTCAGTTGGTGCAGTTCTAAACAAAGCGTCGTAGCGGGATCTACATGTGAAGCGGAGTACATAGATGCTTTGGAAGCAACAGATGAAGGAGTCTGGATGAAGGAGTTCATATCCGATCTAGGTGTCATACCTAGTGCATTGGGTCCAATGAAAATCTTTCGTGACAATACTGGTGCAACTGCTTTGGCAAAGGAATCCAGATTTCACAAGAGAACCAAACACATCAAAAGACGCTTCAACTCCATCCGGGATCAAGTCCAAGTGGGAGACATAGAGCCTCTTCCACGGATCTGAATGTTGCAGACCCATTGACTAAGCCTCTTCCACGAGCAAAACATGATCAGCACCAAGGCTCCATGGGTGTAAGAATCATTACTGTGTAATCTAGATTATTGACTCTAGTGCAAGTGGGATACTGAAGGAAATATGCCCTAGAGGCAATAATAAAGTTATTATTTATTTCCTCATATCATGATAAATGTTTATTATTCATGCTAGAATTGTATTAACCGGAAACACGATACATGTGTGAATACATAGACAAACAGAGTGTCACTAGTATGCCTCTACTTGAACTAGCTCGTTGATCAAAGATGGTTATGTTTCCTAGCCATAGACAAAGAGTTGTAATTTGATTGACGGGATCACATCATTAGTAGAATGATGTGATTGACTTGACCCATTCCATTAGCTTAGCACTTGATCGTTTGGTTTGTTGCTATTGCTTTCTTCATGACTTATACATGTTCCTATGACTATGAGATTATGCAACTCCCATTTACCGGAGGAACACTTTGTGTGCTACCAAACGTCACAACGTAACTGGGTGATTATAAAGGTGCTCTACAGGTGTCTCAGAAGGTACTTGTTGGGTTGGCGTATTTCGAGATTAGGATTTGTCACTCCGATTGTCGGAGAGGTATCTCTGGGCCCAATCGGTAATACACATCACTTAAGCCTTGCAAGCATTGCAACTAATGAGTTAGTTGCAGGATGATGTGTTACGGAACGAGTAAAGAGACTTGCCGGTAACGAGATTGAACTAGGTATTGAGATACCGACGATCGAATCTCGGGCAAGTAACATACCGATGACAAAAGGAACAACGTATGTTGTTATGCGGTTTGACTGATAAATATCTTCGTAGAATATGTAGGAGCCAATATGAGCATCCAGGTTCCGCTATTGGTTATTGACCGGAGACGTGTCTCGGTTATGTCTACATAGTTCTCGAACCCGTAGGGTCCGCACGCTTAAAGTTCGATGACGGTTATATTATGAGTTTATGGTTTTTGATGTACCGAAGGTAGTTTGGAGTCTCGGACGTGATCATGGACATTACAAGGATTCTCAAAATGTTCGAGACGAAAAGATCGATATATTGGACGACTATATTTGGATACCGGAATGGTTCCGGGTGAGATCGGGATAATACCGGAGCACCGGGAGGTTATCGGAACCCCCCGGGAGGTATATGGGCCTTAATGGGCTTTAGTGGAAAGGAGGGGAAAGGAGCAAGGGAGGGGGTGCCCCCCCAAGCCCAATCTGAATTGGGAGGGGGGCCGACCCCCCCATTCCTTCCTCCCTCCTTCATCTTCCTTCCATCTCCCTCTCCAAATAGGAAAAGGAGGAGTCCTACTCCCGGTGGGAGTAGGACTCCCCCCTTGGGCGCGCCTCCTCCCCTTGGACGGCCCTCTCCTCCCCTCCTTTATATACGGAGGAGAGGGGCACCCCATAGACACAACAATTGATCTCTTGGATCTTTTAGCCGTGTGCGGTGCCCCTCTCCACCATAGTCCACCTTGATAATATCGTAGCGGTGCTTAGGCGAAGCCCTGTGACGGTAGAACATCAACATTGTCACCACGCCGTCGTGCTGACGGAACTATCCCTCAAAGCTTGGTTGGATCAGAGTTCGAGGGACGTCGTCGAGTTGAACGTGTGCAGAACTCGAAGGTGTCGTGCGTTCTGTTCTTGATCGATCGGATCGTGAAGACGTACGACTACATCAACCACGTTGTGCTAACGCTTCCGCTTTCGGTCCACGAGGGTACGATGACACACTCTCCCCTCTTGTTGCTATGCATCACCATGATATTGCATGTGGGTAGGATTTTTTTGAAATTACTACGTTCGCCAACAATAAGGCCATCTCTAGCCGATCCTTAAAAAGTTAAAGGACTAAAACCCTTAGTGGATATATATATATACTCCAGCAATTTTTGGCGTTTTCTAGTCGATCCCCTAAACTTAAGGTTCTAAACTTCAATTTGATCAAGTTCAAAGCAGGTTCAACCGAAAGTAGCATGCATTCAAATATAAACATAGATAGTTTTGCATAACCGAACATAAAACATAAATTTAAACTAAGCTAAACTACTTTCGGTCGAAGTAGAGGTCGAGCCAATCCTTCCTCGTCATGTACAGTGTGCCGCAAACCGTGTTCGGGCCGGTGTCGTCGTCGGGTTCATTGGGGAAGGCACTCCTCCACTCGTCGACGTCGATCTCCTCGTCCTCGGGGCCCACCTTGACGCCCTCCATGCCGTCCTCGCCGCCACCTTCGACCTCGCCATCGGAGGAGAGCGTGATAACCTTGCCGCCCTCCATGCCATCGTCCTCGCCGCCTTCTACCTCGTCATCGGAGGAGAGCGCGATAACCTCGCCACCCTCCACACCGGCAAAGGTCACCCGCTCCGCCTCCACGAGCTCCGGGTGCTGTCGGCGGAGCTCTTACATGTGGGCCTTGTCTGCGGGCTCGACCTCGAGGCGCTCCCACGCCTCGCGGTCCTCCCGCGCCATAGCCGAGCTCACCACCCCTGGTTCCAGCGGAATGAGGTCGACCGGACATGAGCTGAAGGGGAAATTGAGCCTAGTCGCCGCACCGTGGTAGTGGACCTGCCAGCGGTCGTACTGCATGGTCGCAAGCTCGGCCGTGTGGAAGCTACCGAGCCACCGGCGGGTGTGGGTCTCTTGATCTGTAATCTCGGCGACCCACGTCCCCCACCACCGCTGTCGGACCCCAAGGTAGGACCTTGTCGGCTGTCGGGTCCGAGGGAGGACGGGAAAGTCCTCAAACCGGCAGAGAGGCGCGGCGGCGGGCGGATAGGGGGGCCGGCGACGGTGGATCGAGCCCACAGAGGATGATGGGGACACCTCGGCGGCCACATCGCCGGCGTCGGGCGAAAAGGCTATGGTAAACCTCTTTTGGCCATTGGCTCCTCGAGCTCCCCGGCACACAGGCAAAGGTTGAGGATGGAGGTGTTGGCGATGACGGTGACCTACCAATGGTTTTGAGGTTTGTGTGTGTCTGTCTGAGAGGAGGTTTTGGGGAGTGTGTGGTGTGTGTGGAGGGGGCGGGGGGCAAGGTGGTGTTTGAGGAAATACTGCAGCAACTGAAAATTTTGCTAGCTGGGAGTAACAAGGCGGGGCTACTGAAAATTTGGATCAAGGGCGAGCAGATATTTTTGAGATTGCGAGGGATGCAGAGGCGGGAGTAAAATGATGGGGCTACTGAAAATTTGAATCAAGGGACTGAAGTAGAGCGGGAGTAACAGACATCGCACACGGTCCGCACATACTAATCGTGTGTTATCAAACATTAAAACATTCCAGGCGGTAGATATTTTCGAGATTACGAGGCAGTAATATATTCGAGATTGCGAGGGATGAAGAAGCGGGAGTATTTGGGGAGCGAGATAGTGTGCTTGACACGCTGGCTGTGGACTATAGCTGACGCACCTTCTCGCGTAAGCCATAAGCATGCTATACACCAACGGTGCTCTAGGATATTTTGTACTACATCTCACATGGTTGGTGATAATAAACTGTGCGAGATCTACTTGATTTTTTCATCTTGATTTGAATTATATAATGGGGTCACAGTGACAATGGACGGTGTTTGAATTGCTAGACCTTTTATCTGTAGTGAACATGCAACTATATGTGTGTTGTAAAAGAATTGGAATTTTTCAGGGTTCGTTTGGAGATTTTTATACATTAACTGGGTTTTATAGGCATTTTATATGCATAATTCAAATTTGAAATACACGCACATGCTCCGGTGCATATAAATTGGTTGAAAAATCAAATATGTGTCCTTGGGTGCATGCTTAGGTCCCATGCAAGAAATGGGAATGAATTTCAAACACCATGGCACTGTTGATTGCCGGCAAAACATTGAGATACCTGGTTTTTAAATTCTAATAATCCAGAACTCGTCTGAAATTCATGAAACTTGGCATGGTATCATGGAGCGGCATCAACATGCTGTGGTAAAAAAATTATCCTATTTGGGGCAGGTTTGGGTATAAGCTTCTCACAAACCAGAGCTTCTCACAACAAGCCTCATGGTTTCATTACGGAACGTGCCACCTTTCGGGACAAAACAATATCCGTTGCCTCTTATTGCTTTCAAAAAAATCTACTGTCAACATAGAACAACATGAGTGTGTTAAGTTTTGGAATTTTTCGTAGTTTGTTTGGACATTTTTATACATTAACTAGGTTTTCTAGGCATTTTATGTGCATAATTCAAATTTGAAATACATGCACATGCTCCAGTGCATATAAATTGGTCGAAAATCAAATCTGTGTCCTTGGGTGCATGCTTAGGTCCCATGCAAGAAATGGGAATGAATTTCAAACACCAGGGCACTATTGATTGCCAACAAAACATTGAGATACATGGTTTTTAAATTCTAGTAAATCCAGAACTCGTCTGAAATTCATGAAACTAGGCATGGTATCATGGAGCGGAATCAACATGCCATGGTAAAAAAATTGTCCCATTTGAGGCAGGTTTGGGTATAAGCTTCTCGCAAACCAGAGCTTCTCACAACAAGCCTGATGGTTTTGGTACAACGTGTCGCCTGTGTGGACGAAACGATATCCGTTGCCTCTTATTGCTTTCAAAAAATTTCTAGTGCCAACACAGAAAAACAAGAGTGTTGTGTTAAGTTTTGGAATTTTCCATGGTTCCTTTGGACATTTTTATACATCAACTAGGTTTTCTATGCATTTCATGTGCATAATTCAAATTTGAAATACATGCACATGCTCCAGTGCATATAAATTGGTTGAAAAATCAAATCTGTGTCCTTGGGTGCATGCTTAGGTCCCATGCAAGAAATGGGAATGAATTTCAAACACCAGGGCACTGTTGATTGCCAGCAAAACATTGAGATACCTGGTTTTTAAATTCTAGTAAATCCAGAACTCATCTGAAATTCATGAAACATGGTATCATGGAGCGGCATCAACATGCCTTGGTAAAAAAATTGTCCCATTTGAGGCAGGTTTGGATAATCTTCTCACAAACCAGAGCTTGTCACAACAAGCGTGATGGTTTCGGTACGGAATGTGTTGCCTTTGGGGACAAAATGATATCCGTTGCCTCTTATTGATTTCAAAAAATTTCTAGTGCCAACATAGAACAACACGAGTGTTGTGTTAAGTTTTGGACTTTTCCATGGTTCGTTTGGACATTTTTATACATTAATTGGGTTTTCTAGGCATTTTATGTGCATAATTCAAATTTGAAATACATGCACATGCTCCAGTGCATATAAATTGTTTGAAAAATCAAATTTGTGTCCTTAGGTGCATGCTTAGGCCCCATGCAAGAAATGGGAATGAATTTCAAACACCGGGGCACTGTTGATTGCCGGCAAAACGTTGAGATACCTGGTTTTTAAATTCTAGTAAATCCAGAACTCGTTTCAAATTCATGAAACCTGGCATGGTATCATGGAGCAGCATCAACATGACGTGGTAAAAAAATTATCCCATTTGGGGCAGGTTTGGGTATAAGCTTCTCGCAAACCAGAGCTTCTCACAACAAGCCTGATGGTTTTGGTATGGAACGTGCCGCCTTTGTGGACGAAACGATATCCGTTGCCTCTTATTGCTTTCAAAAAATTTCTAATGCCAACATAGAAAAACACGAGTGTTGTGTTAAGTTTTGGAATTTTTCGTGGTTCCTTTGGACATTTTTATACATCAACTAGGTTTTCTATGCATTTCATGTGCATAATTCAAATTTGAAATACATGCACATGCTCCAGTGCATATAAATTGGTTGAAAAATTAAATCTATGTCCTTGGGTGCATGCTTAGGTCCCATGCAAGAAATGGGAATGAATTTCAAACACCAGGGCATTGTTGATTGCCAGCAAAACATTGAGATACCTGGTTTTTAAATTCTAGTAAATCCAGAACCCATCTGAAATTCATGAAACATGGTATCATGGAGCGGCATCAACATGCCTTGGTAAAAAAATTGTCCCATTTGAGGCAGGTTTGGATAATCTTCTCACAAACCTGAGCTTCTCACAACAAGCGTGATGGTTTCGGTACGGAATGTGTTGCCTTTGGGGACAAAACGATATCCGTTGCCTCTTATTGATTTCAAAAAAATTCTAGTGCCAACATAGAACAACACGAGTGTTGTGTTAAGTTTTGGAATTTTCCATGGTTCGTTTGGACATTTTTATACATTAATTGGGTTTTCTAGGCATTTTATGTGCATAATTCAAATTTGAAATACATGCACATGCTCCAGTGCATATAAATTGTTTGAAAAATCAAATTTGTGTCCTTGGGTGCATGCTTAGGTCCCATACAAGAAATGGGAATGAATTTCAAATACCGGGGCACTATTGATTGCCGGCAAAACATTGAGATACCTGGTTTTCAAAATTCTAGTAAATCCAGAACTCGTTTCAAATTCATGAAACCTGGCATGGTATCATGGAGCAGCATCAACATGACGTGGTAAAAAAATTGTCCCATTTGGGGCAGGTTTGGGTATAAGCTTCTCGCAAACCAGAGCTTCTCACAACAAGCTTGATGGTTTTGGTATGGAATGTGCCGCCTTTGTGGACGAAATGATATCCGTTGCCTCTTATTGCTTTCAAAAAAATTCTAGTGCCAACATAGAAAAACACGAGTGTTGTGTTTAGTTTTGGAATTTTCCGTGGTTCCTTTGGACATTTTTATACATCAACTAGGTTTTCTATGCATTTCATGTGCATAATTCAAATTTGAAATACATGCACATGCTCCAGTGCATATAAATTGGTTGAAAAATCAAATCTGTGTCCTTGGGTGCATGCTTAGGTCCCATGCAAGAAATGGGAATGAATTTCAAACACTAGGGCACTATTGATTGCCAGCAAAACATTGAGATACCTGGTTTTTAAATTCTAGTAAATCTAGAACTAATCTGAAATTCATGAAACATGGTATCATGGAGCGGCATCAACATGCCTTGGTAAAAAAATTGTCCCATTTGAGGCAGGTTTGGATAATCTTCTCACAAACCAGAGTTTCTCACAACAAGCGTGATGGTTTCGGTACGGAATGTGTTGCCTTTAGGGACAAAACGATATCCGTTGCCTCTTATTGATTTCAAAAAATTTCTAGTGCCAACATAGAACAACACGAGTGTTGTGTTAAGTTTTGGAATTTTCCATGGTTTGTTTGGACATTTTTATACAATAATTGGGTTTTCTAGGCATTTTATGTGCATAATTCAAATTTGAAATACATGCACATGCTCCAGTGCATATAAATTGTTTGAAAAATCAAATTTGTGTCCTTGGGTGCATGCTTAGGTCCCATGCAAGAAATGGGAATGAATTTCAAATACCGGGGCACTGTTGATTGCCGGCAAAACGTTGAGATACCTGGTTTTTAAATTCTAGTAAATCCAGAACTCGTTTCAAATTCATGAAACCTGGCATGGTATCATGGAGCAGCATCAACATGACATGGTAAAAAAATTGTCCCATTTAGGGCAGGTTTGGGTATAAGCTTCTCGCAAACCAGAGCTTCTCACAACAAGCCTCATGGTTTTGGTACAGAACGTGCCGCCTTTGTGGACGAAACGATATCCGTTGCCTCTTATTGCTTTCAAAAAATTTCTAGTGCCAACATAGAAAAACACGAGTCTTGTGTTAAGTTTTGGAATTTTCCGTGGTTCCTTTGGACATTTTTATACATCAACTAGGTTTTCTATGCATTTCATGTGCATAATTCAAATTTGAAATACATGCACATGCTTCAGTGCATATAAATTGGTTTAAAAATCAAATCTGTGTCCTTGGGTGCATGCTTAGGTCCCATGCAAAAAATGGGAATGAATTTCAAACACCAGGGCACTATTGATTGCCAGCAAAACATTGAGATACCTGGTTTTTAAATTCTAGTAAATCCAGAACTCGTCTGAAATTCATGAAACATGGTATCATGGAGCGGCATCAACATGCCTTGGTAAAAAAATTGTCCTATTCGAGGCAGGTTTGGATATAATCTTCTCACAAACTAGAGCTTCTCACAACAAGCGTGATGGTTTCGGTACGGAATGTGTCGCCTTTGGGGACAAAACGATATCCGTTGCCTCTTATTGATTTCAAAAAAAATTCTAGTGCCAACATAGAACAACACGAGTGTTGTGTTAAGTTTTGGAATTTTCCATGGTTCGTTTGGACATTTTTATACATTAATTGGGTTTTCTAGGCATTTTATGTGCATAATTCAAATTTGAAATACATGCACGTGCTCCAGTGCATAGAAATTGTTTGAAAAATCAAATCTTTGTCCTTGGGTGCATGCTTAGGTCCCATGCAAGAAATGGGAATGAATTTCAAATACCGGGGCACTATTGATTGCCGGCAAAACGTTGAGATACCTTGTTTTTAAATTCTAGTAAATCCAGAACTCATTTCAAATTCATGAAACCTGGCATGGTATCATGGAGCAGCATCAACATGACGTGGTAAAAAAATTGTCCCATTTGGGGCAGGTTTGGGTATAAGCTTCTCACAAACGAGAGCTTCTCACAATAGGCCTGATGGTTTCAGTACGAAATGTGCCGCCTTTGGGGACGAAATGATATCCGTTGCCCCTTATTGCTTTCAAAAAATTTCTAGTGCCAACATAGAACAACATGAGTGTTGTGTTAAGTTTTGGAATTTTTCGTGGTTCGTTTGGACATTTTTATACATTAATTGGGTTTTCTATGCATTTCATGAGCATAATTCAAATTTAAAATACATGCACATGCTCTAGTGCATATAAATTGGTTGAAGAATCAAATCTGTGTCCTTGGGTGCATGCTTAGGTCCCATGCAAGAAATGAGAATGAATTTCAAACACCGGGGCACTGTTGATTGCCGGCAAAACATTGAGATACCTGGTTTTCAAATTCTAGTAAATCCAAAACTCGTCTGAAATTCATGAAACCTGGCATGGTATCATGGAGCAGCATCAAGATGTCGTGGTAAAAAAATTGTCCTATTTGGGGCAGGCTTGGGTATAAGCTTCTCACAAACTACAGCTTCTCACAACAAGCCTGATGTTTTCGATACGCAACGTGCCGCCTTTGGGGACGAAACGATATCTGTTGCCTCTTATTGCTCTCAAAAAATTTCTAGTGCCAACATAGAACAACACGAGTGTTGTGTTAAGTTTTGGAATTTTTCGTGGTTCGCTTGGACATTTTTATACATTAAATGGGTTTTCTATGCATTTCATGAGCATAATTCAAATTTGAAATACAAGCACATGCTCCAGTGCATATAAATTGGTTGAAAAAACAAATCTGTGTCCTTGGGTGCATGCTGAGGTCCCATGCAAGAAATGGGAATGAATTTCAAACACCAGGGCACTGTTGATTGCCGGTAAAACATTGAGATACCTGGTTTTTAAATTCTAGTAAATCCATAACTCGTCTGAAATTCATGAAACATGGTATCATGGAGCGGCATCAACATGCCTTGGTAAAAAAATTGTCCCATTTGAGGCAGGTTTGGGTATAATCTTCTCACAAACCAGAGCTTCTCACAACAAGCATGATGGTTTCGGTACGGAACGTGCCTCCTTTGGGGACAAAACAATATCCGTTGCCAAAAAATTTCTAGTGCCAACATAGAACAACACGAGTGTTGTGTTAAGTTTTGAAGTTTTTCATGGTTCGTTTGGACATTTTATGCATTAATTGGGTTTTCTAGGCATTTTATGTGCATAAGTCAAATTTGAAATACATGCACATGCTCTAGTGCATTTAATTGGTTGAAAAATCAAATGTGTGTCCCTGGGTGCATGCTTAGTACCCATGCAAGAAATGAGAATGGATTTCAAACACCAGGGCACTATTGATTGTCGGCAAAACATTGAGATACCTTGTTTTTAAATTCTAGTAAATCCAGAACTCATCTGAAATTCATGAAACTTGTCATGGTATCATGGAGCAGCATCAACATGTCATGGTAAAAAATTGTCCCATTTGGCGCAGGTTTGGGTATAAGCTTCTCACAAACCAGAGATTCTCACAACAAGCCTGATGGTTTCGGAACGGAACGTGCCGCGTTTGGGGACGAAATGATATCCATTGCCCCTTATTGCTTTCAAAAAATTTCTAGTGCCAACATAGAACAACATGAGTGTTGTGTTAAGTTTTGGAATTTTTCGTGGTTTGTTTGGACATTTTTATACATTAATTGGGTTTTCTATGCATTTCATGAGCATAATTCAAATTTAAAATACATGCACATGCTCTAGTGCATATAAATTGGTTGAAGAATCAAATCTGTGTCCTTGGGTGCATGCTTAGGTCCCATGCAAGAAATGAGAATGAATTTCAAACATCGGGGCACTGTTGATTGCCGGCAAAACATTGAGATACCTGGTTTTCAAATTCTAGTAAATCCAAAACTCGTCTGAAATTCATGAAACTTGGCATGGTATCATGGAGCAGCATCAACATGTCGTGGTAAAAAAATTGTCCTATTTGGGGCAGGCTTGGGTATAAGCTTCTCACAAACTACAGCTTCTCACAACAAGCCTGATGTTTTCGATACGCAACGTGCCGCCTTTGGGGACGAAACGATATCTGTTGCCTCTTATTGCTCTCAAAAAATTTCTAGTGCCAACATAGAACAACACGAGTGTTGTGTTAAGTTTTGGAATTTTTCGTGGTTCGCTTGGACATTTTTATACATTAAATGGGTTTTCTATGCATTTCATGAGCATAATTCAAATTTGAAATACAAGCACATGCTCCAGTGCATATAAATTGGTTGAAAAAACAAATCTGTGTCCTTGGGTGCATGCTGAGGTCCCATGTAAGAAATGGGAATGAATTTCAAACACCAGGGCACTGTTGATTGCCGGCAAAACATTGAGATACCTGGTTTTTAAATTCTAGTAAATCCATAACTCGTCTGAAATTCATGAAACATGGTATCATGGAGCGGCATCAACATGCCTTGGTAAAAAAATTGTCCCATTTGAGGCAGGTTTGGGTATAATCTTCTCACAAACCAGAGCTTCTCACAACAAGCATGATGGTTTCGGTACGGAACGTGCCTCCTTTGGGGACAAAACAATATCCGTTGCCAAAAAATTTCTAGTGCCAACATAGAACAACACGAGTGTTGTGTTAAGTTTTGAAGTTTTTCATGGTTCGTTTGGACATTTTATGCATTAATTGGGTTTTCTAGGCATTTTATGTGCATAAGTCAAATTTGAAATACATGCACATGCTCCAGTGCATTTAAATTGGTTGAAAAATCAAATGTGTGTCCCTGGGTGCATGCTTAGTACCCATGCAAGAAATGAGAATGGATTTCAAACACCAGGGCACTATTGATTGTCGGCAAAACATTGAGATACCTGGTTTTCAAATTCTAGTAAATCCAAAACTCATCTGAAATTCATGAAACTTGTCATGGTATCATGGAGCAGCATCAACATGTCGTGGTAAAAAATTGTCCCATTTGGCGCAGGTTTGGGTATAAGCTTCTCACAAACCAGAGATTCTCACAACAAGCCTGATGGTTTCGGAATGGAACGTGCCGCGTTTGGGGACGAAACGATATCTGTTGCCTCTTATTGCTTTCAAAAAATTTCTGGTGCCAACATAGAACAACACGAGTGTTGAGTTAAGTTTTGGAATTTTTCATGGTTCGTTTGGACATTTTTATACATTAATTAGGTTTCCTATGCATTTCATGACATTAATTCAAATTTAAAATACATGCACATGCTCCGGTGCATATAAATTGGTTGGAAAATCAAATCTGTGTCCTTGGGTGCATGTTTAGGTCCCATGCAAGAAATGGTAATGAATTTCAAACACCGGGGCACTATTGATTGCCGGCAAAACGTTGAGATGCCTGGTTTTTAAATTCTAGTAAATCCAGAACTCATTTCAAATTCATGAAATCTGGCATGGTATCATGGAGCAGCATCAGCATGTCGTGGTAAAAAAATGGGAAAACTTTGTTTTTGCCACTCTAGTTTTTGCCAACTTTGCTTATGCCACTCTAGAATTTGACATCTCACTTTTGCCACTCTTAGCTTTTGACAATACATCACAAATGCCATTCCGTGGCAAAAACGATAATTTTTCATTGCACTTTTGCCACTCTTAGCTTTTGACATATATCACAATTGCCACTCTAAATTTTTTGCTTTTGCCATGGAATGGCAAAAGTGATATATTGTCAAAAGCTAAGAGTGGCAAAAGTGAAATGTCAAATTCTAGAGTGGCATAAGCAAAGTTGGCAAAAACTAGAGTGGCAAAAAGAAAGTTTTCCCTAAAAAAATTGTCCCATTTGGGGCAGGTTTGGGTATAATCTTCTCACAAACCAGAGCTTCTCACAACAAGCCTGATGGTTTCGATACGGAACGTGCCGCCTTTGGGGACAAAACGATATTCGTTGCCTCTTATTGCTTTCAAAAAAATTCTAGTGTCAACATAGAACAACATGAGTGTTGTGTTATGTTTTGGAATTTCCCGTGGTTCGTTTGGACATTTTTATACATTAACTGGATTTTCTATGCATTTCATGTGCATCATTCAAATTTGAAATACATGCACATGCTCCAGTGCATATAAATTGGTTGAAAAATCAAATATGTGTCCTTGGGTGCATGCTGAGGTCCCATGCAAGAAATAGGAATGAATTTCAAACACCAGGGCACTGTTGATTGCCAGCAAAACATTGAGATACCTAGTTTTTAAATTCTAGTAAATCCAGAAGTCGTCTGAAATTCATGAAACATGGTATCATGCAGCGGCATCAACATGCATTGGTAAAAAAATTGTCCCATTTGAGGCAGGTTTGGGTATAATCTTCTCACAAACCAGAGCTTCTCACAACAAGCCTGATGGTTTCGGTACAGAACATCCCGCCTTTGGGGACAAAATGATATCCATCGCCTCTTATTGATTTCAAAAAATTTCTAGTGCCAACATAGAACAACACGAGTGTTGTGTTAAGTTTTGGAATATTTCATGGTTCGTTTGGACATTTTTATACAGTAACTGGGTTTTCTAGGCATTTTATGTGCATAATTCAAATTTGAAATACATGCACATGCTCCAGTGCATTTAAATTGGTTGAAAAATCAAATGTGTGTCCTTGGGTGCATGCTTAGGTCACATGCAAGAGAGAGAATGAATTTCAAACACGAGGGCACTATTGATTGCCGGCAAAACATTGAGATACCTGGTTTTCAAATTCTAGTAAATCCAAAACTCATCTGAAATTCATAAACTTGGCATGGTATCATGGAGCGGCTTCAACACGCCGTGGTAAAAAAATTCTCCTATTTGGGGCAGGCTTGGGTATAAGCTTCTCACAAACTAGAGCTTGTCACAACATGCCTGATGGTTTCGATACGGAACGTGCCGCCTTTGGGGACGAAACAATATCCGTTGCCTCTTATTGCTTTCAAAAAATTTCTAGTGCCAACATAGAACAACACGAGTGTTGTGTTAAGTTTTGGAATTTTTTGTGGTTCGTTTGGACATTTTTATACATTAATTGGGTTTTCTGTGCATTTCATGAGCAAAATTCAAATTTGAAATACATGCACATGCTCCAGTGCATATAAGTTGTTGAAAAATCAAATATGTGTCCTTGGGTGCATGCTTAGGTCCCATGCAACAAATGGGAATGAATTGCAAACACCGGGGCACTGTTGATTGTCGGCAAAACATTGAGATACCTGGTTTTTAAATTCGAGTAAATCCAGAACTCGTTTCAAATTCATGAAACTTGGCAAGGTATCATGGAGCGGCATCAACATGTCGTGGTAAAAAAATTGTCCCATTTGGGGCAGGTTTGGGTATAATCTTCAAACAAACCAAAGCTTCTCACAACAAGCCTGATGGTTTCGATGCGGAATGTGCCGCCTTTGGGGATGAAACGAATCCATTCCCTCTTATTGCTTTCAAAAAATTTCTAGTGCCAACATAGAACAACACGAGTGTTGTGTTAAGTTTTGGAATTTTTTGTGGTTCGTTTGGACATTTTTATACATTAATTGGGTTTCTATGCATTTCATGAGCATAATTCATATTTGAAATAAATGCACATGCTCCAGTGCATATAAATTGGTTAAAAAATCAAATCTGTGTCCTTGGGTGCATGCTTAGGTCCCATGAAAGAAATGGGAATGAATTTCAAACACCAGGGCATTGTTGATTGCCCGCAAAACATTGAGATACCTGTTTTTAAATTCTAGTAAATCCAGAACTCATTTCAAATTCATGAAACCTGGCATGGTATCATGGAGCGGCATCAACATGTCGTGGTAAAAAAATTGTCCCATTTGGGGCAGGTTTGGGTATAATCCTCTCACAAACCAGAGCTTCTCACAACAAGCCTGATGGTTTTGGTATGGAACGTGCCGCCTTTGGGGACGAAACGATATCCGTTGCCTCTTATAGCTTTCAAAAAATTTCTAGTGTCAACATAGAACAACATGAGTGTTGTGTTATGTTTTGGAATTTTCCATGGTTCCTTTGGACATTTTTATACATTAACTGGGTTTTCTATGCATTTCATGTGCATAATTCAAATTTGAAATACATGCACATGCTCTAGTGCATATAAATTGGTTGAAAAATCAAATTTCTGTCCTTGGGTGCATGCTGAGGTCCCATGCAAGAAATGGGAATGAATTTCAAATACCAGGGCACTGTTGATTGCCGGCAAAATGTTGAGATACCTGGTTTTTAAATTCTAGTAAATCCAAAACTCATCTGAAATTCATGAAACATGGTATCATGGAGCAGCATCAACATGCCTTGGTAAAAAAATTGTCCCATTTGAGGCAGGTTTGGGTATAATCTTCTCACAAACCAGAGCTTCTCACAACAAGCCTGATGGTTTCGGTACTGAATGTGCCGCCTTTGGGGACAAAATGATATCCGCCTCTTATTGATTTCAAAAAAATTCTAGTGCCAACATAGAACAACACTAGTGTTGTGTTAAGTTTTGGAGTTTTTCATGGTTCGTTTGGACATTTTTATGCATTAATTGGGTTTTCTAGGCATTTTATGTGCATAATTCAAATTTGAAATACATGGACATGCTCCAGTGCATTTAAATTGGTTGAAAAATCAAATGTGTGTCCCTGGGTGCATGCTTAGGTCCCATGCAAGAAATGAGAATGAATTTCAAACACCAGGGCACTATTGCTTGCCGGCAAAACATTGAGATACCTGGTTTTCAAACTCTAGTAAATCCAAAACTCGTCTGAAATTCATGAAACTTGTCATGGTATCATGGAGCAGCATCAACATGTCGTGGTAAAAAATTTGTCCCATTTGGGGCAGGTTTGGATATAAGCTTCTCACAAACCAGAGCTTCTCACAACAAGCCTGATGGTTTCGGAACAGAATGTGTCGCCTTTGGGGACGAAATGATATCCCTTGCCACGTATTGCTTTCAAAAAATTTCTAGTGCCAACATAGAACATCACGGGTGTTGAGTTAAGTTTTGGAATTTTTCGTGGTTCGTTTGGACATTTTTATACATTAATTGGGTTCTCTATGCATTTCATGAGCACAATTCAAATTTAAAATACATGCACATGCTCGAGTGCATATAAATTTGTTGAAAAATCAAATCTGTGTCCTTGGGTGCATGCTTAGGTCCCATGCAAGAAATGGGAATGAATTTCAAACACCGGGGCACTATTGATTGCCGGCAAAACGTTGAGATACCTGGTTTGTAAATTCTAGTAAATCCAGAACTCGTTTCAAATTCATGAAACCTGGCATGGTATCATGGAGTGGCATCAACATGTTGTGGTAAAAAATTGTCCCATTTGGGGCAGGTTTTGGTATAATCTTCTCACAAACCAGAGCTTCTCACAACAAGCCTGATGGTTTCGATACGGAATGTGCCGCCTTTGGGGACGAAACGATATTCGTTGCCTCTTATTGATTACAAAAAATTTCTAGTGCCAACATAGAACAACACGAGTGTTGTGTTAAGTTTTGGAATATTTCATGGTTTGTTTGGACATTTTTATATATTAGCTGGGTTTTCTAGGCATTTTATGTGCATAATTCAAATTTGAAATACATGCACATGCTCCAGTGCATTTAAATTGGTTGAAAAATCAAATGTGTGTCCCTAGGTGCATGCTTTGCTCACATGCAAGAAACAGAATGAATTTCAAACACGAGGGCACTATTGATTGCCGGCAAAACATTGAGATACCTGGTTGTCAAATTCTAGTAAATCCAAAACTCGTCTAAAATTCATGAAACTTGGCATGGTATCATGGAGCGGCATCAACATGCCGTGGTAAAATATTTGTCCTATTTGGGGTAGGCATGGGTATAGGCTTCTCACAAACTAGAGCTTCTCACAACAAGCCTGATGGTTTCGGTACGGAACGTGCCGCCTTTGGGGACGAAATGATATCCGTTGCCTCTTATTGCTTTCAAAAAATTTCTAGTGCCAACATAGAACAACACGAGTGTTGTGTTAAGTTTTGGAATTTTCCGTGGTTCGTTTGGACATATTTATACATTAAATGGGTTTTCTATGCATTTCATGAGCATAATTCATATTTGAAATACATGCACATGCTCCAATGCATATAAATTGGTTGAAAAATCAAATCTGTGTCCTTGGGTGCATGCTTAGGTCCCATCAAAGAAATGGGAATGAATTTCAAACACCAGGGCACTGTTGATTGTCGGCAAAACATTGAGATACCTGGTTTTTAAATTCTAGTAAATCCAGAACTCGTTTCAAATTCATGAAACCTGGCAAGGTATCATGGAGCGGCATCAACATGCCGTGGTAAAATAAATTGTCCCATTTGGGGCTGGTTTGGGTATAATCTTCTCACAAACCAGAGCTTCTCACAATAAGCCTGATGGTTTCGATACGGAACGTGCCGCCTTTGGGGATGAAACGAATCCGTTCCCTCTTATTGCTTTCAAAAAATTTCTAGTGTCAACATAGAACAACATGAGTGTTGTGTTAAGTTTTGGAATTTTCCATGGTTCGTTTGGACACTTTTATACATTAACTGGGTTTTCTATACATTTCATGTGCATAATTCAAATTTGAATTACATGCACATGCTCTAGTGCATATAAATTGGTTGAAAAATCAAATCTGTGTCCTTGGGTGCATGCTGAGGTCCCATGCAAGATATGGGAATGTATTTCAAACACCAGGGCACTGTTTATTGCCGGCAAAACATTGAGATACCTGGTTTTTAAATTCTAGTAAATCCAGAACTCGGCTAAAATTCATGAAACATGGTATCATGGAGCGGCATCAACATGCCGTGGTAAATAATTTGTCCCATTTGGGGCAGGTTTGGGTATAAGCTTCTCACAAACAAGAGCTTCTCACAACAAGCCTGATGGTTTCGGTATGGAATGTGCCACCTTTGGGGACGAAATGATATCCGTTGCCTGTTATTGCTTTCAAAAAGTTTCTAGTGCCAACGTATAACAACATGAGTGTTGTGTTAAGTTTTGGAATTTTTCGTGGCTCGTTTGGACATTTTTATACATTAACTGGGTTTTCTATGCATTTCATGAGCATAATTCAAATTTGAAAAGATGCACATGCTCCAGTGCATATAAATTGGTTAAAAAAGCAAATCTGTGTCCTTGGGTGCATGCTTAGGTCCCATGCAAGAAGTGGGAATGAATTTCAAACACCAGGGCACTATTGATTGCCGGCAAAACATTGAGATACCTAGTTTTTAAATTCTAGTAAATCCAGAACTCGTTGAAATTCATGAAACCTCGCATGGTATCATGGAGCGGCATCAACATGTTGTGGTAAAAAAATTGTACCATTTGGGGCAGGTTTGGGTATAATCTTCTCACAAACCAGAGCTTCTCACAACAAGCCTGATGGTTTCGATACAGAACGTGCCGCCTTTGGGGACGAAACGATATCCGTTGCCTCTTATTGCTTTCAAAAAATTCTATTGCAACATAGAACAACCCGAGTGTTGTGTTAAGTTTGGAATTTTTCATGGTTCGTTTGGACATTTTTATACATTAACTGGGTTTCCTACGCATTTTATGTGCATAATTCAAATATGAAACAGATGCACATGCTCCAGTGCGTATAAATTGGTTGAAAAATCAAATCTGTGTCCTTGGGTGCATCCTTAGGTCCCATGCAAGAAATGAGAATGAATTTCAAACATGAGGGCACTGTTGATTGCTGGCAAAACATTGAGATACCTGGTTTTCAAATTCTAGTAAATCCAAAACTTGTCTGAAATTCATGAAACTTGGCATGGTATCATGGAGCGGTATCAACATGTCGTCGTAAAAAAATTGTCCCAGTTGGGGCAGGTTTGGGCATAAGATTCTCACAAACCATAGCTTCTTACCATGAGACTGATGGTTTCGGTACGGAAAGTACCACCTTTGGGGATGAAACGATATCCGTTGCCTCTTATTTCTTTCAAAAAAATTCTAGTGCCAACATAGAACAACATGAGTGTTGTGTTAAGTTTTGGAATTTTTCGTGGTTCGTTTGGACATTTTTATACATTAACGGGGTTTTCTAGGCATTTTATGTGCATAATTCAAATTTGAAATACAAGCACATGCTCCAATGCATATAAATTGGTTGAAAAAACAAATATGTGTCCTTGGGTGCATGCTTTGGTCCCATGCAAGAAATGGGAATGAATTTCAAACACCAGGGCACTGATGATTGCCGGCAAAATGTTGAGATATCTAGTTTTTAAATTCTACTAAATCCAAAACTTGCCTGAAATTTATGAAACTTGGCATGGTATCATGGTGCGGCATCAACATGTCATGGTAAAAAATTTGTCCCCTTTGGGGCAGGTTTTGGTATAATCTTCTCACAAACCAGAGCTTCTCACAACAAGCCTGATGGTTTCGGTACGGAACGTGCCGCCTTTGGGGATGAAACAAAATCCGTTGCCTCTTATTGCTTTCAAAAAAATTCTAGTGCAACATAGAACAACACGAGTGTTGTGTTAAGTTTTGGAATTTTTCGTGGTTCATTTGGACATTTTTATACATTAACTGGATTTCCTAGGCATTTTATGTGCATAATTCAAATTTGAAACAGATGCACATGCTCCAGTGCATATAAATTGGTTGAAAAATCAAATCTGTGTCCTTGGGTGCATGCTTAGGTCCCATGCAAGAAATGAGAATGAATTTCAAACATGAGGGCACTGTTGATTGCCGGCAAAATGTTGAGATACCTGGTTTTAAAATTCTAGGAAATCCAAAACTTGTCTGAAATTCATGAAACTTGGCATGGTATCATGGAGCGGCATCAACATATCATGTTAAAAAAATTATCCCAATTGGGGCAGGTTTGGGCATAAGCTTCTCACAAACCATAGCTTCTTACCATGAGCCTGATGGTTTCGGTACGGAAAGTGCCACCTTTGGGGATGAAACGATATCTGTTGCCTCTTATTTCTTTCAAAAAAATTCTAGTGCCAACATAGAACAACATGAGTGTTGTGTTAAGTTTTGGAATTTTTCGTGGTTCGTTTGGACATTTTTATACATTAACTGGGTTTTCTAGGCATTTTAGGTGCATAATTCAAATTTGAAATACATGCACATGCTCCAATGCATATAAATTGGTTGAAAAAAATAAGTGTCCTTGGGTGCATGCTTTGGTCCCATGCAAGAAATGGGAATGAATTTCAAACACCAGGGCACTATTGATTGCCGGCAAAATGTTGAGATATATGGTTTTTAAATTCTAGTAAATCCAAAACTCGTCTAAAATTCATGAAACTTGGCATGGTATCATGGTGCGGCATCAACATGTCATGGTAAAAAATTTGTCCCCTTTGGGGCAGGTTTGCGTATATGTTTCTCACAAACCAGAGTTTCTCACAACAAGCCTGATAGTTTCGGTACGAAATGTGCCGCCTTTGGGGACAAAACGATATCCGTTGCCTATTATTGCTTTCAAAAAATTTCTTGTGCCAACATAGAACAACAGGAGTGTTGTGTTAAGTTTTGGTATTTTTCGTGGTTCGTTTGGAAATTTTTATACATTAACTGGGTTTTTATGCATTTTATGTGCATAATTTTAATTTGAAATTCATGCACATGCTCTAGTGCATATAAATTGGTTGAAAAATCAAATATGTGTCCTTGGGTGCATGCTTAGGTCCCATGCAGGAAGTGGGAATGAATATCAAACACACCAGGGCACTGCTGATTGCTGGCAAAACATTGAGATACCTGGTTTTTGAATTCTAGTAAATCCAAAACTCGTCTTAAATTCATGAAACCTGGCATGGTATCATGGAGCGGCATCAACATGTTGTGGTAAAATATTTGTCCCATTTGGGGCAGGTTTGGGTATAAGCTTCTCACGAACCAGAGCTTCTCACAACAAGCCTAATGGTTTCGGTACCGAACATGCCGCCTTTGGGGACGAAACGATATCTGTTGCCTCTTATTGCTTTCAAAAAAATTCTAGTGGCAACATAGAACAACAAGAGTGTTGTGTTATGTTTTGGAATTTTTCGGGGTTCGTTTGGACATTTTTATACATTAACTCAGTTTTCTAGGCATTTTATGTGCATAATTCAAATTTGAAATACATGCACATGCTCCAGTGCATATAAATTGGTTGAAAAATCAAATCTGCATCCTTGGGTTCATGCTTAGGTCCCATGCAAGAAGTGGGAATGAATGTCAAACACCATGGGACTGTTGATTGCCGGCAAAACGTTGAGATACCTGGCTTTTAAATTCTTGTAAATCCGAAACTCGTCTGAAATTCATGAAACTTGGCATGCTATCATGGAATGGCACCCGACATGTTGTGGTATTTTTCGTGTCCATTTTGAGAGAAGGCGCACTTGAATAATAGCCAACAAAGGCATTTTGAAAAAATAGTTGCCACTTTAATATCTCAAAGATTTGTATAATTCAAACCGTGTGCGTTTTGTTAACCATTCACATGACCCCACATGTCTTGGTTTTAATGGCTATAGGAAGTGTCTTGCAGACAGCTGCTTGATGGAATGGGAGGCGTGGGAGCGCAGTTAGGTGCATAGGCTCACCGGGAAGCGTGCAAGCTGTTCAACGCAGGATCTGTGCATCTCTTCAATGCAAATGGTTAAGATTATGGTATGCAAATTAAAGCCAGACTTTGGCGCTAAGCCAAGAGACACTGCGATTTGTCAAAATATGCAGCTAAAAATCTATAGCACTATCTATTTTTTGCAACTAAAATTTAGTAATTAAGCATAGATTTCATTCATAGGGATTATGCAGTCGTTCTCACCGAGAAGCGAGATAGCCTTGGACCGCCGCCCGCCTCGCTCCCACTGGTCTGTATTAATGGCGCGACCGAGCGGCGGCACCCCCATCCTCGCCACACACGCAATCCTCTCTCTCCGCCCGCATCCTCGACGCCGCTCTGAGTCCTCAAAGCCGTCAGTGTATGAGGATGCCGCCGAAGTGCCCCATCGGAGGGAGTGGCAACGTCGGGGCTGCTGAAGCACCGGAGCACGGCGTGAATATGGAGACAGAGGTTTCCGTCACCACCGACGAGCTAGAGAACGAGGCTGCCAACAAGTGAAGGAGGGTCAAGAAAGAACGGCAAGCGACTCCGGCAGGCCTAGACTTCATCAACAACCTCCCCGATGATATGTTGATAGTCATCATATCCCTCCTCCCAATCAAATATCGGGCAAGGACAACCTCCCTTTCCCGGCGGTGGCGCCCCCTATGGCTCCTCACCCTTGTCGACCTCCTCGACGCCCACAAGCTCTACCATGGCTATCACCAAAGCTTGGATGCGTTCTCCCAGATCCTCGGCAATCACCATGGCCCAATCAAAGGCCTTATCACGGGCAAGTTCCATTCCAATGGCAAGGACCGAGCCAAGCTTGACGAGTGGGTCCGATCCCCCACCATAGATCAGCTCGAGAAGCTCAGTTTTAATGATGGGCATATGTCCGCACTCCGCTTCGCGCCCACGCTGCGCCTCGCCAAGTTCATGAACTGCCATCCCCCCTTAATGACGCACCAGCTCTTTTTATACCACGACTGAAGCACCTCGAGCTCGTCGCCGTTTGCATCCCAAAGGATGACATGGAGCGCCTGCTCCGCGGTTGTACTGCACTCGAGTTCCTTCATTTCAGGCGATGAATTGGTCGAGTACCTTACACATCACCTCCAGGACTCCCCGGACTATTTATGTGTGTTGCTAGTGCTGCAACGAGAGATCAGAAAAGGTAGACCACAATATGGTCATTGAGGACACACCTTCACTTGAGAGATTACTTGTAGTTGATCAACAAGGTCCAACAAGAATCAATGTCATTTCTGCGCCGAAATTGACAGTGGTGGGCTACTCGTCTGTCGAATACTACTACTTTCAGGTACAACAGTCGCCTTATGCCTCTCCTTCTTGTTATCAATATTATTTCTAGTTTTGAAGATGTATGTTTGTCTGTCATCCAGCAAAGCTTCACCCTGATTCTGGGCACAGTGAAGGTCTTGGCACTAGAATTTGTTGGCCCCAACCTGGACCAAGTTGTTAGTTGCCCGAGATGCTTTCCGTGCCTGAAGAAGTTGTATATCGAGGTGATGTTCATTTCCTGTTAAGTGTTAACCATAAGGGAGTTCAATTTTTTGCACCTTTTCCCAAGTTTACAATGACAATGTACTACGATTTCTGAAGGAATTTTGGAGGATTTCAGGACATACACCCCACCCCATATTGGTTGCTTGATTCATATGGTTACAATCCATAAGCATTTCTCCTTTGGATTCATCTATACTAGTTTTCTTAGGGAATTTTTCATCCAATCCAACCTCTTGTGAAGAAGGCTACATGTTTCTAGATTGTAATCAAATGCCCATGTTAATCATGTCAGATCGAAGATGGCACATTGGTGCATTTTACAAATCCTGTAAACCAAATAGGACTGTAGTAGTGTTCAAAACTACATGTAGGCACTAACACGTTCTCTTCTTTTGCAGATAATAATAGGCCCGGAGGTGGATAATGTTTATAACGACAATCACATCAAATGCCTGGATCTGCATCTCTCAAATATTACTTTGAACTCCTACCGAGGGACCTTACCGGAGATTACACTCACCAGGTTCTTTCTTGACAGAGCAAGGGTGTTGAGGGTACTGAGGTTGAACACGCATTTAATTAGGAAATATGAATGGTATTGAGGGAGTCCTGGATTAGGGGGTGTTCGGGGAGCCGGACTATACCTTCAGTCGGACTCCAGGACTATGAAGATACAAGATTGAAGACTTCGTCCCGTGTCCGGATGGGACTTTCCTTGGCGTGGAAGGCAAGCTTGGTGATGCGGATATTCAATATCTCCTACCATTGTAACCGGCTTTGTGTAACCCTAACCCTCTCCGATGTCTATATAAACCGGAGAGTTTTAGTCCGTAGGACAACTTCATCATACAACAATCATACCATAGGCTAGCTTTTAGGGTTTAGCCTCTTGATCTCGTGGTAGATCTACTCTTGTACTACCCATATCATCAATATTAATCAAGCAGGACGTAGGGTTTTACCTCCATCAAGAGGGCCCGAACCTGGGTAAAACATCGTGTTCCTTGCCTCCTGTTACCATCCGGCCTAGACGCACAGTTCGGGACCCCCTACCCGAGATCCGCCGGTTTTGACACCGACAGGTATGTTGATCAGATTCGGCAGGTATTGCAGAATGGAAGAGGCTCCAAAAAAGCTAAACTTCGTATTGGAAGAGCATATAACAGAGTAATTGGAAGCCATTCTGTCAAACCCATACATGACTTGTCAGCGGCTGATCCCTTTGTAGAAATGACGAAGTATGCAATGTGTGAATTTGGGCATTGTAATCTTTGAATTTGAACCTTGCAATATTTATGGTATTTGTTATATTGAACCATTTCTGTTCTCTTGTCTCAACGCAAACAGTTCATCCGAGTGAACTGCATGTTGTATATCGCACACACCTTGATTTGGCTAGCCGTTCCTTTTGTGTTGCCTAATCACAAACAGTTCATCCAAGTGAACCATATGTCGTACATCGCACACACCTTGATCTGGCTGACCATTTCTTTTGTGTTGCCTAATCACAAACAGTTCATCCGACTGAATTGTATGTTCTACATCGCACACACCTTCATCTGGATGCCTGTTTCTTTTGTTCCTCCTCATCGCAAACAGTTAATTGAACTGAACTGTATGCCCTGCATCGCACATGCAACTAAAATATGAACCGTGTTTGATGCATCCTCCATCGCAAATGTTTTGCGCCTTTTTACGGGTTTTTTACACCACCGTTTGCGATTATTGCATCGCACACAGTTTCGTCGAAGGGTCTCTGATCGTAGTGTCGCATTAGTAGCATCCTGTAGTAGTTTTAGTATGGCGGTAGCATTATAAGATGATCCCTTAACTAAAATTTCTAGGCATAAGTGTTCTCCCTGAGTATGCACCGTTGCGATAGTTCGTCGTGCTGAGACACCATGTGATGATCGGGTGTGATAGGCTCTATGTTCACATACAACGGGTGCAAGACAGTTTTGCACATGCGGAATACTTGGGTTAAACATGACGAGCCTGGCATGTACATACATGGCCTCGGAACAGTGGAGACCGAAAGGTCGAACGTGAATCATATAGTAGATATGATCAACATAGAGATGTTCACCATTGATGACTACTCCATCTCACATGATGATCACACATGGTTTAGTTGAGTTGGATCACGTATCATTTAGATGACTTGAGGGATGTCTATCTAAGTGGAAGTTCTTAAGTAATTTGATTAATTGAACTTAATTTATCATGAACTTAGTCCTGATAGTATTTGCATATCTATGTTGTAGATCAATAGCTCGCGTATGGCTCCCCTTTTTATTTTTGATATGTTCCTAGAGGAAACTAAGTTGAAAGATGATAGTAGTAATGATGCAGACTGACTTCGTGATCTGAGGATTATCCTCATGCTGCACAGAAGAATTATGTTCTTGATGCACCGCTAGGTGACATACCTATTCCAGGAGTAGATACAGACGTTATGAATGTTTGGCAAGCTCGATATGATGACTACTTGATAGTTTTGTGTGCCATGCTTTACGGCTTAGAACCGGGACTTCAAAAATGTTTTGAATGCCACGGAGCATATGAGATGTTACAAGAGCTGAAATTGGTATTTTAGACTCATGCCCGTGTCGAGAGGTGTGAGACCTCTGACAAGTACTTTGCCTACAAGATGGAGGAGAATAGCTCAGCTAGTGAGCATGTGCTCAAAATGTCTGGGTACTACAATCACTTGAATCAAGTGGGAGTTAATCTTCCAGATAAGATAGCTCTAGTCACTATCACCAAGTTACTAGAACTTCGTCAAGAACTATAATATGCAAGGGATGACGAAAACGATTGCCAAGCTCTTCGCGATGCTAAAATTGGCGAAGGTAGAAATCAAGAAATAGCATCAAGTGTTGATGGTTAACAAGACCACTAGTTTCAAGAAAAAGGGCAAGAGAAAGAAAGGGAACTTCAAGAAGAATGGTAAGCAAGTTGCCACTCCCGTGAAGAAGCCCAAAGCTAGACCCAAACCTGAAACTGAGTGCTTCTACTACAAAGGAAATGGTCACTGGAAGCGGAACTTCCCAAAAAAAACTTGACAGATAAGAAGGATGGCAAAGTGAACAAAGGTATATTTGATATACATGTTATCGATGTGTACTTTACTAGTGTTCATAATAGCCCCTTGGTATTTGATACCGGTTTAGTTGCTAAGATTTGTGACTCAAAACAGGAGTTGCAAAATGGACAGATACTAGTTAAGGGCGAGGTGACGATGTGTGTTGGTAGTGATTCCAAGGTTGATAAGATCACCATCACACACTCCCTTTACCTTCGGGATTAGTGTTGAACCTAAAATAAATGTTATTTGGTGTTTGCGTTGAGCATGAATATCATTGGATCATGTTTATTGCGATATAGTTATTCATTTAAGTCAGAGAATAATTGTTGTTCTTTTTACATGAATAAAACCCTCTATGGTCATACACCCAATGTAAATGGCTTATTGAATCTCGATCATAGTGATAAACATATGAATAATATTGATGCCAAAAGACACAAAGTTGATAATGATAGTGCAGCATATTTGTGGCACTATCATTTAGGTCATATTGGTGTAAAGCGCATGAAGAAACTCCATGCATATGGGCTTTTGGAATCACTTGATTGTGAATCATTTGATACTTGCGAACCATGCCTCATGGGCAAGATGACTAAAAATCCGTTCTCCGAAACAATGGAACGAGTTAATGTCTTATTGGAAATAATACATACCGATGTATGTGGTCCGATGAGTGTTGAAGCTTGCGACGGGTATCGTTATTTTCTGACCTTCACAGATGATTTAAGCAGATATGGGTATATCTACTTGATGAAACATAAGTCTGAAACATTTGAAAAGTTCAAAGAATTTCAGAGTGAAGTGGAAAATCATCGTAACAATAAAATTAAGTTTCTACGATCAGTCAAAGAAGGAGTTCTTGCCTGTATTGTAAGGTGTGAAGTTGAGTAAGACTCAAAGCCCGACCACGGCATAAGATAGAGAGAGAATGAAAGTCATTCCCTATGCCTCAGCCATAGGTTCTATAAAGTATGTCATGCTGTGTACCAGACCTATTGTGTACCTTACCATGAGTTTAGCAAGGGGGTACAATAGTGATCCAGGAGTAGATCACTGACAGCGGTCAAAATTGTCCTTAAAGGACTAATGAAATATTTCTCGGTTATGGAGGTGATAAAGAGTTCGTCATAAAGGGATACAACGTTGCAAGCTTGGACACTAATCCAGATGACTCTAAGTCTCAATCTGGATACGTATTAAATGTGGGAGCAATTAGCTAGAGTAGCTCCATGCAGAGCATTGTATACATAGAAATTTGCGAAATACATACGGATCTGAATGTGGCAGTCACGTTGACTAAACTTCTCTCACAAGCAAAACATGATCACACCTTAATACTCTTTGGGTGTTAATCACATGGCGATGTGAACTAGATTATTGGCTCTAGTAAACCCTTTGGGTGTTGGTCACATGGCGATGTGAACTATGGGTGTTAATCACATGACGATGTAAACTATTGGTGTTAAATCACATGGCAATGTGAACTATATTATTGACTCTAGTGCAAGTGGGAGACTGAAGAAAATATGCCCTAGAGGCAATAATAAATTTGTTATTTTATATTTCCTTATTCATGCTAAAGGTTTATTATTCATGCTAGAATTGTATTTATCAGAAACTTAAATACATGTGTGAATACATAAACAAATACCATGTCCCTAGTATGACTCTACTAGACTAGCTCGTTGATCAAAGATGGTTAAGGTTTCCTAACCATGGACATGTGTTGTCATTTGATAATGGGATCACATCACTAGGAGAATGATGTGATGTACAAGACCCACCCGTTAGCTTGGCATTTGATCGTACAATTTATTGCTACTGCTTTCATGTATGTCAAATACATATTCCTTTGACTACGAGATCACACAACTCTCGGATACCGGAGGAATTCCTTGTGTTCTATCAAACGTCACAACGTAACTGGGTGATTATAAAGATGCTCTACAGGTAACTCCGAAGGTGTTTTGTTGGGTTGGCATGAATTGAGATTAGGATTTGTCACTCTGAGTATCGGAGAGGTATCTTTGGGCCCTCTCGGTAATACACATCATAAGCTTGCAAGCAAACGACTAAGGAGTTAGTAACAAGGTGATGTATTATGGAATGAGTAAAGAGACTTGCCAGTAACGAGATTGAACTAGGTATGAAGACACCGACGATCGAATCTTGGGCAAGTAACATACCGATTGACAAAGGGAATTATGTATGTTGTCATAATGGTTCGACCAATAAAGATCTTCGTAGAATATGTAGGAGCCAATATGAGCATCTAGGTTCCGCTATTGGTTATTGATCGGAGAGGTTTCTCGGTCATGTCTACATAGTTCTTGAACCTGTAGGGTCCGCACGCTTAACATTCGATGACGATTTAGTATTATATGAGTTATGTGATTTGGTGACCGAATGTTGTTCAAAGTCCCGGATGAGATCACGGACATGGTGAGGAGTCTCAAAATGGTCGAGAGGTAAAGATTGATATATAGGACGATGGTATTCGGGCACCGGAAGTGTTCTGGAGGGTATCGGGTACTTATCGGGTCACCGGAAAGGAGTTTCGGGCACCCCCGACAAAGATATGAGCCTTATGGGCCAAGTGGGGGAACACACCAGCCCTGGTGCGACCTATAGAGGCCATCCCTATGAGGAGGATAAGGAAAGAGGGGAGGGCAATGAAAGTGTGGATTAGGATTCCTACTTCCTTCCCTCTCCCCCCTCTTTCCTTCCACCTCGGTTATATATGGCAGGGGGAGCCTAGCACACAACAGACAATTGCCTAGCCGTGTGCGGCGCCCCCCTCCACAGATTACACCCTTGGTCATATTCTCGCGGTGCTTAGGCGAAGCCCTACGCGGATCACTTCACCATCAGCGTCACCATGCCGTCGTGCTGACGGAACTCGTCTACTTCCTCAACACTTTGCTGGATCAAGATTTTGAGGGACGTCATCAAGCTGAACATGTGCAAAACTCAGAGGTGCCATACGTTCGGTGCTTGATCGGTTAGAACAATAATAAGTTCGACTACATCAACCGTGTTGTCAAATGCTTCCGCTTTCGGTCTACAAGGGTACGTAGACATACTCTCCCCCTCTCATAGCTATGCATATCCTAGATAGATCTTGCGTGAGCGTAGGAAAATTTGTGAAATTGCATGCTATGTTTCCCAATAGAAAACATGGTAAAGAAAGAAAACCGTGGGTTCAAAAACCTATGACTTTTCCACCTAAGTCAACTAAAAAGAAAGATGATGAAGAATTTGAACGCTTCGCTGAAATGCTGAGGCCAGTCTTTTAGCGTACTCGCTTGACTGATATCTTAAAAATGCCTCCTTATGCAAAATACATGAAAGACATCATCACCAATAAGAGTAAAATACCAGAAGCTGGAATCACCACCATGCTTGCTAATTATACTTTTAGAAATGGAGTACCTAAAAAACTTGGAGATCCGGGAATACCAACTATACCTTGCTCCATCAAAAGAAATTATGTGAAAACTGCTTTATGTGATTTGGGAGCTAGTGTTAGTGTTATGCCTTTCTCTTTATATAAAAGACTTGATTTGAATAAACTCACACCTATTGAAATATCTTTGCAAATGACTGAGAAATCAACTACCATACCTATCGGTATTTGTGAGGATGTGCCCATTGTTGTTGCTAATGTTACTATTTTGACTAACTTTGTTATACTTGAGATGCCCGAGGATGACAACATGTCGATTATCCTTGGTAGAACCTTCTTGAATACTGCAGGGGCTATTATTGATTGCAATAAAAGCAAGGTCACTTTTCATATCAATGGTAAGAGCATACGGTGCACTTTCCGAAGAAACAATTCCAAGTGGATGATATTAATGTTATTGAAAAATCTCCGACAATCACTATTGGAAGTTTTCAACTACCTCTACCTACTGTTAAAAAGAAATATGAAATGCTTATTGTTGGGGACATTCATATCCCCGTTGAGGTAACTTAGTGATTCACGAAAGTTCTTCGGTTTCATGCTAATCGAAAGTGGTTGTTAATAAGACTTGGTCAACCTTATTAATGGATCATTTTTGAGAGGTATGAAGTTGATGAATTTAGTAAGTACTACCTTCTATCCCTACTTTTTGTTTTCTGTTTTTTATTAGTTAAGTAAAATAAAATGCCATGTTTTGTCTATTTTCTGAATTTCCTGTGCAATAAAAAATGACCAAAAATAAAAGTTCTCAGAATGCTCTGAAAATTCAATACGATTTTTTCTGAATATTTAAGAATTTTTGGTGCAAATAATATCAGAGGGAGGTGCACCAGGTGGGCACAACCCATCTGGGCGCGGCAGGACCCCCAAGCGCGCCCTGGTGGGCTGTGGGCCCCATGTGGGCCCCCTCACTTATCCCTTCATACCACTTCATCACTTACCTCCAGAAAAAATCACCATTGCTCTCTCTCTCTCTCTCTCTCTCTCTCTCTCGTGTTCTTGCTCTCAAACCCGCGGATTTCGATCTCTTTGCTCGAAGCTCCGTTTCCGAAACTATTTCGGGGGATTGTTGCTTGGTATGTGACTCCTCCATTTGTCCAATTAGTTTTTGCTTTAGTGGTTTATATTTTGAATAATTAGCTGCTCTTGGTGCTGCCATAGACGAGCTTGCATGTTGAATTCTTAGAGTTCTAAGTAGTTTGAATGCTTGCTATGGCCTCTATGTATCCCTATGAGTAGTTGCTATCAACCTTGTAAAGTTTTGTTGAGAAAATTTTGTGGACTAAAACTTTCAGAATTTTGTTCATAGGAAAAATATGAATATCTTTAGGAAGTTTACTTCCAAGAAGAACTCCAAGGGAGTGACTGGGGAGTCATCTCACAGTGATCTCCATACCCAGAAGTTGGCGGAAGTACGTCTGTGCGAATGGCCGCATACCCCGTTCATGGAAGGGGCTGGAATCCTTCAAGAGTTTGCACAATATGCTGCTAATGCCAGCCTCACCGACTTCATCGCAGTTGAATGTGAACAGTATCATCTCCTCACAAACTCCTTTGTGCAAAGTTTTACTTTCCTTCCTAGGAATAATCCTCCTGAGGTGCAGTTTAATTTATACACTAAGCCCCATCAGATACCGCTTACTGAGTTCTGTGAAATATGCTTGCTTCCTTCTGATGGTGGTTTGGTAGAGCCTAGGCCTACGGAGTTTGAAGGTTTTTATCGCACTCTAACAGTTGGTGATGAGAGAGGGGTGACGAGTATCACTGTTGCTGGCTTGCATTTTCCTGTTGTTCATTATTTCACTCTTTTCATTGCAAAATGCTTGCTTGCTAGAGAGAAGGTGGGTGCACTCAGTGCCCCAGACCTTGTTGTTTTACATCGTGCACTTGAGGGCGACAACACTTATAGCTTGGGAGCTATTGTGGCACGTCGCCTTCACATTAATAAATCCAAGGGTAAAGTACATGGTGGTATTTACGCTACTCATTTGGCGACTCGCTTTAATGTAGAGATATGCCTGCATGATTATCATTTGCCCAAGGTTTACCTAGATCGCGCGGCTATCGAACATCACCAGTTTATTGTTGCTGATTACCCTCACATCTCTATTCCGTATAACCTGGTTTTTAGTGTGAGAACTCGTGATATTATTCCATTGCTTGCACCTACTTTGTTTGATCCTATTGCCAGGGGTGGATACAGGATTATGCCTGCAGATATCATCGCCTACCGGAACAACCAGGCCGTAGCAGAGGAGGAGCCTCGGCAGTGGGATCCATGGGTGCCCGCTCCTTGGTAGTTCGACAATGGACCCCATGGTTTCTTCGACTAATGACTGATTGCCAAGTTAGGCCAAAAGCCTAAGCTTGGGGGAGTACGTATTCCCACCGACATTACATTCATGTTCACATATTTCATTCTAGTTGTCGGTGTCCACACTTTTTCACTATACTATCCATGTTAAATTTATTTTCTCGCTTTCTTCTTGTGTGTTTGAAAAACTTTGAGAAAATACAAAAATATTTCCTGCTTTTTTTTATTTTTCTTTCTAGAGTAGTCAGCTGTACCACTAAAAAGAAAACCCAAAAAGATTTCCTTGTTCTTCTTTTGCTTGTTGGGAGCTTTCCCGTGTTAATAGTTTTTCTCATTTTTGCTTTTCCCTTTTATTTGCTTGTTCAAGAAAACCAAAAACTCCAAAAATATTTTAGTGTGTTTCTCTGAATTTCTTTTATTTCTATTGAGTCATACCGAGGAGAAGACCACAATGAAAATGTTGAGTGGCTCTCATATGCATAATTGTTGATCTAACAAAGAGTCCATATTACCTTGTCTTCTCCTATTGAATAAAATGTTTGCAGATTCCAGCTTAGTCCATGACACTCTTGCAATATTATTATTACTTTCACACCGCTCGGTCGTGCAAGTGAAAGCCAATAATGACAATATTTGATGAACTGGCCGTGGTAGAGAGAAACGGGTATGGACTCGACTTGTTTTGTTTTTGTAAATATGTTTAACCTAGTATCCATGATTCGGCCCATTATGATTAAACATGTTTGCAATGACAATTAGAGATTATAGTTTCTCATGCCATGCATAAGTAGCTAGGGGTGGATAGTGATTTATCTTGGATATCAACATTGCGTTAAAATGACTATGATGTAGTATGATGATATGGTATCCTCCTCTGAATGTTCGAGTGGCTTGACTTGGCACATGTTCATGCATGTAGTTGAATCAAAACCAACATATCCTCTATGATATTTATGTTCATGGTGTTCATATCCTACTCATGTTAGTGTCCAATGTTACTTATGCATAATGCATGTTCATGACCATTGTTGCTCTCTAGCTAGCCGCTGCTCAACCTATTTGCTAGCCTTCACCTATACTAAGTGGGAATTCTTCTTGTACATCAAAACCTTGAACCCAAGTTATTCCAGATGAGTCCATCATACCTACCTATATGCGGTATTACCCTGCCGTCCTAAGTAAATTTGCATGTGCCATCTCTAAAAACCTCAAATAAATATCCTTTTGTGTGCCTGGATCGTTCATGGAACGACAGGAGGTAGTCGGTATCTTCCATGCTAAGCGGGTTATTCTCAGGATGAGTGTTTATTCACTCACCATCGCACGAGAAAAGGGCGGTAATAGGGATTCCCAGTCCCGAACTCAAATTGCAAATAATTAAACAAAACTCCCCTGGGACTATTGTTGGTATGGACGGCACCCGTTGTTTCGGACAAGCCATGGAGTGTGATTGTTGGTGGAGGGGGAGTAAACCTTTACTTTTATCGCTTGGGAACCGCCACTAGCATGCTTAGCATGGAAGATATTGATAACTGATGGTCGTGAAGTAAACAAGAAGGGTGCATTTCCCAAAATATCATTTACCTCTATTTTAAAAACTTGAGCTCTGGCACCGCTGCAAATCACTGCTTCCCTCTGCGAAGGGACTTTCTATTTACTTTTATATTGTGTCATCACCTTCTAAAATAAGCGCCAGAACCTGAGAGCACTGATGTCATGCTGATGCATTGTGTGTAGCTAATGTTGGGTGCATCATGACTGGATCTTTTCTACCATGAATTACAATGTTTAGTCGTTGCTTGAACTCTGGAGGTGCTCTGCATTTATGTTTTGCCGTCTCAGAAAGGGCTAGCGAGATACCACTACTGTCATATTATATCATGGTTGTTTTGATAACGTGTTGTTGTTTGAGATATCTTAATATTGCTCGCTAGCTGATTATGTCATTGATATGAATTAATATAATCTTTAAGAGTTCTTGTCGGCATGGTTAGTTATAATATTGGCTGAAAACCTAGGTGTTGTTTAAGCTTATTTATGCAAACAAGAGCAAAAGAGTTCGTAAAAGTTTTTCTTTTTCACTTTCAGTTTATCAACTGAATTGCTTGAGGACAAGCAAAGGTTTAAGCTTGGGGGAGTTGATACGTCTCCAACGTATCTACTTTTCCTAACGCTTTTCCTCTTGTTTTGGACTCTAATTTGCATGATTTGAATGAAACTAACCCCAGACTGACGCTGTTTTCACCAGAACTACCATGGTGTTGTTTTTGTGCAGAAATAAAAGTTCTCTGAATGGAACGAAACTTTGCAAGGATTTTTTATGCAATATATGTGAATTTCTGGAGCCAAGAACCACCGAAGGGGGGCACCTGGGTGGGCACAACCCACCAGGGCGCACCCCCCCTCTAGGTGTGCCCAGGTGGGTTGTCCCCACTTGGTGGCCCCGCAAACCCTGAAACCCACGCTATAAAATCACATTTTTTCAGAAAAAAATTAGGGAGAAAGAATTATCACGTTTCACGAGAAGAAGCCACCGTCACCTCCTGTTCTTCATTGGGAGGCCAGATCTGGAGTCCGTTTGGGGCTCTAGAGAGGGGGATATTCGATCTTCGTCATCACCAACCCTTCTCCATCGCCAATTCCATGATGCTCCCCACCGGGAGTGAGTAATTCCTTCGTAGGCTCGCTAGTCGGTGAGGATTTGGATGAGATTCATCATGTAATCTAGTTAGTTCTGTTAGGGCTTGATCCCTAGTATCCACGGAAGGGTAGGACAAAAGGTGTCATGCAAGTTCTTTCCATAAGCACGTGTGACTATTTACGGAATACATGCCTATATTATATTTATGAACTGGAGCTAGTGTCGTATCGCCCTAGGTTATGAATGTCACATGATGAATATCATCCAACAAATTACCGACCCAATGCCTACGAATTTATCTTATATTGTTCTTGCTAAGTCACTACTGCTATCGTTACTGTTGCACTTGTTACAAAACTACTGCTATCACCGTTATCGTTACCATTGTTGGTGCTACTATTATCAAAACTATCATATTACTTTGCTACTGATCACGATGTTGTAGATAATTAATCTTCAGGTGCAGTTGAATCGACAACTCAGCTGCTAATACTTGCAAGTATTCTTTGGCTCCCCTTGTGTCGAATCTATAAATTTGGGTTGAATACTCTACCCTCGAAAACTATTGCGAACCCATATACTTGTGGGTTATCATCGACCAAGCTAGAGAAAGAGGGAGCTCGCCAGTGCATGGCGATGGTGGCTAGCATCAGCGACCCCGAATATGGTCGTGGCTGGAGAAGGTGTATCCAACCTGCCAAGGAAAATGGGTATTTCATGTCGACCAAGTCATGGTCGGGGAAAGCAAATCCACCCATGGTCGGCGTAGGTACACCACGTTGGCTCATGCTTCGCCCACTCGCACTTTGTTGCTGCCTTCGGCGAGAGTGAGAGAGATGGAACAAGAGCACATGCGGGTCCTAGGCATAAATACCTTGGTGATGGTGGGGTCCACCTCCATATTTCTCCATTTATCTCGTTCGTATTGCAAAAATAAAGGAATCCTGGGCACCAATCTTGAAACACCAATGGATAGTGGATCCCTCATCGCTAGCTACCAGCACCGTTAGAATTTCAAAATTTATGCATGTTGTCATTATTCATCTTTCCCATAATCAACTCTTTTGTATTCTCCATTAATTATTAGGTACAAATACACTTTTTCCCCTAGTTGTATGATACGTCTCCAATGCATCTATATATTTTTTATTGTTTCATGTTATTTTATTATAAATCTTGTATGCTTTATATACAATTTTATATCATTTTTTGGAACAACCCAATTAACTCAGTGCCCAGTGCCAGTTCCTGTTTTGCCTATTTTATTGTTTCATAGAAAAATAGTACCGAACGAAGTCCAAATACAATAAACTTTACAGTGATTTTTTCTGGACCAGAAAGGACCGTAGAAGCTTCGAGAGGAGTCCAGAAGACTTACGAGAGGGCCACAAGCTCAAACGGTGCGCCCCTAGGGGGCACGCCACATGAGCTTGTGGGCCTCTCGCAACTCCATTTGACCTAGTTTCACTTCTATAAATTCCCATAAATCCCAAAACAATTATTCCGCCATCGTAAGCCTATGTTCTTCCGCGGTTCCATCTGGAGGCCTCTGCCGGTACTCTATCGGAGGGGGAATCGAACACAGTGGGCTTCTACATCAACCTTGCTGCACCTTCGATGATTTGTGAGTACTTTAGCACAGACCTACAGGTCTGTAGTGATTAGCTAGATGGCTTCTTCTCTCTCTTCGATCTTCAATACAATGTTCTCCTCGAAGTTCTATTCGATGTAATCTTCTTTTGCGGTGTGTTTGTTGGGATCCGATTAATTGTGGGTTGATGACCAGATTATTCACTGAAAGTGATTGAGTTTTTTTTGAACTTTATTGTGTGTGATTGTTATAGCTATGTAATTCTCTCGGATCTATCCGTTTGGTTTGGCCAACTAGACTGATTTATCTTCAGCCGGAGTGGTGCATAGTAGTAAGTTCAATCTTGCGGTGTCCTCACCTCGTAACAGAAGGGGTAGCGAGACACGTATTTGTATTGTTGCTACTAAGGAGAAAATGATAGGGTTCAATCATATTGCTTGGTTTTATTATGTCCACATTATGTCATCTTTCTTAAAGCGTTACTCTGTTTGTCATGAACTTAATACCATAGATGCATGCTAGATAGTGATCGATTGGTGGAGTAATAGTAGTAGATGCAGGCAGGAGTCGACCAACTTGTCATGGACGTAATGACAATGTACATGATCATGCCATGAATAACGTCATAACTATGCGCTTTTCTATCAATTGCCCAACAGTAATTTGTCTACCCACTGTATGTCATTTTTATGAGAGAGAAGCCTCTAGTGAAAACTATGGCTCCGAGTCTATATTAATCATATTACAAAAACCAAAAATACCTTGATGCGATTTATTTACTTTTATTTTACTTTACAACTTATCTATCACCTACTATCAGATTTGATCCTTGCAACTAACGAGTACAAGGGGATTGACAACCCTCTTGCTCGTGTTAGGTGCAAGTATTTGCTCTTGTGTGTAGGTAATGTCGCCAGTTGTTTTCGTGAATCTCCTATTGGTTCTATAACCTTGGTTCTTTACTAAGGGAAATACTATCTGCTACTATATTGCTTTATCCTTCCTCTTCGAGGAAAATCCCAACATAGCTCACAAGTAGCATTGTGCCAGCCTGTGGGTTTTTCCCTTACTTTTCGGCTCTGCTCGATTTTGCCCTTAGATGTTTTTTCTCAGGTCATTTGTGTGCCCTTTAACCGTTTGGCCAATACTTTGCAAATTCATGACAAACTCATGAGAACTCATAAATATACAAATAAGATATCAAAATGTTAAGAAAGACATTACCTTTATGTGCATGTCAATTGCATTCAGGAAAGAAGTATTGTTTAAACTACTTCAGGTTATTAATGTTATTAACATTCTTAAACATAAAAAGGTATAAAAATACTTATTCATTAATAAAAATGGAATGCAAATATAGGCATGTTTTCTGAACATTCTAATATCTTATTTGCATTTTTCAAGTTCATATGAATTTTGTTATGGATTTTCAAACGACTTTGACCATTACATTGAAAATTCATAACAAGTATATGAACTCGGAAAAATGCAAATAAGATATCAAAATGTTCAAAAAAACATCACCTATATTTTCATGTCATTTTTATTCATGAAAAAGCATATACCTTTTTATGTTTCGCAATGTTGATGACATTAACAACCTCATGTAGTTTAAACAGTACTTTTTTCCTGAATGCAAATGACATGCACATAAAGGTAATGCTTTTCTGAACATTTTCATATCTTATTTGCATTTCTATGAGTTCATATGATTTTTTATGAATTTTCAAAGTATTGGTCAAATAGTCAAAGGGCACTTGAACGGCCTTAGAGACAAATCTAAGGGCAAAACTAAGCAAAGCTGAAAAGTAGGGGCAAAACCCATGGGGTGGTTTCGACTAAGAGCAAAAATGCATTTGGCCTATTATACTCGCTCTTCATCTCCTCGGCACAAAATGTCCATAAGAAACTAATATGGACCTTCATCTTATTCACAATATCCTCAATCTTCATCTTCCGCGCTAAGGACAAGCTGCTAAACAGGGACAACTTTGAAGCTCGGGTCATCAACGTTGGTTGTTACTACATCTTTCCAACGGCACGACCTCTAGGTGTTCTATCTCAACCCTGGTCTCAATTACATGACCGTAACAAGTTGTTCATGATTCGCAATTCTCAATCCTTCACATTAATGTGTTGCTACTTTGCCATGAAATAATGTTCCATTTATTTAAATCAGTGAACATATGGAAGAATGTGTTGAATTATAGATGGGCTCTAGGGCCATATAAGAAATAATTTCTGGAAAATCTCAATCCCATGTGGGATTTCAAGACATGGTGGGAAGTTCATTACCACACAGGTTTTGGAGGAGAGTTGATAACAACATATAATGGATTCTCTTCCACATGCTATTCGAGCTTGTTCAAAATGGAAAATTAATTTTTAATCAATTACGAGTCATTAATGGACATGTTTCGCAACAACCATATCTGAACAGTAGGATCGTGTGTTGTTATCATAGATGTTCTTATTCTATGTTTCGTACATGCTCATATGTTTAACTATGGATTAAATCAATATAGGAAAATTGCTAATATGTCCAACAAAATGTTTGTTTGGATTGCCACACAAGCGTGGCGCGTCGCGAAAGTATCCGATTGTTGTTTTGTTATGTCCAGTAATCCAGACAACAAAGGTTAATTATTTATGGTACATTGACGAAATGATATAATTTTTATGTGGGGGAGCACACTTAGTAGGCAAAAGTAGTGATATAAACTAAATTCCACACATTTGATAAAAGCATTAGGTTGAACACTAAGTTGTGAGGTGCAATTGAGTGCTTAACAAACAAAATATGTTTGTCCTTCTCCTTTGTACTATATATTACTAAGACTACTATACCTGGTCATGGGATATCCAGCCCGAAAAAGCCCGATCTGACCCGGCCCGGTCTTGCCCATGGGTGGGCTTGGGCCTGATTTTTTAGCCTGAAGAACACATTGGCCGGGCCTGGGCTTGGCTTTTTTACATTTTAGGGAAGGGGCCCGGGCCAGGCTTGGGCCTAGGTTTTTTGCCTCGGGCCGAAGCCCGGCCCGGCCGACAGATGGCCAGATATAACTAAGACTAATCCAGAAAAAAAATGTGCTATGTTCGTCATGAAAATACAACAACGGTTTGCTCCGGCAGAAATGGAAGATACACGCGCCGGCAGAAATTTGCAGAATATAATGACGTCTCTTGTCCGTATATATAGATCTACCACGCGCGCCTAAGCGCCCGCCACGTACGCTCGTGTTGCCGGCCAAAAGAGCGCGTGGTTCCTCAGCATCACCGCCACCTTCCGTCCGTATTGCTCGCTCACGCTCCATTAGCTGCCCGAGATGTCCAGATCAGATGCAAAGCGAAAGCCACTAGGTCCAAGCTGAGCTAACTAACGGTTTTGCTCCGACCGATCGATAGTGCCCGGAGCGGTCACGCCGGCCGACCTCGAATTAATTCGCGACCACGCAACGAACACGCGCGCAGCAGGCCGAATAAAAACTTGCTTAGCGCCCAGTGCAGCGCACCGTTGCGTCGATCGGTCCTTTGCCGCCCTATTCCCGATAGCCCGGTCGATCACGACATGCTAAAGACGTAGCGGCAGCTAGCCTTCGCCCTCACATCACGCCGTCGCCGTCGTCGTCACCTTCATCTTCTTCTTTGTGCTGCTTCCACTACTCGAGCTAGCCAGCTTGATCGCTTTTGCTCGCGGCGGCCAGGCGTGCGTCACGAGGGGCGGCCGGAGGAGGGACGGAGGGAGGGGTCGAGATGCATCAGATAGGGAGCGGCATGTACGTGTCCGGCCGGGCGCCGGACAGGAAGCGGGAGCGGCAGCTGTCGTCGGGGTCGGTAGCCACGCCGCCGTACACCGGCGGGGACCTGTCGCGGTCCGGCGAGCTGGGCCGGATGTTCGACGTCGCCTCCTCGTCGTGGCAGTCGCAGGCGCCGTCCCCGGCCTCCTCCTCGCGCCGCAGCTCCGGGCACCTGCCGCTGCCGCCCCGGCCTGCCCCGTCGCCGTCGGCGTCCGGGCCGCTGTCGCAGCTCTCGCACTCGGGCCTCCTCGTGGGCCCGTCGCCTCCCGCCGCGCCTTCGCCGTCGCCGGCTCGCGGAGGGTCGTGGAGGAAGGCGAGCCGGAGGCGCGCGGCCGCCATGGAGGAGGCGGCGCCCGTCGTGGCGCGCGGGAGCACGAAGCTCGCGGTCCCGTTCGCGTGCTACGTGCTGGTGCTCGTGGCCGCCGCGGCCGGGGTCGGCGCCGGGCTGTTCTTCCTCGTGGCGTGGCGCCGGTGGGAGGCGCTCGCGGCTGCGGGCGGCGCGGTGGCGGCAGCCGCGGCCGTGCTCGCCTGGAACTTTCTGCGGTGCGCGGCGGAGGCGGAGCGGTTCTTCCGGCTGTCCCCCGACACGGTGTTCGAGCAGGGGGACATGCCCATCGGCGAGCTCGTCAAGATCACCGGGGTGAGCCGCCGCGCCTCATACCTCTCTGTTTTGCTCACGTGCAAAACTCATTATCGCTACGTTGATCAATGATCAGACACCGTTTCTTCACTTGTTTAGCAAGAATTTGCATGCCGATTTAATTGCTTATGCCAATCGTAATCGAATATAGCTCGAGCGTGCCAGAATTCAGCTTTCAGAGGCGTCTGCTGAAGCTTAGCTCGGCAGCAAGCGACGCATATGCCAATCTAACCCGGCAGTCCAAACTGCTGGAGCTGCTTTGCTTGCATATGGTAAGCGTCAGAGGCTGTCAAAAACGGGTTCAAGCAACATGTGGTGGTCAATGGCTTCCCTGCCATGCATTACCTCTGGTGGAGCACAAGCTACCAGACCACTTTTGCTTCACCAAGGCACTGCATGCGTCGCTAATTATCTCTGCAAGCAACAATGATCTGCGAAAGATTACACCGTGTCAGTGTGCGTGTGGTTACTGAAAGCTTATTCTCTGACATGGCCTGACGCCGTGTGGTGCTTTGCATTGCAGCAAGTGACCTGCGGCCGGGTGCCCGTGGGGGCCTGCTTCCACGACGCCGCCCGGTGCGTCTTCACGTCGGTCCGGATGTACGGCCGCCGTGGGTGGGCGTGGGCCTGCTGCTGCTCCCGGTGGCAGCTCCGGCACTCCGAGGTCAGTCAGTCAGGCTCTACCACCCTCATAAACCCACTGCCTGAACAAGTGCACTCAGGTGTTGACGGTATGTCTTTTGACCCTGGCAGGCGCGGTCGACGAACTTCTACATCTCCGACAGGAACACCGGGAGGAGATTCTACGTGCGCGCCGGAGAAGGCGCCAAGATCACCTGGATGATCAACCGGAAAACCACCAGCTTCGACGGCGGAGACGGCAAGGGCAAGGGCGCGTCACGGAGCCTCAAGAGCTGGGCGGCGAGCACCGGCGTGTCCTGCGACGGCGCCGTGCGCGTCGAAGAAGGGTAAGGGTCTTGGTGGCTCAGTTTCAGAGCACAACAATGTAAGTCACATGTTCAGCAAAACTGCAACCAGCTTTTTGCTTTTTTCTTGACAGGTTCATCAGGGAGGGAGACACGGCGAGCGTGATCGGCGTGCTGAAGAGGCACCACGCCTTCGACGTCGTCGACGCGCCGGACGGCGTGGTGGCCACCGGCTGCCAGCCGGCGAGGTGCATGTTCCCCGTGCTCGTCGGGGGGCTGGTGCTCATCGGCAGCGACGACCCCGACGAGGGCGTCTACATGGTCTAAGCTTAAGCTTGCGACGACTGACCGGCCGGCCTCGAGCTGCTTTGACAGTTTCAGTGCTGACTATATTAACAGTTTCAGCGCCTACCATATTAGGTTTTCGCAGCAGAAGGATCTGATGCATACTGAATGCTGTAAATTGGAGTGGTGTTTATAGGCTTGCCGGTTTGATGCTGTGGTAGCAGCACCTTTTTTTCTTTTTTTTTTGCTCTTCTCCAAGTACAGCTCTGTCACTTTTTGGATCACAGCGTGCTTAAACCATTGTAGACACCCTTTCTCATATAAAAGGGTTGGCTTTGCATTGTTTGCAGCAAGGTGTGCTTTACGCATGTAAAAGATTGGTTTTGCATTGTTTTCACTTTTCAACCACATATGCTTTTCACATGTACTAATAATACTGATTTCGCATTGAGTGAAATGCATCAGAGATCCCAAAACATCTGAAATTATATACTACTACCTCCGTTCGAGGTTGCAGTTCAGTTGAACTGCAAAAACACCTTGCATTTAGGAACAGAGGTAGTAGCTTTGAACAGGTTTGGCAGCCCTCTGACTGACATTGTTGAATAAGTCGTCAACTCAGCCTTCGGAAAAAGTTTTTCCTTTTTCTTTTTGATTGAGGGTGGAAACAGTTTTTTCAATACGGTAGCCTTTGAAATTACTAATAATAAGAACTTGAATTATTTTCTTTACTGACAGACTAGACATATCGACAAGCTTATTTGGTTTCTACCAAGAATTTGAATAATGGGCAAAATGCCCGAAGACGCACTGTTATGCCCCAAACCTGAACCTACTCCAGAGCTTTAGTGTATACAGGAATGACAGCATCCCGTTCACCGGCCTACGGACAAAAAGGGGAGAAGCGCCCCGAGGTGCTAGCTAATCCAAGTAGAAGAGCGTTACGATCTTCCGCATGTTCTTTGCCTCCTGGCAGGTCTCCATCAGCAGCCTGCTGTCATGAAACGCAAAGCATATCACCTGTTGGACCTTCGAGATGATGTCCATGTTGCATAACCTGAAAAATCATAAGAGTTGTGTTTATAATGTGATGGCACAAGAGAAACGTAATCTAAAGCAGTTCTCTCAAATAAAAATAGGCTAACACAAAAATCATGATATATGTTTTATTAAGAGTGGTAATATCAAGTGTGACAAATCGACTGTGATGAAACTACTCAGACATAGCAACAACATAAAGTGAGCCCAAACACTATGTTACTCCCTCCGTCCCATAATATAAGAGCGTTGTTTACACTAGTGTAGTGTAAAAAACACTCTTATATTATGGGATGGAGGGAGTACTATTTAATATTTAAAAGCAAAATAATACGTAAATGTTGTTGAGATTGGAGCGCAAAATGCATAACACTAAAACTGAAAGCAATTTGAACAGAAAGCTAACAAACCTGCTAGCCTCAATTAGTGGTAAATGGTCATACTGAGGTTTCTCAATCAAGTTTTGTACCTAAAAATTAACAGAATGTCACTGAAACATATCCAATGTACCACCTGAAAACAGAATCAGCTTTCCAAGCTAAAGCAGGATAAGAAATAATTTCTGCGAGGCACTTTGTTCAAATTAACACATGTTACAGTACTGATCTCGTAAGTTGCCAAGAATCCTATAGGAGCCCTGGTGGTCGAAAAGTGCCTGCACAGGCCGAGCTCCATTGAGCTCTTGATTTTCTTTTTCAGCAGAAATACCTTTTCCACATCTCGAAAAAATCTGAAAAAATGTTTTCATGTAGACATATACTTGTAGCATACATGCATAAAATTTCATGGACATATATATTCATATGTGATGTACACAAAAAAGACAAATACACAGATTAAAATAGGCTTTTTTCTTTGTAGTATTTGTGTCAGGTATTTGTCTTTTTTGTGTAGCATGCAAATAATAAAATTAGTTGATAAAATTTTCTACATACTTGAAGAATATGCATATGTATTTGTAGGAAAAAATTGAATTTTTTTAAACTTCTATATATATTTATTTATTTATTATTTTTTGCAAAACGAGCCCCATGGAGCCAGGTCTTTGCAACGCCACACTCCCCTGGTGGTGCCTCAGGAATCCCTACAATTTTAGTTATGCAGTTTTGTTTGTTAACTCAAATCACCAGATAAGATACTACTCGGTCAATAAACATAGTGTTGTTAGTTTATACTTTTTAAGGAAAGATGGCCTCAGAAGATTGAGATCTCTCTGGAACCTGGACAGGTTAGAAAAATTTCAGCACAGGACACCAAAGGACCCTGAAATGGAAATGCTACAGACTGGTATTTGGGCTTGGGGAAGTAAACTATATCATCCCCACTGGTGGAGTAGACGATGAAGCACATATTCTCCAGCATAGCACCACCTCCTTGGCTCAGATGTCTGACAGTGGGGTTTGCACCAGCAACTCCAAGGGTTACCAGCAAACAGTCTGAAGATGGCTACCACCCATGGACAGGAGATTGGGATACCTTAACCACACTAGTTCGTTTAAGTGGGCGGAGAAGGTGGGGAGTAGTAGATCCAGGAGTCTAAATCCTAGGGTGTCCAGATCAAGATCTGGCTTTTGAAGATCATTCGTGATCCCTTCTGTCATGTGGGGCACGTCTTACAGACGTGGGCCGCGCGGCCAGGAGCAGCCGACGGCCGCATCAGGCAAGGCGCAGGCTGGACAGGAGTCCTGATCCGGGCACATTAGTTCCTAGACTAGTTTATTTCGTATAGGTTTCTAGTTTGTTATTAGCCCATGGGGCCTTTATATATCAGACAGTTAGCACCCTTTAGGGATAAGCAATAAAGTTATTTCCTTCTATCTTCCCCTCCCGCATCATAGAGCAGCCAGGCAAAAACCCTAGCGCTCCTATCCACCGCGACTACGAACTACGTAGTCGAGGTCCTGCTGTCTTGGGCACCGAGGCCCTTGACAACTTGGTATCAGGTTCCAGGCGATCCTCCTCCTCGTCCACGCTCCATCCGCCGGCCGCTTTCCCCCCTGTGTCCGCGCCCAGCTCCCCGACATCGCCACAATCCGCTGCCGCCTCGGTCACTTCCGGCATGGCAGAACCGACCACCGCGGATCTGGCTAAGATGATCGAGGCCTTGACGGCCACGGTGATGTCCCTGCAGTCGTCCGTCACCGCACTCCAGAAGGACAAGTCCTCCTCTTCATCCAGCGCTGCCGCCGCCCATGATGGGCAGCACCACAATGATCGGCCGCCCAGGTTCCAGAAGATGGACTTCCCCAAGTTCGACGGCAAGTCTGATCCGCTCGCCTTCATCAACAGATGCGAGTCCTTCTTCCATCAACAACGAATCGCCGAGGAGGAGAAGGTGTGGATGGCGTCCTACAATCTCGAGGGTCCTGCCCAACTATGGTATATGCAGGTCCAGCGCGACGAGGGCACACCTCCGTGGCGCCGCTTCTCCGAGCTGCTCAATCTCCGCTTCGGGCCACCGCTGCGCGCTAACCCGCTGGGCGAACTAATGGCGTGCAAACGCACGACGTCCGTCGTCGACTTCCAGGAGCGGTTTGAGGCACTCCTTCCCCGGGCAGGCACCTTATCCGAGACACAGAAAGTGCAGATCTTCACCGCGGGACTCCAGCCACCCCTCAGCCTCGACGTGGAGATCCATAACCCACAGTCCCTCGCCGTCGCCATGAGCCTCGCCCGCAAATTGGAGCTGCGCGACCAGTGCGCGCTTTCCGCCCCGCCGCCGGTGCGTTTTCCACAGAAGGGCATCCTGCCGACACCAGGACCACGCCTCGCGCCCCCCGCTCCGGCCCCACCAGCCGCACCTCAGCAGGGCCACAATCTGCCGGACGGACGCCCAATCAAGCGTCTCTCCCAGACAGAGATGGAGGAACGCCGTCGCCTGGGCCTTTGCTTCAACTGTAACGAGAAGTTTGGCAGGGGCCACAACCGCGTGTGCCAGCGCATCTTTCTCCTCGACTTAGCGCCGGACGACGACGACGACGACGCGGCCTCCGCCACTGATGATGCATCGCGGGCCGACCCTCAAATCTCGCTCCACGCGATCGCCGGCGTGCGCACGAGTGAAACCATGCAGATGCAGATTACTCTCGGAGGTGTCTCCCTCCTCGCCCTGATCGATTCAGGCTCCACCCACAACTTCATCGCCGAAGAGGCGGCCGCTCGTGCTACGTTACCGCCCCCCACCACAGAGAAGATGCGCGTCACGGTGGCCAACGGCGAGCGCGTTCCGTGCCAGGGCGCGTACCGCGTCGTGCCCTTCCGCATCGGCCACGAGGAGTTCGCGGAGGATTTCCTCGCCTTGCCGCTCGCGGGCTACGACATCGTCCTGGGCACGCAGTGGCTGGCGTCGCTCGGACCGATCCTGTGGGATTTCCGAGCCCTCTCCATGACATTCTGGCGACGGGGCCATCGGGTGTGCTGGCACGGCATTGCAGGACCGGACGGGCCAGCCCTAAAATCATGCAGCGGCCGCGACTTCCTGGACGCCATCATCACCGAGTTCGACGGCATCTTCGCCGACCCCTCCGGCGTGCCACCGCCCCGCAGCCGCGATCACGGCATCACCCTGCTACCTGGTTCCGCCCCGGTGGCCGTCCGTCCGTATCGATACCCGGCCGCGCACAAGGACGAGCTGGAGCGTCAGTGCGCCGCCATGCTCGCCCAAGGTATCATCCGTGCGAGTTGTTCCGCATTCTCGTCCCCGGTACTGCTAGTCCGCAAGGCCGACGGGTCCTGGCGCTTCTGCATCGATTATCGCGCCCTGAACGCCATTACTGTCAAGAATGCGTTCCCGATTCCGGTGGTGGACGAACTCCTCGACGAGCTACGGCACGCTCGTTTCTTCACCAAGCTCGATTTACGTTCCGGCTACCACCAGGTGCGGATGCGTGCGGAGGACATCCCGAAGACAGCTTTCCGTACTCATGACGGCCTCTACGAGTTTCTGGTGATGCCGTTCGGACTCTGCAACGCGCCGGCCACGTTCCAGGCCCTCATGAATGATCTGCTGCGGCCATACCTGCGCCGTTTTGTTCTCGTCTTCTTTGACGACATCCTCATTTTCAGCGAGACATGGGCTGACCATCTCCGACATGTGCGCACCGTCTTCACGGTCCTGCACCAGCACCGGCTCTTCGTCAAGCGCTCCAAATGCGCGTTCGCCGTTGAATCAATCGCATACCTGGGTCACACCATCTCCGCTGCAGGCGTGGCCATGGATCCGGAAAAGGTGCAGGCAGTGGCGGACTGGCCGCAACCACGCTCGGCGCGCGCGGTTCGGGGCTTTCTCGGCCTTGCGGGGTACTACCGCAAGTTTGTCAAGGACTTTGGCGTGGTTGCCGCGCCCCTGACGGCCCTCCTTCGCAAGGATGGTTTCTCTTGGTCGCCGGAGGCGGCAGCAGCTTTTACCACCCTCAAGACGGCAATCACCACGGCTCCCGTCCTCGCGTTACCGGATTTTACACGGCCGTTCATCGTCGAGTGTGACGCATCGACGTACGGTTTCGGGGCCGTCCTTCTTCAGGACCACCACCCGGTGGCTTTCTTTAGCCGGCCAGCCGCGCCACGTCACCGTTCCCTGGCAGCGTATGAACGGGAACTCATCGGCCTGGTGCTCGCGATTCGCCATTGGAGGCCGTACCTATGGGGGCGTCAGTTTGTGGTAAAAACGGATCATTACAGCCTCAAATTTCTGCTTGACCAGCGTTTGGCCACCATCCCGCAGCATCATTGGGTTGGCAAACTCCTGGGATTCGACTTTACGGTGGAGTACAAGGCAGGTAGTACCAACACGGTGGCGGATGCACTTTCCCGCCGTGACACGGAGGAGACGACGATCATGGCGGTCTCAGGGCCTCGTTTCGACTTCATCAATCGCCTCCGGCAAGCGACGTCCACTGATCCGGCGCTCGTCGCACTGCGGGAGGATATCACGGCAGGTGCGCGGCAACAGCCTTGGGCGCTCTCCGACGGCCTCGTTACTTTCAACGGCCGCCTCTACATTCCGCCGTCATCCCCGCTACTCCAGGAGATTCTCAGTGCCGTGCACGATGATGGGCATGAAGGCGTCCTGCGCACATTGCATCGTCTCCGCCGCGATTTCCACGCACCTAACCTTCGCAAGACGGTGCAGGAGTACATCCGCACTTGCGGTACTTGCCAGCGGTACAAGTCCGAGCACTTGCACCCCGCTGGGCTGCTACTGCCGCTGCCGGTACCCACGGGCGTGTGGACTGACATCGGCATCGACTTCGTGGAAGCGCTTCCTCGAGTAGGCGGGAAGTCTGTCATCCTCACCGTGGTGGATCGCTTCAGCAAGTATTGCCATTTTGTGGCGTTAGCCCACCCATACACGGCAGAGTCAGTGGCACAGGTGTTCTTCGCTGAGGTTGTTCGTCTCCATGGCGTGCCGCAGTCCATGGTCTCTGACCGCGACCCCGTCTTCACCTCCGCTTTTTGGCGAGAGCTCATGCGCCTCACGGGGACAAAGCTGCACATGACGTCAGCATTTCACCCGCAGTCGGATGGTCAAACGGAGGCTGCTAACAAGATCATTGTGATGTATTTACGGTGTCTTACCGGGGATCGTCCCAAGCAGTGGCTCCGGTGGCTTCCCTGGGCTGAGTACATATACAACACCGCCTACCAGACAGCAACCCAAGAGACTCCGTTCAAGCTTGTGTATGGCCGTGACCCTCCCACTATTCGCTCTTACGAGCCCGGCGACACACGGGTGGCTGCAGTGGCCAGGAGCATGGCTGAGCGCGACGAACTTATCGAGGACGTCCGCTATCGTCTACAACAGGCACAGGCGGTCTATAAGTCCTACTACGACAGACGTCATCGGGACATTCGGCATGAGGTGGGCGATTGGGTTTGGCTTCGCCTTCGACAGCGCGCCGCGTCCTCTCTCAACTTGCCAACCAGGGGCAAGCTCAAGCCACGATTCTATGGGCCGTACCGCATTTCAGAAGTGATCAACGACGTGGCATACCGTCTTGAGCTTCCGGCACGCTCGCGCCTCCATGACGTGTTCCACGTGGGTCTCCTCAAGAAGTTCTTCGGCATTCCTCCAACTACACCGCCGGGATTGCCTTCGATCCACAACGGGGCGGCTGTTCCAGAACCAGAGCGCGTGACTCGTGCGCGCCTAGCACGCGGCGTTCGCCAGCTACTCGTCCACTGGAAGGGTGAAGCAGCTTCGTCAGCTACATGGGAGGATCTTGACAGTTTCGTCGAGCGCTACCCCGCTTTTCAGCTCGAGGACGAGCTGCTCGTCGAGGAGGGGAGAGATGTCATGTGGGGCACGTCTTACAGACGTGGGCCGCGCGGCCAGGAGCAGCCGACGGCCGCATCAGGCAAGGCGCAGGCTGGACAGGAGTCCTGATCCGGGCACATTAGTTCCTAGACTAGTTTATTTCGTATAGGTTTCTAGTTTGTTATTAGCCCATGGGGCCTTTATATATCAGACAGTTAGCACCCTTTAGGGATAAGCAATAAAGTTATTTCCTTCTATCTTCCCCTCCCGCATCATAGAGCAGCCAGGCAAAAACCCTAGCGCTCCTATCCACCGCGACTACGAACTACGTAGTCGAGGTCCTGCTGTCTTGGGCACCGAGGCCCTTGACACCTTCACTCTAGTTCCCAAGGCTAACCAAAAATGAGCCCAGAGCCTGAAAGAGGAGCTTTGAGAGGGGATGTGGCAGAGGCAACAAGATCAAGGAGGAAGGGCACGGCAGGCTTTTTCCCCTCACTTGCTTCTATTGTACGATGAAGATTAAAAATCCAATGTCTTAATGAGAATAGAATAAATGAATGCATTTCTAAGATTGTTCATAATGGACATATCAGGTGATAATGGGAGCCTAAAACTTCACAAGTCATAATACAAGCCATTGAATCAGTTGTTGATTATCATCTTTGACCATGAATTAGGTCCAATAGACACAGTTCATTCGCAAGTTGATTGAGGGGTTCAGCTTATGAATTCATGTTATTCAATTTTATGTGGAATTCTCACATAATGAATTTTTCCATAATTTGGTTTTGGACACATGAGATTGTGATGAGCAATCTAGACATATACAATCACAAGTTGGCGTAAGTAGAAAATATAATCTAAAAAGAAAGGTGGTGTATTTACTATTTAGGGTTCTTAGTAAAGTTATGGAACAAAAATAAACTAGAAATGACCTATACAGAACTGAAATACCACATATTCTTACTTTGGATAATAGCTCTTGGCTTTCAGGAGGTTGCTTCTTTAGACTTTGAGGCAAAATTACGGTAAGCAATTCTGGCTTCTCAGCTCTCAAAGCACCCCTAATAACAGCTGCGTTAGTCCCAGAAGCACCAGATGTGAATATATGATTTTTCTGCAATTAACATGTAAACATTAACTAGAGGTGTGGAGGAATCAAGTTGTAATGAACAATAATAACATATAGCACAGTGACATACTGTTATGACCATGGCATAACTCAAGATCTCAATAAGTTGTTGATGCATATACCCCATGTTGCGGGTACCAAAGAAACCTATTGATCGGGGTCCTTGCTGCTGAATAGCCAGCAATTCCTGTATTATTACCAATAAAGTGAGATTAACCCATAGTATAAACCAACGAATAATGTATTGATACACATATTTAACTAAAGATTGATGAACTGCATGGAATATGCGGTGATCCCAGACAAGCTTAGAGGCTAATGGGCACAAAAGTTAACTTAATAAAATGAAAATAGAACAGTACAAGGCACCTGAAGGTAATCGAGATCTGGGAGCGGCTTGTATTCTGGAGCATCAACTATTGCAGTGCCTCTAACAAGAGTTTCCACCTGAGTAGGAATCTTTGCACCATCGTCATCATCTGGCCCAAACATACTAGGTTCGTCTTGTCCTTGCGTTCTCCCATCACCTTCATGCCCATCTCTTCTCATGTATCGGCAGAGAAACTATACGAGCACAATAAAAACAGCCCCTGGCAGTAAATCATTAGTGAAAACCAAATATATTACAGCATACTGACATCAAATAAGTAGAGCAATATCTAAGATTTATGGTTTACTCTCATGCACAATGGTCGGAATTGATTATACTCGTCTATTCATGTCAGATATGAAGCACAGGCATGTGTCCGGCACATCTAAAATGTTTTCGTCATTACTGGACTTACATACGGTATTCCAGAGATTCCTACTCGTCAAGAATAAACCATTCAAAGATTCCTATTCAGGTCTTATGGCATATAGCAGTTCAAAGATGCCCACCAAGGCCACTCAAAAGTCAAAACAATACACAGAATAGCATATGGCAGCACCTGTTCAACTGAACATAAAACAACTGAAAAGCAAATATCACACTTTAAAGTTCCAAGGTTCCTACCAAGGCCACTCAAGAATGACACAGACAACAGCATATGGCAGCAGCTGTCCAACTGAAAAAGAGATACTACACTTTGCAATTTGCACCCAACAACCCATGTTCAAAAGGTTTTGCATCTAAAGCCATTAGGCTTTTAGGAAAATGAGATCTTCAATTACAAATGTCTGAACAAGCAACTCTAGCGGGAAATGACTTTGGCTGTGCCACTGATGTTAGTGCAAAGCAGATGATGGTCATATAATCACTTTCAAGACAGACAGGATGGTACTACTACGCAAATTGTGCGTGCCCAGAACAAAATTCCAACTCCGACATCCAATTTTCAACAGAGACGATACATCATCAGAAATCTAATAATACATACATCTTCCTAAGATAAAATTTACTGCATATCCACTGAAAAATATGAAAGAAACGACACAATCTACGAACGCTACAGATGAAGCACTGGGGGTGGAGACGCCACGCCTCACCTGAGTGGCCGTACGCGCGGCCTCATCGGGCCCCAATCGCCATGGCCCGGGCAGAGGCGGAGCGCGCAGCGGACTCGCCGGCGCGCGCCGGGAGCAGGCGAGGGAGGCGGCGCACGACGGCCGCCGCGTCTCCCGGGCGGACGACGGTGGGGGCGCGAGCGCGGCGGCCGTGCGGAGGAGAGACGCCATGGGACGGCGGGCGGGGGAGGGGGAGGGGGAACTGGATGGAGAGGGGAGGGGGGTTTTGCTTGCTGGTGCTATCGGGATGCGGGAGAAGCGAACAGCGGGACGCACACGGGATATCTCCGTCTCGCCCTCGCCTCGGGTGGATGGATTGATGGATGGATCCACACGGCCAGGCCAGACCACGGTGTTTTCGGGCTCTCGGCGGACTACGACCGCCGCCGGCCCCTACCCAGCCCCTGGCAAGTGTGCTGCACCTAAATTTATACTGCTACCCCTTTGTTTGTTCACAATGAAAAATGAACTTTGTTTTGGCGTCCAATGTTTGGAGTATGAAATTACAATGCGAGTCTAAGAGCAACTCCAACGGGCCGACCTAAACGGACGATGATTTCGTCCGCTTTTTATCCGTTTGAGTCGGCCAGACGGATACGGATGTCCGCTTTCATATTTGGGTCGGCACGTGCATTCAACGTAGGCCTGAACCCATTTTGATGGCGCAAAAAAAAATGAACGCATGCATATTAAAAAAAAAGAAACAACATTAATTAAACATTAAAACCGGCCACGAAGACCGGCGAAAGTCCATGCGTCCACATTTGCATTTAAAAAAATAAAAACAACCTAAACTACGAGGTGGCGCGCTGCCCTAGGCGTCGTCGTCGTCCTCGGGGTCCGTGAGGTCGATGAGCGTCGGCGCGGCCCGGCCCAGGCGAACGCCGTGTTCCAGAGTGCCGTCATGTCGGGTTGTGTCGGCGCAGGCAGTGCCGACGCGCGCGCGGGGGGAGGGGGGTGCGGCCGCCGCCTGGTGCGCCTCCTCCCCGGCCTCGCGCTGCTCCTCCTTGAGGTCGCGCTCGAGCATCTCGAGGTACTCGCCGTCGCGGCGCTCCTCGGCCACCCTGATCTTGCGTCAGTGCTCGAGTTACGCCTGCTCCTGCGCCGACGTCGCTCCTATCCAGACCGGCGGCGCGCGTACGCACTCACGCACTACTCCCGTCCAGGAGTAGCGCTTGATGGGGGACGGCTCCCGCTCCGGCTCCGGCTTGATGGGGGACGGCGGGACCACCGGCGGCACCACGCTGTCTCCCGCCGCGGAGAGGGCAAGGGCCTGCGCCATTGCCGCCTCATACCGAGCCTCCTCTTCCGCCTCCGCCCTGCGCCGCTCGTCCTCCTCGTTCTCTCGGTAGACGGCCGCAAGGGCCGTCTGGTCCTCCTCGCGGACGGCGAGCGCCGGTGGCGGCGACCTCCGGTCGACCTCGCGCGCCTCGCCTCCTCGTGCTCGAAGGCGAACCACCTCGCACAGTTGGGCGAGTCGGTTGCGTAGGCGGGGTCGTGGCGCTGCTCCGGCGTCAGTAGCGCCCGCCGGCGCCGTACCTCCTCCGCGTGAGCACGAGCTGACCGCGGCGCCGCCGACACTGGGATCTTATCTGGATCCAGATGCCAGTCGTGCGGCAGCGTCACGTCGGGATACATCAGGGGCTGGGGGTGGTGCCAGTGCCACTCCGCCTGATGCACTGGCACGTTCACACGCTGCCTCTGCTGGCGAGGCGCCGGCACCGGCAGAGGCGGGAGGAACTCTGAGGGGAAAGGGGTGGCGGGGGACTTGCCCTTGGCCTTGCTGCTGCTGGCGCCGGAGAAGAGGCCCATCTCATTGTGGTTGTGGTGGTTAGGGTTTGCCGGCGACGAGGGAGCAAAGAATGACAGATGTGGACGGCGAGTTTGGATGAGGACGGCCCTGCCGCACGGTCGGCTTAAAAAAGGACGAGCGCCGTCGCTGACGCGTGGGCCCGTCATCATAAATTAAGCTGACCGCATGGGCGGCGGGTAGTTGGACGGCCGGCATGTGGGAACACGGCGGACAGCGGGAAGGCGCGAGAAGCGTCCGTTCGGCTTCCGCTCTGACGTATTTGGGACGCAAATTTGGACCGTAAATGCGTCGGCGCGGACGCGACGTGGACATGATTTGGATTTGGGTCGGCGCATTGGGCCATCAGTTTTGTCCGCGCCGACCCAAATGGACGCAGGCAGACGAAATGGATCGGCCCTTTGGAGTTGCTCTAATGATGATAATTTTTGTGTCGCACTATCGACGTGTTTTGAACTGTAAAAATGTGATTATTTGCCTACCGTCTCTTGAAAAAAAGGAGAATATACTCGTGATATTCGGTGTTTACTAGCAGCTGTCTACTTGTTTCCTTTTAACAATTTGTTTTTAATTTGTTATACAATTGTGTCACTGGAATGCACATCATGCATCACACATTGATCCAATTTATTAATGATTGACTAACAATTGAGGAAATGTTTAAGTTACCAAAATATAAAAACGCTATGAGACTTTCTCTGGCATCCATCATGAAAATCAGAAAACATATCCATTCATGTGTATACTCAAGACATGGTTGCAATGGTCTAACTAAATTTGTGTGGCACTAGATTAGATTTGTGTGTTTTTAGTTAGGTTGTCGTATATTATCATGACACCTAATACGATAAAGATTGGTAGGATAATCCAACTCATATGAGAAGCGCAAATCAGAGTGACACGTGGGGTAGCATAGGCGGAACAAACGTGGGGTAGCATAGGCGGAACAACAGAATGGAGAAAAGGTTTTGGCATGTTCAGAATTGCATCAACCACTTGCATTTGTGGAACAATGATTATTGATTTGTCTACCAGGACTCAGGCAGGCCACCATTATTATCTTTCTTAAAATCCAAGTAAGAACTAAGAACATAGGGCCTGTTTGGATGGTGCCCACCGGATGAAGGAAATATGCCCTAGAGGCAATAATAAAGTTGTTATTTATATTTCCTTATATCATGATAAATGTTTATTATTCATGCTAGAATTGTATTAACCGAAAACTTAGTACATGTGTGAATACATAAACAAACAGAGTGTCACTAGTATGCCTCTACTTGACTAGCTCGTTAATCAAAGATGGTTAAGTTTTCTAGCCATGGACAAAGAGTTGTCATTTAATAAGCGGGATCATGTTATTAGAAAATGATGTGATTGACTTGACCCATCCATTAGCTTAGCACGATGATCGTTACAGTTTCATTGCTACTGCTTTCTTCATGACTTATACATGTTCCTCAGATATGAGATTATGCAACTCCCGAATACCGGAGGAACACCTTGTGTGCTATCAAACGTCACAACGTAACTGGGTGATTATAAAGATGCTCTACATGTGTCTCCGATGGTGTTTGTTGAGTTGGCATAGATCAAGATTAGGATTTGTCACTCCGAATATCGGAGAGGTATCACTGGGCCCTCTCGGTAATGCACATCACTATAAGCCTTGCAAGCAATGTGACTAATGAGTTAGTTACGGGATGATGCATTACGGAACGAGTAAAGATACTTGCTGGTAACGAGATTGAACTAGGTATTAAGATACCAACAATAGAATCTCGGGCAAGTAACATACCTATGATAAAGGGAACAAAGTATATCGTTATGCGGTTTGACCGATAAAGATCTTCATAGAATATGTAGGAACCAATATGAGCATCTAGGTTCCGCTATTGGTTATTGACTGGAGATGAGTCTCGGTCATGTTTACATAGTTCTCGAGCCCGTAGGGTCCGCACGCTTAATGTTTCGTGACGATTTGTATTATGAGTTATGTGATTTGATGACCGAAGTTTGTCCGGAGTCCCGGATGAGATCGGGGACATGAAGAGGAGTCTCGAAATGGTCGAGACGTAAAGATCGATATATGGGAAGGCTATATTCGGACATCGGAAAGGTTCCGAGTGATTCGGGTATTTTTCAGAGTACCGGAGAGTTACGGGAATTTGTATTGGGCCTTAATGGGCCATACGGGAAAGGAGAGAAAGGCCTCAAGGGTGGCAGCGCCCCTTCCCCATGGACTGGTCCGAATTTGGACTAGGGAAAGGGGGCGTCCCCTTCCTTCCTTCTCCTTCTCCCTTCCCTTTTTCCTATTCTATGTGGGAGGTGGAATCCTACTATGACTAGGGAGTCCTAGTAGGACTCCACACTTTGGGCGTGCCCTATGAGGGCCGGCCTCCTCCTCCCTCCATCCTTTATATACGTGGCCAGGGGGAACCCCATAGACACACAAGTTGATCAGTTGATCTTTTAGCCATGTGCGGTGCCCCCCTCCATCATAATCCACCTCGGTCATATCGTAGCGGTGCTTAGGCGAAGCCCCGCGTCGGTAGCAGCATCATCACCGTCATCACGCCGTCGTACTGACGGAACTCTCCCTCGAAACTCTGATGGATCGGAGTTCGTGGGACGTCACCGAGCTGAACGTGTGCTGAACTCGGAGGTGCCGTACGTTCGGTACTAGGATTGGTCGGATCGTGAAGACGCGTCTACATCAACCGTGTTCTCATAACGCTTCCGCTTACGGTCTACGAGGGTACGTGGACGATGAAGAAAATATGCCCTAGAGGCAATAATAAAGTTATTATTTATTTCCTTATATCATGATAAATGTTTATTATTCATGCTAGAATTGTATTAACCGGAAACATAATACATGTGTGAATACATAGACAAACAGAGTGTCACTAGTATGCCTCTACTTGACTAGCTCGTTGATCAAAAATGGTTATGTTTCCTAACCATAGACATGAGTTGTCATTTGATTAACGGGATCACATCATTAGGAGAATGATGTGATTGACTTGACCCATTCCATTAGCATAGCACTTGATCGTTTAGTTTGTTGCTATTGCTTTCTTCATGACTTATACATGTTCCTATGACTATGAGATTATGCAACTCCCGTTTATCGGAGGAACACTTTGTGTGCTACCAAACGTCACAACGTAACTGGGTGATTATAAAGGTGCTCTACAGGTGTCTCCGAAGGTACTTGTTGGGTTGGCGTATTTCGAGATTAGGATTTGTCACTCCGATTGTCGGAGAGGTATCTCTGGGCCCTCTCGGTAATGCACATCACTTAAGCCTTGCAAGCATTGCAACTAATGAGTTAGTTGCAGGATGATGTATTACGGAACGAGTAAAGAGACTTGCCGGTAACGAGATTGAACTAGGTATTGAGATACCGACGATCGAATCTCGGGCAAGTAACATACCGATGACAAAGGGAACAACGTATGTTGTTATGCGGTCTGACCGATAAAGATCTTCGTAGAATATGTGGGAGCCAATATGAGCATCCAGGTTCCTCTATTGGTTATTGACCGGAGACGTGTCTCGGTCATGTCTACATTGTTCTCGAACCCGTAGGGTCCGCACGCTTAAGGTTTCGATGATAGTTATATTATGAGTTTTGATGTACCGAAGGAGTTCGGAGTCCCGGATGAGATCGGGGACATGACGAGGAGCCTCGAAATGGTCGAGACATAAAGATCGATATATTGGACGACTATATTCGGACATCGGAAAGGTTCCGAGTGATTCAGGTATTTTTCGAAGTACCGGAGAGTTACGGGAATTCGCCGGGGAGTATATGGGCCTTATTGGGCCATACGGGAATAGAGGAGAGAGGCCGAAAGGAAGGAGGCGCGCGCCCCCCACTGGTCCGAATTGGACAAGGGGTGCATCCCACTTTTCATTGTTCCTCTCCCCCTCTTTCCTTCTCTCCTACTCCAACAAGGGAAGGAGGAGTCCTACTCCCGGTGGGAGTAGGACTCCCCCCTTGGCGCGCCCTCCTCCTAGGCCGGCCGGCTCCCTCCCTTGCTCCTTTATATACGGGGGCAGGGGGCACCCCATAGACAACAGTTGATCATTGATCTCTTAGCCGTGTGCGGTGCCCCCTTCCACCATAGTCCTCGATAATATTGTAGTGGTGCTTAGGCGAAGCCCTGCGACAGTAGAACATCAAGATCGTCACCACGCCGTCGTGCTGACGGAACTCTTCCCCGACATTCTGCTGGATCGGAGTCCGGGGATCGTCATCGAGCTGAACGTGTGCTAGAATTCGGAGGTGCCATAGTTTCGGTGCTTGATCGGTCGGGCCGTGAAGACGTACGACTACATCAACCGCGTTGTGCTAACGCTTCCGCTTTCGGTCTACGAGGGTACGTGGACAACACTCTCCCCTCTCGTTGCTATGCATCACCATGATCTTGCGTGTGCGTAGGAATTTTTTTGAAATTACTACGTTCCCCAACAGTGGCATCCGAGCCTAGGTTTTATGCGTTGATGTTGTGCACGAGTAGAATACAAGTGAGTTGTGGGTGATATAAGTCATACTGCTTACCAGCATGTCATACTTTGGTTCGGCGGTATTGTTGGATGAAGCGGCCTGGACCGACATTACGCGTACGCTTACGCGAGACTGGTTCTACCGACGTGCTTTGCACACAGGTGGTTGGCGGGTGTCAGTTTCTCCAACTTTAGTTGAACCAAGTGTGGCTACGCCCGGTCCTTGCGAAGGTTAAAACAGCACCAACTTGACAAACTATCGTTGTGGTTTTGATGCGTAGGTAAGAACGGTTCTTGCTAAGCCCGTAGCAGCCACGTAAAACTTGCAACAACAAAGTAGAGGACGTCTAACTTGTTTTTGCAGGGCATGTTGTGATGTGATATGGTCAAGACATGATGCTAAATTTTATTGTATGAGATGATCATATTTTGTAACCGAGTTATCGGCAACTGGCAGGAGCCATATGGTTGTCGCTTTATTGTATGCAATGCAATTGCGCTGTAATGCTTTACTTTATCACTAAGCGGTAGCGATAGTCATGGAAGCATAAGATTGGCGAGACGACAATGATGCTACGATGGTGATCAAGGTGTCGCGCCGGTGACGATGGTGATCATGACGGTGCTTCGGAGATGGAGATCACAAGCACAAGATGATGATGGCCATATCATATCACTTATATTGATTGCATGTGATGTTTATCTTTTATGCATCTTATCTTGCTTTGATTGACGGTAGCATTATAAGATGATCTCTCACTAAATTTCAAGATAAAAGTGTTCTCCCTGAGTATGCACCGTTGCCAAAGTTCGCCGTGCCCAGACACCATGTGATGATCGTGTGTGATAAGCTCTGTGTCCATCTACAACGGGTGCAAGCTAGTTTTGCACACGTAGAATACTCAGGTTAAACTTGATGAGCCTAGCATATGCAGATATGGCCTCGGAACACTGAGACCGAAAGGTCGAGCGTGAATCATATAGTAGATATGATCAACATATTGATGTTCACCATTGAATGCTACTCCATTTCACGTGATGATCGGTTATGGTTTAGTTGATTTGGATCACGTGATCACTTAGAAGATTAGAGGGATGTCTTTCTAAGTGGGAGTTCTTAAGTAATATGATTAATTGAACTTAAATTTATCATGAACTTAGTCCTGGTAGTATTAGCATATCTATGTTGTAGATCAATAGCTCGCGATGTTGCTCCCCATTTAATTTTTATATGTTCCTAGAGAAAACTAAGTTGGAAAATGTTAGTAGCAATGATGCGGATTGGATCCGTGATCTGAGGATTATCCTCAGTGCTGCACAGAAGAATTATGTCCTTGATGCACCGCTAGGTGACAGACCTATTGCAGGAGCAGATGCAGATGTTTTGAACGTTTGGCTAGCTCAATATGATGACTACTTGATAGTTTAGTGCACCATGCTTAACGGCTTAGAATAGGTACTTCAAAGACATTTTTAACGTCATGGAACATATGAGATGTTCCAGGAGTTGAAGTTAATATTTCAAGCAAATACCCGAGTTGAGAGATATGAAGTCTCCAACAAGTTCTATAGCTAAAAGATGGAGGAGAATAGCTCAAGAAGTGAGCATGTGCTCAGATTGTCTGGGTACTACAATTGCTTGAATCAAGTGGGAGTTAATCTTCCAGATAAAATAGTGATTGACAGAATTCTCTAGTCACCATCAACAAGTTAGTAGAACTTCATGATGAACTATAATATGCAAGGGATAACAGAAATGATTCCCAAGCTCTTCGCGATGCTTAAATCGACGAAGGTAGAAATCAAGAAAAGCATCAAGTGTTGATGGTAAATAAAACCACTAGTTTCAAGTAAAGGGACAAAGGGAAGAAAGGGGAACTTCAAGAAGAACGGCAAGCAAGTTGCTGCTCAAGTGAAAAACCCAAGTCTGGACCGAAGCCTGAAACTGAGTGCTTCTAGGCAAAGGAACTAGTCATTAGAAGCGGAACTACCCCAAGTATTTAGCGGATAAGAAGGATGGCAAAGTGAACAAAGGTATATTTGATATACATATTATTGATGTGTATTTTACTAGTGTTCGTAGCAACCCCTCGGTATTTGATACTGGTTCAGTTGCTAAGAGTAGTAACTCGAAACGGGAGTTGCAGAATGAACAGAGACTAGTTAAGGGTGAAGTGACGATGTGTGTTGGAAGTGGTTCCAAGATTGATATGATCATCATCGCACACTCCCTATACTTTTGGGTTTAGTGTTGAACCTAAATAAGTGTCATTTGGTGTTTGCGTTGAGCATGAATATGATTTGATCATGTTTATTGCAATACGGTTATTCATTTAAGTAAGAGAATAAATTGTTGTTCTGTTTACATGAATAAAACCTTATATGGTTATAGACCCAATGAAGATGGTTGGTTGGATCTCGATCGTAGTGATACACATATTCATAATATTGAAACCAAAAGATGCAAAGTTAATACTGATAGTGCAACTTATTTGTGGCACTGCCTTTAGGTCATACTGGTGTAAAACGCATGAAGAAAATCCATGCTGATGGGCTTTTGGAATCACTTGATTATGAATCAATTGATGCTTGCGAACCATGCCTCATGGGCAAGATGACTAAGACTCCGTTCTCCGGAACAATGGAGCAAGCAACAGATTTGTTGGAAATCATACATACTGATGTATGTGGTCTTATGAATATTGAGGCTCGCGGCACGTATCATTATTTTCTGATCTTCACACATGTTTTGAGCAGATATGAGTATATCTACTTGATGAAACACAAATCTCAAACATTTGAAAAGTTCGAAGAATTTTAGAGTGAAGTGGAGAATCATCATAACAAAAAACAAAAGTTTCTACGATATGATCGCAGAAGGAAAATATTTGAGCTACGAGTTTGGCCTTCAGTTAAAACAATGTGAAATAGTTTCACTACTCACGCCACCTGGAACACCACAGTGTAATGGTGTGTCTGAATGTCGTAACCGTACTTTATTAGATATGGTGCGATCTATGACGTCTCTTACTGATTTACCGCTATCGTTTTGGGGTTATGCATTAGAGACAGCTACATTCACGTTAAATAGGGCACCATCTAAATCCGTTGAGACGACACTGTATGAACTATGGTTTGGCAAGAAACCTAAGCTGTCGTTTCTTAAAGTTTGAGGTTGCATTGCTTATGTGAAAAAGTTTCAACCTGATAAGCTCAAACCCAAATCGGAGAAGTGCGTCTTCATAGGATACCCAAAAGAAAATGTTGGGTACACCTTCTATCACAGATCCGAAGGCAAGATATTCATTGCTGAGAATGGATCCTTTCTAGAGAAGGAGTTTCTCTCGAAAGAAGTGAGCGGGAGGAAAGTAGAACTTGATGAGGTAACTGTACCTGCTCCCTTATTGGAAAGTAGTTCATCATAGAAATCTGTTCCTGTGACTACTACACCAATTAGTGAGGAAGCTAATGATGATGATCATGAAACTTCAGATCAAGTTACTACCAAAACCTCGTAGGTAAACCAGAGTGAGATTCGCACCAGAGTGGTACAGTAATCCTGTTCTAGAGGTCATGTTACTTGACCATGACGAGCCTACGAACTATGAGGAAGCGATGATGAGCCCAGATTCCGCGAAATGGCTTGAGGCCATGAAATCTGAGATGAGATCCATGTATGAGAACAAAGTATGGACTTTGATTGACTTGCCCAATGATCGGCGAGCCATTGAGATTAAATGGATCTTCAAGAGGAAGACGGACGCTGATATTAGTGTTACTATCTACAAAGCTAGAATTGTCGCAAAAAGGTTTTCGACAAGTTCAAGGTGTTGACTACGATGAGAGTTTCTCACTCGTATCTATGCTTAAGTCTGTCCGAATCATGTTAGCAATTGCCGCATTTTATGAAATCTGGCAAATGGATAAACAAAACTGCATTCCTTAATGGATTTATTAAAGAAGAGTTGTATATGATGCAACCAGAAGGTTTTGTCAATCCTAAAGGTACTAACAAAATATGCAAGCTCCAGCGATCCATCTATGGACTGGTGCAAGCATCTCGGAGTTGGAATATACATTTTGATAAGTTGATCAAAGCATATAGTTTTATACAGACTTGCGGTGAAGCCTGTATTTACAAGAAAGTGAGTGGGAGCACTACAACATTTCTGATAAGTATATGTGAATGACATATTGTTGATCGGAGATAATGTAGAATTATTCTGCAAAGCATAAAGGAATGTTTGAAAGGAGTTTTTCAAAGAAAGACCTCGGTGAAGCTGCTTACATATTGAGCATCAAGATCTATAGAGATAGATCAAGACACTTGATAAGTTTTTCAATGAGTACATACCTTGACAAGATTTTGAAGTAGTTCAAAATGGAACAGTCAAAAAGGAGTTCTTGCCTGTGTTACAAGGTGTGAAGTTGAGTAAGACTCAAAACCCGACCACGGCAGAAGATAGAGAGAAAATGAAAGTCATTTCCTATGCCTCAGCCATAGGTTCTATAAAGTATGCCATGCTGTGTACCAGACCTATTGTATACCCTGCCCTGAGTTTGTCAAGGGAGTACAATAGTGATCTAGGAGTAGATCACTAGACAACGGTCAAAATTATCCTTAGTGGAATAAGGATATGTTTCTCGATTATGGAGGTGACAAAAAGGTTCGTCGTAAAGGGTTACGTCGATGCAAATTTTGACACTGATCCAGATGACTCTAAATCTCAATCTGGATACATATTGAAAGTGGGAGCAATTAGCTAGAGTAGCTCCGTGCAGAGCATTGTTGACATAGAAATTTGCAAAATACTTACGGATCTGAATGTGGCAGACCCGTTGACTAAACTTCTCTCACAAGCAAAACATGATCACACCTTAGTACTCTTTGGGTGTTAATCACATAGCGATGTGAACTAGATTATTGACTCTAGTAAACCCTTTGGGTGTTGGTCACATGTCGATGTGAACTATGGGTGTTAATCACATGGTGATGTGAACTATTGGTATTAAATCACATGGCGATGTGAACTAGATTATTGACTCTAGTGCAAGTGGGAGACTGAAGGAAATATGCCCTAGAGGCAATAATAAAGTTATTATTTATTTCCTTATATCATGATAAATGTTTATTATTCATGCTAGAATTGTATTAACCGGAAACATAATACATGTGTGAATACATAGACAAACAGAGTGTCACTAGTATGCCTCTACTTGACTAGCTCGTTGATCAAAGATGGTTATGTTTCCTAACCATAGACATGAGTTGTCATTTGATTAACGGGATCACATCATTAGGAGAATGATGTGATTGACTTGACCCATTCCGTTAGCATAGCACTTGATCGTTTAGTTTGTTGCTATTGCTTTCTTCATGACTTATACATGTTCCTATGACTATGAGATTATGCAACTCCCGTTTACCGGAGGAACACTTTGTGTGCTACCAAACGTCACAACGTAACTGGGTGATTATAAAGGTGCTCTACAGGTGTCTCCGAAGGTACTTGTTGGGTTGGCGTATTTCGAGATTAGGATTTGTCACTCCGATTGTCGGAGAGGTATCTCTGGGCCCTCTCGGTAATGCACATCACTTAAGCCTTGCAAGCATTGCAACTAATGAGTTAGTTGCAGGATGATGTATTACGGAACGAGTAAAGAGACTTGCCGGTAACGAGATTGAACTAGGTATTGAGATACCGACGATCGAATCTCGGGCAAGTAACATACCGATGACAAAGGGAACAACGTATGTTGTTATGCGGTCTGACCGATAAAGATCTTCGTAGAATATGTGGGAGCCAATATGAGCATCCAGGTTCCGCTATTGGTTATTGACCGGAGACGTGTCTCGGTCATGTCTACATTGTTCTCGAACCCGTAGGGTCCGCACGCTTAAGGTTTCGATGACAGTTATATTATGAGTTTATGAGTTTTGATGTACCGAAGGAGTTCGGAGTCCCGGATGAGATTGGGGACATGACGAGGAGTCTCGAAATGGTCGAGACATAAAGATCGATATATTGGACGACTATATTCGGACATCGGAAAGGTTCCGAGTGATTCGGGTATTTTTCGAAGTACCGGAGAGTTACGGGAATTCGCCGGGGAGTATATGGGCCTTATTGGGCCATACGGGAATAGAGGAGAGAGGCCAAAAGGAAGGAGGCGCGCGCCCCCCCTCTGGTCCGAATTGGACAAGGGGTGCAGCCCACTTTTCCTTGTTCCTCTCCCCCTCTTTCCTTCTCTCCTACTCCAACAAGGGAAGAAGGAGGGAGTAGGACTCCCCCCTTGGCGCGCCCTCCTCCTAGGCCGGCCGGCTCCCTCCCTTGCTCCTTTATATACGGGGGCAGGGGGCACCCCATAGACAACAGTTGATCATTGATCTCTTAGCCGTGTGCGATGCCCCCCTCCACCATAGTCCTCGATAATATTGTAGTGGTGCTTAGGCGAAGCCCTGCGACAGTAGAACATCAAGATCGTCACCACGCCGTCGTGCTGACGGAACTTTTCCCTGACATTCTGCTGGATCGGAGTCCGGAGATCATCATCAAGCTGAACGTGTGCTAGAACTCGGAGGTGCCGTAGTTTCGGTGCTTGATCGGTCGGGCCGTGAAGACGTACGACTACATCAACCGCGTTGTGCTAACGCTTCCGCTTTCGGTCTACGAGGGTACGTGGACAACACTCTCCCCTCTCGTTGCTATGCATCACCATGATCTTGCGTGTGCATATGATTTTTTTTGAAATTACTACGTTCCCTAACAGACGACACTCTCCCCTCTCGTTGCTATGCATCACCATGATCTTGCGTGTGCGTAGGAATTTTTTTAAAATTACCATGTTCCCCAATAGTGGCATTCGAGCCAGGTTTATGCGTAGATGTTATATGCACGAGTAGAACACAAAGGAGATGTGGACGTGGGTATATACATATTGCTTGCCGTCACTAGTTGATTCTTGATTCAGCGGCATTGTTGGATGAAGCGGCCTAGACCGACATTACGCGTACGCTTACGCAAGACTGGTTCGACCGACGTGCTTCGCACACAGGTGGCTAGTGGGTGTCTGTTTCTCCAGCTTTAGTTGAATCTGATTCAATGAACAGGGTTCTTTCTGAAGATCAAAAAGAAATCACTATATCGCGTTGTGATTTTGATGCATAGGTAAGAACGGTTCTTGCTCAGCCCGTAGCAGCCACGTAAAACTTGCAACAACAAAGTAGAGGACGTCTAACTTTTTTTGCAGGGCATGTTGTGATGTGATATGGTCAAGACATGATGAGATATAAATTGTTGTATGAGATGATCATGTTTTGTTAAAGTTATCGGCAACTGGCAGGAGCCTTATTGTTGTCTCTTTATTGCATAAGATGCAAGCGCCATATAATTGCTTTACTTTTATCACTATGTGATAGCAATAGTTGGAAAAGCATTAGTTGGTGAGACGACCATGTGACGACACATTGATAGCGATCAAGATGATGGAGATCATGGTGTCATGCCAGTGATGATAGAGATCATGACGGAGTTTTGGAGATGGAGATCAAAGGCACAAGATGATGATGGCCATATCATGTCACATATTTTGATTGCATGTGATGTTTATCCTTTATGTATCTTATTTTTCTTAGTTCGGCGGTAGCATTATAAGATGATCTCTCACTAAATTTCAAGGTGTAGGTGTTCTCCCTGAGTATGCACCATTGCGACAGTTCGTCGTGCCGAGACACCACGTGATGATCGGGTGTGATATGCTCTATGTTCACATACAATGGGTGCAAGCCAGTTTTGCACACGCGGAATACTCGGGTTAAACTTGACGAGCCTAGCATATGAAGATATGGCCTCAGAACACTGGAGACCGAAAGGTCGAGCGTGAATCATATAGTAGATATGATCAACATAGTGATGTTCACCATTGAAAACTACTCCATCTCACATGATGACCGAACATGGTTTAGTTGATTTGGATCACGTGGTCATTTAGATGACTAGAGGGATGTCTATCTAAGTGGGAGTTCTTAAGTAATATGATTAATTGAACTTTAATTTATCATGAACTTTGTCCTGATAGTATTTGCATATCTATGTTGTAGATCAATAGCTTGCGATGTAGCTCCCCGTTTATTTTTTGATATGTTCCTAGAGAAAAATAAGTTGAAAGATGATAGCAGCAATGATGCGGACTGGGTCCGTGATCTGAGGATTATCCTCATTGCTGCACAGAAGAATTATGTCCTTAATGCACCGCTAGGTGACAGACCTGTTTGCAGGAGCAGATGCACACGTTATGAAAGTTTGACAAAGCTCGGTATGATGACTACTTAATAGTTTAGTGCACCATGCTTTACGGCTTAGAACCGGGACTTCAAAAATGTTTGAAACGCCACTGAACATATAAGATATTCTAAGAGTTGAAATTGGTATTTCATACTCATGCCCGTGTCTAGAGGTATGAGACCTCTGACAGTACTTTCCCTACAAGGTGGAGGAGAATAGCTCAACCAGTGAGCATGTGCTCAGATTGTCTGGGTACTACAATTGCTTGAATCAAGTGGGAGTTAATCTTCCAGATAATATAGTAATTGATAAAGTTCTCTAGTCACTATCACCAAGTTACTAGAACTTAGTGATGAACTATAATATGCAAGGGATGACAAAAGTAATTCCCAAGCTCTTCGCGATGCTGAAATCGGTGAAGGTAGAAATCAAGAAATAGCATCAAGTGTTGATGGTTAACAAGACCACTAGTTTCAAGAAAAGGGCAAAGGGAAAGAAAGAAGAACTTCAAAGAATAAAGGCAAGAAAGTTGCCACTCCCATGAAGAAGCTCAAAGCTAGACCCAAGCCTGGAACTGGGTGCTTCTACTGCAAAGGAAATGATCACTAGAAGTGGAACTGCCCTAGATACTTGGCGGATAATAAGGATGGCAAAGTGAACAAAATTATATATTTGATATACATGTTATCCCTGTTCAAGAATTCATCCGATTAACCAGTTAACTTGCCGATTAATCCCTACTCGTAGGGTCACCGAGTAGCCGATAAACCAAAAAATCGTCCGATTAATTGATTAAATGGCTGATTAACTTGCCGATTAGCCAATTAATCCCCTACTCGCTAGCGAACCGAGCAGCTACCAGTTAACGATTTCCTCAACAATGCATGTTATTGATGTGTACTTTACTAGTGTTTATAACAACACCTCAGTATTTGATACTGGTTCAATTACTAAGAGTAGTAATTCGAAATGGGAGTTGCAAATAAACAAAGACTAGTTAAGGGCGAGGTGATGATGTGAGTTGGAAGTGATTCCAAGGTTGATAAGATCACCATCGCACGCTCCCTTTACCTTTGGGATTAGTGTTGGACCTAAAATAAATGTTATTTGGTGTTTGTGTAAAGCATAATATGATTGGATCATGTTTATTCCAATACGATTATTCATTTAAGTCAAGGATAATTGTTATTCTGTTTACATGAATAAAACCTTCTAAGGTCATACACCCAAGTTGAATGGTTTATTGAATCTCGATCATAGTAATACACATATTCATAATATTGAGGCCAAAAGATGCAAAGTTAATAATGATAGTGCAACTTATATGTGGCACTGCCGTTTAGGTCATATTGGTGTAAAGCGCATGAAGAAACTCCATGCTGATGGGCTTTTGGAATCACTTGATTATGAATCATTTGATGCTTGCGAACCATGCCTCGTGGGCAAGATGACTAAAACTCCGTTCTCCGGAACAATGGAGAAAGCAACTGACTTATTGGAAATAATATATACTGATGTATGCAATCCGATGAGTGTTGAGGCTCGCGGCGGGTATCGTTATTTTCTGATCTTCATAGATGATTTGAGCAGATATGGGTATATCTACTTGATGAAACATAAGTCTGAAACATTTGAAAAGTTCAAAGAATTTCAGAGTGAAGTGGAAAATCATCGTAACAAGAAAATAAAGTTTCTGCGATCTGATCGTGGAGGAGAATATTTGAGTTACGAGTTTGGTCTTCATTTGAAACAATGCGGAATAGTTTCGCAACTCACGCCACCTGGAACACCACAGTGTAATGGTGTGTCCGAATGTCATAACCATACTTTATTAGATATGGTGCAATCTATGATGTCTCTTACCGATTTATCACTATGGTTTTGGGGTTATGCATTAGAGACAACTGCATTCACGTTCAATAGGGCACCATCTAAATCTGTTGAGATGACACCATATGAACTATGGCTTGGCAAGAAACCAAAGCTGTCATCTCTTAAAGTTTGGGGTTGCGATGCTTATGTAAAAAAGTTTCAAACTGATAAGCTCGAACCCAAATCGGAGTAGTGTGTCTTCATAGGATACCCAAAAGAAACTGTTGGGTGCACCTTCTATCACAGATCCGAAGGCAAGATATTTTGTTGCTAAGAATGGATCCTTTCTAGAGAAGGAGTTTCTCTCAAAAGAAGTGAGTGGGAGGAAAGTAGAACTTGATGAGGTAACTGTACCTTCTCCCGAATTGGAAAGTAGTTCATCACAGAAATCAGTTCTAGTGATTCCTACACCAATTAGTGAGGAAGCTAATGATGATGATCATGAAACTTCAAATCAAGTTACTACCGAACCTCGTAGGTCAACCAAAGTTCGGTCCGCACCAGAGTGGTACGGTAATCCTGTTCCGGAAGTCATGTTACTAGACCATGACAAACCTACGAACTATGAGGAAGCGATGATGAGCCCAGATTCCGCAAAATGGCTTGAGGCCATGAAATCTGAGATGGGATCCATGTATGAGAACAAAGTGTGGACTTTGGTTGACTTGCTCGATGATCGGCAAGCCATCAAGAATAAATGGATCTTCAAGAAGAAGACCGACGCTGACGGTAATGTTGCTGTCTACAAAGCTCAACTTGTTGGGAAAGGTTTTCGACAAGTTCAAGGAGTTGACTACGATGATACTTTCTCACCCGTAGCAATGCTTAAGTCCGTTCAAATCATGTTAGAAATTGCCGCATTTTATGATTATGAAATTTGGCAAATGGATGTAAAGACTGCATTCCTGAATGGATTTTTGGAAGAATAGTTGTATATGATGCAACCTGAAGGTTTTATCGATCCAAAGGGTGCCAACAAAGCGTGCAAGCTCCAGCGATCCATCTATGGACTGGTGCAAGCATCTCGGAGTTGGAATAAATGTTTATATAGTGTGATCAAAGCATATGGTTTTATACAGACTTTTGTAGAAGCCTGTATTTACAAGAAAGTGAGTGGGAGCACTACAACATTTCTGATAAGTATATGTGAATGACATATCGTTGATCGGAAATAATGTAGAATTTTCTGGAAAGCATAAAGGAGTGTTTGAAAGGAGTTTTTCAAAGAAAGTGAAGCTACTTACATATTGAGCATCAAGATCTATAGAGATAGATCAAGACGCTTGATATATTTTGAATGAGTACATACCTTGACAAGATTTTGAAGTAGTTCAAAATAGAACAGTCAAAGAAGGAGTCCTTGCCTGTGTTGCAAGGTGTGAAGTTGAGTAAAGACTCAAAACCCGACCACAACAGAAAATAGAAAGAGAATGAAAAGTCATTACTTATGCCTCAGTCATAGTTTCTATAAAATATGCTATGTTGTGTACCAGACCTATTGTGTAGCTCAACATAAGATTGGTAAGAGGGTACAATAGTGATCCAGGAGTGGATCACTGGACAACGGTCAAAAATATCCTTAGTGGAATAAGGAAATGTTTCTCGGTTATGGAGGTGACAAAGAGTTCGTCGTAAAGAGTTACGTCGATGCAAGCTTTGACACCAATCTGGATGACTCTAAGTCTCGATCTAGATACATATTAAAAGTGGGAGCAATTAGCTAGAGTAGCTCCGTGCAAAGAATTATTGTCGGGGATATACCCCGCGGCATAAACCGGTCGGAAGCATAACCCGGCCGGACTTGGCGGTTTACTTGAGACCCGGCTAAGACTTGATGACTCACTGGCGACCCGTTTGGGCCTGGCGGTTTACGGTTCATTGGTAATCCGGCAGGCGGGTCAGAAGAACGACAAGACCCAGTGGCCCAACAGGCGGTTCATGAAGGCCGGTTCATACTATGGTGGGCCAGTTTAAGGAGAAAGGCATGATGAATATTTACCTTACAAGGAGTTAAGACCAGGACTTGTATCCGGTTCGTATTAGAGATAGACTAGTCCTAATCTTAATAGGACTCCACATGTAAACCGCCCCTTCAACATATATAAGGAGGGGCAGGGCTCCCCAAAGAGGAGAGGAAAAAAGAAGAAACAATCTTAGGGCTAGACACAAAGAGGAGAGCCGGTTTACGGCGACTCCCTCGTGATGATAATGAGACCTAGCCTCAAACAGCATGTAGGGCTATTACCGGATGATGTTTCCCGGGGCCCGAAGCTGTCTAAATCCTTGTCTTGCGTGTTGATCCGCCCTGCGTCTCTCGTCCCACTCAATCCCTCTCAAGCTACCACATAGATGCATTGGCCTCGCGACTAAGTCCTGACACTAAGGACATCTGCCGTGACAAATCCACGACAATTGTAGACATAGAAAATTTACAAAATACATACGGCACTGAATGTGGCATACCCGTTGACTAAATTTCTCTCACAAGCAAAATATGATCCTCTTTGGGTGTTAATCACATAGTGATGTGAACTAGGTTATCGACTCTAGTAAACCCTTTGGGTGTTAGTCACATGGAGATGTGAACTAATCACATAAAGATGTGAACTATTCGTGTTAAATCACATGACGATGTGAACTAGATTATTGACTCTAGTGCAAGTGGGAGACTGAAGGAAATATGCCCTAGAGGCAATAATAAAGTTGTTATTTATATTTCCTTATATCATGATAAATGTTTATTATTCATGCTAGAATTGTATTAACCGGAAACTTAGTACATGTGTGAATACATAAACAAACAGAGTGTCACTAGTATGCCTCTACTTGACTAGCTCGTTAATCAAAGATGGTTAAGTATTTCCTAGCCATGGACAAGGAGTTGTCATTTGATAAGCGGAATCGCATTATTAGAGAATGATGTGATTGACTTAACCCATCCGTTAGTGATAACCCACTACCCACAATTATAGGGGATCGCAACAGTTTTCAAGGGTAGAGTATTCAACCCAAATGTATTGATTCGACACAAGGGGAGCCAAAGAATATTCTCAAGTATTAGCAGCTGAGTTGTCAATTCAACCACACCTGGAAACTTAATATCTGCAGCAAAGTGTTTAGTAGCAAAGCAATATGATAGTAGTGGTAACGGTGGCAAAAGGTAACGGTAGCAAAAGTAATATTTTTGGGTTTTGTAGTGATTGTAACAGTAGTAGCGGAAAAGTAAATAAGCGAAGAACAATATATGGAAAGCTTGTAGGCATTGGATCGGTGATGGAGAATTATGTCAGATGCGATCGATCATGCAACAGTCATAACATAGGGTGACACAGAACTAGCTCCAGTTCATCAATGTAATGTAGGCATGTATTCCGAATATAGTCATATGTGCTTATGGAAAAGAACTTGCATGACATATTTTGTCCTACCCTCCTGTGGCAGCGGGGTTGTAAGGGCATTTCCCTACTCTGTGTTTTGGATGATGATGACAACCCTTTGTTGGTCTAATCTTGTGCTAAGTGTTTCAGGTTTTTGGTATTTAGGCTTACATCGGTTAGCTATTCTCTCTGAAAGGAAAAGATCAAAGACGAAGTTTTCTATGCTTTTTATCTCTTTGGTTGTAGGGAACCCGTACTATCAAGAGGGAATCCACATTGGAAAGAGTTGGGGGAATCTTTTCACGTACACCTTCTTCACCCCTCTCTTGCCTTCCTTAGTTGTGAGAGAGAGATCTTCCCTTCTTATCCTACTGCTTGTTGTGGCTTCCCAACGGTTGTACCGCTCTCTGGAGCGGTTGTACCGCTGGTTCTTGGCGCTTACCAGTCTTGATCGAGCGGTTGTACCGCTGCTTCTGGGCGGTGGTACCGCCACCATGCTCAGCAAAGACTATGGTGGTTGTTCCGGCCAAGTACCGGTCAAACCTATGTTTTGGTGTGGTACTCGGGCGGTGGTGGCCCGGTTGGTATGGTTGTACCGGTACCACCGGTGCCCTGAGTGTTTCTACCGCTCAGGACTTAGCCGCCCAAGCGCTCAAGGCCAAGCGGTTGCACCAGTCCTGTACCGCTCGACTACCGCGGTCAGGGGTGACTCCCTACTGTTTCTATGCGTTGGTTGAGTGGTGGCTGGGCGGTTGGTCCGGTTGTTCTCATAAACCAGTACTACCGCCTAGTCGCCCAGTTGTACCGCCTGGTAGGGTTTTGCACGTAAACTGTGAGTCCCGGTTGTACCGCTGCAATACAGAAAACGCAGTAGCGGTTGGATTTTTAGGGTTGCTATATAAGGGTGTTTCTTCCACCTACCACACCTACCTCTTACCTCTCCCACTCCACCATTAATGCTACTCAAGCTCTCTTGCCCGATCTCTCTCTAGCCACTCAAACTTGTTGATTTGCTAGGAATTGAAGGAGGAGACCTAGATCTACACTTCCACCAAAGGAGATTTGTTTCCCCCATACTTTCTTGTGTAGATTTTGTTACTCTTGGGTGTTTGAGCACCCTAGACGGTTGAGTTCACCTTGGAGCCACATTCCATTATGGTGAAGCTCCATGGTTTCGTTGGGAGCCTCCAATTAAGTTGTGGAGAGAGCCCCAACCTTGTTTGTAAAGGTCTGATTGCCGCCTCCAAGGGCACCAATAGTGGAATCACGACATCTCACATTGTGTGAGGGCGTGAGGAGAATACGGTGGCCCTAGTGGCTTCTTGGGGAGCATTGTGCCTCCACACTGCTCCAACGGAGACGTACTTCCCCTCAAAAGGAAGGAACTTCGGTAACACATCCTCGTCTTCACCGGCTCCCCTCTTGGTTATTTCGTGCCTTTACTTGTGCAAGCTTATTTGTGTTATATCCCTTGCTTTCTTGTGTGCTTGTTGTTATTGCATCATATAGGTTGCTCACCTAGTTGCATATCTAGACAACCTACTTTGATGCAAAGTTTACATTGGTAAAGAAAAGATAAAAATTTTAGTTGCCTATTCATCCCCCTCTAGTCAACTATATAGATCCTTTCAATTGGTATTAGAGCCTCGTCTCTTTACTAAGGACTTTGCCGTCTGAAGAGTACGGTTGGCACCGTAGACAGTGTGGAGGAGCACTCCGGTGTGAATCCGATCTCGCCTACGGGCGATGGGGGAACCGCGGTCTCTCGTGAGGAATTCAATGTGGCTTTGGAAACATTGAAAACCTCCATGACGACCGAGGTTGAAAGCATGTTTAATAAATTCATAGAAGGGCTTAAACTATCCACCACACCGTTGAAAGTGAGTGATCCCACTAACAAGGCGACGGATGCTAACTCCGACAAGGGGGAATCTACGCGTGAAAAGGCTCCTTCTTCTAGTGGTAAAAATGGCACCGACATCTTTGCCCATGTGGAACCTCCACTTTTTTATGGTGGACCGATTCCTTCCACCCATTTGAATCATGCCGGTTGTCCCCCTAAGATTGTGAAAAAATGAGGACTTTGATTCTTGGGTCTATCGTTTTAAGCGTCATTTAAATCATGTGAATACTAATCTTTGGAGAATCATTGAAGAAGGTTTCTATCCGCATGACCGAAGCAAATTCACTCCTAGAGAAGCCACGGATAATCAATTCAATGAGAATGCTCTCTTCATCATCCAAGATGCAATTCCACCCGAAGATCATCCTCACCTCCGTCCCTTCGCCATGGCCAAAGATGCATGGCACCAAGTTGTTTCCCTCTACAGGGGAAGCGCAAGCATTCAGCGCTCCAACTATGAAGTGGTGCAAGATGAAGACGATGAGTTTGCAATGAAAGAAGATGAAGAACCTCGTGAGCTTTATCGGAGAGTAACCAAACTCGTGGTCTCACTCTGAGATCATGGGAGCAAGGATACGGATGACAATTGGATCAAGCGCAAATTCCTCAAGGCAATGATGCCTTACCATAAGGCCGTGTCCTCCGTCATTCGTCAAAGGACGGACTTCCACACTTTGTCTTGAAGTGAAGTGTTGGATGAGTTTGTTGCTATGAGCATCTTGAACAAAACCGCCGACAATGCGGTGCTACGTTCTCAAAGAGCAAAGAAGCCCAACCTTGCATTAAAAGCCAAGGTTAGGGTGGAAGAAGAGGATGAAGAGGAAGAAGAGGAGAGCAACCCCGAAGATACAAAGTATGCCTATCATGAACACATGGCTCTTGCTTCAAGGCATTTGGAGCAAGAAGAACTCAAGGCCCCACTTCAACAAGAACAACTCAAGTGGCGCGAAGGTCAAGCAACGTATGAGGACTTGCTATAATTGTGGCAATGTGAGTCATTTTGTTGCGGAATGCCCTTATGAGAAGAGGGAAGACAATGGTGGAAAGCTCATTCGAAAGGACAAAGCCAAGTCTTTCCCCAACAAGAGCAACTCCACCAAGAAGACTCCTCCCAAGGCGTTGGTGGTACAAGAAGAGTACAATGAGGATGATGATGATGATGAAGATGGTGAGTCAGTTGCCATGGCCTCTGTTGCCATTGCGACAACTCCACGGGTGTCACTCTTTGACTCACCCAATGAGAGCATCACCGCCAAGTGCCTCATGGCTAAAGCCACCAACAAGGTAACCCCCAACATCAAAACTACCATCATTAATAATCCTTCTTTGACGGATTGCATTGATGAATATGACAAATCTAATGTGGAGGAGAATGAGTTTGAGTCCTTTATGGGTAAACTCAAGGGTAAATCCAAGAAGCACTTCGTTGATCTCTTGGAACAACTTGGTGAAGCCAATGACATGATCGAGGCTCATGAAGATACTATCTCTAAGATGGAGGGGCATAGTCGTGACTATGCCGATGAGATTTCGGATCTTTCCAATGCTCTTGAGGAAGAGCGTGGTCTTCGTTTGGCTCTTGAGGAGTCACGCAATGTTGATCACACTAAGTTAAAGAAAGATCTTGATCATGCTCTTGTTGTTTCTCGTGTGCTAAACTCTGAGAAGGCCAAGCTTGGGGTTGATCTTGCTAGACTCAAAGAGGAGTTTGACTTACTTGACAAGGCTCACAAGGTCTTGAAGGGTGCTCATGCTAGCCTCAAAGAGTCTCATGATCAACTTCAAGTAAAGCTAACCAAGGAAAAAGCCACTTTTCCTCATATGATGTTAATTGATAATGCAAATGCTACTAACCCATGTTGTGAGCATGTGCATCTTGTTGAGGAGAATGCTAAGTTGAAAGAGCAACTTGAGAAAGGTCTTGTGTCTTGCATACAAGGCGAGAAGAACCTCAATGACCTTTTGAGCAACCAAAAGGGAGTTGTGGCCAAGGAAGGGATTGGGTACGCGCCCAAGTCCAAGAACAAGAAGAAGGATGACAAGGCCAAACGACCTCCCCCTCTCAAGCAAACCTTTGTGAAGGAGGGAGATGGTTCTACTAAGGAGAAGAAGAAGAACACCGTGAAGGGTAGTGATGCCAAGAAGCGCAACACTTCCCTTCCCAACAAAGCCGGCGACTTTAACCCATCTTATGTGTTGTGCCGTGCTAGTGATGGGCATGTTTATGCCAAATTTGTTGGTTCTCCTTATGAGTACATTGAGTGGTCTATTTGGGTTCCTAAGACCCTTGTTACTAACATCAAAGGACCCATTACAAAATGGGTACCTAAAACAAAGCATTGATCTCTCGTAGGTGTTTGCTTCCGGTGGGGGATCATGGTTGCTCGATAGTGGAGCTACTACTCATATGACTGGAAGCAAGGACTTGGTGGTGGACGTGCAAAAGATTACATCCATGCCCACCAACGTCGAGTGGGGTGACACCTCGTCCTCTAAGGTATTGGGACTCGGCAAGGTGGTCATTTCCCATGATCTCACGATCGAGAAGGTCATGCTTGTTAAGTCCCTTGCATACAATTTACTTTCCGTTCATCAACTTGCACTCATGGGCTTTGCCACCTTCTTTGATGTTGATACCGCGGCCCTCTTGTGGAGCAATACTCTTAAAGTAGCCTTTGTTGGGCATGTCGAAAACGGTCTCTATGTGATTAACTTTTCGGAGTGACTCACTAAGACCGCGACATGCCTAATGGCTAAAGTTGACGTGGGATGGCTTTGGCATCACCGTTTAGCCCATGTCAATATGAGATCTTTGCAAAGTATTCTCAAGGGGTATCATGTCCATGGACTAACAAATGTTAGTTTTGCTAAAGATCGTGCTTGCAGTGCCTGTATCGAAGGAAAGCTTCATGAAAAGGCTCACCCACCCACGACTATCATCTACTCTAAGAGGCCTTTGGAGCTCCTTCACTTGGATCCCTTTGGGCCTCCATCCTTTGATAGTCTCGGGGGTAGAAAGTATTGCTTGGTGATTGTGGATGACTATTCAAGATACACTTGGGTATATTTCTTCAAGAGGAAGAGCGAGACCCAACAAACCGTCATTGACTTTGCAAATGAAGCCCAACATCAACACAATGCAAAGATCTTGACAATAAGAAGTGACAATGGCACCGAGTTCAAGAATTACACCTTGGATGAGTTTCTTAGTGATGAGGGGATCAAGCATCAATATTCTGCACCATACACCTCTCAACAAAATGGTGTAGCGGAAAGGAAGAACCGGACGTTGATGGATGCGGCAAGGACCATGATGGCGAAGTTCAAGTCTCCATGCAACTTTTGGGTTGAAGCCATCAACACCACGTGTCATGCATCCAATCGGCTCTACCTCCGCAAGGGCTTGAACAAGACTCCATATGAGATACTCACCGGTAACAAGCCCAACCTCAAGTACTTTCGGGTGTTCAGGTGTAAGTGTTTCATTCTCAAGAAAGGTGTTTGTTTGTATAAGTTTGAGGCTAGAGCTTATGAGGGCATATTTTTTGGTTATTCTAAAAACTCTCATGCTTACCGTGTCCTCAGTAAGTCCACGGGACTTATTGAGGAGACGTGTAACATGGAGTTTGATGAGAATAACGGCTCCCAAGTGGAGCAAAGTGTCACTTGTGATGTAGGTGATGAAATTCCTCCTCAAGCCATAAGAAGGATGGGAGTTGGCTTTATCCTACCCATTGAGGAACCCCTTGTGGCCGAAGGAGAAGGACAATACTCCACTCAAGTGGAGCCATCACCAACCCAAGGCCCACACGCTTCCGAAGAACAAAGTGAAGGCCCTCAACCTCAAGAACAAGACCAAGGGCAAGATCAATCTCAAGATGGAGTTGAAACATCAAGTGATGCCCAAGGTCAAGTTCTCTCCTCCGAGCAAGTTCAAGATCAAGAACTTCCTCGAGATCAAGAACAAGCTCAAGACGGCTGAGGGAGTCCTGGATTAGGGGGTCTCCGGACAGCCGGACTATATCCTTTGGCCGGACTGTTGGACTATGAAGATACGAGATTGAAGACTTCGTCCCGTGTCCGGATGGGACTCTACTTGGCGTGGAAGGCAAGCTAGGCAATACGGATATGTATATATCCTCCTTTGTAACCGACCTTGTGTAACCCTAGCCCCCTCCGGTGTCTATATAAACCAGAGGGTTTAGTCCGTAGGACAACATACAATCGTACCATAGGCTAGCTTCTAGGGTTTAGCCTCTTTGATCTTGTGTGTCGGATTTCAGGTTCCGGCAGACCCTTGAGGTTCGAACACTGGCATGCGCGCGGAGATTTCGCCTCCTACCTACCTGCACCCCTCCGCCTTGCTAGGATCTGAGCTAAGGAAAGAACAACGCAAGAGACACAGGGTTTATACTGGTTCGGGCCACCGTTGTGGTGTAATACCCTAATCCAGTGTGTGGTGTGGTCGATTGCCTCTTGGGATGATGATGATGAACAATACAAGGAAGAACAGCCTCACAAGGGTCTGTTCTTGGCTGGGGTGATGAACTACTGGGAGGAGCTCAGTCACCTTTCTCTCTCTCTCTCTCTCTCTCTCTCTCTTTCCTTGCCTCTGCCTACTCTCTGCCTTGTCCCTTTGCTCTGTGGGTGGCTGGTCCTATTTATAGAGGCCCTGGTCCTCTTCCCAAATATCGAGCGGGAAGGGAGCCAACAATGGCGGGCTAATTTGAAGGGGGATAGCTAGTATTAACTATCCTGACAAAAGTAGTCTTCGCCTGCGCAAAGCTCTGGTGATGACGCCGTCTTGGGCTCCATGGTGACCTCCGTCTCGTAGTCCTCCTGGTCTTGGTCTCGTTGCACCGAAATGGCAACCTTTGCCTGATGCCTCGGTACTCCGCGGCTGCGATTGCCCCCTTTGCACCAAAGGGGAAGGGGGGACGCTGCGCGGGCTGGCACCCGCCTGGCACCCCCGGTCGTCATGGCTTGCGTCACGGGCACCTCGTGAGGTACCCCGCCTTGATCTCTCCGCCTCCTCGTGAGCTAGCCTGACGAGGCCGCGCCTGAGGAAGCTCCGCGTCGTCCGCCCCGCGAGGCTTGGCCCCTCGCGAGGGTCTTGGGTTTGTGTTGGTGAAGATGGGCCGCGCTGGGCCCCCCTTTGAGCCACGCCACAGGCCGCAGGCAGGCAAGTCTGGGGACCCCCGTTCCCAGAACACCAACAGTAGCCCCCGGGCCGAAGGCCTGCCCGGACTTGGCCGTGCTGGGAGGCGGAAGGGCAAGAGCGAAGCGCCACGGGCCCTAACAGCCCGTGGCCTTGGGCGCCGCGTGGTGGTTGATTGGACGTGGGCGGCACTGTTCCCCCACGCCCTCCTTATCTTGCGCCGTGCTAGGCAGACCCGTAGTCGTACACAGCCGTTCCCCTGTTTGGTTGCTCGAGCGCCCTCTGTCCTTCCTCCGCTCGAACTCTGGTTTCTGTTTCCAACTCAATCTTGAACCTCCCCCCTTCCCATTGCCATGGCTCCGACGAAGAAGGGAAGAGGGGAGAAACCCGTGTCTCCGCCTTGCCCGCCGCCGTTGGCGGCCCCCGCCGAGGGCTTGGGCAAAGTCAGCTTGGCTCTGGCCACCATCTTCAATGAATGCGGGAGGACGACGGCTTGGCCCGCGTCCCACTTCTCCATCGGCAGGATAGCCACTAAGGTCCCGTATTTTGCCGACGCCCTGTGGGCGGGTCTGGTTCCTCCCTTTTCTGATTTCCTCAATGCCGTGCTCTCCCATTATCAGATCCACATGATGCACCTGGGTCCTGAATCCATCGCTCTCCTTTCGGTCTTCGCCTTTGTTTGCGAGGCTATGATGGGCATCCTTCCCTCGGTTGCCTTGCCGCGCCACTTCTTCTCACTGCGTCTTGTTGACCCTACCCAACGCTGGGCGTGTGTGAGCTTCGTTGCCGCGCCTGAGACGGCGGCCTTTGGGATTGACTTCAAGCTCCCTCTGCCCGCGGCCGGGTTCCGCGAGCGGTGGCTGTATGTGGATGCCGGGGTGCCCAGCCCCCTACTGTCGGAGCCAACTTCGTCGGCTGTCCCCAATTCGGGCTGGGGCCAGGAGACGCTTGAGAGCCCCCGGCTCGTCTTCGTCTGGCACCGCTTCGCGTTCTTGTGGTCGCTTGGCGTGACAGCACCCAAGGTGGTGAAGGAGTTCCTGCTACGCCGCGTCTCTCCTCTCCAGCGTCACTCCCGCTGGATGTGGGCCTTCAGCGGGCGCGATGATCGTATGAGGCTCCAGGAAGAGGACCTGGCACCTGAAGTGCTGAGGACGGCGCTCTTGACCCTGACGGGGGACCCCAACCCTGGCAGTATCCAGCAGGGAGGGGCCTTGCTGTACCTCTGCTAGAGCGGGGGCGATCTTGTGAGGCAGATGCCTATCTTCGATGAGTGGGGGCCGCGCCCCGTCGACCTTCAGGGGCCTCGTGAGAACCCAGTGGTGGTGACTGCCCTTCCAGTCGGCCCAGGCAACTCTTCCTCAAGTGGCGGAGCAGGGAGGCTCGAGGCGCCAGAGGCCGAGGGGGCTCCCGGCGGGGTGACAGCACCGGGTGAGGCTCGTGAGGAAGCAGCTATCAGGGCCCGCGCCGCCGAGGCTGAGGGTGACAAGCAGCTGCCCTCTGCGCCTTCGACCGAGGCCACCGAGGCTCCGGCGGCTTCTTGGCGAGGCGATTGGCGGCGCACGCCAGGCAGGCGCTCCTGACGTAGATCGCCTTGATGCTCCATCTTCGTCGTAGGTTGATCCCTGCGCCCGACTCTTAGGCCGCTTCCGCGTGGACTTTCAGGCCCTCCCGAAGGGAAGGGAGGCCTTGGGCGACGATTACCCTTGTCGCCTGCTGAAGCATAGGAAGTACTTCGCCACCGATGAGTAAGCCTTCTCCTTTCCCAGCTCCCGATCCTCCTGTTGCTCTTACCGACTCTTGCTCCGCAGGCCCCTTCCAGCCGAGCTTGCGGACACGGCCGAGGAGCCGTCCCCCTTGGCTTCGCCCCTCCATCGTCCTCAAGCGCTCCAAGAAGTGGAGCCCTAGTGGTGAGGGCGACTAACGAGGCGAACCGTCCCGAGGCGTATCGTGGCCCTGCGCACCTCGTGATCCTTCACGGGCCTTCTCGTGGCATAGCCGGCCTGCCGTGGGCTTCTCGCCTGGTCGTGGACTGCGATTGGCTGAGGCGCTTCCCGCGCTCTTCACCTGGGGATGGGCTGGCCCCCGGCCGGGCTTCTGACGCGGCGTGCCCGGCCGTCGCGAGGGTGCCAGCCCCCAGCCCCCAGCCCGGCGGGGGAGTGCTGGCTCGCGGCCCTTGATGCTTGCTTGGGGCAGATGATGGTGTGGAGGACGTGCTCGGGCGTGCTCGGGAGCGTCGCGCTCTCCGCCAAGGATTCCTTCGAAGGGCGGCTGACGCGGTAAGCTTGCTTGGAGAGGAGCTTGCCGATGAAGACACGCGCCTTGATGCCGAGGGCCTGCGCCTGGCTGCAGAGAGGCGCGAGCTGGAGGGCGCCATCACCCTTGTGCACCGTCAGCGCGATCTTGACGACGCAGAGGCCAAGGCGTCGCTGGTGGCCTCTCGGGAGGCCCGATCTTGGGCCGTTGAGGAGGCTCGGGAAGCTGACCGGCGGCGAACGGCGGCGGAGGAGCGGGCTCGGGAGCTCTTGGCCTAGTGCCACTCATTGGAGGAGCAGGTGGAGCTGCGCGAGGCAGCTCTCGTGTCGATGAAGGTGGCCTCCGGCGACTCAGCAGAGCTCCAAAAGCGTGAGGAGGCGCTGACGCTGGAAGCCGCCGAACGCACCCGTGAGTACGAGCGTCTGGAGACGAGGGAGCACTTGGTGACGCAGGCGGAGGATGATGTCGCCGCACGGGAAGCCCTCATCCTGGAGGAGGTCGGACGCCGAGTGGCGATGGCACATTTGAACCTCGAGCACGAGTTCGACGAGAAGCTGGGGTTGATCCGAGCTGAAGCTGAAGGCAGGACTGCTGCCTTGAGGGCCAAGCTGGAGGAGGCGACGCGGCGGGCCGACGCTTTCCGGGCCGCTCTTGAGGTGGCGCAAGGTGAGTTAACCGCTTCCCAGGCCGAGGTGCTCCTTCTTCGCCAGCGGGTGGAGGAGGCTGATGTTGTCACGGGCCAGAACACGGACGAGATTCGTCAGCGGTGGATCCTGGAGCACGAGCACGGCCCCATGCTTGCCACGCTCCGGGAGAGAGCCAACGCAGCCTTGGGCAACATTTGCGAGGCGGCTGTTGGCGAGCCGCACACAGTCAACTATGCTGGCAATCTTCAGTTCTTCACTGACGTGGTGACGTAGCTGGAGGCGCGGTCGGTCAGGGCTGACAGGTTGGTGGAGGAGAGGAGCCGCGGCCTGCTTGGGCGCGCCTTTTCTCGCGTCTTCAGCCACCTCCAAGACATGGATCCCCACTTTGATTTTGACACCGCCATCGCCCCGGTCCCCCAGGCCATCCGAGGCGACCTGGCGTGCTGGGTGGAGGACAATGTGGACGCTCTTATCAGGGCCTTCGCTTCAGACAACGACGACGCGATCGTGGCGGCCGACGAGGGCGGCGTGGTGAACGGCCCTGACGCCGCTGGCGGCGATGCAGACAGCGATGGCGAGTTCAGCGACGCCAACAACGGCTCGGGTGGTGCTCTTGAGAACGCATTGGGAGATTCATCTGACTGATTGTGCATCGCTCCTACTTCCTTACCCTGCATGAATAGAGCTCAGGTTTTGGCCTGATTGCAGTGAGGGCATTTTGGAGGGGGAGCCCCTTATGTAAAACTTGTGCTCATCGTATTAGTAGACGCTACATTGCCCATGCGCCCGCGCCAAGTGGTTGGCCCAAGCGACGCGCTGGTCGGCTAGTTTACCTTTGTTCCGTGCTGGCCCTGAGGCAGCCCGCGGGGGGTTGTGGTGTTTCGGGTGTTCCTTGATTGGGTTCGTGGGATCTACAATAAAACATCCTCCTGAGAGGTCAGGTCGGCGGCAGTCTAGGCTGCGCGCAAGCTAGGCCTGACCCGGCTCGCGAGGGGCTCGCGATGGGAGGAAGCTAAGGCGATGCGGTAACCGAAACGCGAGAAATTGCTCGAACGAGACTAAGCACCCCTTCCCCGAACACACACAAATCTCAAATTCGAATCCAACTTGAATCCAGCGGGGGAAAATGGCAACCAAAGGGAAAAGTGACGAAAGCAAACAAAAGGCCGCGTCCGGCACCTAGTCTAGTCTTGGACGTCTTCTCACCAACGCGGAGCTAAGTGCTGCCACTGGGCGTGGGAGGGAGCCCCAGGGCCTGAGGCCGGCACCCCTGAGACTCCGGGGCGTGTACAGCCCCACTCATTATTACGTGAGAGTGTCACGGGGCGGCGAGCTTCACAGGCACTGGGCCTTCTTCACAGGTACCGGCCTTGCTTCATATCGCCAGATGAGGGCCCCGCCTTGTGCCACACTCTAGTGCCATCGACGACGACCGGAAACCAGGACGGCGCCGATGGGGTAGAGCGGTCGCTAGCGGTTCCCCCGACGACCACGGGTCCTCCGCCAGGGGCAGGCCCTGAGGCACCTCCCCAGCGGAGGGCCTACCTCCTGAGAGCACCTTGCTCCGAACGCCGCGGTGGTGATGTCGGATCTCGGCCCCTCTCCTGCAGCCCCCTGCGCCCTCCTCCCGAGGGGCAGGAGACTGTGGGAGCGGGGCAGCTGCTCGCTGTGGTGACCTGCACCTCCTGCGATCCATGGTCAGCGTATGGCTAGTCCTGAAAAACTAGTGGTACCCAATAATCGTTGGCACCATCATGGCCAGTGGGGCCGTTCCGGGGCTCCCGGAAAGGCTCACCTTCTGGCGCCTCGTCCCCCCAGCTTGGGCTGAGGAGCGAGCCTTGTTCGCTCTCGTGTGGGTGTCCTCGGTCCATAATGAGGGGTACGTATTCCTCTGGCGTCGTCGTCCCGAATGCCATGCCGTAATGCCCCGCATGCCATGCGGTCCTGCCTGACGCGCCCACCGTGGGGTGGTAGCGCGGCTGTCCACTGGGGTCGCGGGTCGCGTCGAGTCCTTCTTCTTCGTGGACCGGGAGCGGGGGCAGCGCCGCCGCCGGTCCGGCGTTGACAGCTTCACTGGCGTTGGAGTAGCCTTGGAGCCCGTGGGCGCGCGCAGAGCCCCCGCGCGGGCCGCCCTGGGCCTGAGATGGGAGCTAGGTGGAGAAGGGGTGAGCCCCCGAGGCGGCGAAGCCCAGGAGCTCTGCCACTCGCTCCAGCAACACGTCGTGGGCGCCCTCCAGCAGCCTGCACTACAGCAGCTCTTAGGCCACTGTGAGCGCGGCCTTCGAGTTCGCCTGCTCCCTGCGGGTGTACGGTGTCGTGGTCGCGACGTGATTGGAGGCCCTTGCTGCCGACCGCGCCTGCCGCGGTGTGAGAGCTGTCGGAGCCTGTCCACGTCGCCCGCGGCCCGCAGCGCCCTGTGGACCGCGAGCTGCCTGGGGCACGGGGTCGCCCGAGGCAAGCAGCTCTGCGCGGGCGGGCCACGCCGCCCACGGATCTGGGTTGCCCGCCTGGTCGCCGGACATGGTGATGACGACGCGACGGGGTGCGAAGCGGTAGAAGGTGGATTCCGGCGCACCCCTACCTGGCGCGCCAAATGTCGGATTTCGGGTTCCGGCAGACCCTTGAGGTTCGAACACTGGGGTGCGCGCGGAGATTTCACCTCCTACCTACCTGCACCCCTCCGCCTTGCTAGGATCTGAGCTAAGGAAAGAACAACGCAAGAGACACAGTGTTTATACTGGTTCGGGCCACCGTTGTGGTGTAATACCCTACTCTAGTGTGTGGTGTGGTCGATTGCCTCTTGGACTGATGATGATGAACAATACAAGGAAGAACAACCTCGCGAGGGTCTGTTCTTGGCTGGGGTGATGAACTACTGGGAGGAGCTCAATCACCTTTCTCTCTCTCTCTCTCTCTCTCTCTCTCTTTCCGATCTTCTCTGTCTCTCTCTTTCCCTGCCTCTGCCTACTCTCTGCCTTGTCCCTTTGCTCTGTGGGTGGCTGGTCCTATTTATAGAGGCCCTGGTCCTCTTCCCAAATATCGAGCGGGAAGGGAGCCAACAATGGCGGGCTAATTTGAAGGGGGATAGCTAGTATCAACTATCCTGACAAAAGTAGTCTTCGCCTGCGCAAAGCTCTGGTGATGACGCCATCTTGGGCTCCATGGTGACCTCCGTCTCGTAGTCCTCCTGGTCTTGGTCTCGTTGCACCGAAATGGCAACCTTTGCCTGATGCCTCGGTACTCCGCGGCTGCGCTTGCCCCCTTTGCACCAAAGGGGAAGGGGGGACGCTGCGCGGGCTGGCACCCGCCTGGCACCCCCGGTCGTCATGGCTTGCGTCACGGGCACCTCGTGAGGTACCCCTCCTAGATCTCTCCGCCTCCTCGTGAGTCAGCCTGACAAGGCCGCGCCTGAGGAAGCTCCGGTCGTCCGCCCCGCGAGGCTTGGCCCCTCGCGAGGGTCTTGGGTTTGTGTTGGTGAAGATGGGCCGCGTTGGGCCCCCCTTTGAGCCACGCCGCAGGCTGCAGGCAGGCAAGTCTGGGGACCCCCGTTCCCAGAACGCCGACATCGTGGTAGATCAACTCTTGTAATACTCATATCATCAAGAACAATCAAGCAGGACGTAGGGTATTACCTCCATCAAGAGGGCCCAAATCTGGGTAAACATCGTGTCCCCTGCCTCCTGTTACCATCCGCCTTAGACGCCCCTCTACCCGAGATCCGCCGGTTTTGACACCGACATTGGTGCTTTCATTGAGAGTTCCACTGTGTCGTCACCATAATGCTTGATGGCTCCTTTGATCACCGCTAGCAATGCGGTCCAGGGTGAGGCTTTCCTCCCCGGACAGATCTTCATATTTGGCGGCTTCGCACTGCAGGCCAATTCGCTTGGCCGTCTCGAGCTACGCACCTGGCCATCAGGTCAGGTTCGGAAACTTAAACTACACTGCCGACATCCGCGAAGACTTGATCTTCGACGGATTCGAGCCCATGTCGGGTACGCCACACAGTCATGATGAGCATGACGTAACTCTACCGTCGGACAGTGTTTGGGAGATCACATCCGCAACCACTCCGGTCGTTAATCCAGAGCAAATTGCGCCATCCAAGAGCAGAGGGATAGACCCCGCCATGGAGGCCGCCCTCTTAGTGGCGATAGAGCCAGATACTGACTTCACCCCTTACGAGAGCCGTGTCGCCGAACCACTGGGTTCATCTCCAGCCACGGACTCCAAGCCGATCACATCCGTGCCCGTCGAATCCGACTGGGCATCGATCATGGAGTTCACCTCCGCGGATATCTTTCAGCACTCGCCCTTCGGCGATGTGCTAAATTCATTAAGGTCTCTCTCCTTGTCAGGAGAACCTTGGCCGAACTATGTCCGGCTAGAATGGGATGCAGACGACGAAGAAATTCGCTGCCCACCCACCACCCACTTAGTAGCCACTATCGACGACTTAATCGACATGCTCGACTTCGACTCCGAAGACTTCGACAGTATGGACGACGAAGCCGGAGACAAACAGGAACCACCGCCCTCAGGGCGCTGGACCGCCACCTCATCATATGATATATACATGGTGGACACCCCCAAAGAAGGCAATGGTGACGAGACAACGGAGGATGACCCCTCCAAGAAGCAACCCAAGCGCCGACGTCAGCGGCGCCGCTCTAAGTCCCGCCACAGCAAGAGCAGTGATACTGGCACAAGAGATAATAACACTCCGGATAGCACCGAAGACAACGACAATCCCCTCCAGCACGATGTACAGCTGGAGGACGAACAAGCTAGCCCCCCAGAGCAGGCAGCAGATGGAGAACCAGAGGAGGACAATTACATGCCTCTCTCCGAAGATGAGGCGAGCCTCGGCCACGACGAGTTTATCGTGCCTGAGGACTCCGTCGAGCAAGAGCGCTTCAAGCGCCAGCTTATGGCCATGGCAAATAGCCTGAAGAAAAAGCAGCAACAGCTTCAAGCTGATCAAGACTTGCTAGCAGACAGGTGGACCGAAGTCCTTGCGGCCGAGGAGCATGAACTCGAGCGCCCGTCCAAGAGTTACCCAAAACGCAGGTTGCTACCTCACCTCAAGGAGGAAGCATTGAAACCTCATTCACTAGTGTACGATGCGGCTGACCGGCCACTATGCGGCCGAGCCAGAGAGGCGTTTCAGCCTGAAGTTCAGCCCGCACCCCGTCGCCACTCAATCAAAAATACTAAGGCCCGGGGTAACACAGAGGACCTGCGAGACATAATGGACAGTAAGGAAAAAATCACAAGGTCAATATACGGGACACGGGCATGCGCGCCAACACGGGACAATGATCGTCGCGTCGGATACACCAAGAGTAAATCCAGCCGGGCCGAATACATCAGACAAGACTCATACTAACTGCGTCGGGATATAGCCCGGCACAGAGGCACTGCACACCCCCTATGCTTCACTGATGAAGTTATGAATCATGAATTCCCGGAGGGTTTCAAAACCGTAAATATCGAATCATACAATGGCACAACAGATCCCGCTGTATGGATTGAGGATTTCCTCCTTCACATCCACATGGCTAGCGGTGATGATCTACATGCCCTCAAGTACCTCCCACTAAAACTCAAAGGACCAGCTCGGCATTGGCTGAACAGCTTGCCAACAGATTTTGTCGGTAGTTGGGAGGATCTGGAAGACGCAGTCCTTGACAACTTCTAGGGCACTTATGTGCGGCCACCGGATGCTGATGACTTGAGCCACATAACCCAGCAGCCAGGGGAATCGGCCAGACAATTCTAGACACGGTTCCTGACTAAGAAAAACCAAATTGTAGACTATCCGGATGCAGAGGCCCTAGCGGCATTCAAGCATAACATCCGCGACGAGTGGCTCGCCCGCCACCTCGGCCAGGAGAAGCCGAAATCTATGGAAGCCCTCACAACACTCATGACCCACTTTTGCACGGGCGAGGACAGCTGGCTAGCTCGCAGCAACAACACATCGAGGAATCCGGATAGCTTGGATACCAAAGATGTTAACGGTAGGCAGCGTCGTAACAGACCAAAGCGCCGCAATAACGGCGATAACACCGAAGATACGACAATCAATACCGGATTCAGAGGCTCTAGATCCGGTCAGCAGAAAAAGGCATTTAAAAGAAATACTCCGGCTCCGTCCAGTCTGGATCGCATACTGGATCGCTTGTGTCAAATGCACGGCACCCCCGACAAGCCAGCCAATCGCACAACAGAGAATGCTGGGTGTTCAAGCAGAATGGCAAGTTAAATGCCGAAAACAAGGACAAGGGGCTGCATAGGGATGACGAGGAGGAGCCCCGGCTGCCGAACATAGGAGGACAGAAGGGGTTTCCCCCACAAGTGAAGATAGGGAACATGATATACGCAACCCACATTCCCAAGAGGGAGCGGAAGCGTGCACTAAGGGACGTCTATGCAATGGAGCCCGTCACCCCAAAGTTCAACCCATGGTCTGCTTGCCCGATCACCTTTGATCGCAGGGACCACCCCACTAGCATCCGTCATGGCGGATCCGCCGCACTGGTCCTAGACACCATCATTGACGGATTTCACCTCACTCGAGTCCTTATGGACGGCGGCAGCAGCCTGAACCTGCTTTATCAGGACAAAATGTGAAAAATGGGTATCGATCCCTCGAGGATCAAACCCAGCAAAACCACCTTTAAAGGTGTCATCCCAGGTGTAGAGGCCCATTGCACAGGCTCAATCACACTGGAAGTGGTCTTCGGATCACCGAACAACTTCTGAAGCGAAGAGTTAATCTTTGACATCGTCCCGTTTCGCAGTGGCTATCATGCACTGCTCGGACGGACACCATTTGCAAAATTCAATGCAGTGCCGCATTACGCATACCTCAAGCTCAAGATGCCAGGACCTCGCGGGGTCATAACAGTAAATGGAAACACGGAACACTCGCTCCGTACGGAAGAGCACACTGCGGCCCTTGCAGCAGAAGCACAAAGCAGCATGTTCAGGTAGACCACTCATTCGGCGTCACAGCCCCCAGACACCTTCAAGCGAGTCCGGAACAAGCTGCAACAGGATCGCCTGGCACGATCAGAGCTCGCCTAGCAATTCGGCCCCCGTCCTAGTCCCAGTGAAGCGACGAAATCCGTGCCGCGCGTACATAACTAGGCATTGAAAACACCATGGACAAAGGCGGGGGCACGATCAGGACACGCCCCGCATTGTGGATTAACTGCACTAGGGGTTGTATACCTTTGTCATTCCTTTTCTCTTTCAGGGCCTAACTCTCTAGAAGCCCTTTCCGGTAGTACGATTGCCGGACACATTCCGGAAGCAACAACCAAGGCGGCAAGAAGCTAAGATGAACACGAGAACCGCCAGGTGGTCTCTAGTAATAATTGATATACCCGCTTTTCACTATTTATGCGTAGCTTGCCCTGGGATAGGACATTTCGAATTGTCCTACTTTATGCTTATTGCACTATTTGTACCAAGTACTCTTCGATGTATTATTTAAATAACAATGCATGTCATTAATCTATCATTGCATTATTTAAGTTTTTCTCTTTCTCTTATATGTCCATTTACGACAATCCGCACCCGTACGTTCGGGTACGGTCAGTTCGCCAGGGGTTCTCGTTTACCCCACAATACGGCGCAAGAAGTCCGAACACTTTCGACAGTGCGGCACCCCGAACTTATATCATTATATGCATCAGCTCCGAATCATGTCTTTGGTCAAATGTTGGGTTGCCCGGCTCCCGTGCTTTGGTACCTTACGTTCCGCTATATCGGCTAAGGTAGTGGTGGGAGAACTACTGCAATTGTGTCCCGGTTCTTCCGGATGAGCACCTCAGTAGAGAAAGCCAAAAACTGACTGTCATGATAAGGCAAGAGATTGGTCGCTGTTCGAGAGGTCTCAAGTCCTTAAAGACTTTTTCCGCTTTGGGCGAGGAGTCAGCCTTGTCCGGCTTAGGCGTGTATAGTGCCCCAAATTCGGCCCTCCGAATACCAGGGGCTTCTCCAAAATTTAAAATCATAGACTTATAAGGCTAAGTGAGAGTGATAAAGCATTATAGTCTGATTACCTGGTTCGTTGCGCTGAACACCTCCCTTGAAGGACCCAAAATTGGGGTAAAGAGTGCTCAGGTTTATCCCGAACACCCCAGCACTAGTTACATGGGGGCAGAAGCCGACGACTGGCCAACTCTCAGATTTTATAAACGGCCACACAGAAGGTAATATTTTAAATTAAGAAAGCGTCGCATGACGCAAATGAACTCGTTTCATATTATAGGATCACATGAGCATGTTCATTCAAAAATTACATCCTTGGCACACTCATCTGCCACTAGGCGGGAACCCTTCAGGACACTCTCATAATAATTCTTGGGGCAGCGATGCTCCTTGCCCTCCGGTGGCCCCTCCTTCACCAGCTTCACGGCGTACAGCTTCGCCCAGTGCACCTTCGCCCGGGCAAAAGCTCTGCGTGCACCCTCGATGTAGACGGACCGCTTGATGACTTCAAGACATGGGCAAGCTTCCACAAGCCGCCTCACCAGACTGAAGTAGCTGCCAGACAGGGGCTCGCCAGGCCACATCCGTACTATAAGGCCCCTCATGGCCTGTTCGGTCGCCTTGTGAAGCTCGACCAACTGCTTCAGCTGGTCGCTCAAGGGCACGGGGTGTTCGATTCCAGTATACTAAGACTAGAACAACTTCTGCATCGAGCTCCCCTCCTCAGCCCGGTAAAACTCCGCGGCATCCAGTACACTGTGGGGAAGATCTGCAAACACTCCTGGAGAGCTCCGAACTCGGGTAAGAAAAAGAAAAGTCTCCTTCACGTGCTTGCTTTGCATAATGAATGCCTTACCCGCTGCTATCTTCTTCACCGCGTCAATCTCCTGGAGGGCCTTGTGTGCTTCGGCCTTGGCTCTCCGCACGCTTTCAAGCGCCTGCGCGAGCTCGGACTCTCGCGTCTTAGAGTCAAGCTCCAAGGACTCATACTTTTTTGTGAGAGCCTCAAGCTCTTGCTGCACGTCTCCTACTCGGACTTCTTGCTTCTCCCGCTCAATATGCTCCTTGGCCGCTTTGTCTTCGGCCTTGGACAGCGCTTTCCTCAGGGTCACCACTTCGGTCGTGGCCCCTGGCAAACCCATGATGATCCTATTATTTTATAACTGAATTTCTTTTTAACTATATAGACATGGGTATTTCTTACCTTTGCTCTCTTCAAGCTGCCTCTTGGTAAGGCCGAGCTTGTCCTCGGATCGCTTCAAGTCCTGCTTCAGCGCAGAGACCTTCACAGTACGTGCGGCAGCGGCCAGCAGTGAAGCCTGCACATACACATAGACATACTCTAATTTGATTCCTGAGTTATAATTTGATCCTCTATTCGGCTTTTCTTCGCGAACGCCGAACAGAGCATCAGGGGCTACTATCTATGCAGTAATATTTTCTTATATTTTGATTGCTTACCTCAAAGCCTGTTAGGAGGCTCGCGCAAGCTTCGGTCAGTCTATTTTTGGCGGCCTGAACCTTCTCGACCACCGCACTCATGATAGTGTGGTTCTCTTCATCGATGGAAGCGCTGCAAAGCACTTCCAGCAAGTTGTCCGGTGCCTCTGGTTGGACAGAGGACACCGGCACGGATGGTTGGCCCCCCTTAATGGGGGACCGCCTGCCGGAGTCCGGAACCATCTAAGGTTCCGGCGCAGTGTTCGGCTGCGGGCCGAACTCGGAGCCCGTAGGAGCCTCGCTCCCTTGGTACCCAACGTCCGGGAAGTCGCCTTGAGGCGACCCCAGGACCACCACCCCTTGGCTCGGTGCCTTTTCAGACAACAACTCGGTGTTGTCCGTAGGGCGAGGGGTGGTAGCGGTCGGGAGAGAACCGCTGTTCATATCCGACGAGTCCAGAGAGCCGCTCGACGAGGATACGTCGAGACGAGCTCGGGACGGACTGCATAATCATGTTCGGCATGAGGAGAGGCAGTGTAATAAAGCATACCATGAAGTACTATGGCGCCCGGACACTTACGATTTTCCAAGGGGCTTGACGCTAGGTAGCCACTTGTCGCCGCAGTCGGCGGCTGTCGTGGCGCAGTCCGGAGGAAGGGTCCTTCCCTTCTTGGACCCTTCGGCCTCCCTGGTTGGGTCGGCCTTCCTTTTCTTGTCTCCCCTGGCTGGGGGGGGGAGAACTTTCCTCTTCCTCCTCCTCTTCTTCGTGGGAGGAGTGCGCGTCAGAGTCATCGGACGATGAGTCCGATACAACCTTGCGCCGGAGACCCTTTCGGGTCCCCGCGGTCTTCTTCTTGGTCTTATTCACCGGCACCTTGTAAGGTGCCGGAGTCAGCATCTCCGTTAGGAGAGCGCTTGCAGGACCTTCGGGCAGGGGGGCTGGGCAATCAAGCTGCTCCGCTGTCTTTATCCATTCCTGTTAATGGCATAGAAGCTTAGATCCTGCATATGACTAAACCGGGGCAAATAAATACCCTAAGAGATATAAAAACTTACCGGATTGGCGCGGCATTTTGCGCTGAGTCCGCGGTCCTCGGTGAGGGAAGGAGGAATATCGGTGCCCTTGAATAGCACCCTCCAGACGTCCTCGTGCGTCGTGTCATAGAGCTCTCGCAACGTCTGGTGCTTGGCCGAGTCGAACTCCCATAAATTGAATGCCCGTCGTTGACACGGGTGGATCCGGCGGAAGAGCTTGACCTGGACCACGTTGACGAGCTTGATTTTCTTGCTCGTCATATTCCGGATACAGGTCTGGAGTCCGGTCAACTCTACTGAAGAACCCCAGGACAGGCCCTTCTCGTTCCAGGAGGTGAGCCGCGTGGGGATTCTGGATCGAAATTTGGGGGCCGCCACCCAGTTGGAGTCGCGCGGCTTGGTGATGTAGAACCACCCTGATTGCCACCCCTTTATGGTATCCACATAGGTGCCCTCGAGCCAGGTGACATTAGGCATCTTGCCCCCATGGCGCCTCCGCACTCTGCTTGCTGGCCACCCACCACCTTCGGTTTAACATTGAAGGTTTTCAGCCATAGGCCGAAGTGGGGCCTGATGCGGAGGAAGGCCTCGCACACGACGATAAACACTGAGATGTTGAGGATGAAATTAGGGGCCAAATCATGAAAATCCAGCCCATAGTAGAACATGAGCCCGCGACAAACGGGTGGAGGGGAAATCCCAGTCCACGGACAAAATGGGTAAGAAAAACTACCCTCTCATGGGGTTCGGGCGTTGGGATGATCTGCCCCACATTTGGTAGCCAGTGCGCGATATCCGCGGCCAAATATCTGGCTTCCCGTAACTTTTTGATGTTCTCCTCCGTACCATCCACTTGCCTCCTGCTCCGGACATGCTTGGAGTGGTTTGAGAAGAGGAACGCGAGCTTGGGCGCTAGAGCTCGAGTGTGCAGGAATGGGTAAGCAAGGAGGAAGAAGGCGTGGGTGAAAAGAGTGAATCCTTGTCCCTTTATAAGGGCGGAAGAGGCGATGCGTCTCCCCACTTGCCTGGTAAAACCGCTTATTCCCCAGGCGCCATAATTGATGGCGCGGTTGGGTTACCCACGTCCCTATTGATGAGAATCCCGTAATAAGGGGGACACGATCTCTGCTTTGACAAGATGTGTCGAGAAAACTGCCCCATGTTATGTGCGGTGCTGGTTGAGAAAAACGGGTCGAATAATGACCGAGCCATGACATAATGTCGTGCTGTCAGAACGCGTCAGCAGATTAGATTTGTGCAAATATTATTCTCTCTGCGGTAGTATGTGGAACTTGTTTTGTAGAGCCAGACACTATTCTGGTGTTCAAAATCTTCTATGGAGTGTTTGGAGGAGGAACCTGCCTTGCAATGCCGAAGACAATACTGCGCGCCGGACTCATCGTCATTGAAGCCTGGTTCAGGGGCTACTGAGGGAGTCCTGGATTAGGGGGTCTCCGGACAGCCGGACTATATCCTTTGGCCGAACTGTTGGACTATGAAGATACGAGAGTGAAGACTTCGTCCCGTGTCCGGATGGGACTCTACTTGGCATGGAAGGCAAGCTAGGCAATACGGATATGTATATCTCCTCCTTTGTAACCGACCTTGTGTAACCCTAGCCCCCTCCGGTGTCTATATAAACTGGAGGGTTTAGTCCGTAGGACAACATACTATCATACCATAGGCTAGCTTCTAGGGTTTAGCCTCTTTGATCTCATGGTAGATCAACTCTTGTAATACTCATATCATCAAGAACAATCAAGCAGGACGTAGGGTATTACCTCCATTAAGAGGGCCCGAACCTGGGTAAACATCGTGTCCCCTGCCTCCTGTTACCATCCGCCTTAGACGCACAGTTCGGGACCCCCTACCCGAGATCCGCCGGTTTTGACACCGACAACGGCGCTCAAGATGATCAAGTGACCGCTCCTCGACTCACCCCCGAGGAGGAATTAGAGCATCGTGCCGCCAAGATTGCATCCAAGCTCTCCACCAAGGGTCATCTCATGAAGAATGTGCTTGGAAGCATTAAAAAGGGGGTAAGCACTCGTAGACAATTGTCAAACTATTGTGAACATCACGCGTTTGTCTCTTGTGTTGAACCCCAAAAGGTCTATGAGGCGCTCGAAGATCCGGATTGGCTCAATTCCATGCATGAAGAACTCAACAACTTCGAGTACAACAAGGTGTGGAGATTGGTGCCAAGGCCAACGGGGAACCACAATGTCATTGGAACCAAGTGGATATTCAAGAACAAGCAAGATGCTCATGGGACCATAGTTCGCAACAAGGCAAGATTGGTAGCACAAGGCTACTCCCAAGTCGAGGGTATCGACTACGGTGAAACATTTGCTCCCGTTGATCGCCTTGAATCCATTCGTTTGTTGATTGCTTATGCTTCCCATCATAACTTTAAGTTACAACAAATGGATGTGAAGAGTGATTTTCTTAATGGTCCTATTAATGAGTTGGTATATGTCAAGCAACCCCCCCGGGTTCGAGGATCCCTACTTCCCCGATCATGTGTATCAACTCGATAAGGCACTCTATGGCCTTAAGCAAGCCCCACGTGCTTGGTATGACCACCTTACCGAGTTGTTGCAAGATCGTGGATTTGAAGTTGGGCAAATCAATCCCACTCTTTTTACTAAGAAGGTCAAAGGGGAGTTGCTTGTGTGCCAACTATATGTTGATGACATTATCTTTGGTTCCCCTAACAAAGCTTTCAATGAGGAATTTGCCGCTCCCATGACCTCCAAGTTCAAGATGTCTTCGATGGGAGAGTTGAAGTTTTTCCTTGGATTTGAATTCAAACAAAGAAGAGAAGGAACCTTCATAAACCAAGCCAAATACACTTAACACATGCTAAAGAGATTCAAGCTAAGTGATGTCAAGCCGGCTTCCACTCCAATGCCAACCAAGTGCCAACTTGACATTGATCCCAATGGTAAAGCGGTGGATCAAAAGGTATATCGCTCCATGATTGGCTCCTTGCTTTACCTTTGTGCATCTAGACCAGATGTCATGTTGAGTGTGGGAATTTGTGCACGGTTTCAAGCTGCACCTAAGGAAAGCCACTTTGTGGCGGTCAAGCGAATCTTTCGATATTTGGCTCATACCCCAAACTTTGGCTTATGGTACCCAAGAGGAGCAAACTTCAAGCTTGTAGGTTATTCGGACTCGGATTGGGCGGGAGACAAAGTGGATAGGAAGTCCACTTCCGGGGGTGCCAGTTCCTTGGTTGCTCTTTGGTAAGTTGGTCCTCTAAGAAGCAAAGTTGTGTGTCTCTCTCGTCCACCGAAGCAGAGTATGTGGCGGCCGGGAGTTGTTGTGCACAACTTCTTTGGATGAGGCAAACTTTAAAGTATTACGTTGTCATTTGTGACAAAGTGCCTCTTTGGTGTGACAATGAAAGTGCCATTGAGGGAGTCCTGGATTAGGGGGTCTCCGGACAGCCGGACTATATCCTTTGGCCGGACTATTGGACTATGAAGATACAAGATTGAAGACCCGTGTCCAGATGGGACTCTCCTTGGCATGGAAGGCAAGCTAGGCAATACGCATATGGAGATATCCTCCCGTGTAACCGACTCTGTGTAACCCTAGCCCCCTCCGGTGTCTCTATAAACCAGAGGGTTTAGTCCGTAGGACAAGATACAATCATACCATAGGCTAGCTTCTATGGTTTAGCCTCTACGATCTCGTGGTAGATCAACTCTTGTAATACTCATATCATCAGGAACAATTAAGCAGGACGTAGGGTATTACCTCCATCAAGAGGGCCCAAACCTGGGTAAAACATTGTGTCCCCTACTTCCTGTTACCATCCGCCTTAGACGCACAGTTCTGGACCCCCTACCCGAGATCCGCCGGTTTTGACACTGACATTGGTGCTTTCATTGAGAGTTCCACTGTGTCCTCACCATAAGGCTTGATGGCTCCTTCAATCATCGGTAGCGACGCGGTCCAGGGTGAGGTTTTCCTCCCCGGACAAATCTTTGTATTCAGCAGCTTCGCACTGCGGCCAATTCGCTTGGCCATCTGGAGCAGATCGAGAGCTACGCCCCTGGCCATCAGGTCAGATTCGGAAACTTAAACTACACTGCTGACGTCCGCGGGGACTTGATCTTCGACGGATTCAAGCTCGTGTCAGGTGCGCCGCACAGTCATGACGAGCACGACGTAACTCTGCTGTCGGACAGTGTTCGGGATATCGCATCTGCAACTACTCCGTCTATCAATCCGGAGCAAATCGCGCCATCCGAAAGTGGAGGGATAGACCCCGCCATGGAGACCGCACTCTCAGTGGCGATGGAGCCGGATACTGACTTCACCCCTTACGAGAGCTGTGTCGCCGAACCACTGGATTCACCTCCGGCCACGGTCTCCGAGCCGCTTACATCCGTGCCCGTCGAATCCGATTGGGCGCCGATCATGGAGTTCACCTCCGTGGATATCTTTCAGCACTCGCCCTTTGGCGATGTGCTAAATTCATTAAGGCCCCTCTCCCTGTCAGGAGAACCTTGGCCGAACTATGTCTGGCTAGAATGGGATGCGGACGACGAAGAAATTCGGTGCCCACCCACCACCCACTTAGTAGCCACTGTCGACGGTTTAACCGACATGCTCGACTTCGACTCCGAAGACATTGACGGTATGGACGACGATGCACGAGACGGGCATGAACCATCAAGATTTCTCTCAACCCGGTTCAACACTTCAAGACGAAGCATATTGAGATTCGGTATTACTTCATCCGGGATCACATTAGGCGAGGGGAGATCGAGCTCAACTACGTCAACACTCATGATAACCTTGCAGATATTTTCATGAAGCCCTTGGATGAAGCAAGATTTCACGAGTTAAAGCATGAGCTAAATATCATTGATTCAAGCAATGTTGCTTGAACCCTTGCACACCTCACCATACTCAACTTGCTATCTTGTTTAGGTGTAGGCGTGGACATAGGGGGAGTGTTGTTCTCTTAATGAACTCTCCCCCCATTATGCATAAATTAATCATCTCTTTCACATAAGCCATTTTTGATGGTATTTGTGCTTCAAAGACAAGTGTTGGTCATGGGCCCAAGGACAATTCTTCGCGGTGCCATACCAATTGACTCAAACATAGGTGGCTCCGGCCACCGCCCTCTTTGGAGAGGTTGTGCTCTGAGTTTTGTCCTTGTTGTCTTTGTCCTCATTTGTTTTCTTAGGCTCTAGGTGTTGTGGTCTCCAAGTGTGGTTTTTCCTTCGTTGTTGTTCTTTTAGTCTCTTGGAGATCCTCACACAATATTCCAGCCCTGAGCCCTATCCCAAGCCTTCCTCGTCCCTTGAGAAACCTCTACTCCAATTGCACACACTTGATCTTGGCTTTGGTAATGCTGACCGGGTGGTACAACCGGTGTTACGGGCGGTTCTACCGCTGGTACACTCGGGTTGTCCCACCCCAGGAGGACTCCCAGCGGTGCTTGAGCGATTCCACCACTCAACCACTAGGGTGCCTTTCTGTCCCGTACTACCGGTTGGTTACAGGCGGTACTACCGCTGCCTACTTGGTGACAGAAGTACCGCCCACAACCATTGGCTCGTACCAGGTAGCGGTACAACCGCTCTCTTGAGAGGTACAACCGCCACGTGTATTTGGGCCTATATACTGCGGACGGGGCTGAAGGGAGTTTCTTTTTCCCCTCATCCCCTATTCTTCCCATCTTGTGCCCTAGCCACCGGTCGCCATTGCTGCTTCCCCGGAGTGCTTCTCGCGCTTCTGATCCATGGGGTCTCCGTGGATCCTCTCCAAGGAGGCCTCCTCCCTCCCTATCTCTTCCCATGGATGTCGGTAATGCCCCATGTCCTTCGTTCTTCGTTCTAGGGTTCTTTCCCTACTTCTCGGGAATTACTTGACATTCCGCATTTATTGTTTAAACTATTGGGTGGAAGAGATCTATATTTGTCTCCTACTTAGATTGCACTTCTTAGAGATTAGAATATGTCTAGTGTGATTCATTATTGGCGGTTAGATCTATTTCTTACTGGTAGTACCACTGTTCAGCGGTTCTACCGCCTATACAGGCGGCACAACCACTGGAGTGGTACTACCGGTAGGAGAACCGGTACAACCGAGATATCTGCACCACTGTCGGTGTCAAAACCGGTGGATCTCGGGTAGGGGGTCCCGAACTGTGCGTCTAGGTCGGATGGTAACAGGAGGCAGGGGACACGATGTTTTACCCAGGTTCGGGCCCTCTTGATGGAGGTAAAACCCTACGTCCTGCTTGATTAATATTGATGATATGGGTAGTACAAGAGTAGATCTACCATGAGATCAGAGAGGCTAAACCCTAGAAGCTAGCCTATGGTATGATTGTTGTTCGTCCTACGGACTAAAACTCTCCGGTTTATATAGACACCGGAGAGGGCTAGGGTTACACAGAGTCGGTTACAATGGTAGGAGATCTACATATCCGTATCGCCAAGCTTGCCTTCCACGCCAAGGAAAGTCCCTTCCGGACACGGGACGAAGTCTTCAATCTTGTATCTTCATAGTCCAGGAGTCCGACCGAAGGTATAGTCCGGCCATCCGGACACCCCCTAATCCAGGACTCCCTCAGTAGCCCCTGAACCAGGCTTCAATGACGACGAGTCCGGCGTGCAGATTGTCTTCGGCATTGCAAGGCGGGTTCCTCCTCCAAGTACTTCATAGAAGATTTTGAACACAAAGGTAGTGTCCGGCTCTGCAAAATAAGTTTCCACATATTGCCATGGAGAGAATAATATTTACACAAATCTAATCTGCTGACGTATTCCGTAGCGTGACATCACACCACGGCCAAGTCTTTATTCGAATAGTTTTATTGTCCCACCTTAGCGCGTTTAGCGAGGCGGTTTCCTTGGCACGTCTTGTTAAAGCAGAGATCATGTCCCCTTATTCCGGGATTCTCATCAATATGGGCGTGGGTAACCCAACCGTACCCGTTGGTATATTTTCTCGATCAAAGGCGAGTCCCAAACGGTCACGGGGAAGGCCCTTGGTATTCAACCTCTTATAAAGAGACCAAGGCTTTACTCCTTTCTTTCAATCTCAAACGAGTTCACCCTTCGCCTCGAGTTCCAACACCCAAGGCTCCAGATTTCCGGCGCTTCGGACCTTCGACAATGTCCGGTTCCGACCTTCGAGGCCGATGGATGCCCTCCTCCGTCACGGAGGAGGACGTGCCGAAGTTGAGAGAGGCCAGGTTCTTGACCGGCGAAATCTTGCATAGGCTGCCTGCTCAAGGGCAGGTCATTCCCACTCCCAAGCCCGGTGAGAGTGTGGTGTTCATGTCTCACTTCCTTCGGGGGCTAGGCTTCCCGACGGATCCCTTCGTGAGGGGGCTCATGTATTATTATGGGCTGGAATTTCACGACTTAACCCCGGAGTCCATCCTCCATATTTCCTCATTCATCATTGTGTGTGAAGCCTTCCTCCGTATCACTCCTCACTTCGGACTATGGCTCAAGACCTTCAAAGTAGAGCCGAAGATGATCGAGGGACGGCATGCGGAGTGTGGAGGTGCTTTTATAAGCAAGAATGCTGGTACTCCATGGCCCGAGGGCTCTTTTCAAGAGGAGTCCAGCTTATGGCAGCGAGAGTGGTTTTATATTACCGCTCCCAGGGCCCCTAAGTGGGTGGTGCCACCTGCCTTTTGCTTGGGTCCCCCGCCACGACTGGCGTCATGGGTCAATACGGGGCTAGATTGGGGGCCGGCAAAGGACGTGCCCCTGTTGCAGGGCCACATCTGAGATCTCCTAGAAAGAGACACCAGTCTGGTCATGGTGACGCAGGTTATGTTAATTCGCCGAGTTTTGCCCTGCAAACATCGCCCCCTCCACCTGTGGGAGTTCAACCCGGAGGGACCATGAGTTCTCCAACATTTTCTTGGCATGACGCCCGTGGAGATGTACAAATTGTTCTTCGGACCACAAGTAGTGTGTCCGGATTCTACGGAGGACGCAGGTCTGAGCTGCAATCATCCGGATACTCAAGTAAGTAGCCTTGTGCCCGGACTCGCTATTCGTATATTTATCATAAAATTGCCCCTAAAAGAGCTGTCCTTTAAAGGGAGTGGATAGCGAAAGCAAAGCTAATCAGGTGTCCGAGCCCCCTCCCCGAGACCACGCCGGGTCCCGTGCTAGTCAGGATGTTGGAGGTTGTGCCTTCAAAGGGAAGCGAGGGAGGGGACAAGGGAGCTACAGCCTCCTCAAAGGAGGTTGTCTGGAAGGGAGGAATCGAAAATTCCTCTCCTCAGGGGAAGAAGAGGACCGCCTCTGAAGACCCGGAGACCATGGCCTTAAAGCGGGGGAAGAAATCTTCGCCAGAGGGTCCTGTGCTGGGGGATACTTCGGCCGAATTATGCCCTCAAGGGGATCAGCCCTCCACCGAGCCGTAAGTAGAGAGGAGTTTTCTTTTTAAGAAACGAGAGAAATCCCTGCTTTATATCTGAGAAAGTAATCGAAAATTTACCTTGTAGCTCGGACCTTAGCCCTTCTCAGCAGAGCTCGTCTTCGGGGGATCTTCTTCCGGAGATGATGGAGAGCGGAACGCCTCCCCCTGCCGTACCGCCTTGCGAGGCGGGCGACCCTGAGGTATCGTCGCGGAGGGTTTCTCCGAATCCGGCGGGGCCGGAAGGTAGTCATATGGCCCCCCAAAGCCCTCCGCGTCCGGCCTTCGAAAAGGGCCATCGGACGAGTCCGGCGCCGTCTGGTGCGCGGTCGGAGGAGCTGAAGGATCTGCTAGGGCGAGCATCTATCTCAGAGGAGCACCGTGCATTGATGGGTACGGTGATTGAGAGGATTTCATCCGCGGAGAGCGGATTGCACGAGGCCGTCAGGAGTTTACTGACAGGTTTTGAGGTACGCGAAATAATGTACCCTTTTTGGACAGTTGCGCATAAATAAGATGCGCCCTGTGTAGATAGTAGCCCCTGAGACTCTGTGTGTTGTCAAAAGTGACGGCGCACAGAGGATCATAATCCCAGGTCTAATATGCCGCCTTTATACGTAGGTGGCGAAGTGTCCGGTGGCCAGCCGGACTGATGGATTTGCCGAGCTAAAGCGGCAACTTGACGTGGCAGATGCCGACATCGCGCTTGTCAACAAGCGGCTTGACGAGGCACAAGGTATGTAATTCCTTCGGCGGCGCCTGGTAAGAGGAGCTTTATGCCAGTATCTTACAATGTGTGCGCTTGATGCAGATGGTGCTGCTGCCATGGAGAATCTTCGGGCGGAACTTGCCCGAGCCAAGGAGCAAGCCAGGAAAAGTGATGCGGCTGCCGGAAAGGCAATTGAAGAGCTGAAAGCCGAACAGGCTGCTCACTGCCGAAGCAAGAAGGAAATGGCCGAGATGGCCGTGAAGCTGAAGAACGCTGCTGACCGTTGCAAGCTTCTTGAAAAAGAAGATCGGGCGGAACAGACGGACCTGAAGAAGGCCGTTGCCGATGCCAAGGATGCTCGCTCTGCGATGAGAGCTATGAAGGAGGAGCTGCGTCAGGCCGGAGAGATCGCGGCTGGAAAGCCCTTTATGCTGCGGAGGAAGTTCTGTGATCCTAAACATGCTCCGTTAGACCAGATGTGGAGTACGGCGGACACCTATCTGGATTTAGCAGCGAGTGCCGCAGATGCGGCCGAACACTTCCGAGATCAAGAAGATCGCGAAGTGGAAAAGCTCTTCTGGTCGCAGTTCCACAATCCAGAGCGTCCACTGTCATTAGCCGATCGTTTGGCCGAATGGGCCGAGCTAAATAGGTTGTCCGGACTCGCCATGAAGTATGTCATGAGTCATCTGTGGCCAGAGAGGCCAGAGCCGAAAAGTTATTTCAACTTGGTGCAGCAGTTCCTTGGTGCGGCGCCGCATATCAATGCGATGAAGAGGTCAGCGTGCATAGAGGGTGCGCGGATGGCTCTTGCCCGTGTCAAGACATACTGGGCGGAAATGGAAGCCACCGCTGTTGCATCCCCAGACTCGGATGGAAGCCGAGTACCTGCCGAGCGCTATTTTCAGGAAGTTCTGCAAGGCGCTCGTTTAATAGAGACGCAGTGCTCGAAGGATACTATATTCGAATAGCATGTATTATTGTAAAACAATATTTTGATAAATTGTAGAAGCTTTTTATACTTGTGCCTGCAAGTATTATGATACCTCCTGTGCGGCCGTTTAACATATATGTATATATAATCTGAAAGATGGCAGTCGTCGGCTTCAGCCCCCACGCACATAATGCGGGGGTGTTCGCAGAAGGCGCATTTTCACACTTGATCCAACGTCTTGGTCCTACAAAGGAGGTGATAGCGCAGCGAACTAGGCAATCGGACTATGATGCTTTATCACTTTCACTTAGCCATAGGAGTTTGACATTGAGGCTACTTATATAGCCCCTGGTGGCGCCTGCGCTCGCCCGAACTCGGGGCGCGTATGTGCCTGGCCGGGAAACGGCCCTTCGTTAATGCGGAGGAATCCTAAAGATTCCGGTAAGTCATCGAGTGGTTGACCAGTCTCACGCTATATCATGACAGTCAGTTTTCGGCTTTCTCTACTGAGGTGCTCGCCTGGCCGAACCGGGGCACAATCGCAGTAGTTCTCCTGGTGCCGCCTTAGCCGATAGAGCGGAACGTAAGGCAGCAAAACACAGGAGCCGGGCAAACCCAACATTTGACCAAAGACATGATTCGGAGCTGATGCATATAAGGCCAAACTCGCGACGCCGAACACTCCCTAAGGTATTCGGTCTTTATGAGGGCGGGCGGGATAACGCCCTTAGTAATAAGCCCCTAGTGTCCAGGTACGCGCAAAACTCTGACGTGGCCACATGCCAAAACGCCAGCCTCCTCCTTGGTTATACCAAGAAACCAGGGGATGTGTATCAACAAGAGACAGTAAAAAAGGTTTACGCAGGGTCTTAATCTGAAAAGAATCCTTGGAACGGGTCCCTGCTGCACGTCTGCGCCTGTGTCTCCGTTGTGCCGTATCCTGGACGGGCGTAGCACGGTGTTCATCTGTAAAAGAGAGGAACTTAGTTAAAGAAAGATCGTGCCGAACATGAGTTATACTAAATAAACAAAGTATAAATCGAAATGGGTAAAATTGAGCTTTATTGTCTCTTGTTTTATATGCGCGGAGCCCCTAGTACAGGGGTATACGGCTATTAAGCCTTTATCAATTGTATGTTTATGCCGGACTCGTCTAGCCGTGTCCGTGGTCTTGACGACCTGTTTAGATGCTTTGGCTGGTGAAGCCGCTTTATTGTGGGGCTGTCAAGGCAGCCGCACTGTTTTCCGCGCGGGAGGAACACTCAATGTTTTCCCTTTAATGAGATGATGCCTCGTGGACCGGGCATCTTAAGCGTAAGAGATGCATAATGCGGTATTGCGTTAAAGCGGGCGAAAGCTTCGCGTCCCAGCAGTGCTTGATAGCTACTTGAGAATGGGGCGATGTGGAAAGTTAGCTGTTCGCAACGGAAGTTATCGGGGGAGCCGAACATAACTTCTAGCCGGAGAGAACCCATGCAACGGGCATCCGGGCCTGGCGTTACCCCTTGAAAGGAGGTTTTGCTATGGCGAATTTTTGTTGGGTCTATCCCCATGTTGCGGATTGTGTCCTGGTATAACAGGTTTAGACCACTGCCGCCGTCCATCAGGACATTTGTAAAATGGAGTCCGCCGATTATTGGATCTAATACCAAGGCAGTCCAGCCTGCGTTCCGGATACTTCTAGAGTAATCCTGATGGTCGAAGGTGATTGGTTTTAACAACCATTGGCGAGACTCCTTTGGGATAGGCCGTATGGCGCGTATCTCTTGTGGCGCCATTCTGTTCGTCACGTGAAGTAAGTTTACTGTTTTGACTTCTTGTGGGAAATCCTTTTGTTTCCTGGTGCTCTGCTTGTGGGGTTCGTTGTCGTCCTCACTTGGTGTGTCGAGCCCCTTGTGTTCGGCGTTGAGCTTGCCGGCTTGCTTGAAAACCCAACAATCTCTGTGGGTATGGTTCGCAGGCTTCCCGGGAGTACTGTGTATTTGACATATCTTGTCCAAGATTTTGTTTAAGTTGGATAGCTCGTCCCTGTTATCCTTGAGGGGCGGCTTTCTCTGATTCTGCCGCGAGCTTTTGAATCCGGCGTTGACCGTCGTGATCTTTGGGCTGTTTCCCTTATTCCAACATTGGTCCTTGCTGCGTCGGGGTTTTCCGTTTCCATCCCTAACTTCGGATGTACTTGGGTCGCTGGTGCTACATCTTGCCAACCAGCTGTCCTCTCCTGCGCAAAAGCGGGTCATGAGGCTTGTTAATGCGGCCATTGTTCTTGGCTTTTCTTGGCCGAGGTGTCTGGCGAGCCATTCGTCTCGAACGTTGTGCTTAAAAGCTGCTAGGGCTTCGGCGTCCGGACAGTCGACTATCTGATTCTTTTTAGTAAGAAATCTGTTCCAGAATTTCCGGGCTGACTCTCCGGGCTGTTGAGTTATGTGACTGAGATCGTCTGCATCCGGAGGGCAGACATAGGTCCCTTGAAAATTTGCTCGGAAAGCATCCTCAATCTCTTCCCAACTTCCAATAGTGTTTTCGGGAAGGCTTTTGAGCCAATGCCGGGCTGGCCCTTTAAGCTTGAGGGGTAAGTATTTTATGGCGTGGAGGTCATCTCCTCTGGCCATGTGTATGTGGAGGATATAATCCTCGATCCAGACCCCAGGGTCTGTTGTTCCGTCGTACGCCTCTATGTTTACGGGCTTGAATCCCGCTGGAAATTCATGGTCCAGCACCTCATCGGTAAACATAGGGGGTGTGCGACACCCCTGTATTTGGGTGTGCCGTGATGTTCGGATATTTGTTGTGTTGCATTGCTTACTAGAGCTTGCTTTCTTGGCCCGTATATAGATCTAGCTGGGCCGTCTTTTTGATGTGGATCCTTTGGTGGATCGCGTGCCGGCTTGTGTGCAGCACCGCTTGCCGCTCCATGCTGGCCATGCGGTCGTCCATCCGACCGGATGGCTTTCCTATTTTTTGACTGCGGGGGCTCTAAGGCCTCCTCATCAAATTCAGGCAGTAGCTTTCGCTTTGGATAGCTTTTTGTGCGGCGACTACCGGCTTATTTGTCTGCGGTGTTGCGTACTTTGCTCCATCTGATTCTGAGTACATCTTCCGCAGTTTGGAGCTTCCGCTTCTGCTTTTTCAGGCTATGTGCAGTGGCGACGAGCCTTTTGTGGAGGTTCTTCTGCTCCATAAGTTTATCCGGCGTAAGGTTGTCAGGACTATTGTTTTCGCCGGGGACGGGGTGTTCGGTTTGTTTATCCAAGTTTCCCTGTTCGGACGCTTGCTCGAAGGCATGTTCATCATCCACCGGCTCGTCCTGCTCTATGGTTGGGTTTGTATGACTGCTGTCTCTATCGAGGCGGGGCTTGGAGCGGCGCTTACGTCACCGCTTTGATTGATTTTCGAGTGAACGATCCCTCGTTGCATCCCTGTGTTCCTCGTCGTTGCTTCCTTTGGGTGTGTCCACCATGTATACATCATGAGATGAGGTGGCTGTCCAGTGCCTTATAGGCGTTGGTTCATGTTCATCTCCTACATCGTCGTCCATACCGTCGATGTCTTCGGAGTCGAAGTCGAGCACGTCGTTTAAATTATCGACAGTGGCTACGAAGTGGGTGGTGGGTGGGCTTTGAATTTCTTCATCATCCGCATCCCAACCTTGTTGACCATAGTCCGGCCAGGGCTCTCCTGATAAAGAGAGAGACTTTAGTGAATTCAGAATATCGCCGAAGGGCGAGTGCTGAAAGATATCCGCGGCGGTGAACTCCATGATCGGCGCCCAATCGGGTTCGATCAGTCAGGGCGCGGAGGGCTCAGAGTCTAGAGAGGAGTCCGTCTCCTTGGAGTCACGGGCTTTGCAGAGAATAGGGCTGGTGTTCGGCTCGATCGCCGTAGAGATTGCAGCCCCTGAGGCGGTGTCTAACCACCTATCCTCGATTGGTGTGATCAGCTCCGAGCTAGGGGTCGGAGCGGACACAGGTGCGGCCTCCAGGGCACTGTTCGGCGGCAGAGCTAAATCATGCCCACCGTGACAGTGTGGCGTGCTTGGCTGTGGCTCGAATCCGTCGAAGATCGAGTCTCCGCGGATGTTGGCCGTGTAGTTCAAACTTCCAAATCTGACCTGATGGCCAGGGGCGTAGCTTTCAATCTGCTCCAAATGGCCAAGCGAATTGGCCCGTAGTGCAAAGCCGCCGAATACGAAGATCTGTCCAGGGAGAAAAGTCTCACCCTGGATCGCATCGCTGTTGATGATTGGAGAAGCCATCGGGCCTAAAAGTGACGACACAGGGGAACTCTCAATGAAAGCACCAATGTCGGTGTCAAAACCGGCGGATCTCGGGTAGGGGGTCCCGAACTGTGCGTCTAGGTCGGATGGTAACAGGAGGCAGGGACACGATGTTTTACCCAGGTTTGGGCCCTCTTAATGGAGGTAAAACCCTACGTCCTGCTTGATTAATATTGATGATATGGGTAGTACAAGAGTAGATCTACCACGAGATCATAGAGGCCAAACCCTAGAAGCTAGCCTATGGTATGATTGTTGTTCGTCCTACGGACTAAAACTCTCTGGTTTATATAGACATCGGAGAGGGCTAGGGTTACACAGAGTCGGTTACAATGGTAGGAGATCTACATATCCGTATCGCCAAGCTTGCCTTCCACGCCAAGGAAAGTCCCTTCCGGACACGAGACGAAGTCTTCAATCTTGTATCTTCATAGTCCAGGAGTCCGGCCGAAGGTGTAGTCCGGCCATCCGGACACCCCCTAATCCAGGACTCCCTCAACCACGTAGCCCTGTTCTGTTTTCTATTTTGTGCAATCTATCTAATCCTATGTTTGTGTGTGCAATCCTCTCATCTTTGATCGGTTTCTTGTGTTTCTCCTCATGCATGTGCACAGGTGGCTCTAGTTCTCGCTCTGCTCCTCGCAATACCAAGAAGCGGGCTAGGAGATGCCCGCGTCCGGCTGAGTCTGATGAAGAAGTTGTGATTCCCACCAAGACCACTCGCCGTGAGAAGTTTGCCGCTGCCAAGCAACGTGTGGTCATGCCCTTGCACCGTTGGAAAGCCAAGGATTGGGAAGCCTTCTGCTCAAAGAACCCTTATGAGGTTCCTATTGCACCTCGATGGACCACCGTTCAGTTCTGGAATGAGATGCAAGTACGGATTGTTCATGAACTCTTTGAGCACAACAAGAACAGGTATGCCAAGCAGTGGAACTTCGATCTTGACCATTGGAGGAATAACTTGGAGTATTTCGGTGAGTCTTTGGCTCTCTATGAGGATTTGATTTGGTCAAGCTCATGTCGGTGAACTGTGACTTTGATGTTCAGCTTATCCATCAGTTCTACGCCACTGTTCATTTTGGAGAAGATATTGATGCTCGCACTCTCACGTTCATGTCCCGTAATGAGCTCTTTAAAGTGCCCTGGAGAGCTTTCTGCAATTCTCTTGGATATGACGACACATGCCTTGAGGGAAATGGTTGCATTCATCCTCACGACCGTCCAGAGTCCATGCCTAAGGAGAAACTTGCCCCCTTGTACATTCAGGGCCGTGGTATCCTTGGAGAGTCCAAGGACCTTGAAAAGGTCTTCGACATCATGCATCGTGTGTTCCGCAACGTGCTTCTGCCCAAGGTGGGCAATCAAGATGAGATTCATGACTATCTTGTTGACCTGATGGTTGCTATGAAGACCAAGGTGGGATCTGGTGAAACGTTTGATGTGTCCAACTGGCTGTGGCACGAGATGTACAACATGGTCATCTACAGAAAGGTTCCTATTTATGCCCCATTTGTCATGTGCTTTCTGAACTCAGTTTGGGCTGTTCGCCGTCCTGGAGAGCTTCTTACATCTCCAGATAATCTCACTATTCATGAAGTCAAGATACTCAAGAAAAAGAAACATGCAGAGCCTCGCTTTCCTGCTCATGCTCCTGAGGATGTCTATTCCACTTCTGATGATGAGGACTTTGAGATGGAGCCAGGGGCCAAGCCCTCTTGGGTGGCCAAGCTCACAACCAAGGCGAAGAAGACTTTCTTCCTCCATACTGACATTCAGAAGAAGTTGTATGAGGCCCATGTCAATGAGAAGCTCGCACAGCGTCGTCAGATTGCAATGATGAAGCACCTCAACATGCCAGTTCAGAGTGGTTTTGAGAAGAGCATCACACGGAGGAACGTTGGCTCTCTACTCACAACCTATGGTCTGATGATGAGGCTCCTCGCCAGCCCTCCACCTCCTTTGCTGCTGCTGATGACGTCATGGAGGACCCAAATCAGGACGAAGATGACGAGTCTGCTGACGATGAGGATCCAGATGCTACCGAGGAGTCAGAGGAGGACAACTGAGCTCTAGGGCGTTAGTTTTGCTCTTTTCCTTTTTGGTGTCTTGATGCCAAAGGGGGAGAGAGTTTAGGTCTCGGGATTTGCATGGGTTCTTGTTTTGTTTTGCTTGGGTCAGTGTTCATTTGTCCGTTCGTGTCATGTTGAACTTTCATTCGTGGAACTTGTTGCTTATCTCGTCTTGTATGGTGTAAGACATGCGCCTATCTAGCCCTCTATCTCTATTATCGCTGATTTTGTTGTTATTTCGTTATTATCTTTACCTTCATATTATGTGCTTATTGCTTATCTTCGCATTTCCTCTTGTCGAGTAGGAGTGGCGAGTCTATAAAATCTAGGGGGAGTCTCGCCCTTAATGGGTGCCAAAATTGGGCACACATCTAGGGGGGTCCCGTCTACAGTTTCTAGACTTCCCTCGTGCAAATCGTGTTGTTGTCATCATCCACCAAAAAGGGGGATATTGTAAGGGCATTTCCCTACTGTGTTTTGGATGATGATGACAACCCTTTGTTGGTCTAATCTTGTGCTAAGTGTTTCAAGTTTTCGGTATTTAGGCCTACATCGGTTAGCTATTCTCTCTGAAAGGAAAAGATCGAAGACGGAGTTTTCTACGCTTTTTATCTCTTTGGTCGTAGGGAACCCATACTATCAAGAGGGAATCCACATTGGAAAGAGTTGGGGGAATCTTTTCACGTACACCTTCACCCCTCTCTCGCCTTCCTTAGTTGTGTGAGAGAGAGCTCTTCCCTTCTTATCCTACTACTTGTTGTGGCTTCCCAGCGGTTGTACCGCTCTCTGGAGAGGTTATACCGCTAGTTCTTGGCGCTTACCAGTCTTGATCGAGCGGTTGTACCACTGCTTTCGGGCGGTGGTACCGCCACCATGCTCAGCAAAGACTACGGAGGTTGTTCCGGCCAAGTACCGCCCAAGTACCGGTCAGACCTCTGTTTTGATGCGGTACTCGGGCGGTGGTGGCCCGGTTGGTCCGGTTGTATAGGTACCACCGGTGCCCTGAGTGGTTCTACCGCTCAGGACTTAGTCGCCCAAGCGCTTAAGGCCAAGCGGTTGCACCAGTCCTGTACTGCTCGACTACCGCACTCAGGGGTGACTCCCTACTGTTTCTATGCGGTGGTTGGGCGGTGGCTGGGCGGTTGGTCCGGCTGTTCTCATAAACCGGTACTACCGCCTAGTCGCCCGGTTGTACCGCCTGGTAGGGTTCTGCACGTAAACTGTGAGTCCCGGTTGTACCGGGACAAGGAGCGGTTGTACCGCTACAATACAGAAAACGCAGTAACGGTTGGATTTTTAGGGTTGCTATATAAGGGTGTTTCTTCCACCTACCACACCTACCTCTTACCTCTCTCACTCCACCATTAATGCTACTCAAGCTCTCTTGCCCGATCTCTCTCTCTAGCCACTCAAACTTGTTGATTTGCTAGGGATTGAAGGAGGAGACCTAGATCTACCCTTCCACCCAAGGAGATTTGTTTCCCCCATACTTTCTTGTGTGGATTTTGTTACTCTTGTGTGTTTGAGCACCCTAGATGGTTGAGGTCACCTCAGAGCCACATTCCATTGTGGTGAAGCTCCGTGGTTTCGTTGGGAGACTCCAATTAAGTTGTGGATAGAGCCCCAACCTTATTTGTAAAGGTCCGATTACCGCCTCCAAGGGCACCAACAGTGGAATCATAGCATCTCGCATTGTGTGAGGGCGTGAGGAGAATACGGTGGCCCTAGTGGCTTCTTGGGGAGCATTGTGCGTCCACACCGCTCCAACGGAGACGTACTTCCCATCAAAAGGAAGGAACTTCAGTAACACATCCTGGTCTTCACCAGCTCCCCTCTTGGTTATTTCGTGCCTTTACTTGTGCAAGCTTATTTGTGTTATATCCCTTTCTTGCTTGTGTGCTTGTTGTTATTGCATCATATAGTTTGCTCACTGTCGGTGTCAAAACCGGCGGATCTCGGGTAGGGGGTCCCGAACTGTGCGTCTAGGCCGGATGGTAACAGGAGGCAAGGGACACAAAGTTTTACCCAGGTTCGGGCCCTCTTGATGGAGGTAAAACCCTACGTCTTGCTTGATTAATATTGAAGATATGGGTGTTACAAGAGTAGATCTACCACGAGATCAGAGAGGCTAAACCCTAGAAGCTACCCTATGGTATGATTGTCTGTTGTGATTGTTGTCCTACGGACTAAAACCCTTCGGTTTATATAGACACCGGAGAGGGTTAGGGTTACACAAGGTCGGTTACAAAGGAGGAGATATCCATATATGTATTGCCTAGCTTGCCTTCCACGCCAAGTAGAGTCCCATCCGGACACGAGACGAAGTCTTCAATCTTGTATCTTCATAGTCTAACAGTCTGGCCAATGGAGATAGTCCGGCTGTCCGGAGACCCCTAATCCAGGACTCCCTTAGTAGCCCCTGAACCAGGCTTCAATGACGATGAGTCCGGCGCGCAGTTGTCTTCGGCATTGCAAGGCGGGTTCCTTCTCCGAATACATCACAGAAGAATTTGAATACGAGGATAGTGTCCGACCCTGCAAAATAAGTTCCACATTCCACCGCAGAGAGAATAATCTCTTTGTAGATCTAATTTGCTGGCTTGTTTTGACAACATGATGTCATGTCATGGCCCGGTGATTATCCGAACCGTTTCTCTTAATCCAGCTCCACACATAACGCGAGGCGGTTTCTTGACATGCCTTGCCTAATTACGGGATTCTCATTAATGCGGTCGTGGGTAACCCAACTGTGTCTAGGACCCCTAGATTATAGGCAAGTCCCAAACGGCTACGGAGAGGATGCTTGATATTCACCCTCTTTATAAGGGGACAAGGTTTTCGCTTTTTCCCTCTCGTGCTCAACCAAACCCTTTCCCCGCCTCGAGTTCTAACACCCAAAGCCCAGGTTAGGTGCTCCGGATCTTCAATCATGTCCGGATCCAGCCTTCAAGGCCGATGGATGCCCTCCTCCGTGACGGAAGAGGACATTAAGAAGTTGAGGGAGGCCAGATACCTGACCGCCGAGGTTTCGCATCGGCTGCCTGCTCGAGGGCAGGTCGTCCCTACTCCCGAACCCAACGAGAACGTTGTGTTCGTCTCCCACTTCCTCCGAGGTCTTGGCCTCACTCTGGATCCCTTCGTCAGGGGCTTGATGTTCCATTACGGGCTAGATTTCCACGATCTAGCTCCGGACTCCTTTCTCCACATCACGACATTTATTGTCGTGTGTGAGGCCTTCCTCCGTGTGACCCCTCACTTCGGCCTGTGGCTCAAGACCTTTGAAGTACAACCGAAGATGATCGAGGGGCAACATGCAACGTGCGGAGGTGCATCAATAGGCAAGATGGCAGGAGCTCCATGGCCGAAAGGCTCCTTTTCAGAGGTGTCCGAATTATGGCAACGTGAGTAGTTTTACGTCATGGCTCCCAGAAGTGCCAAGTGGGCGGCTGCCCCCGCTTTCTGCCCAGGCCCCCCACCACAATTGATGTCATGGATTAGCAGGGGTCTGAGCTGGGGTCTAGCCAAGGACGCGCCTATACTGCAAAGCCGCATCCGAGATCTCTTCGAGGGAGATTTTAATTTAGTTTTGGTAATACAAGTTATGCTGGTTCGTCAAGTCTAGCCTTGCAAACGCCAGCCCCTGCGCTTGTGGGAGTTCAACCCAGAGGGACCACGTGCCATTCAAAGTTTCCTCGGCCTGACGCACGAGGAGATGTACAAGTCATTCTTCGGACCTCAAGTGGAATGTCCGGATATCACCGAGGACGTGGGCTTGAGCAGTAACCGCGCCACCGAACAAGTAAGAAATCCCCTAGCCGAACACACTGTCTTTTATTCGAAGTTATTTCTGAGAGTTCGCCTTTTGACCAGGACTGGCTAACAAAGGTGAAGATGATTCGGTGTTTGGCCCTCCTCCCCGAGGGTTTGGAAAATCCGGTATTGGAGAAGATGCTCGAGGTCGCACCTTGCCCGGAGCCCTTGAAGGAAGATACCGAGGGAGATAATATGGGCGGACGTGGGCCCCCATCGCTATCTGCTCCAACCGAGGGAACGAGCGTCTCCATGAAGGAGGACGATCGGGGGGAGGAAAAGGACTGCTTCCGAGGATCCGGAAGCCGAAGCCTCCAAACGGGAGAAGAGGTCTCCCACTGAGGGTCCTACCTTGGGGGGTGTTTTTGCCGCACAGAGTTCGCGGGGGGATCAGCCCTCCAACGAGTCGTAAGTGATCCAAAATATTTTAATAGTAAGGGTATGCTACCTTTTTCCTCTGAGAAAATAACCACCGCATCTATCTTGCAGTTCAGGCCTCAGCCCCTCTCAAATGAGCTCGTCTTCGGGGGATCTTCTTCCAGAGATGATGGAGAGCGAAACGCCTCCCCTGGACTCCTCCGCTCCAGAAGCGGGCGACCCCAAAGTGTCGTCGCGGAGGGCCTCTCCGGATCCGGTAAGGCCAGAAGATAATCCCGTAGACCCCCGATGTCCCCAGTGTCCGTCTCTCGAAGAGAGCATACGAAAGAGTCCGACACCATCTGGTGTGCGGTCGGACGTTCTGAGGGAGTTGGTGGGGCGAGCGGCCATCTCAGAAGAGCACCGTACGCTGATGGGTATGGTGATGGAGAGAATCTCGTCCGCTGAAAGTGGATTACATGAAGCCTTTATGAGTCTATTGACATGCTTTGAGGTATGTGAGATAATATGTGATAGTACTGCACATGTTAGGTGTGCCCTGTGTAGATAGTAGCCCCTGGGACTCTGGTTGTCATTGAGAACGGCGGTGAACAGAGGATCATATTCGCAGGCAATAACCAAACTGCCTCTATGTGCAGGTGGTGGGAGCTCCGGTGGCTAGCCGGACTAGGGAGTTTGCCCAATTAAAACGGCAACTGGATGCGGCAGACGCCCATCGAGCTTGTTAACAAGAGGCTTGACGAGGCACATGGTAAGTGTTATTATCCGGTGAACGCCACATAGTAAGAGCAGCATAATGCCAGTATCTTTAGTATGTTGTGACTGCAGATGGAGCTGCCACCGTGGAAGCCTTGAGGGCAGAACTTGCCCGAGCCAAGAAACAAGCGAGGATTAGTAATGCGATTGCTTTGAAGGCAGCCGAAGAGTTGAAAGCCGAGAAGGCCGCACGTTGCGAGAGCCAGAAGAAGATGGCCAAGATGGTCGTAGAATTAAAAGACACTGCTGACCGTTGCCGGGTCCTTGAGAAAGAGAACCGAGCGAAGGCAACGGACCTTGAGAAGGCCGCGGCGGCAGACAAAGACACCCGTTCTACTATGAGAGCGAAGAAGGAGGAGCTGTGGGAAGCTGGGGATATTGTGGCTGGGAAACCCTTCATGTTACGGAGGAAGTTCGGAGATCCACGGTATGCCCCTCTAGATCGGCTGTGGAGCTTGGCCGATGCGTATATGGATTTGGCGGCGAGCGCTACCGACGCGGCCAAGTACTTCCAAGGTTAGACAGATCGTGAAGTGGACAAGCTGTTCTGGACGCAATTCCATGTTCCAGAGCGTCCGCTTTCATTGACTGACTAGCTAGCCGAATGGGCCGAACTGAATAGGTCGTCCAGACTCGCCATGAGGTCTGTTGTGGATTAGATATGGCCGGAAGGGCCTGAGCCGAACAACTATTTCAGCTTAGTGCAACAGCTCCTTGATGCGGTGCCGCGCATTAATGCGATGAAGAGGTCGGCGTGCATAGAAGGCTCGCGGATGGCCCTTGCCCATGTTAAAGCATACTGGGCGGAGATGGACGCTACCACTGTTGCGGCGCAGGGTTCGGCCATAGGCCGTGTGGCTGCCGAACACTATTTCGAGGAAGTTCTCGAGGGGGCTCGTTTGATAGAGGCCCAGTGCTCGAAGAATATTATGTTTGAGTGATATGTATTCTTATTGTAAACACAATGCTATTATGAAGTTTTATAAGTCTATGTTTATACTTTTGCCTGAAAGTAGTATGATACCTCCTGTGTGGCCGTTAATGTATACTTGTGTATAACCTGAAAGATTGCAGCCGTCGGCTTCAACCCCCACGCATAAAATGCGGGGGTGCTCGCAAAAAACGCGTGTTCACACTTAACCCAACGTCTTGGTCCTATTAAGGAGGTGATAGTGTAGCGAGCGAGGCAACCGGACTATAATGCTTTAACACTTTCACTTAGCCATAGGATTTTGACAGTGGGGCTACTAGATAGCCCCTGGTGGCTCCGCACTCTCCCGATCGCGGGGTGCGTATATGCCTGGCCGAAAAATGGCCCTTCGTTAAGGCGGAGGAATTCTAACATTCCGATAGGTCATCGAGTGGTTGACCAGTCTCACGCTATATCATGATAGTCAGTTTTCGGCTTTCTCTACTGAGGTGCTCGTCCGGATGAACCAGGGCATAATCACAGTAGTTCTCCTAGTGCTACCTTAGCCTTTAAAGTGGAACGTAAGACACCAAAACACAGGAGCCGGGAAAACCCAACATTTGACCAAAGATAATGATTCGGAGCTGATGCATATAAGGCCAAACTCGCGATGTCGAACACTCCCTAAGGTATTCAGCATTTATGGTATAAACTGGGCCGAAATAGTGCCGCTTGTAAGAAGCCCCTTGTGTCCAGGTACGTGCATTATCCTGACGTGGCCACATGCCAAGACATCAGCATCCTTCTCAACTGTGCTGAGAATTCGGTGGATATGTATCAACAAGAGACATTAAAAAAGGTTTACGCCTGGTCTTAATCTAAAAAGAATCCTTGGGGCGGGTCCCTGCTGCACGTCTGCGCCTGTGTCTCCGTTGTGCCGTATCCTGGACGGGTGTAGCACGATGATCATCTATAAAAGAGAGGAACTTAGGTGAAAAAGTTGTTGTGCAAAAGGATAGTTTTTAAAGGAACAAAGTATAATTCAAGATCAGTAAAAGTTGCCACTTGTCTGCGCACGTTGAGCCCCTTGTATTTGTAATAGGGGTGTGATCATTGATCCGGTATAAATTGCATATGGTTGCGCCGGACTCGTCTAGACGTGTCCGAGGTTGTGACGACCTGCTAAATGCTTTAGTTGGTGAGGCCATTTTTAGTGTGCGGCTGCCAGGGCAGCCGCACGCTCTTCAGCGCGCAGAGATCGCTTAATACTTCCGTTCACTGTAATGATGCCACGTGGACTGGGCATCTTGAGTGTGAGGGAAGTGTAGTGTGGTATTGCGTTAAAGCGAGCGAAAGCTTCGCGTCCGAGTAGTGCTTGATAGCCACTTTGAAACGGAGCGATGTGGAAGGTTAAATGTTCGCTACGGAAGTTATCGGGGAAGCCGAATATAACTTTTAGTAGCAGGGAGCCCGTGCAATGAGCCCCTGGGCCTGGTGTTGGGGATATTACTACTGGAGGTAAACCAGTCTTATGTAGCCGGGTTGACTCTTTGAAGATTAGAAGCCCATGAAGATGTAAAGATGATGGCGCTTTACGGAGGGCCCAAAGGCGGGTTACAGACTGTAAATGTAAACCGGCCTAGTCATGTAACTTGTATAGTAAGATAGAAAGAGAGTGGCCGAACCGGATACGTTTATAATCCGGCTTCGGGACTCTGTAGCCCGGCGGGTGTCAACCTATGTATATAAAGGGACGACCCGGCCACGGTTTAGAGACAGACAACAACAACTCAAGAGCTAGACAAAGCGGATTCGCTCCCTGGCCTTCGAAACCCTAGCAATACCAATCACAACTAGATGTAGGCTTTTACCTTCATCGAAGGGGCCGAACTAGTATAAACTCCCGTGTCCCCTTGTCCTGTTTAACCCCTTTAAGCTAACCTGTTGCGATGGCTCCACGACTAAGTCCTTTCACGAGGACATCTGCTGTGACAAACCCACGACAGTTGGCGCGCACCGTGGGGCTATCACACGATGGTTTTGAGTTCTTGAAGGGCAGCTTCGATGGACTCAAGTGATACGCTGTGGGCCGGATGACAAAGAGTCACCGCGGCAAGCTCTAGATCGACAACGTAGGATGGGGTCCCGAGGCCGATTCAATCGAATACGGGTACCGGGTCCCCTTTGGTGGGATTCACGTCTTCATCGGCAAGATCGGCGAACTGGCCCCCGAGCCGGACATCTGCACCGACATCATCGAAATGGCTCGGCGTGCAAGTTCTTCACTGGTTCAGCCCGAGGCAAGGCTTGTTTTCGTAGGTGTCGTCCATGGATCGGGGTATGAGGACGGACCGGTGTCCGATGGAGAAACCATAGTCTGTTCTGATGACGAGTCTTCTGGAGAAACCGAATCGCTTTACCAGTTGCAGGACGGCCGGATTGAGGGACGATCCGAGGGCAACAGTATTCCGGATTCCCCCGGTCTGCCAAACCGGGCCGCCATCTTCATGGCCGGCACACAATCAGTGCCTCATTCATCTACCGCCACAGCAATGCTCTCCGGTTCAACGACGGCCACACCAGCAGGGGCAGGAAGCTCGGTGCCACCTCCGGCCCAAGTCTTGTCTGATTTGTTCGACGCTCTGGCAACATTGATGTCCGCGGAGGTAGATGCACAGCCAGGGATCAGCATGATGCGGAGAATGTAAAGTGAAAGATCAGATAGCCCAGGCTAAAGCGGACCTGGCAACAGAGAACGCCAGGATGGCTACGGAGCGGGCCGAGTTGGAAGCACAGGCTTACCGGATTAGACTGGATCAGAAAGCTTCAGAGGAAGTCATGAGAAGAAGGTACCGATCACGTCTCTCGTCGGTTTATGAGCCGCAGAATCTTTTCAACACGCCAGGTGCAGGAGCTGGTAACCAACCCACGCTAAACCGGGCAGGGGCGCTGGGAGCAGGAGCGACGGTTCAGCCGCGCACGACGGACCTGCCTCGTCAGAACAACATTGTACCATCAACGCCGCCCGAGCATTATTCCAACCCGTTGGACAACATTGTGGCTGCCGCTTCACGCCTGGCGGCCCTCCCAACCGACGGCGAGTCACCAGTTGCAGTGGAAGCGCGTCGGGCCAGGGATCTCCTTCAGACAGCACTAAATCAACAGCAAGCATATTCACACAGTCGTGAGAGGATTCATTCTACTCCCCGTCCAAGCCGGAGTTATAGCAGACACGTGGAGGACGAACCGGCCATGTCCAGTAGTGCACGTCGCCGAAATTCGCCACGAGGGAACAACCCGGCTGGGGGAGGTGCTAATGCGCAAGATGTTGTGGACCATGGACGCGCACGTCGAGAGGCCGAGTTGACAGCTCGACATGAAGCACGACAGCATACTCTGGTTCACCCCACCGCCTCCGTGGAGCCAGGGGCGATGTTCAGTTCCTTAGGGGTACCATGTTTAACTACCGCTTTGCGTAATGTGCGACTACCCAAGGATTTCAAGGGACCTCGTAAGGTACCAAATTACACCGCCGATTTGCAGCAAGAGGCGTGGGTGGAGAGCTATGAGATGGCAATGGAGATGTTAGATGTGGATGAGGTGGTGTGTGCTAAATATTTCACCATGATGTTGGAAGGAACAGCTCGCACTTGGTTGAAGAGCTTGCCGACAAACTCTATTGGATCATGGGCCGAACTGAAGCACCGGTTTATCCAGAACTTCAAGGATACGTGTAAGCAGCCAATGTCAATTGTAGATCTGGCCGCTTGCGTCCAAGAGGAAGGGGAGTCCACGACCCATTGGGTCAAATGGGTCTCGGTGATTTTGCATTCATCAGATCGTATCAATGCAGACACCGCAGTGTTAACGTTAGAGGGCAATTGCCGTTTCAAACCGTTGAAACAGAAGTTGGGAAGGCTCAAACGTCACTGCAACGACATGTCAACACTCATGGCCGCTTTGATTAAATATGCCGATTCAGATAATACCAAGGATCCGGATTCAGAGGAGGACAAACCGGAGAAGGGTAAGAAGAACGGCAATGCCAAAGGACAACAACATAATCCAGCAAGCCATGGAAACGCTGGTAAGCGCAAGGCCGACAGTGGTTTGGACTTTGTCGCAAATACCAAAGTGCAGGAGAATGGTCAGCGCCGTAAAGGCAAGCAGCCCCAGAGGGGTGGAGGTCCAGGCAACAATTTGGATTGTTTGTTAAATCAGCCCTGTCCAAAGCATGGATCGAAGGAGAAACCGACATCACATCTATGGAAAGATTGTTATATCATGCGGGATTTCAAGAATTCCAATATGTTCAAATATGACAGCGGCCCGCCCGGCAGTTCAGGAGGAGGTTTCCACGGGCCGGGTTACGGAGGTGGTGGTTCTGTTTCAGGGTTTCCAGGCAATCAAACCGGACACATCAATCAAGGACACCAAGGCAACCAGGGAGGTTACAACCATCAGGGGAGTCAGCAGCAGCAGCAGCAGTCGGGCTATCAGAGCAATCCCAAACAGCTGAACAGCGGGCAATATCATGTATTCACTACTAGTTTGTGCAAACATGATCAGAAGCTTCACAAAAGGGCAGTCAACTCTGTTGAGCCGGTGGCACCTCAGTATTTACGCTGGTCGGAGCAACCTATTTTGTGGAGTAGAGAGGATCACCCGCCCCGGGTTGATAATCCAGGTCATTTGGCCTTGGTGGTAGCCCCTCAAGTTGGGGGATACAAGTTCACTAAAGTGCTCATGGATGGGGGAAGTAGTATCAATATTTTGTATTATGATACATTCCGCCGTATGGGGTTGACAGATAAGGATCTTAAACCGTCGAATACGGTATTTCATGGTGTGGTGCCTGGTAAGTCTGCATATCCTGTTGGTAAGATAGCTTTGGAGGTAGCTTTTGGAGATGACTACGATTCGATGTCAGAAACATTGACATTTGAGGTGGTGAAGATCAAAAGTCCGTACCACGCCTTGTTTGGGCGGCCGGTTTATGCTAAGTTTATGGGCAAGGCCATGTTATGTTTACCTACAGCTTAAAATGCCAGGTCATAAGGGTACTATCACAGTACATGGAAGTAGAAAGATTGCTTTGGAGTGTGAAGAAGGCGATGCGGCTTATGTTGAGTCAGGTTGTGCCACGGAGGAGTTAAAATTCTATAAGGAGCAAGTTGATCCGGCAGACATGACCTCCTTAAAAAAGCAAACTATGGAACATGATCCAGCATTGAAGTTCATATCAGCTACAGACACTAAGATGGTTGACTTTGTCCCTGGCGATTCATCCAAATAGTTCAACATCAGTGCTAACCTGGATCCCAAATAGGAAAGCGCGCTCATCGAGTTCATCTGTGAGAATTGGGACATCTTTGCATGGAAACCTTCTGACATGCCAGGTGTACCGAGAGAACTCGCTGAGCACACACTCAACATTGATCCTAAGTTCAAACCGGTCCGATAGTTCCTCCATCGTTTCAACGAGGAAAGACGCAAGGCTATAGGTGAAGAGGTAGCCTATTTGTTGGCTGCTGGGTTTATTGTTGAAGTTTTTCATCCAGAGTGGTTAGCCAATCCGGTGCTGGTTCTTAAGAAAAACGGCACTTGGCGCATGTGTGTGGACTACACAGATTTAAACAAGGCTTGCCCTGCAGACCCCCTTTGCTCTCCCTCGCATTGATCAGATAATTGATGCTATGACAGGTTGTGACCGTTTGTGTTTTTTGGATGCTTACTTTGGTTATCATCAGATCAAAATGGCAGTTAAGGACCAGGAGAAGACAACATTTATAACTCCCTTTGGAGCCTTCTACTATGTTTCTATGCCCTTTGGACTCAAGAGTGCCCAGGCAACTTACCAGCGATGTGTTCAGAATTGCCTTCATAAGCAAATTTGGCGCAATGTTCATGCGTATGTGGATGATATTGTGGTCAAATCCAGAAAGGAGGGGACATTGATAGATGATCTACAGGAAACCTTTGACAATCTCCGGGTTTACAAGATGATGCTCAATCCGGAGAAGTGTGTTTTCGGTGTCCCGGCAGGCAAGCTCTTAGGCTTTGTGGTTTCAAACAGAGGCATTGAGGCTAATCTGGAAAAGATTGCAGCAATTACGTCCTTGGCTAAACCGGCGTGTATTAATGATGTGCAACGTCTGGCCGGCCGGACTACAGCCTTGAGCTGGTTTATCAGCCGCCTTGGAGAGAAGGCCATCCCCTTATATCAGATGCTTAAGAAAACAGATAACTTTGTTTGGAGTGAGGCAGCTGATAAGGCGTTTGAAGATCTGAAGAGGCAGCTAGTGGAACCGCCCGTGCTGGCAGCACCGATCGATAAAGAGCCATTATTATTATATGTGGCTGCTAATGCCCGGGATGTCAGCGTAGCCATTGTGGTAGAGCGCAAGGAGCTTGGCAAAGAGTATCCGGTTCAATGGCCGGTTTATTATATCAGTGAGGTGCTCATTGAGTCAAAGCAGAGGTATCCACATTGGCAGAAACTGGTGTATGGGGTGTTTATGGCAAGCCGGAAGCTCAAACACTATTTTCAGGGCCATCCTATCACAGTGGTCAGTTCAGCTCCTCTGGGTGACATCACTCAAAATAGAGAGGCAACTGGCCGGATTGCCAAGTGAGCCATTGAGCTTGGACCCCACAGGCTCAAATATATACCCCGCACGGCGATCAAGTCCCAAGCACTCGTAGATTTCATCAACGATTGGACGGAGTTACAGGCACCCGAGGAGAAACCAGATAATACATATTGGACTATTCATTTCGATGGGTCCAGACAGTTAGAGGGTTCGGGGGCTGGAGTCGTTTTAACTTCCCCACGAGGTGACAAGTTTTATTATGTCCTCCGTTTAATGTTCCCTTGTACTAACAATGCAGCTGAATATGAGGCTTTACTCCATGGTCTTCAGATGGCTAAAGAGATGAATTTGAGCCGGGTTAAGTGCTTCGGCGACTTAGATCTAGTGGCACAGCAAGTGTCTGGCACTTGGGATTCTAAGGACCCACTCATGGCTGCATATCGGCAAGAGGTGGACACAATGGCTGGTCACTTTAAAGGTTATCAGGTGGACCATATAGACCGGCGGAAGAATGAAGCGGCGGACGCTTTAAGTCGTCTTGGTTCCCAATGTAAACCGGTTCCGCCCAATGTCTTTCTTGATGTATTGCACAATCCGTCAGTCAAAATACCAACCGAAGAAGATTTGGCTATTCTTGATCCGGAGGCTCAGTTGGTGGCAGCTCTGCATGCCATACCGGATTGGACGATCCCATATCTAGATTACTTGAACCGGGGCGAGTTACCAGCTGAGGAAAGATTGGCTCAACAGATAATCCGACGGTCCAAGTCCATGACCATACTCAACGGGGAGTTACATCGTTACAGTGTTTCAGGAGCAATTCAGCGATGCGTTTCTCCTCAAGAAGGTTGTGAGATTTTGCGAGAAATTCATGAAGGGGATTGCGGTCACCACGCCGGTTCAAAGTCGTTGGTTGCCAAAGCTTTTCGCCACGGTTTTTACTGGTTGACGGCGCATGCTGATGCGGAGGATTTAGTCAAAAGATGTGATGGATGTCAAAAGTTTGCCCGCGGTGCGCATGTTCCGGCTCAAGAGTTGCGGATGATTCCAATTACGTGGCTGTTTGCAACTTGGGGGCTGGATATGGTTGGCCCCTTCAAGCGCTCCAAGGACAAGAAGACCCATCTGTTAGTAGCAGTTGATAAATTCACTAAATGGGTAGAGGCAGAGCCAGTCAGCAAGTGTGATGCAGCCACCACGGTTCAATTCATCAAAAAGGTGATATTCCGGTTTGGCTTTCCACATAGCATTATAACAGATAATGGTACTAACTTGTCAAAAGGAGAGATGGAAGAATTCTGTCAACGTGAGCACATCCGGCTTGATCTAGCATCAGTGGCTCACCCCCAATCTAATGGTCAAGCAGAAAGGGCAAATCAAGAAATTCTACGGGGTATCAAACCAAGGCTTATGGTTCCCTTAAAGCGGATGCCGGGTTGTTGGGTCAAGGAGCTACCTTCTGTGTTATGGAGCATCAACACCACACCCAATAGGTCTATAGGTTACACGCCTTTCTTCATGGTTTATGGAGCGGAGGCGGTTCTTCCTAGTGACATCCGTCATGATTCACCCCGTGTGGCAGCTTATGTTGAAGCTGATAATGAGAAGGCACGTCAGGATTCTCTAGACCTGTTGGATGAAGAGCGGGATCTTGCAGCAGCATGTTCGGCAATTTATCAGCAAGATCTTCGACGTTATCACAGCCGCCGGGTTAAAACTAGAACCTTTCAAGAAGGTGATTTGGTGCTCCGGCTCATCCAGGATCAGACTGATATGCACAAGTTATCCCCCCCTTGGGAAGGACCCTTTATGGTCAGCAAAAATCTGCACAATGGATCCTACTACCTCATTGATGTTCGAGAGCATGAAGACTCACGTCAATCGGAGGAGGAGACAAAGCGGCCATGGAACATAGCTCTCCTTTGGCCTTACTATACTTGAAGCCATAGGCTTTTCACCTGTACATATTTATAACAGTGTATATACCATATAATAAACCAGAGCCTCCGTTATAAGCGGGGTATCTGTTCTTTCTTATATCATATGTGTGCTTTTACAAGTTAACGGTCAAAGCGGAGTCTTTGTTAAACCGGATTTAGCAGCTGCATAAAGATAAAGAAAATCACTAGGGGGCTTGGTCATGTTTGAACCACAACTACACCTCTTGATAGGCATTTCAGCCACACAAGGAAAAATTTGTGGAGCCAAAGAGAGTATTGTACACGGTACAAACTCAAACATAGGCACACGCTGAGCATCGCTCACAAAGTTACTTGGGGGCTCTTTTTTGCAAAAGCAACAAAGAGTTTGAAAGGACTCTCGTAATTGGCTATCAAGCCATGACTTGGAAGCCTGGTGTATTCACCTAAAACCCCGGGTTAACCTGCCTTCATCAGGTAAGCCACTCCTATCCAGGTAATCCTGGCATGACCCATCGAACGTTTGACAAGTCAATCTTTTACAGACCCTGAACTTATCACAGTTAAAATGATGATTGGTTAATTGTAGGCCCATCTTAAAAGGCTTTGTTAAATGGTTTAACTGAGAGGCCTGGCAGCCCATGAAAAGCCTCGATTTGGAGCCTGACAGCTCGTAAAAAGCCTCGCATATTTTCCTATTTGAATTTTGTTTGTTGACAATCATAAGTATTTTTTTTATAAACCGGCGTCCTTGACCCGGCTTGCTTTCCAACCACTAGTTGTTGGCACATGATCAATTATAAACCGGTGGTCATTGACCCGGTTTGGTTTGACTAAATCACCAGTGTTATAAAGAAAATCCGGTAGTTATACCGGTCCGGTTTAATAGATAGACCAGCATTATGAAGATGAAATTATCAAACGTATTGGGTTGGTGTTAAACACCTTTGCTGTATACATGTTTGGTCAATCAATAAGGTATGTTCTGTACATTGTTTTTTGTACAAACACTTGATTATTCAGCTAAAAGTATTATATACTTCTTGGATATTATGACATGTTTAGCAGTAAACCGCTAGACACTTTTAAGTTTTTTGGACCCAGGAAGGCAAGTCATCATAGGCTATGCATAAAATATATCCTGAAGGGCGGCACAGATTGTCACAAAGCGTTATGAAACATGCTCGATGGCATGGCAGATAAACAAAGTTTCAGCTATCCTATTACATGAAGCTTCAAAGCGGTTCAAACAGTGCCATTGTTTTTCACAGTAGCCATATAAACCGGCGACCGGATTAGGACTCTTCATCACGACGGTTTGACGGTTGCTGATCAGTTGGTGTCGGCACTTCTTCATCCCTCCCCAGCCGCTGGAAATCAGCCATTGACCAATCGATTCCGGTTAATGCTTGGAACACTGCTTCCTCATGGATAAGATCAGAAGGGTTAATATCAGGGGCATAAGTGTGCTTACGAATCGGAGGCACAAGTTCTTCGACTTCATGGATATCGTCCGGCTGTCTTTTTCCTTCTACATCATAAAACAGTTGAAAATGGGACAAATCGGTGTCCTCAACCAATTTGCTGGCCGCTGGCCGCATCTGTTTGGTCAGCCGCCGAAGATCATCATTGTCAAAGTTTGAACCGTCTTCTTTAACGCCTGGATATCCTTTAATGATATCCTCCGCTTCAAGGTCCGGAACCCAGGCCTTGGCTCGAATAAGGGCGGTTAATGCTCCTGCTCTCGCAGCGGCTCTTTTCAACTCGACAATACGCGCCGGTAGCATGCCCGACTTCTCAAGGGTCTCCTTAATCAACGTTGGCGCCGGTTTGTTATAAGCCGCTGTACTAATGGCTCGCTGAGATCGAGAGTATAGCTGCTCAACCAATGTTGTCGGGCGGGCGATGCTGATTCCCGCCAACACCTATGGGGACAGGGCCCCTTTCGGTTCGGTGGGGGGCGGAGAGCGCACAAAGAGCGGATCGAGGCAGTGCGCGCGGGCGATTTTACCTAGCTTCGGGCCGCACAGATGCGTAAAACCCTACTGCTGCTTGTTTGTGTATATTGGATTCTTGCTCAGGAGCGATAGACACTGCCAGACTGAGCGTGAGAGTGTTCCTGGTGTTGAACGAGCCGAACTGGCCGAACCTCTGAACTTCCGAACCCCTTCTACGTTGCACTTGGGCCTCCTTTTATACTCTCAAGGGGTCACCGACAGGGGGCAACCTATACAAGAAGGGTAAAAATGGAAAAGGATGCGGTAGGTGCAGCTACCGCTACTGTGGATACAGTGCGCCCTACCTAACTCTGACGGCAGGGGACAAGGGCATTAAATGCCTGTCTGAGTCTCCTAAACAGTGCAAAAGGTGACCGTTAGGAGCGCCACCGTTTGCCACGATGGGCTTCTCTTCATCTCTGCTTGCCACCACGTACCCCTAGCTGCACGGCCTCCTGCCACGTGTGCTTGGGAGAGCCCTAGAGCGACACGTTAGCAGGTGTGCTAGAGCGCAGGCACGAAGTGGGGGTCTCCCGCGGCAAACTCCTTGCCGCGGCCGTCGTCTTGTCGCGTCCGGAAGCTTTGTCGCTCGCCGGTTCTTGCCGGGACGCGGGGCGCGTCGCGACAAGCTTTCTCGATACGCCTTGAATGGCCTTCCCGGCAAGCTCCTCTTGCCGGGGTCTCGTCTCTTCCCGGCAAGCTCCTCTTGCCGGGGCCTTGGTTGGCCTTCCCGGCAAGCTCCTCTTGCCGGGGCCTTGATTTGAGTACTTTGTTCTTGAATGGTCTTCAAGGGAACCACGGAGGGTCCTGGCGGTCACCCGGCAAGCCTTGCCGCGGGGCGCTGCAACTGCCCGTGCACGAGTTCGGGGTAATAGGGTACCCCTACTCTAGTACACCGACAGGAGCCCCCGGGCCTGGGCCATACACGGTGCCGAGCGCTGTTGGGCCAGGCCCAAAACAGTGCATGGGCATGCGCGGCCTAGGTCACGCCGAAACTAACTCCGCTCCCACCGCGCACGCCTAGAACGGCACGCGTCAAACGCGGCGTCGTGGGAGAGATCGTGGGAGGCGTGCGTGGGGCTAAGCTCCCCGAGCATGCGTCAGGCCACGATGATGAGGACGATTCACCCCCTCCTCCTTAAACGGAGGTAGGTGTGAGGGCGTGATGCATTTACTGGATGGGGCCGGTGCGCGGTTTTCGAGACGTCCACTCCCCGCATTCACGGGGCGGAGCGATGCCGCCTCATCTGTCGCCTTAGTTCTGCATCCCCGCCACGCGGGTCCCATGCGCTTGAGGTCACGGACGGTGGATTGGGAAACTGGGCCATCGCGAGCGGGTTGGCCCCGACTCCCTGCCCTTCCCGTGTCTTGATTCGCTGAGCGGGGCGGCCGAGCTCCCACTTCGCTCCTTTATAAAGAGCGGGATGGGAGCATGGAAACCCGCACTCTCTCATCTTCTCCTTTCTTCAGCTTCTGCTCCCCTTTCTCTCATCTGCCATGGAGAAAGGGAACCCAGGCCCTTCATCGGTGGCGGCGAGGGTCGCCGCCAGACAACGCATCTCTCCCTCTTCCGCGCCCGTGGTGGCAGAGCCAGCCATGAGGGGAAGAGGGAGGGGGCGAGGCCGCGGACGAGGTCGAGGACGAGGTCGAGGCGCTCGGGGAAGAGGCGGACGGGGCGGCGCGTCAGCTTCACCTCCGCCGGCGGCTCCCCCCCCCCACGGCGGTCCATATAGGGGACGACCCTTGCGAGTTCTTCGTCAGGCTGCGCCGGGCGCCTCGTCGTCGCCTCCGGCTTCCAGCTCCGTTTGCACGCGCGATGGAAGTGGACCCGCCCGAGACGCTGAGATTGCACATGAGGGGCTGTGGGATCAACGGCACGCGAGTCCGCGTTGTATTCCCAGCCCCTAATGTGGTGTATCTTGATCGAGGGTGGAAGACGTTCGCCCGCATCCACAGCTTGACGGAGGGGTTTACCCTCCATTTTAAGTTGATGGAGGGCGATCTCCTCTCCGTCAAGGCCTTCGGGTGCTTCGGCACTCGGGCGAAGTGCTGCGTGGACAGCTCCTCCGATAGCGAAGGCTCCTCCTCGAGCGAGAGCGACGAGGAGGGGAGCGATAGCAACAACGAGGGTAGCGGGTGGCGGGGTAGCGGGTCCGACTAGGCGTCGGGCGCCGCCTTGCGCGGCACCGGCGACTCCATCATCCGCGTCGCCGGCTTCTTGAACTCCCCGGGGTCGTCTCCTTGGGCGGCTGGCGTAGGGAGGCTGCGGAAGGGGAAGAGGGCAGGCGAAAAGGCCGTCAAGCCGGAGTACGAGGGTGTGGTGCCCTCGATAGCGTGCTGACGTCCTGTCGCCCCGTCTTCGAGCCCCGCTTTCGGCGCCGCCGTCGCCGTCCAGCCTTCGGACGGCCCCCGGGATGTTCCCTTGGTGTCTTCTGGCACCCGTAGCTCGCCTAGGCACTCCTTTTGCCCTTTTCGCCTCCTTGACCTGCCTCCTGAAAAGAGGGACAGGAAAGGGATTACGGGCACCTTATCTTTTTAATTTGTAATCCTTCGGGCCTTAGTTGTATCTAAAATCTGTAGTCCTCTCTTTCATGTTTTTCATCCTCTATGGACTGTACCTGAGTGGGATGTTTTTTAATGAAAGGGGATGCTTGCCGGGTTATTTGTCTCGCGAGTTAAACCCACGCCAAGGAGCAAATCCTTGGTATCCCTCGGACAGACATTTCATCTCCCGGCAACAGACCCTGCCGCCTTCCCACGTCGCTCGACCTTTCCCACGCTTTTGACGGAGGCAGGAACAAGGTGGGTGCGGTCTCCTCGTTTCATCCCTTTGCTGCCGCGACTACGACCAAACTTGGCCCCGAGAACGAGCCCCAGGGCCTAGAGTCGAGGGAGCACGGCAGTTTCTGGGAAGAAACGTGGTTTCGCATTCCCCAGTCCATAAGAGGATGCATGATGAGGGATGAAAGACTTATCTGATAGTGCAGCCCTCGGCAACTCTGGTTTGCCGTGGACGATTCTTGGCACTCACAGCCCCCCGCGATACTGGCTTGTCGGGAAGGCTCTTATCTTCAGCAGAGAACTTTGTCGTTCTCGATGCCGGCTTCCGGCAAGCTGGTCGCCAGGAAGGCTTTTATCTTCGGCAGAGAACTTCGATGTTCTCGATGCCGGCTTCCGGCAATATGGTTGCCAGGAAGGCTTTTATCTTCAGCAGAGAACTTTGACGTTCTCGATGCCGGCTTCCGGCAAGCTGGTTGCCAGGAAGGCTTTTATCTTCACCAGAGAACTTTGACGTTCTCGATGCCGGCTTCCGGCAAGCTGGTTGCCAGGAAGGCTTTTATCTTTAGCAGAGAACTTTGACGTTCTCGATGCCGGCTTCCGGCAAGCTGGTTGCCAGGAAGGCTTTTATCTTCAGCAGAGAACTTTGACGTTCTCGATGCCGGCTTCCGGCAAACT